>NC_088789.1:17098522-17818182 GCF_949628265.1 Cloeon dipterum
TTTTAAAATTGTTATATGAATATACAATTCAGTTAATTATGGTTAAACTTTTTAATATTTCGAATGTACTCAAGCTTCTTTTGTGTAAAGTTACTCTCAATATAAAAGCAAAGTATGCATTTTCAGTAAGTGGTTTTAAACATGTAAAGCACTTTTTGGGTTTGATTAAAACAATAAAAACTGACATTGCTAATTAACCACATCGACGTTATATTCGATCTCACCAAGTCAAGGCTTAATTTTATGGTGGCTGGCGCGCTGAGGACAAAAAAATCTTGCGTTTTTTTCTGCGACAATTATATAAGCACTGCTTGGCAAGGAAATGTGTCAATTTCCAGCTCAAGGGTCCGGACACGCTTGCTTTATTAATGACCCAGATTGATTTTGCCAATCAGTGAGAGTGTCAAAGTGATGCGACGTCCCAAATGATCTGCATAGGTGAAAGGGCTCTCGAGGAATCACAATGTGAGCGAATTCACACCCAAGGTAACACTTTGATGCCGTACGCGCGCGCACAAGGTTGCCCTCTGATAAATCTAGTTATTGTTTTGCCAATGCATAATTAGCCGTGAGTTTGAATTAGAGTGAGTGCCAAGAGAACACCAATAAAAAGCAGTTTTAATGAGGAATGAATGAATTGATCCGTAAGCTACTAATTTGGGTTAATAATGTAGAATGTTATGATACGATGAAGCAATTCGTTCTCAGCCCTGGCAAGACATTTTTTATTTGGTTCAAAATAATTAAAGTAACGCTGCGCAGAAATGTCATTTTTACCTTGGCTTGAAATAATATCTAAAAATTGGGAAAAAAACTAATATTTACCGGCTTCCGTTTTAATTTGCGAGCCAATCAAGCGGCGAGCACGGTCTCCCTATTGCGAAATCATGATTTATTTCACCAGATTGGAAATTCAGCTCATATTCATAATTCGTACAACGTTGGAAAGATCGCAACGAGAGGTATCGCCATCAAGTGGAAAATCATCGACAGTAAACAATTCAATTTTTCGAGACATTTGGCAGAATCTGAGATTTATGTATCTGTTGCTCTCGGTCCTGGTTTTATTATTGCATATTTTTAGAGATAAACTGTTGCTGCTACATTTTATAAACAATTGACTAATTTTAAAATCTTTTATAACATTAAATTTAATGATTTTAGGCTTATAAGGAACTTAAAGTGATGGTGCAGGAACTGGTATTTTTATTAAAGTTTGGGAATAATATTTATGGAAAAATTGCTGAAAAAGCTGGCCATAAATTAATGAATTTATTTCTAATCGTCGTTGCGAATGCTATTTTTAAAGAAACATTAATGTAATGTGTGTGTAACATTATCCACCTCATTCTATAGAGGGAAAAATATACATGAAAATGTATTTTACTTCAGCAAAAAAACCTATGAAACGAGGCCTAGAACGCACAGCTCTGACCATAAGTTAATTTAAGTTCATGCTAGTATTCCGCCCAATGTTTTAGAGTGCGATATAGAACTAATAGGGCAACACCTTCAGTAAATTTCGGCCAACAAGGTGTCCGCAATGTTTATTTCAAAAAATATATTATTGCTTATCATGAAACACCCAAAAAATTATTATAGTTATTCCTATAGCGCTAATTTTTCTAAGCTTCTAAAAGGAAAATTAACCCGTGACTATTTATGTAGCATCAATGACTTGAATGAGAATAAACAGCAACAATAATTAAAATGAATTGTGAAATCGATGCGATCAACACCTGCAAATCACGTGAATAGTAATTTTTCTTTAATATTCAACTTCCTTGAAAATCGGATCATTTCGAGCTGAGAACTGGTTCTTGAAGAAACGATTAAGTTGCAGAGGGGGTTGAGGGAAATAAATCAACTCGATAAATCAGTCCTGCGAGACCAGGCTGATCTTTTCTATAGTAAGTTACGTCCTGCAACCGGTTTCGAACCCAGTATGTGATAAATTTTATTGTTGCAGTCAAGCAAGTGCACGACTTTTCACGGCCTATGATATGAATGAACCGTAGAAAAATAGTTGGCTAAATTCGCGTGAATTTGTCGCCACGCTTTCGCGGTCGGCGCGGCGGCAGGTTATGCAGAACAAAGATGGCGCTTTCCGAAGGTCTCTCTAGGAAAAGCAAGGGTCCCGCGGTCTCTTGGGGTATAAAGTAAGTGCTAGTGGCCAAGTATTACTCTTTCTCCGTGTCTCTCGCTGCCAGCATGAAGGATTTGGTCGTTGTCGCCGCCGCACAGCCGACCTGCAGTGCCGCGCCGACCAAAAACGGAGTCTCCAAAGCAGCGGCGACACCGACGACCGACGAGGCTGCTAAGAACGGTACGTCGATTGTTTATCAAGCTTAATTATGAAAGAGATGGCAAAAAATCGTTTGGATTTATTGCGAATGAATACGTCAAAACGGGTTTGGCTGTTTGCTATTTTTTTTTTAAAGTTGAAAGGTTTCGATGCGCTGTCTTACGTGTCGTAAAACACATCCACTTCTGGTTCTCGTAATGTGACCTGCTGGCCACGTGAAGTTTCATTTCAATACTAGCCGTTCCCTGAGATAAAAATAGCTGTGGCAAAGTGAAAGGTACCTTATATTAGTTCTATTTTTGGCTCTTTTAGCAAAAACCAGTTGGGCTATACCGGTAAATTTTTATTTTTAAATGACACCAATGACGTAGGAACTGTTACACATTCTGACAATTGGAGTCGTGTGCAAAAAATGTAAAAAAAACTTCTCCTTTAACCTCTAAATTATATGACCAAAAAAGAAATTAAAACTAACTAAATGCGCTTCCATTCATGAGATTAGGTGTACATTTCGTGATTTTGAAAAATTGCTAAGTGAAATATCATACAAACGTTTTTTATGAGATAGTTTTTTACGATAGCTGTGAATTTTAGACAGAGTCGACTATATTCTTCTGAGTTTTTAATCGTCTTTGGAACGAACAAATAAGCACTATTCATGCCTCTTGAACAGCACTTATATAATTGTCTAAAATGCAGAAAATAACTATAAACGGTTTAATAGCGTGTAAATCGGTGTCCGAGTAAAGTACATAATTATGTTTCACGTCATGAAATTTTTCTTGCAATAATGTTTGGTGGAACTTTTGAACCAAAATTATTTAATATCGGGGGTTTAGTCAAATTTATATTGTTTCCCCATGTTAAAGGCCATTCTCTTTTATGACTTGAATTGCATATCAACATTTCTCTCCGTTCTTGAATTATTTCAATTTAAATTCTTAAAGACAGTTAAATTTTTTTAAACCGTCCTCTGTTATAAGAGGCCAATAAAATTATAAAAAACAAAAACCTGTCTGCGGCTACTCTCGTGACGGCAACCGATGCAGCGTAAATTACGATCATTTAAGCTGCAGCAGACCCTATAATTTATGAAATATGATATTTTCCAAACGCACGTACACACACACACAGCACTAACTTATATCAATGTGTTAGGGAAAGCGTCGCGGCAGCTTTTGCATAACATGGTACCTCGGCTGTTATATGTGATCACAAGCTGCGAGGCAGGGAATGTAGAGCAGCCGCGAAGGAAAAGAGTAATGTCAAAGTCGATTGCTCCTGCGCTCGTTGCACTGCCGACAGAATCCAAGGCTGCGTTCACGCGCGCGCCACAGATTCTTTTTAAATAATAATACTAAATCTTTTTCGCGACGCGCTGCAATAACCGCAATAACGAGATAATAAGCCGTCGCCTTCGATTCCTTCGTAAGGAGCCGACAGTCGACTCACCAGCCAAAATTAAACTTTAGAAATTCCACCTTTCAAACTTAATTTTAGGCGCTGCCATATAGGGCACCATAAAAAATACGAGCTCCTGGACAGCATTCCAGGCGTAGACCGATGAACCGAGAGAGTGAATAATGCAGTTAAGGCAGTCTGCTTCGGAGACGCTGCCGAGATTCAGAGTGTAGGCAAAGGCACGAGGTCTGGAAAAGCACGTGATATTGCTGCGCTGATTAATCTCTCGCACGCATCTTGTTCGCCTTCACGTCTTAGAGGAAAGCTTTCCCCGCAGTCGTTTTTGTAAATCGTCTAAATACTTTTCGCGTCCACAATTTACAGACGAAACAAAAGTTCAATTTTTATCTGACAGCATGGGAAATAGGACAATTAAGTCCACCGGAATCCTTCAAAACTATCGCGGGATTAAGATTAAAGCCGAGGAACTGGTTTCTGCCCAGAGAAGGTTTTTTCTTATTGCGAACCTGTTATGCGGCAGTTCTACTGGTTCAAGCTGGTGCAATTAAAGATGAATATTTAAATTACTCGCTAGTTCCATAAGAAAACTGTCGATACCATAGTACTTATAAACTGCTTATTAATCGTAAATTAACTCATATTTGCAGCATCGCAATGTTGAGTATTCTTCGTCGTGCAACAAAGTGGTAGCTGTTTCACTCACTTTGCCTTTTTAATCTGTACTTGAAGTGGATTGATACTTGTCAGCAATTAAAAATGGATTGTGTTGACCACAATTAACAGTCGATTAGTTTGACAAAACAATGAGCAAAAATAAAATTTGGATCGAGTAAAAGTTTTAGATTTTACAAAAAAATTCGTAATATTTAAAGTTGATCGACGCAGGGCGACAATTGAAAATTATTTTAATTGTTGGATGCAATAAGCAGATGATCAATAAATAATTTTCTCTTCAATTTGCAATAGTAAAAAAGGGCCTTGCTACAGTGATAATTCGAATTTCTCCAAACTCAAAAGCAATCTTGACCACATTTTCTTGACAGATTTCGATTCCTCTCGTCGAGATCTGTCCAACAGCGTATGTAACCTTTTAGGGAAACTCTTTGTTGTAAAATAAAATAAGATATCAAGTAAGGAGACGGTCCTCATCATTTGAAAAGCATGCTAACTTCACAGCCGCTTTACTAAAAAATATACAATAGGTCAATTTTGGCTTTAACTGAATCCTAAGCGGTGAGTTCATATATTTAACTAGGATTTTTCACAATTTTGTTTATTTAACGGGTTGTCAATGATTTTTCGTTTGATTTCCATGCTCTCCTCGCGATCTATCCAACGGTTTGCAAATTCGGAGTTAAAACTCGTGATTTTCAATAGGAAGACAGTGCTCGCCGCTTGATTAGCATGTGAAATTTCGAGAAAATTTTCCTTTGAGAGTAGGTATTGTAAAATCAATTAATAATATTGCAAGAACCTGAAATTACGTAACTGTTGTAATGAAGAAATTGCGTTGCAAGTATTTTTGCGTCCTGCCCACATTGCGCAATGAAGTAAATTATTACAACATAACTACTAACAATAATAAAGTTCATGTTTTACACTGTGAGATATTTAATGAATTATTTGGTAGACACTGAAAGTGACAACAGACGTAAAAAAATATGAATGGCACCGTTCTCGTTTTTGCTTTGCCATCCAGAGTCAAAGGAAATGATTGAAGTTAAATTGGTTTATCACCAGGGCTGAGAGTATCTCCCGGGGAGTTTCCCAAACTTACAGCGCAGTTTTTTTGCGGTATTTACCAGTTTTGTGCGGTTTTTTGCACCCCATGGTTATATTATTGAATAATATGGAGAGGGAATAGGTTTTTGTTTTTTGATGACTCGTGGACTTTTTGAGTTTTTAAATATTTTCAATCTAATTTTTCAAGAGCACCAAACATGCGGGAGAAACTATAGCTGCAAAAAACTTCTTATTACCCATGCCCAGAGCCCTGATTATCACAGAATTTACACTCAACGCAGTGAAATATTTTAAAGTGATTCCTGTGTGTGTGATTTTATGCTCTGTCCAGAGGAGGAGCAAATATTTTAACGGATGCTAAGAAAAATACTAAATAGAATAAGGAAAATAACATTTTAGATTTTTTTGCAATAAACAATGTTTATTTTTAGACATTTAAAGCAAGGATAAAAATAACATCGCACAATTTTAGCATACCCATTTATATTACGGCATCCTATTTCTGACTTTCTAAAGCTAGAAAAAAATAATGTTGATATCAAGGGAGCCTTAAATAACCTGATTTTGGCCAACTTGTGTGGCATAAGAATTTTTCATTAACGTTGTAGAGCAAGATAGGGTGCATGTTGCTGAATATAATCCTCCTCGCCAAATAAGGCAGTAAAACCTCCACAGGCTGAAAAGATTCAATTTATTAATCCGAGGAAGAAGATGCCAAACAGTCCACGCCAGCATGCACGTGACTCGACTGCTCTCATGTCGGCTCGTCGGGAGAGAGGATGATTACGTAAAAGGTAGTCCATGGAAACCGCAAATTTATTTTTTTACGTCTACACGAGACAGTAAAAAAATACACGACAGGACGAAAAAAATCGGGACCAACAGGTTGGCTGGAAAATGCGCGAGGAAAACGGTGGCGGCGTGGCTGGTGGTGAGCCAGTTGCTTCCCAGATCAGAGGAGGGGGAGCCGCAGCAGATAAATACAAGAGGTCGAGGCCCGACAGGCCAGTCCACACGACCCGTCCACCATGAGCACTTCCCACCAAAACGGCACGTCTGCACCGCAGGAGGTGGTCAAAGCACCCCGAGTGGCCGATCTTAGGACCGTTTCCTGGTCCGAGAGCCTGGACGAGAAGGAGCTGGACGTGCCCGGCACCCCCCGCGCGCCCCGCACCTCCACCACACCAGGTAGCACTTCCTGATTGTGAGACGAAGGATTGCCAGCTTCTACCACCTTGTTTTTAACTGCAGACCGTGTAAAAATATTTTCTTTGGTTAATATAGGGGGGCAAATAGTATTTTGGATATCTTGTACTATTTTATTTTA
Source organism: Cloeon dipterum (assembly GCF_949628265.1). Lineage (NCBI taxonomy): Eukaryota > Metazoa > Arthropoda > Insecta > Ephemeroptera > Baetidae > Cloeon > Cloeon dipterum. Next base: position 17,105,320 of record NC_088789.1, read on the forward strand.
AATTTTCATTGTTAAAATAACATGTCATCATTTTATTTATATTAAGAATTGAACATTTTGCCATCTGATATATGTTCACAAAATTATTTTATTAAAATGCCACGTTTTTGGGATTTGACAATATAATTTTATCACCAGGAGCCCTAAAACATCCAGTTCAACGTCTAGGATAAAATTTAAGTCGTTTCTTCGACTTTGAAACACACTGTTTTTTATCCTTCACGCATTAACAGTGTCAGTGTTGATTGCTTGTGAGTAAAAAGTCCATTCACTTTGTTTTAAGAGAGGGGAGTAAACAGAGGTTAGTGAAAGAGACAAGTTATGATCTTTATGTTTAAAGAAGAAACCCTACCCTTGTGTGCATAAACGCACGGCTGATCACGTTCTCACCTGCTTCTTTTGTAATGGTGAGACGAGACACGTGTGTATCGCGTGAAAATTATTTTGAATCTAGGTTCACGCGGGTTTAGATGACAGAGAAGTCGGTGAAAATTTATTTTCAATTTCTACGAGCTGATTGATTGATAAGTGATTCATCAGAAGCAAACACCTTATCAGTGACAATTTATCATTGTAGTGCGATGATGAAGCTTCTTCACACACGACGGAAAATCAATAAAACACTATGCTGACGCGGACACTTTTTGTCAAAATAAAACATGTGTTGCTCAACTGCACTTTATAGATGTGCGGAGAATTTCATTATTCGTGACGCATTGCTAACCTTCACCTCCCAGTGGTCATTGGTCACCGAAAGTCAATATTTATCCGATCTCTTAAGCCATCTCTCTTTATTATGTTTCGCTTCCCGCCAGTGATGGCCGTTTGTTCGACTAATAATTTAATTAAATTCTACAGGCCATGAGCACTGCACTTTCCACCACGACATGGAGCTGGACCACCGGCCGCCGACCAGGGAGAGCCTCCTGCCCGACATGTCCCGCTCGTACCGCCTCCTACTGTCCAGTCTGGGCGAGGACCCTGACCGCCAGGGACTGCTGAAGACTCCGGAGCGTGCCGCCAAGGCCATGCTCTTCTTTACCAAAGGCTACGACCAGAGCCTGGAAGGTCAGTGTCCTTAACATAAAATTAATTTTATCTATTCATGACGGCTTGATAAATCGCAAGACAGGTTTCTCGCATTAGCGGGTTTTGATGGGCCATGGAAATGCTTTACAATTATTCAGGTTATTTATTTGACCCATTTCACGGATTTTAAAATGCACACGGCACCAAACATTCTACAACCGGCAGCTTTCGAAGGAGCACCTCTCATTAAAAAGCTAGTGGTTGGATTGATTTTTCTATTAAGTCGTTATTATGGTGACCGGCGAGTTTGAGGAAAGGAAAAACCTGTTTCGAAAAGGGAATTCTCGTCGGTCTCCTCTTTTTGTGTGCGACACACGAGTAGGAAATTGGTATAGTTACGCAACTGCCATGCCGTCATTCCAGCACCAGCACAACGTGACAAAACCAAAAGCGGGGGTTTACCAGGTGGAAGGAAAATTACTATCGCGCGCATCGATTCGTCGGCGAGCGAACGAGAGAACGATGGAAAATTGCACTCGGCAAAGGGAGGCGAAGACTTTTTTATATAACTCAGCAGCTACTCTCGGGGGAGTATAAAAAACGCGCGGCGGCATAAAATTCCCCGAGCTCTGCTGGAACTCATGAATGCTGCAACAAGTGCTGCGTCTGTTGCTGAAAGAAAATGGAGAAAGAAAATCCCCTCCGATTGTTTCAGGATAGAGAGAAAAACCCGAATCTCCAATTCAAGCCGTGGACCTTTCCCGTTTGGCGCGCGTGATGAATGAACGGCTCGTCTCTCCTTTAGCAGCCAGCACTTGGCGCGGGTTAAAGCTTTTCCCTGTCCCGTCGCCCACATCTTCTGCTCCACTAAACTAAAAGGAGCCGAGAGTGCTAACGGGCCTGCTCTATATATTATACTGCATAAGTTTACTCTCGGCTCTTGCTTTGGCGGGGAAAAGTTAGCCGGCTCACCCTCGTGTCAGTTGCAACAGGCTTCCTCTCATAGTTACTAAATTTCTGGTCGTGAAAAATTTTTAATTTTAAAGTAATTTTATGCTTATGGGGCAGTTCCAGATAAATGATATTGCAGGGTTTAGAGAGAGGCTGTGATCTAAAAAAGGGGAGTTTTAATCTTCAAGGGAAAACTATAAAATTTAAATGTTATGCTTCCAAATTTTCGGTTTATGTAAAATTTACTGAAAGCGTTCACTGAATAATTTTTATGAGTCTTATTTTCAAACAAACTTTTATGGAGAAAAAACGTCGTAACAAAATTTAATTTCAATTTCTCTCTGCCTCCATGTCAATATTTGATTTTGGGAAGGAGCAAAGAGTTAAAGCGGCAAACATCAATTTATTCTGCTGACGAAATCAGCCCTTGCCTTGAAAGTTGAGCAACAGTTTTCTGATTGACGGAGCGAATGATAGAGATCCAATTAATTGCGACGGGGAGATGAGAAAAATCGACGCACCAGCGCGGGCGTCATGAGGTACAGGACCCGATATTAACGCGTGTGTGTGTCGAGAGTCGAGAGGGTAATCACATTGCGCGACGGATGGATGATAAGTTGATTACAGGCGCGACCCGAGGGGTTGCCATAGCAGCAGCCACCCTTCTGCTCCCGTGCGCGACTTGTTGTTTTCTCAAAGGGCTGGAAACGTGTCACGGAGTGTTGGGCCCGATCTCAAAAGAGGCCGAGAAGTGGCTTCGTCGTCGTCGTCGCTCTTTTCTCTCGCCGGATCTCGAGCAATTTCCTCCTCACTTTTGCCTCTTCGCGCGCGAGTGCTGCTCTTTTAATTGGCGCTTTGTTCGGCTTCTCTACCTCTTGCACCGAGGACAAATTTTTGAGCAATATCGCTTACTCCATAGATTGAAAGTTCTGAAGTTTTGTGTGTACCGGAATTGCAATTTGGCAGTGCTAATCGATTTTTGAGTGTCGAATTTAATATTGAGGAGCCAAATCACTTGGTGAGAAATTCGACACGACGTGCCGAAAATCGGCAGAGACGTAAAAACCGTTACTCTAGCGGTTTTTGGTCTACCTACTAGCAAAAATGGGTCTACATAATTCGACCTTTGAGAATCGATTGACACTGTACAAAATGGAATTTGTCTTTGCCAAAATGAAAAAATGTTAGTGGTTATGCAACCTGCCGGACACGAATGAAATAAATTCCGTAAAATACCGTTTTGTGCTTTCTCTGTGCGGGTTTTTATTATTCTTATTACAGAGAAACTTAAGAAATATCCTTTCTCCTGTGCGTCATTGGGAGTGGAAACGTCTCTGCAGTCAAAAATATATTATGCTGCTCTCTAGATTTATTAAAATTACTCCGCTGACGACAGGCCAATTTTCAAAAAGGTTTTCCCCTCTTTCCTTGCTCCTTGCACGAGAGCTGCATAATGGCTTCCTGGACAGAACCTGATTGATTTATGCCAAATAAAATATTATCACTTTCTCCGAGACTAATTAACACCAAATTTATAATTTACAGAGGTGCTGAACGACGCCGTTTTCGACGAGGACCACGACGAGATGGTGGTGGTCAAGGACATCGAAATGTTCTCCATGTGCGAACACCACCTGGTGCCCTTCTACGGCAAGGTGTCGATCGGATACCTGCCCAAGAAGAAAATCCTCGGCCTGAGCAAGCTGGCGCGCATCGTGGAAATCTTCAGTCGCCGGCTGCAGGTGCAGGAGCGGCTCACCAAGCAAATCGCCATCGCGGTCACCAAAGCAGTGGACCCTGCAGGGGTGGCGGTCGTCGTTGAAGGAGTGTAAGTTTCTCTCAATGCCCCCGCCAGTCTCATTTTTTTGCGGCCCATTAATGCACGTGAGAAATTATAAATAAATATTCATGCGGCGCGCAGATGAGATAGAGAAAACTGGTTCGGTGCACAGCACGCTTTCTTTTTCACGACCTTCAGTCTCATCTCGATTTACACAATTGTGTGCGTGCATTCTGATCGAGTATAGTTATTAATTAATGCAACCGCATTTAACGGTAGCGATATTTTCAACTGTCTGAAGAGAGTAAAATCTCCGCTCACAATGCCTCGCTTTTTTGCCATCCCAAGGGAAAATAATCTGTTGGGTCAACATGTGAGCAGATTAAGTGCAGTATAAATATTGATTTTGGTTTCTTGCAGGCACATGTGCATGGTGATGCGTGGAGTGCAGAAGATCAACAGTAAGACGGTGACCAGCACCATGCTCGGCGTCTTCAGAGATGACCCCAAAACTCGCGAGGAGTTCCTCAACCTCGTCCATTCCAAATAGTATCTCGGGCATTCCCTTCAACGCAAGCATTCTCTCTGTTAAAGTAGTTCGCTTGACCCACGACCGTTTACATTCCAGTTGAATTATGTGGGACCACAATGAGTACCTTTTGTTTTCAGAGCACGCTAGATAATTTGTCTCTACCACAACGAATAATTTGTATGGTGCTCTTTTTGCTTTCATGCCTTTTTGTGTTTTTACATTTTATATATTTAGTTTAGAACCGCCAAAATGATATTTATTTCATAATAGTAATGAAACAGAATGTGACTTTGAGAATATATATTTATGAAATGTTTACGTGGCTGCAGCCTTGCGTACCATTCAAAATTAATTTTGATACAAAAATAAAACTTAAAACTGTGTTATTCAAAGTTGCTACGATAGAGCTTACCAATTGTTGATGATTGGGACTTACTCATGACAATAAAACATCAATACTCCAAATATTCATAAATAAGTGAAATTATTATTCAATATATGGTTTAAAAAATCACATTAATACAAACAGTCAAAATGATTACACCTACTTTTTGTTGAAAAAGGACTGAATGCTTCTAATTTTTTTGGCATCTCCACCGGCACTTTGGTTTTTCGACTTTGTATACTTTCTCTTTTTTGGCAAAGCTGAAGTGGAAGGCTGAGGCGGAATGGCAGGTGTTACAGACTGGTTGAGCTCTTTGTGCAGTTCCTGGGCAACATGGTGATCAAGGTGCTCACTCATGTCCAAAATTTTGACACTTTTCCCACACTGTGGACACGGAGCTTCAGCTTCTTCCTCGTCTTGACACCGCTTATCCTTCTCATCATCCTTGTCACTGTCACTCTTGACAGGCTCTTTTTCATCCTCATCAGTTTCAACTGACATCTGCGGATCTGCTACTCTTTCGTCGTTCTTTTCAGGCTCTTTTTTCTTTAGGTTTCGCAGGAAAAAGGACATAGGTCCAGTCTTGATTAGTGGTGCTTCCTGTTTAACTTCAGGCACTGGTGGGTCTGACACAATCGTTTCGTTCACTTTCGTTTCGGATGCATTGGATGGCTTGAAGAATTTGGCGATGGAATTCGCTTTGTTTCGCTCTTCGGTGAATTTTCCAACGCTCAAACCAAGGAACTGAATCGGCACTTTCCTAATTAAAATAATATTCATGATTAATTATTTATGAAAATACAAGTTAGAATGTTTTCTTACACTTTGTTATTCTCTATCGAAATTGATTTGCAAAGCAAAATCATAGCATCTCTTGCAAGGCACGGTTGGTCAAAATGCGACAGAAATCCAGTTTTAGAATTGCTGGAACCAACTTCCACGCTCCATTGAACCACCAAATTTCGTGGCCTCCGACAATTCTATAGAATAAAATATTTAACTTAATCATGTATAGAGCCATTTTTTTCTACAGTGAGCGAAATAAATTGACTTTTAACGTTCACATTACGATTGGAAAATAAAAAAGAATTAACTATATCCACTCTGCTCTATGTTAATAGACATCTGACAGAATGGCTAGTCACTAGCAATTTAAAATCTTATTTAAATATTGTCACTTAAAACGATTTTTCTGCTTAAACCAACAATAAAAGGAATAAGTTCCAATTTATTTTTGTGATTTTTGGCTTTAAAAATTTTTTGAGCCAAAAACACCTGTAAACAACTTCTTTTTGAACCAAATAAATATTTAATTGTGTTGAAAAATGGCGTTAAAAAAACAATAACGCAACAAGAAGAAAAAAATCTTTTTTTTTTAAATTTGTGTATAGAAAAATAATTAGTGCCCCGAAAACCATCTTGAGCGTTAATAGTTTTTTTTAATTCGCAATTCAAATTATCTAATTACGTATCTCATACTCATTTAGCATTAAAAAGTTAATAAGACGCAAATAAATAAAATAACTACTATTGAAAATTCCTAGCCGACGAAAAGTCACGGGTCAAAGGACAAAATTTACCCTTTGTAATGGCAAAATTGTATTCAGAAAATATTAAAATTTTTCTAAGACTATATAAATTACTAACCCATGCCTTATTTAAAAATTAAAACAGCGTAAATATTTCAAATAAATGCAAAAGAAAAATACAGTATTTTCAAGACTTTCAGGTGTGAATTTCATTTTGTCAGTCTTGAAAATATCTCATCATACCTCCTCGTAGTCTTTGTCAAGCCGTGCGCACACTTCAACAGCCAGCTCCTGAATCCAGTGATCGAGTTCCTGTTTAGTCTTGAGTGCAGTCTTGCCTGGAAAGCGTTTGCAGCAGCCTATGGACTTGGGGATCAGCCTCGCCTCTACCTCTTCATTGTCGATTCCCCTGGCTATGTTGTACAACCACTGGCCGTTTCTCTGCTCGAATTTCTGGCACAGCTCCGCCTCAGAAAATTTTTCCAACTCGCTCATGTAATTAATGCCGAGCTTTTCCATCAGAGTGTCCCCTAATTTGCCTCCCAAGAGACGCACTTTCTTCACGGGAAGAGTTTCGTAGAGGAACGGCACTTTTGATATGGGAAGCACCGTCTGCTGATTTGGCTTGTGCATCCCGCACACCAGCTTACTCAATATCTAAAATTTTTATCTTTATTGGAAATGTGCTAATCCGATTCTCGAATTATTTCTGTTTGAACCATCAAATGAGATTTAATCATTTTGAAACTCAATTACTTTTGCACAACCAGCCAATCGATAATTTTAGCTGAATGTCTCAATAACTAAGTTAATTTTAACGATTTCCATGCGCTTTGCCACGCCATATATTTTTTATATTCAAGAGAATCACGCCCCTTTAAGTGGAAAAGTAACATGCAGCTTTTCACTGATGGCACTTCGTGGCAAATTAAATGAACTTTTGAACGTTTAGAAACCGATTTTTCACTGAATATTCATTATAATTGAGGTTAATTATATGTTGCGATTTTACCTTATTATGAGCAATCCCTGCTGAACAAGTAAATCCAGTTTGCGTGAAGATTGCTCTTCTCATCTCCTCGACCATCTTGGCTGCAACGACCAGTCTATAATCATGATCATCCTCTGACGAGGCATCACTTTTCCTCAGCCATTCCTGAACGGCCTCACTCCTCCCTTCTTCTTTATTTTCTGAAAATTAAGTTTAAATAGCATACATTTTGTTTGGAATCTTTCTCCAGTACCTAGTTGCGACTCAAAACCGACAACATGTGTCGAAGGCAAGTGATCTGCAGAGACTTGAGTTTCTCCACCGATTCTTTTGTCAACTGCTTCTGTCAAGTCTAAAAATGCCTCATCAACACTCGCTCTTTGGACGGCACAGTTGAACTGGCAAATCACATTGATAACTTCTTTCCCAGCTTCCCGATATCTTGAGGTGTCTGCTTTATCGTTAATGGACGGAACGTGAACCAAATTTATTTCAGGACACTTTTCTTTAGCTTCATCGCCTCTCATGTGTCTGGTAACTCCACAGGCTCGAGCTTCATAATTCACAGCAATGATCCTGATAAGATAAAAATATTAAATTTGGTAAAATTAGTGTTGGTTAAAATGGAAGGAATTGTCATGCCCGGCTTTCAAGAAATTACAATACTGTTAAAATTCTGCAATTTTAACAAATAAGATTTGTTAAAAAAAATCAATGTAGCTAAAATTAATTTTAATTTGCCAATTTACCCTCCTCCTCTCCATTTGTTATATTGGACCACAGCTACAGGTTTCCCCTTCAGCTCAGGGTTGATCCTCTGCTCGACTTGGCAGAAGAAGCAGTCCATATCCACAAGGGCAACAATCCGCTCACGCATGTTGCTAGCCTTTTTTCAGGATTTGAATCAGATCTGGAAAATTGTAAAATGTTACGCATTTAGAAGTTTAACTTATGTATATAATTGAGGTAAAGAGGGTAAAGAGATGATACACATTTCAACAGCTGATAAAAATAATAAAGGAAAAAATTTTACATTTTTAACTAAGCATATCATACATATTTATATGACAATGAATGGAAATATTTACGAAATTGAACAAATATTAAAATCTTTACCCACTGACAGCCAAATCAAGCAGTGACACGCTATTCTTTGCTTTATTAAGTCTGCTGTTAGGTCCATTCATTCGACGTCCATCCACATCTGAGGGGCTGTCAATAACATAACTTCGTCCCACCAGATGTTTCTGTGAGTCAATATTCGCGCCGCTCACTGCCAAGGAGCTTCGAAGCTTCTCGTGTAGTGCCAATGGTGGAGCACACGCACACGCCCTTTCTCGCTCATACATTATCTCCCTTCCGTTGAATACTTATTTTTTACTCCGCTGGCTCCGCTGCCCAGTTTCCAGCGTATGCAAGTGTCCAGCCGAAATAGACATCAAGCTCAACAAAATTAGTTAGTCGGAGCAGATTGAACTTTTTCTGTTGCTGTCCAAGGGAACGTCGCTACTTTTCCTGAGCAGAATCATCTGTCCGAGCGAACTGCGGAGATTGACAGGTGTGTGTTTACATTCGTCCCAGAATTTCCCAGTTAACATATATTGGGCAAGCAGTGATTTTCTTCACCGGGAGTGATTCACGGTTCGACCTGAATTTGCAGGAGTGATTGGACGACACACGTCTGTGCGCGGACGATGGTGCGATCGAAACTCTGACAACCCCCAAGTCACCACCGTTGGAAGCAGGAAATCAAACTTATATTATTTTGCGATGTGAGTTAAATTGAAAGGGAACAGCAGAAAATACCAAAAAATTTAGCGCTATGGCTCACGGGGGAGGCGCCAACAGCGTCTTGTCCTCGGACATCAGCCGCAGAAACCCGCAGGACGAGTACGAGCTGATTCAACGGATTGGAAGTGGCACGTACGGAGACGTCTACAAGGCATAAACAATTTGTTTTGTTTGCAGAGCACAAATAAACACATACTCTGTGTACTTGTAGGCAAAGCGAATTAACATGCATGAGTTCGCCGCAATCAAAGTGATCAAGCTGGAGCCAGGCGACGATTTTGGCATCATCCAGCAGGAGATATTGATGATGAAGGACTGCAGACATCCAAACGTTATTGCCTACTACGGCAGCTACCTCAGGAAGGACAAGTTGTGGATCTGCATGGAGTTTTGCGGAGGGGGTTCTCTTCAAGACATTTACCACAGTAATTTTGATTAATAATTAAATTAGAAGAGGGTGAATCCACAAGAGATTTGATATGGTCTGCAATTTTTAAATTTTTGTTTTAGCATCATTGATTTTTAGTTATGTTGTTAGGGTGGTAGATAGGTATCAAATTAACCAAGTTTGCTTAAAGAATTTGAAGTAAATCAGTACAAAATCTGGAGAAACTTGCCTCTTGATATTTATAGAAATGATAATGGTACTTAAAAGAATATTAAACTCTGTGACAAAAGATGCCCAGTTAGACAGTCAAACCTCAAAAAAGTTTTTCACTTGAATAGTGATAAAATTTAAATTGTACAATCGGCCGCCAATTTTGACCTTGGGATCATTCTGGGGGTCACCCATCAAGCGAGAAAAAAACCATCAACAGGTGAGAAATCGAACTTTGGCGTCAGGGTAGCTCTTGAGCGATCGATATAATTAAATAAATATTACATAATGATACGCAATTCACCGTCTTTGACAGGCTTTGAATTGATTCAATCTGCAAAATTTGCTCACTGTTGGATTAGTCAAGTGTTTTTTTCAGAATATGTGCTGTTCGACCCTTTAAAAGCCATCAGGCACTCACAATAAACACCGTGATGTGACCATAATGTCGTTCCTGGGCTTCTTAAAAATTAGAATGGTGCTAAAAATAAATAAAAATTGCAGACCACATGATGTCTCTTGCGGAAATACCCAGTTATATTTATATAATTTTACTAGTCACTGGTCCTCTGAGCGAGCTGCAAATCGCATACATGTGCAAGGAAACTCTGCACGGGCTATCGTACCTGCATGCCATGTGCAAAATGCACCGAGACATCAAGGGGGCCAACATCCTGCTCACTGAGTCAGGTGACGTCAAGCTGGCCGACTTCGGCGTGTCCGCGCAAATCACAGCCACAATCAACAAACGAAAGTCTTTCATTGGCACTCCCTACTGGATGGCGCCTGAGGTGGCAGCTGTCGAGCGGAAGGGAGGCTACAACCACCTGTGTGACATCTGGGCCGTCGGCATCACAGCCATTGAGCTGGCAGAGCTGCAGCCACCGATGTTTGATCTTCACCCGATGAGAGCGCTCTTCCTCATGTCCAAGAGCGGTTTCAAACCGCCAACTCTAAAAGACAAGGACAAGTGGAGTCCGATCTTCCACAATTTCGTGAAGACAGCACTGACCAAAAATCCAAAGAAAAGACCAACGGCTGAACGCCTGTTGCTGGTGAGTTGATAATTCAGTGTATAAATGCTGAAAATATTTTTTATCTTTACCTTAAAGGCAAACTAAAAATTTGGGAGGGTTTAAATGTTAATAAAGTTGCGTTAAAATTTCTGAGTAAATTGGCTCAAAATTTTGGATGCTTATCAAGCGGCGAGATGTGTTTTCTCATTGTAAAATCACGATTTATTTCATAATTAAGGGAATTTTCCTCATAATTTACGCACCGTTGGGTAGATCGTTACAAGTGGAAATTGAACTGTTACTCAATCATTGATATTACTATAAACTTCCGCTTCTCCTTATCATTCCTTATATTTCTTAAAATAATATTGTGTATGTTGTTTTCCCCAATATTTGTTGTTCAAGTGAATTAAATAATTTATTATGATTTTCAGCATCCATTTTTTGGCGGAGACCTGACTAAACGGCTGGCGCTGGAGCTCCTCCAGAGGGTCAGCAACCCACCTCACATGTTCTCAGAGCTGGATTTGGATGATGAAGGGGTTAGTTGAATGTTGTCTCCAACCCAACTCTGACTGATCCCATTTTTCGAATTCTAGGCTGTGTCAAATGTTCCACAAAGAATTTCGTCAAGGACGGCAGTAACAGTACAACAAAGAGATATCGAGCAAGGCAGTAAGAGACTAAAAATCATGCAACTAGCCGATTTTGAAATTATCACGAAGGTGTTGCAGACCAAATACAAGCGCTGAGCACGCCGTCGCCACCGCCGCCACTTCCCACGACTTCTCCTCCTGTGATGCACCCGTCAGAGGTGACAAGGCCGTGGGACATCCTCAACATCAGCACCCCGCCCGTCAGCCACACCTGTGAGGTCCACAACGACTGGTTGCACAGTAGCATTCTCGACGAGCGCAATGAAAAGTGAGTGTGTTTGCTCATAAATATTATAGGAAACAGCCAACCATTCCGTTCAAGGAAAATAGGGGTTGTCTTCACAGGGAAGAGAATATAACCACTTGGATCTGAACAAATATATTATGCTATTGTGTTTGACAATCTAATCAGCTCACAAGGGAACTCTGGGTACGTTTCACTCTGAGATGTAAATCTTTTGCCTCAAACGTGTAGACTTCAGCTATTTTTAATTTTTTTGTTGGGGTACTACAGAAGTGTCATAACAACTTAATTTGCCGTAAAAATACGTTTCCTGAAAATTAGGGTGAAAATTGGGATAATAGGTCTCTCGGTGATAAATCAAATCCTGGGTTGCCCTCTAGAGCGATCGATTCGCATGTGTGGACACTTAACCACCGCCTGACAGGCTATATATTGGTTTGATTTGCAAGATTAGCACACTGTTGGAGTGGCCAAGTCAAGAACTTAAAGAATACGTGCAATTTGACCCTTTGGGTGCTCAGGAAAAACCCTGATGTGCCCAAAATCTCGTTCCTGAGCGCATATCACAAAATTGAGAGAAAAACAATTAATTGCATATCAGAGTGGATAGAACGAAAGGTTCCCTTTCCAGCATTTTGCTGCTTGTCAAGTTATTTGTCTGAAAATGTCTGTCGTTTTCGCTTTTGTCGCTCTATTGAATTAACCCTGTTTCCATGAAGCTTTTGTCTCAATTAATATTGCTCTTGCAGGAGTTTACTCCAATACATAGACGAGGAGCTGGTACTCAGGTAACTGCGTTTTCCGTTTTCGCTTTGTGCACTGTTTATTTGAGTGATAACAGGGACAGATTTAGTAAATCTTAAGTGGTATTTTGAGCTTCTCATCATCTAATTCAAGTTTGAAACCATAATTTTAGTTGGCAGCTCTAACTTTTTTGGGACTCAATGATTGTAAAAATTGCACTCGCAAGAAAGAATTTTCGCTTCTCTTGAGAATCTTTACCAAACGAGTTTTGTCTGTCTCCTTTAGGGGAAGCACGGCCACTTTGCAGGCTGGCAGATATTCTCAGCAGTAAGTTGGAATTTCACAGTTTCCAGTGTGTTTTGTATTGTCCTGACATAGCACCAAATCGTGTAGCACTAATGTTGCCTCTGTAGGTCTCATTTGGTCCTTCTAACTTTTGCACTCTGAGCAACCTTAACTTTTTTCAGCACAGTCAAAAAATATAGTTGCATGAGCTGCTAATTAGGTTTTGCCAGTGGTCAGCTTTGGTTTTAACTTTTTTCGCTCAAACGGTTGCTTCACTTTATGTTTATATTTTCAGCGCAACTCTGCTTGCTGGAGAACCTTGTGATTCATCTAGTCAAGGCGAAAAGTCATCAATAGGTGAGTTAAGAGTTGTACATGCTAAAATTTATACAACGCGACAAGAAAATATTGCTGCTTAAGACAAAGACGCTGTATCACAGTAAAAATCCGTTAAAATTAATTTGCAGATTATCCTTAGTTTTCACTAACCAAAAATATACATATCAAGCATGCTTCTATTAGAAATCAAGGCCCTTTAATTTTGTTTATCATTGGATTTTTAAAAGCTCAATATTCATACCTGAAAGCCAAAACAACTCTGTTTTTAGTTATGAACAATAATATTTAAAAATAAAATTTTTTGATATTTTGCATTCACAGCGTCAGGTAATAGGAGACACAGTGCTTGCGGTGGAAACCTGGATGAGGAGGACCACCTGGACCCTACCGCCATGCCAGGCTTCAGCATTCAAGGCCCGAGGCAACGCTCGATGAGCGACAGTTTCGGCATGTCCAACAACGGCGACGTCAACGGCTCACGCGAGGCTGAAAACGAGGCTGGCGACATTATGCCCAACACGCCGCCGATCCCTCCCACACGGCGCAACAGACGCAGACATACGCCACCCAGAACGGTTACAAACGGACTCCCACCTACGCCGAAGGTCCACATGGGCGCCTGTTTCTCAAAGGTCTGCGTCTTAGTACTTTTGTCGAGATCTTTCTTACTCAAAATTTTTTTATTTAAAGGTGTTCAATGGCTGCCCACTGCACATACACTGCACCGCTAGCTGGATTCACCCAGAAACGCGCGACCAGCACATTTTGTTCGGCGCAGAAGAGGGAATTTACATTCTGAATCTGACAGAACTGCACGACGCTGCCATTGACCAGATCTACCCGCGCAGGACAATCTGGGTTCACGTCATCAAGGACGTGCTCATGTCGCTTTCAGGTTTGTCGTCTGCTTATTTCATTTTGGACAGTTGCAATCGAATCCTGAAGGTTGATTTAGGTTAGACAGCTCAGTTAAACATTCAACACAAAAATTGAAACCCGATACTTTGGCGTTTTTTGGTTTGAACATAATGTAATGAAAGTCGCAAACCAATTAGAAAAGGGAGCGGTTATCTGATTTGCACTGGCCTAACAAAAAGATCAAAATAGAAACGCCACAGCAACGAGGCAAGTCAGCCCGCAGCTAGACTTTTCGCCTGACTTGCTTCCGCTGGCGGTCGCAGTGACGCTGCTGACTCGATCTTCGACCAGCGCTGCGTCCAATCAGAGAACTGATAGGCCACTGGCGTTCATGACATGATTGTGTCAAATTTTGCTAGTTTTTGGAAAAAAATAACTAAAGTAATTTTTTACGTATCTGACGATTTTCCTATTGAATTGTCGACCGAGTGATTCAGCTGCTTAAACTTATTCTATCCCCAGGAATGTATTTTAGCACTGTTGAAACGTTTTTATATTTATGCAGGCAAGACGCCACAGCTCTATAGGCACGACTTGCTATCCCTCACGTCGAAGCAGTCACGCCGCTTCTCGCTTACGCGAATCCCAGAGAGGCTGGTGCCGCGCAAGTTCGCGCTCACCACCAAAGTGCCTGACACGAGGGGCTGTGTGCGTTGCTGCGTCGGACGCAACCCTTACAACGGCTACAAGTACTTATGCGGAGCAATACCTTCATCGGGCATCTTCCTTATGCAGTGGTATGATCCACTCAACAAATTTATGCTTCTTAAGGTGAGATTTTTGAGTTCGTTATATTATATGTTTGCATAGGAATCATTGGCACTGTCTAAAATGAATTAACACATTATTTTAACTTTGCAGCATTTTGAGTGTAATCTGCCAATGCCACTCAACGTTTTTGAAATCATAATCACTCCTGAGCTTGAATACCCAATGGTTTGTGTCAATGTGCGGCAGTCCTATAATTCTGACGGACTCAAGCTGGACTTGATCAACATGAATACAGGCGCCAGTTGGTTCCATTCTGATGAAATGGAAGACATGGATGGCACAGGTATTTTATTAAGCTTCATCTGTGTATTAAATTTAAAAAAAACTCGCATTTTGCAGCGACCGTGATTCCACGACGGGAGAATCTCGGTGCCGTTAGTGTCCACCAAATGGACGGTGATAGCATTATTGTTTGTTATGAAGGTATGGCGTGGATTGTACGGGTTTTTATTACCAGTTATTGGTTATTTTATTTCTTGCAGGAAAAGTTAAAGTTGTGACCCCCCAAGGAAAACTGAGAGTCAGCAAGAAACTTGTCTCAGAGCTCAACTTCAATTTCAAAATCGACTCAATCGGTGTGTTTGAGTTTAACTAAAATAAAATAACTAAGCTTCATAACCTCATTTAATGCATTTTCAGTCTGTCTGCCAGATAGCGTGCTGGCATTCCACAACCACGGCATGACCGGGAGGAGTTTTAAGAATGGCGACATCACCCAGGAAATCATTGACCAAAGTCGGAGGTACCGGCTAGTGGGATCAGACAAGTAAGCATTAATATAACCTGACGGAGCCCACCTAATCATAACCGAACGCATCAGGGTTGTTGTGCTTGAGAGCCAAAGAGTGCAACCGCTGACGAGAGAGGGAACATTGACTGACGAAGGCAAAGACCTGCACATCCTGGCCGGCCACGAGGCCAGCTACTGAATGCTGGACATCACGCAAGGATTTGATGAAGCAATTTGCCAAGAAATGTGATGAACTTGTCGCCCCCGACATGATGTTAAATTAATTCATTCACGGCTCTTGACGAGAAACACGCCAAAGGGCTGGCAACACATGCAGCCATTTTATCTTCACTCACTTCCTTTTTTATTGTATATTATTTGATCGCACAACTCATGCTCAATACTAAAACTACCTAGTGCCAAGTATTCTCTTCGTTTCACGCCACCCCATAATCAACCATCCGCTGGTTTAGACACCCAGTGATATACCCACTGCTCAACGTACGGTTAGTTATATTGATTGTGTCGTTGCATTTTCTGTTCTGTCCGATGCATGTCTCGAAACGTGTTTCCCCCCAGAGAGAATATTGTTCAACCTGCATGCTTGTAAATAATTATTACACTGTTCTTGCTACATACTAGACTTGTGTACAAGACAAATACAACATTATTAAAGAAAATATAATATATATCACAATAGCGTGTTAAGGAAAAGATTTTACGCGAAAATATTGCATTGTGCCCACTGTTAGAGCCACGCGGATTCGACGCGTGCGTAATTCCCAAAGCAAAGCAGGTTCGTTTCCTGATAAAGACTCCGCCGTTTTCACTACTTTCTTGTTATATCATTCCCGATGGTTAATATTAAGTCGTATACACGAATACTTCGATTTCCTGATATTACTTGATGCGATCAGGAGAGGTCAACAGGCATTTAAAATAGCTTTGGACGCTCTTGCCCTGCATGCGAGTCCTGATTTTGTGTGAGCTAACTATTTCTTTTATAAGATTGGTTCCCGGTTGCATTTATTAAACACGTAAGACCTTCACACAAAATAAATCCAATTTTTACAAACGAAAGCCTGATGCATCTCTCTGAAGTACTTGATCTGTTTCAAGTAGCACATCACTGCAGTATCGTTGCATATCTAGTCTAGCTGTTTTAAGTCCCAATTATGGCTAATAAATACATCAATGAGCTGGTAATCGCTTCTTTCATTTCACCTACATAAAATAATCATTCCATCGTTTTTCATCTTTGCCAATTGCCGGCTTTTACAGGAAAGGTCCATGACCAGTTGTCACCGGACATTTCCTAAAAGCATTTCAATTTTGCTTATGTATCACTTAAATTATATGTTTGACCGTGCCAATCAATTCTTAAGGGTACACAATTAGATTGGACAAATGGACAGCCAAATCACATGGACGACACTTTGATACAACGTGCTGAAAATGTAAAAACTAAACGTCGCCTTTTTTATGGTTTCCAAACCAATCAAAAATAAAATTCCAGCGCTACTTGCATTATTAAATTAAAGATTTTTTAAAACAACGTTAATATCGCTTAAGCCGCTTAGTGAGGAAAGTTTTGCTCATATTTTGGTCCGTTTCTAGCTTCAACTTGATTAAATATTTGTCTTCAGGCAAAATTGGAATTTAATGGAAACCGGCGGATAATTAATCTGGTTTAAAAACGGCTTTCTGAATTGAGGAATACAATACACTGTTTTCCATGAATTCATTTTATTGACTTGAAATGAGGAGTAATGTTATTTCTACAAAATTTTAAAAAGATGATGACTTCACGAAGCGTTAGCACCGGGCGGCTCTGCTGCCGGAGGCATGTCTCCGTAGCAGTGCTTGGCCCGAGGGTCTCGATAAGAGTTCTCGTGTTGCACACTCTGCGAACTGGTCCTGCACTTGGCCAGACACAACTCAAAGTGGTCCGTCACTGAAGCGAAAAGCACATTCATAGTCTCAGACGCTTTGCCCAACACCAACTGAAGAACATTTTTCTGGAAATTAAATGAACACCAAATCAAGTGCCATTTTGTTAGTGATAAGAATTTTAATAATCACTTTATCTGGGTGTAAGCAGCACGAAATGCAATGCTCATATATGCTGCAGCAGTGGTTTTCTTTGCACGTTTCACACGAATATCGTTTTGTTGTTTCAAGATTTGTATCACAGCAACCAGAGAGTAAAACGTTTTCTCTAAGGCAGATATATCCTAGTCAAAAATAATTAAAACGATTAAAACAATGTCTTTGGAAAATAACTAATAAAAATTTACCTCGATCATCTACTATCAAGACTTTTCCTTGAACGGAGTTCCTGCAGGTAGTAACTTTTAAGCTCGTCGAGTTCACCTCTTCCCCCCCTGAAGAGTGCCAGACGAAGGGCTGGCTTCTAGTTTTGACCACAGCATCGTAGTCCTCTACCAGACTGCTGCCCTGGATTATTATTATAATTTATAATTCAAATTCGTTTGAAAAGAAACAATAAAAAATAGGTAAGGATTTACCTGGCTTACAAAGCTAAAAATGCAGTAGGTTAGGGACAGCCCGAAAATCACGCCCAGAACTAGTTTCCGTCGAAAGAATCTTACGATGTAAGATTTCCACATGTCCAACTTGTCCATCGTTTACGTAAAACTGAGGTGGTTACTTTATCTTGAAAACAGTCATATTCGCTTTAAACGACACATGACAACCTGAAAATTAAGAAAGCGCAGACAAAAAAATTAAGATTCGACCGATTTACATATTATTCAAGACGACGTTCTCTCATAATAATACCAAAAATATTTAAATTAAAATTTACTCAAAATTATTGATAATTATTAAACGCATTTAAGAAGCTGCCAAATTCACCTCTAAATTGGTCCAGAAGGACAGGAATCCTGAGAATTCTCAGAAAAGATTGCGACTTCTGTTTGTGTTTACATGCATCCCAGTCGCGACTCGCGAGTTCAAATGCGTTTCACAACAGCATTGGAGCATTGGCGCAGGCTCATCCTCGGCGCATAGCACGGATTGTCGACCCTCCTTGGCACTTCCTCGCACGAGCGGCATCTCGGCAACCCGCCGCCCATAGCGCTGCCTGCCCACCGTGCTGCCTTGCCTGGGCGACGGATGAGAGCCGCCGAGGAGAGGAGCCGAGATCATTCGGCAATCCTACTGCTGGTGCTGGTTCCGCCCTTGCCTGCAGAGCAGAGACCATGAGTGTTGTTTCGACGTCGTGAGGGGACTTTCGGACGTCCGGAGGTCTGCCGCAGGATGAGCAGGCACCTCGGAAATCGCAAGGTCGCTCGCAGCCGCCTCTTGACCCTCTTCTAAGGCCAGCGAAGCCAAAGAAGGTAATTTGTCGCTGCGGTTTCTCGTGTGTTTATACGGATATGGTGCCCCTGAAGGACAAATGAATTCATGGGACTGATTTTAATAATTTTCCACTGCCCTTGGCGATGGCTATGGAATGAACTTTACGCATCAATCAACTGATTTCATAGCCTTTTTAAACCGCTCCGTACTGTAATGTTGCAATGTATATGTAATAGAATTTTGATTTTTATAGAATCTTTGGTTAAATTTCTTAAAAGGTGATTATACATATATAGAGACAAAGGGTTAATTTTGGTAATTAAAAAAAAACATGTAAAAGATTAAAAATGAAAACAAAAAGGATTTAATTATTTTTTTATTGTTAGTTATTTTTGCAATATATGATTGTGGTTTTATCGATATTTGATAGCATTTCATCTTGAGTAGACCGTTCATAAATATTAATTAATTAATTAAATAAATAAATCATTGTTTTTATCGTTTTGATCACACAATAAATCTTGCCTGGCCAATTTATGTTTAAAATTTTGTGCACATCATTTAAAATAATAATTGAAAATTAAATGGCAATTTCAGTTAGCAAAACCTAAGTTATCCACGAGGCGGATAAATACAAAGCAGGATGTCTGGGAGTGGCGGCGCCGACCGGAAAAGCAAGAAGGGCAACAGGGCGCAGGTCTGGGAGGAGGCGGGCGGAGAGTTTTACCAGGAGAGCTACCCTGGGGCGACGACCTCCACCTCCAACGAGAATGCAGACACGGCTGACGCTGCTGCTCACAGGGACGCAGCAGCACACCTGGCCACCATGCTGCCCAGCAAGCAAGCGCAGCACACAATGGGAAAAGGTTTGACATTGCACAAAATCTCAAAATTGCTTTTTTTAAAACACAGTTTTTGCTTTAAAGAGTTAAAATTTGCTGCGTAGACAAAGTTCAATGAGACAAATCGATTGGTAGTTCAGTGTTGACGTTACGGCGAAAAAAAATTATAAAGCGTCTAGTTCCAGGGTTTGTGAGTTTTCAAGGGTTTGTCGTAGAGACTAAAACTATGAACACATTCTGAAAGCTGATGAAATTTCCTACATACTGACGAAAAAAATTTCTTGCATAATTATTTATACCCGTAAAATTAATGATAGTTAAAGACATAAAAATCGAGGAAAATAATTTTAATAATTGATTTTTTCTTAGTAACAAAAATGGAGCTACATGACTTGGTAGTTTACTCAAAAAGTTTAAAAACGTTAACTCAAACCGTTAATAAGCTTTTTACAATAAGTTTCCCAGATTAAGTCTAAAATGAGGGACTCTTCTGGAAAGTCAAAATGACCCACCGATTGAATTATCTTGTCAAATTTATTCTACCTGCAAAAATATTATCATGATTTAATGTAAACTGGCTTCAAAAGCTGTTGTAACATGCGTATATTAATTTCAGCAACTACGCGACGGTCTCGAAATGAGGGCAAACAATCTACAAGAAAACGCACAGGAAACAGATCTCGTTTTAACACAGTGAGGAGGGAGTCTAATATAAATGACGTTCATGTGTCCGTTCTGCCAGATTTTGCAGGTATGATTTAAATTAATATCATTTCCCAGATTATTATTAATGTTTTCATCATCTACAGTTGAAAATATTCCAAATGAGGAGCGCACATGGGAGGAAATCATGCAGATTAAAGCGATGCCCGTGAACATGGCACAGAAACGGGAACTGAAAGCAAAGTTAAAGGTGAGTTGTTCATTTTTTTTATTTAAATTGGCGCTAGAGACATACAAGCTTATCAATAAAGTAGTTGAACGCCTTTTTCCTTACCTTAAAACGCTCTCCATTCTGATAGCGATGAACGGAAAACCGATTGTTTGGTCTCAATTAACTTGCAGCTGAAGAGTCGGTATATAGATTTAAAACTGCAGAAAAAATTGAAAGTTGATGTAAAGGATTTTATTTTAAAATGAAAAGATTCAAATTGGAGAAAGCATAAAAGGGAAAGCATTGACGCTGATTGGCTGATGCAACGCGCATGTCAGCAGCTCCCGCGTGATTTACAACACGTGTGAACTACATTACTGAGGTGATCTTTTGATCTTTTCATTCGCAATTAAATCGGTTTAAATCAACTTAAAATATTTTTCTGCGATTATAAATCAATAGACTGACTCTTCAGCTGCAAGTGGAAACCAAACGATCTGTTTTCTGCTCATCATTAGCCATCGACAATAGCCATTTCACATCGGGTGCCCTACCATTATGTTAATTTGATTTGGTTTTTTCAGAGTGCAACCAAGTTGCGGCTACAGGGTTTTGAGCAGCTCAAATGGCAGAGGAGGAAGTTTTGGCAGCGGTGCAAGAGCAACTGGAAGGAGTTCTACACAAAGTTGGAGCTGTGGCAGGGCAGCCTGAAGACGATTGAGGGGAACTTCGGCATCGGGGTCGTCTCCTATTTTCTGTTCGTCAAGTGGCTCATGTTTTTGAACATCATCATCTTCGCGCTGACCTTCTTCCTGATCGTGTTGCCGTCTGCGATTCTGGAGCCGGGCCAGCTGGGGCAGTGTGATCCGGCCGCTGAGGACGAGAACAACACGTCGATCGCGTGCTGCGCCGATAAGTACCAGGAATACACGTCAAGCAACAACAATTTCTTCTACGACCTCGTGCAGGGCACAGGCTGGATGGAGAAGACGCTGCTCTTCTACGGCTATTACACCAACGATATCTACACACTGAACAAGGAGTACAAACTGTTCTACGACCTGCCGTTCGCCTACCTGGTGACGGCGCTGCTCTACTTCCTCGTCAGCCTGATCGCGATCGTCAAGTCGGCGGCGCGCGGCTTCCGCGAGCGCATCATCGAGGGCGAAGGCCAGTTCTACCAGTACTGCAACCTGATCTTCGGTGGCTGGGACTTTTGCATCGACAAGCTAAAAGGCGCCGAGAACAAGCACAAGGCCATCTACAACGAAATCAAGGGCTGTCTTGAGGCCGAGCGGCTCGAGACGGAGAAGCAGAACCGCTCGAAGAAGGAGAAGTGCCAGCTGCTCTTCTCGCGTTCCATGGTCAACACGGGCATCATCGTGCTGCTGCTCGTCTCCATGGTGACCATCTACTTGGTGTTCACGCTGTCGCGGAGCCTGCTGCGCGAATACCAAAAAGCAGAGAAGCACTTTCTTCTCTTCTTCGAGTTCATGCCGTCCCTGATGATCGTCAGCCTGAACTTGCTGCTGCCGCTGCTCTTCTCCTTCCTGGTCACCTTCGAGCGCTACAGCCCCATCGTGGTCGTGCGCATCACCCTGCTGCGCACCATCTTCCTGCGGCTGTCCTCGTTGGGTGTGCTCGGCGCCTCAATCTACCGGTTGGTGTCATGCGACCGTAAGAACGGCTGCAACTGCGAGGAGGAGGTGCCGCTCTGCTGGGAGACATATGTCGGCCAGCAGTTCTACAAGCTGGCCGTGACCAACGCCCTCACAGGCATCGCGGTCACCTTCTTCGTCAACTTCCCCAGGGCAATGCTGGCCAAGCACTTTGAAAACTGCCGCTTCCTCAAGTTCATCGGCGAGCAGCAGTTCGAGCTGCCAAACCATGTGCTCGACGTTGTCTACAGCCAGACGCTCTGCTGGATCGGCAGCTTCTATTCGCCCTTGCTGCCGGCCTTTGCCGTCATCCACTGCTTTCTCACTTTCTACGTGAAAAAGTTCGCCTGCCTCATCAACAGCAGACCACCGTCGCAGGTAATCGAAATTTTAAAATTTATTCTTCAGTTTTTCTTCTAAATTTGTCTAGACCATAATTTTATTACAAGGCTTAGATTGAAAACTTAGATGCTAGTTTAGAGTGTATCTGGGACATTCTTGATTGTTCATACGCTTTTTCTGTCAGGTTAAAGGCTTAAAACCTGCATTTTTTCTAAGGGGTGAAAAAGCTTTCTTTAGGGGAGGCACCACGACAGCTAATTTAGTTATTTAGGGCAGGTTAATTCATCACAAGTTGGTTTTGCAAATCGGACACAGAAGTCGAGATAAGCTGGCTGGGAATCTCCCGGGGAGTTTCCCAAACTTGCAGTGCATGGGTTTTTTGCGGTTTTTATCCCAGTTTCGTGCGGTTTATTGCACTTAGTGTGAAAAACTTTAAATTTACCAGTTTTACCATTAAAACATATGTTAAACGCTATCTTAAAATTTGGGGTTCCCAGCGTGTAGTATTTTTAAAATATTTTTTTCGTGAAAAAATATCTTAAACAAATTTAATTAAAATTTCGCCTGGAAAAGTAGGCAAGAGAGCTGAAAAGGCAAAAATCAATAGCTTCAAAATTTGTTTGCTAAAAAAACGGGGAAAATAGTCGCAAAAAATGTGCCAATAACCGCCAAATGGATCTGCAAAAACACAATTTATTTTCATGCCCGGACCTGCGAGATTTAGAGAGAAATGCTGTTTTTTTGCAACCCTGCTTTTTGTGATTACCTCAAACAGAACCAAAGTTATAGAACACTGAAAAATATCGCTTTTTTATAAAAAATCAACCTTTAGGGTTCATCCTAGGTCCCACCAAATTTCATTAATATCTGAAGACCCCATGCCAAGGGGTTCGGGTCTATTTAGAAAATGCCCAAAGCATTCCCACATCGTCTAATAATTTTGAAAACTCGATTTGCAGGTTTACAGGACATCGCGGTCCAACTACATGTTCATGGCGGTGCTGCTGATTTCTTTCGTGGCGGCGGCGATCGCGGTGGGCTACTCGTTGGCCGAGGTGAAGCCGTCGCGCGCGTGCGGCCCCTTCAAAGGCGACGAACCCGTGTGGAACACCGTGAAGCTGTCGTTCGCCAAGCTGCCGTCGTGGATCCAGGGGTTCGCCTTCTTCCTCGGCACGGCCGGCTTCACGATGCCGACCATTGTGATCCTTCTGTTGGCCCTGTACTACTACAACGCGGTCACCGCCGCCAACAGGCAGATGGTGCTGGTGCTGCGTCGGCAACTCGTGCTTGAGGGCCACGACAAGCAGTTCCTGCTCAGTCGGCTCAGCACCATCATCAAGCAGCAGCAGCAGGAGAGGCTCAAGAACGCTATCCCACCACCACCCTCAGAGTTTGACACTCTGCTCCCACCGCCGCCCCCAGAAGTCATGAATAGCAGTTGAAAATGCCAAAGAGATGATGTTTTGTTTTATGAATGATGAACGAGTGCAGATGCACTTACCTCACTCACACGCGGACACACAAGTTAACACAGTGTTTATCAGAGAAGCTGTAGAGAGAGCGTAGTAGGGGAATCTTCTTAAATTTGTCGTCCATACTGACGTCTTATGATTTGAACAATTCTTTATGAGATAAAAAGCGTTTTTGGACGGATTTTTAAGATGCTTAAAATTTTAGCTGAAAGTATTAAGTGAGAGGATAATATGGGAGTCAGAGGTTGAAAACTGTTGATCTGTATTTATGTATTTAAAAATCTCGAAAATTAGTGTGCAAACTGAAAAGATAGACTATTTTAACCTCTCGCGCAGTAATTTCAAGATTTGGTTTTAGCTTAAATTTTGAAATTTTAAAAATCCGTCTAACCGCTACTCAAACTCTCGTGGAATTTTTGTCTGAATCTCTCGTTTTGACAGATCAGTTAAAACTATTTGTTATGTGATCTTTCTGTTACTGATAAAATAGTCGAACAAACCGTTAAATTTGTACTGCAAATCTAGTCGCATCAATACCAGTTAATTGAATGCATACGCGCCAAAATCAGTGCAATAGCGAGTTAAATATATTTATTGTGTACACAATTATTGCATCTCTAGGTGATATATTATCACGTAAAATTTGTAGTCCTTACTAACGCTGATCATAGTGCACGAACGTCGGCTGACCAGTGATCTGTAATTTGTGTTATTTGTCACACATTTTATATATGACAAGGCGTAGATGCGCGTATCTATGCCAATTTTGCATGTGTATCTCATGACGTAATTATATTCATCTCAGTCGCGCAAATTATCGTATTGCTGTTAATTTAAGTGCATCACACCATCGCAATCTCAACTTGAAATTGTCATGTCTCAGTGTCACAGAAAATCTGAATTAATTTGACGAAAAACTAGTGAATACAACATCAACTTTCCAATCATAATTAAACAATAAAGGATTTAATACGATTATACACAAACACTTTGGATGTTTCTTTTTAATTCAAATTTTTAATAGGAAAATAATAGATAAAATAGATCACAACATATTGAAGTTGTAAAATGACACAAGAATCCCAGAGGAATGGTTGGGGAAAATTATTTTTTCCAGTCTGGCTTGAGAATCACATCTGATTCAGAGTCTAAGTCGTTGATCTTACCATTTGCTGTAAGAATGAAAGTAAGCTTTTAATTGCGTAAATTACTGCGAAAATATGACACATACAGGAAAAGCCAGAAGGATATAATTGATAATTATTCAGCTTGATAAGGCACAGTGCAATCGAATAAGTTGCATTTGATAAAAGCTCTATGAAAACAGGAGCACAAGCCAACAATGATAGATTTATGCAAAGTGCTCTACAGTTACGAATAACATTTACTTGGTTCACACAGCTTAGCTACTGAATAAAAAATTCTCACTCTTTTTAAACAGGCACTCGTGTTTGTCATAAACGTTTGAGTGTGAACTTATAAATTTCTCTCCTGACTTGGCAGAATTTTTTGTGGGGCCTAATTTTGGCGTGCCTAGTCGGCGTGCAACGAGCTGTGCGTATTAATTAGAAACTCGACTCAAACTGAATATGTCTTAAACACCATTTTGCAGCTCGTTGGTCAAAAAGCGGTGTGGCCTGCTGCTGTCCGTGTATAGCATCGACTCCAGGAAGAGTCTGGTGAATTCTCTCACGATTGAACGGTCAGGAATGCTGGCCGCAGTGCCATACAGCGCCAACTGGATTGAATTAACGTGTTAGTCCAATTTTTTATTAAAAGACTCGGTCTAAAATTAAATAAAAGTGCTACTTTAACTAAAGTACCTTTTCTCCAAGGTCGGTGGGTGGATTTTTGACAAGGTCCTGCACGATTGTCTTTACGTCGTCGATGAAGCGATCAGCCACGCCGGGACGGGTCAGCATGTGAGTCACAGCGATGTGAACGCTACAAGAAATAAAACATTCACGCAATGAACAACTAGCGCAATGATATAAGAAATTACGCTGGCGGACTTTGGAGGGGGTTGAGGTTCCAACCTTTCTTGGTCAGACCTTCCAGCAAATGATAAACGTGGAATTTGTCGGAACCAATGGCCACAACTGACGTGGCGGGTTTTCCAAACACAAACACTCCGTCTAGAGCATTCACCCTGAAATGCGAATTTAGTTTCTTGAAGCAGAGTTGAATTAGGAAAGAACCTACTCATTTTCGATGCGCCTGGCAACCTCGATGATTTTTTTCGTCGCTTCCACGTATCCTTCCATGCCAAAACGCAGCATCGTAGCCCAACAGGCTGCAATGTTGCCTCCAGGGCGAGAGCCACTGACAGTTGGAGAGCCGTAGACACCTCCAGGCCAGTCAGGGGCAGTGCTGAACTGGGCGTGCAGGTACTTTGAATGACTATACAATATCACAGACGATCCTTTTGGTGTGAATCCGTACTAGAAAAAAATAGCCTTCATTATATCATTATTTATTCTTACCAACAACATAATACAATAAAGAAATTATTAATGCTTATTATTTACAATGAAATCCTTAGGATTTGACGTCATTTATTTTGAAGGATTAATAATAGTAATGATTTGGATTTGAAAAATATGGGGAATTTTAAGAATAATAATAATCTTTATTTGACTTTTATATCGCCCAAATTTTTTAAATTATTGTTATAGTTCAATTTAGCTATAATTTGGTTTGTACACACAATTGAATGAGACAAATCGATCAATGGGTTAATTTTGACTTTCTTAACGACATGAAACCTGGTAGTCAGCACAGATTAATTCAATTCAATTCGTTTTTATTTCTCCAAACTTACTCGTTATTAAAGCATTTGGTCGAACGGGTCGAACCGTTAATGAGCCATTAGCCAAATTCCTGGCAAAAGTCTAAAATCTAGAGACTTTCCCGGAAACACGAAAATAAATCATTGTTTGATTAGTCTTGTCTAGTAAAAATAAATAAGGTTTATTCTCTCATTTCTCATAAGCTGTAAACTCCCATAACTAAGCTTCAATCAAAATGATAAATCTGCTGGATTAAAAATTAAATCTTTATCATTGTTCTTCACAAAAGATGGAATCGTATTGCATAAAATTGTTCCCATAAGCACCGTGTGATAAGATATGCGGAATTCACGCTGTGAGTGCAAGTTAATTATAGCTGCGCAGGGTCGTTGGGTACATCAATCTGTTGACACGAACAAGAGGTGCAAATTGATAACATTCGTACCTTGTGGGTGTCCGCAGAGATGCTCGTGACTCCTGGTACAGCAAAATCGAACCCATGGTCAAGGGGGTAGCCAGCTTTCGCCATGAAAGCAGCGACGAATCCGCCCAGACAGGCATCTACGTGGACAGGAATGTTCTTTTTGATACCGAGCGCAGCAATCTGCGGAATCGGGTCAATCGTTCCATATGGGTAGTTCGGAGCAGAAGCGATCAGCTAAAATTTAAACATAAAATATTATTTTTTTAAAGCTCAATATCTAATCTAATTAAGCTCCTCCAACAGTTATTTTAACCAAATAGGAAAATATCGGTTTATTTATTTCTTTGATAAAAACAATTTTCGTCAAACTATAACAGCTACACAGCTCACTGTTTTTCAGGAGCAAACAATAATTATTATTGATGAACAGTTAGCTACGATATTCTTAAAACATTAATTAAATCAGAACATTAATTAATGATGGTTATGAAATTCAAGTTCAACAGACGACCTCTTCCATTTTTTGAAATGTAACCAAGCATCTCATTTATAAATGGGGGTTTCTACGAGAATTGACCAATTTTTATTTTTTTTGAGTACCATCCTGATTTTTTTTGGTATGTTTTTAACGTGGTATAGAGTCGTCGAAAAAACCAAGTTTGCCAGAAAAATCTGGATAAATGGGCCTCTCGACGTTTACTACAATGAGAATAACTGAAGTTCAAATTATGCTGAAATATTTAACTTCGTGTCAAAAAAATTAATAGAAGTTAATATTTAATTAATATCTATGAAACGGCATTTTAGACTGTTTGATAAAATGCTGCCCTGACTAGAATATAATATGACTCCTAGAAATTATCAGGGCGGGGAATTTTAAATTATTGAGATACTTAAGGTCAAAGGAATAAGGGTATTTTTTAGCTCAGGCAAATTTTGAAAACCCCCACAATTGGACGTTTGGTTAATTTTGACCTGCGGGACATACAGAGGGTCAACCCTTGAAGTCAGACAAGACCAACGTAACAGGTAAAAATTGTACTAAGGCGTCAGGGTAACCCTCAAGCTGTCAATATAATATAAT
The DNA here is from genome assembly GCF_949628265.1 of Cloeon dipterum. Lineage (NCBI taxonomy): Eukaryota > Metazoa > Arthropoda > Insecta > Ephemeroptera > Baetidae > Cloeon > Cloeon dipterum. The sequence goes on from NC_088789.1 coordinate 17,133,418, forward strand.
TCCTGTACGTGGTCACTTTCTTGACGCCTGACAGGCTCTGCATTGTTTTGATTTGCAGTATTTCCACACCTTTGTCACCAAATCACGAGATTTCAAATTATGTGCAATTTGACCCTTCGAACAGGCCGCTCAGGAAATGCCAATATGAATGAAAAACTCACCACCAAAATGAAAACTCACCACAATAGTGTTGCTCGTAATATATTTGGCCATCTTTTTGGGATCGACAATCATTGTTTTTGGGTCAACAGGAACGAATCGCAGTCTGATCCCAAAGTACTGGGATGCCTTGTTAAAAGCTGGGTGGGCAGTCATAGGCAGAACAGCCTCTGGTTCAGAGATGTTCTTCATGTCCAGGGCAAAGTCCCTGTAGGCCTTCATGGCCATCAGGATTGATTCAGTTCCTCCAGATGTCATCTACAAAAGGCACGGAGTAAAGAAAGTGAGTCAAAAATTTCATATTTGGTGCATCCTTACAGAACCACATGAGTCTTTGCCTCCGTGGAAAAGGTTGCAGACCATCCTGACAACCTCTCCTTCCATCTTGCAGACTCCAGGGAACACTTCAGGGTGCAGCGGATTTGTGTAAGAGGCAAGTCCGTACACCCTGGCGACGAGATCACACAGACTCTTGTCATGGAAATAGACAGCGCCTGACACAAAGCCCGACTCCCAATCATATTCGCCTGGAAGGTTCGCATAACCCAAATTATTTCTGGATTTTGATTAGCCGAATTCACGTACCTAATTCGAGGTAGGTGGCAACTTCCTTTGTAATGACTTCATCTCCCAGCCCCTTCTCAGGGAGTCTGATTACGTAACCCACTCCTTTTGTCCGCTTGTCGACATCTCTGTAGAAGCTTTCTCGGATTTTTGCAAGCTCGTCTTCTATTTTATTGCCGATTGCTGGAATCTTTCTCAAGAGCTTGAAGAACTTAACCTTCATACGGTCTTGAATATCTGACAAAATAATTAAAAACACTCAGCTTGTTATTTTGGAAAATAGATAGATAGGAAAAAATACTTTCTCGGTTTCTGATGGCCTGCACTAGATAAACCGCGGTGACAGACACTCCAGTGGTCGCCACACAGACGTAAAACGCATCTTTTCCAGCGAAATAGCTGTTGACACCCGACCTGACGCTGTCTATCGACTCCTTCACAACGGAGAGGGCCATTTTCACCCCCGTAGACGACTGGAAAGGAAGAGAGGATTTGTATAAAGATGGGGAACACACTGCCAGTCAGACTCTCGGAGATAACAAGGAAAGAAAAGACAGAACCTCGGAGCACAAGGACTAACAATAAGTATGTACTATGAACGCGAGTTTTTAATCTTTTGCATCACGTGACACGTTATGTAGATAATGTTTGTATTTTGCTTAATATATTTTGTTGTCTTTCAATGTCAACAGACCGCGACGTTTAACGCGGCACGTTATCAATGGCCATGTAAACTGATCTACCTGTTGTGCTCGTTCAAAATTTTGACAGTCCGTGTTGATTGCTCGACACCCGTACAGCTACGCACTACTCTTCTCGCATACTCGCAGCAGGAATTGCCTGATAAAAGATTGCAGTGTTTGTTGCCTTCCTGAATAGCCCCTGGTTAGTCACTCACGTTCACGTGGACGAGCTAAGAAAAGAAATTCTGCGGCCACTCACCGATGGCAGGTCGAACGCTGTGTTTTCAGCCTAGTCCTAGTTTTTACTGCCGATCCTCCATCATGACTATTTGTAGAGGTGGGAGAAATAGAGGCAAGATTTTACATTGGCTGCCTTTTATTAGCTGAAATCAGCGCTTTACCTGCCATCGGTGAGTGGCTGCAGAATTTCTTAACTTGCAAAAGCCCGCGCCGTAAGTGAGCAGAGGCTGGTCCGGAATTGAAATGATTGCTGGTAACGCCCACTACTTGACATTCCACCCAATCAGGAAGCGTTTTTTACGGTCACCAAAGAGCTGCTAGCTCTCTTCTCCTCTCCTGTGTTTTGCAATCAGCTGGGACTGATGAAATAATACGAAAGAACAGGTTTTAGCAGTTTGCTTTCATTGTCCAAGGTTTGTTGTGTGACGGCTCTACGCCGTTTTGCTATTTGAACGTGCAGCGTAAATGAGTGATTATTATTGATTTTCTTCCGGCTGTTGCGCTTTGATGGTCAATTTAAATTGAAATCTACTTTTATTACGGTTGATGCTCAAAATCTGTTACACAATTTTCTGCTCGTTTGTCTCTAATACAATATAATGTAATCGATGCTGATGATTACGATCTTGAGTTTGTTTTTCGACATTCATGGTGTATGGGGAATTTATGTAATGAATTTTCCAATTGAGTGATCATGATCACCGCAGACCGCTGCGGTCGCATGAGCGAAACGAAACCTGTTTGATGTGTAACAGATCATGACTTTGTGCACGCTTCCTTTTCAGTGTTGTCTTGAGCCTTCAACTGACTAGAGCTGTTTTAGGAAATGCGTCCAAGGAGCACGTAGACCATCGACGACTCCAATGAAGATGCATTCTAGTCAGGTTGAAGAGGTCTGTTTCGGTTTTAGTTCGTACGTCAACGTCGAAAATATTCCCAATTTGACTGACGCAAACGAAGAAAACGTAATCGGCAAGACTTTTGAGGAGGTTAAGGCAGTCCTCAAGACCAAGAAAGAGAGAGATGTAAGTTTTTCCACACTTACTTGCCTTGACAATTTTAAAATTCTTCTGAATCTCAGGCAAAATTATTGCTCAGAGAGAATGCCTGGCATATCACCGACAAAGTTCGATCCAAGCTGTGGCCTTTGTTGTGCCAAAAGCTTGGTACCGAAGATGTCAACGAAACGTTTTACGGGGAAACAGTCACTATGATCTTTGGAACTAAAGGTTAGTCTTGCCCTCAAGGCGATTGGGCTTTTGAATGAGAGTTTATTCCTGTTTCAGATCTCCCCAACAGACCAATGATCCTGCCTCAGTTTGTGGAGCAGTCACACTGCCATAATTACTATTTAACCAGAGAAGGACACAAAATTACTGAGAGAGTGATCTCAGTCATCGGGTACTCCCATCCTGACGTGACCTTCAGTCCTGTCGCCTTTCCTTTGGCGGCCCTCTTTATGCACTTTATGACAGGTAACAATTATCTATGCTAGGCTGGATGTTTACTAACATTTTTCTGCAGAGGAAGAATGCTATGCAAGCATGACAAACATCTTGAAGTGCAAAAAACCGCTAGTTTTCATCACTCAAACAAAACTGCACTACGAGGTCACCTGGCAGACGTGCTTGGTTTTGGCTAAAAAGTTTATTGTGAGTGAATATTTTTTACCGAGGATATTTCCGTGACATTTTGATCATAGAAAAACGCCGTTATAAGTCTTCAAAAGCAATTCGGCGGCAACCAGTCTGAGGTGGAGCTGCTCTTTAGTGATTGTCTTTGGTGGATATTCAATGGAATTCCTTTGCAGCACTTGGTAAATATATCTAATTTACTAAGCTATGCAATATTCATTAGTGCGTGTTTTGGAAATTACTATAAATATTATATTGTTTTCTATTTTCTATTAGTAATTCTCTTAATTGTGTGTAATGGATTTTGCTAAATTGTAGACATGGAATTTTTTCTGGCCACACTGCTTATTTAAATTGAAATTAATGAGTCTGGAGAGTCAAAATCGATATTTTCAGGAGGGAAAGGATTAAAATTTGATTTGCTTGGCGTGGTTGGGTTTTAGCTGTGAGCATTAAATAGAATTTAAAGACTCTTTCAAAGCCCAAGGGACGATTGCTTATACCAGAAACAAAAAATAATAATACTCATATTACTTATTTATTTTTTCAACTTTTTATTTATAATTTATTCATCCAGCAATTTGGACTAAAGTGACAAAATGTAATAATGACACGCTGCATCTGTGCCATCACTTAGGGCTAAGGCTAGAAAATTAAGTTGACTGGTTATGTTCTTTCATGGTAACAGTTTTAATTTTAATGTTATAAATTGTCAAAACCCGTCTGTATTATGAACACATGGTGGCACATCAAATTACTTAATTCTTTTGCCTATTGCTTGATTTTGAGACATAGCAATATTTTATGATGGTTTTCTAGATCAATATGTTTTATTTTTATTTTAATCAGTTGCTTTGCGATTTATGGACCTGCAAGGAAAGAGCACCTTGTTATCCGAACATTATGGTGTTTCTCACTAACGAAGAGATGAAAATTTGCCAAAAGAATATTATTTGCCATTATTTATGATTATGCAATTTAAAAGTGCAAATTTTGTGATTTTTTTTTTAAATCGCTTTTAAAATGGTTTGATTTCAATACACAGAGAGTCGATTTAAATCATGTGCAGTTTTGATTCTGATGCAAAATGTTTAAAATTTTATAACAGCAAAAAGTGCTCTGGGAAAATCGCCTGCAAAAATAGCGTCTTATCATTTTTTCGCTAGCGTTCTTGTCTTTCTACTCATCTGTATGTTTACCTGACCTACGTACAGCATGGTGTTATTTGGCTTGGATGAGAAATAAACAAGTAGTGTATATGTAATGGCTTGCAGTAGAGTTTTAATTTTTCTTCCAGGTGAAGGTGGTCGACTGCTTCCTGATGGAGGGGATGAAGGTGCTCTACAGGGTCTCATTGGCGCTGGTGCAGCTTTTCTCGAAAATGGGCAGCAGCCCTGGTACCGAATGGGAGGAACAGTTCAACCATGGCAACTACTCGGGCGCCATGTTCACATTCTGCAGGAATTTGCCAGTAAGCTTTTTGTTTCAACCTTCGCTGCGCACATCCCGAGAGCTATGAGCTCAACGGGTTGCCATAATCCCGCCAAGCAGATTAAATGGGGCCGCAGAGGAGCTTGGGCTCAATGTTGTCATCTTTTCTCCTCGCCTTTTCTTATTGAAACGTCAGACTTTTGTCCTTAAGGCGCAGGTTTTCACCACTGATTTTCATCGGTTTTTGCCACTAAATTTTTAACAATTTCTTGCGCAAGATATGCCAGAAATAAATTTATTCCATATTTCCTCTGTGAAAATCTAAAATTTGCTGTCGAATGTGTTTGGTCAAAATTTCCTCCACAGTGCAGATTTTTTCTTTTAAATTTTCATTTGCTGCCTTAATTTCTCCAAAAATTTCTCTTTCACAATTTTTAAAGTCGAGGTAATGAGCTAATAAATAAATAGAAAATATTTTAAAACAGGCGCAAACATTGCCTACAAGAAGCTTAATTAAATTGGAAAAAAAAACGCTTTTTACAACTGCACTGCATTTTTTTGATGCGGGTTTTTAGCAACCCTGATAAGACGATGGGAAAGGTGCGGAAACTATCTAATGGCTATTCCCAGCCCGTTGAGCTTTTTTAACATTTTGAGTCTCTAAGAAAACCACCTTTTGCTATCTCTGACACTGGGCAGCCAGAATCGGTTCTAATCCCCCTAAAAAAATCGCAACCTTTTCCTCTTTCAGGTGACCCCAGCCAAGCTGCTGAAGCAGGCTTTCGGCATCCGCAACTTCAGCTCGGCAACAATGCTGAAGATGCAGGTGCGGACTGAGCTGCTGGTCAAGTCGAAGGCGTCGGCCGCTGTCACAAGCGGTCCGAACCAACTGAAGAGGGCAAGGTCGTCGGAGAACCTGCCCACCACGCAGTCGCAGGTGGAGGTGCGCATGGCCTCGCACACGCTCACCATTAAAGAGGTTGGTTCCAATTTCCCTACGCTCTTTGAGAAAATAATAAAACATCGTCGCGAGTATTAACATGAGCTTTGCCAATGCTGCTAATTTCGGATCTTGCCGTTCTCAGGGCAATTTGTCCCCTGAGCACAGAACGTCTCAGATGGGAACGTATCCCATTCAGAGTTTGCACTCTGTCATTGTGGATTTGGACCAGGCAAGTCTGGTTTGCAGAAATACGCATTGATAACGTGGATTTACGCCTTGTGTTTATTATTTACGCCCTCGGTTTTCACAATACACACGCACACAACTTACTCCACGGTGCACGAAGTTTATATTTTGTCTTTATGTATCGACTAGTGAGCTCAAGGATTTCATTCAATCGACTTATTTTTACTCTGTTCTTATTGAGTATCAAAATCCTTTACTGCTTGAATCCTCTTTTAAGTGTGCGTATGGGCTCATCAGCTTGTTTACAAGGTGAATGAACTGTAGTATAAATGATTTATTTACTAGAGATCAAACCCTGGGTTTGTTCCGCCTCAAACGTGTTCACTTGTGTAATGTTAACCTGGACATTTTTTTAAGGAAAAAGCTTTTATATTAATTTAAAAACATATTTTTTTGTTTACAGCTTAGACTCCCCTTATGGGACAAATCGAGCGATGTTTTCTTTTTTATATCCGGTATTCTCGGAATCATAAAGGCGCCTTAAAATATATTTTTAAATTTAATCATTAGCCTACACACAATCTAAGTGATTGTAAAATTTGCTGTATTTTCATTATCATTTATATTATTACATAAAAAGATTTAACGTTGATTATTAACTTTAAAATATTATGATAGTTATCTAATATACTTTTTAAGTTATAAACTCGTCACATGCGTAAAAAACAGGATTTTGTCGGAAATTAAAAAAAACCTGAATCGATTTGTTTTCTCAAGGAGAGACTGCATTCTAAATTTCATTATAATTGTTTTTTTTTTTAAATAAAATAAAAATCGCCGTAAGTTAAGTTTCTTAGCTTGGAAATGGTGCTGTAGACAATATTTATTAGTAATTATCTTCTAATTCCACGAGAGTCTACACATTTGAGGCAATGCCCGTGAGTTATTCTCACTAAATTATTAAGACGGATGGGTGGTTGACTGGAATCCATGGGCTGTGATATTTTAGTTCTTGATTTGTGTTAGCTGCAGGGGTCTCAGCGGTATTCACGAGGGTGTTAAAATATTTAGCTCCTCTTGCAATTGGTTTTGTTTTATATCTGGATTTTGGCACGAAATCAACTAAGGTGTCATTTGATGCTGACTTTTTTGTGGTGTTTGTGAGAGAGAAAGGCTCTCTTAATGCATGAACAACCTTGTTCCGTCGATTTAGAATAACATACTAGCACGTATTTTATTTAAATTGCAACACTTCATGCTAACAAAAGAACTGTTAAGTTTCGACGTTTTAGTTCTTTGTTAAGGACGTTGTGAGTGTTAAATGGTCAATCGGCAATCTGGCTTCACAATTCGATTTTGAAGCATTTCCTATGTTAAATCCCGCAAGGTTTTTACACCTTCAGAGCTCCTTAACTCGCACATTGCGTCAAATCAAGCATTTTTCTCTTGAGACATCTCATGACTCGTTAGATACTGTACGATTTAAATAATTTTGCCAAAAACTAAAACGCGGAATTCTAAAGAGCTTCCTAATAAGTGGCTAATTAAGTCGCAAGCCGTCTGAGACCTCTCGTTAGATGGAATGTTTTACAGAAAATCATCAATAATTTTGGGAAGTTGTCCCATTAAAATAAACTAAAATGTTTCCCCCCTTGCAGCTCCTGACTGTTTGGTCCTGGCTGCCGATCCGAATCACCATGTACCAGCCAGTTCTCCTGTACACGACAGAGGAGCATGGGTGCTCCTTGAAAACATTCTTCGTCCGAGTGGAGATGCACGAACCAACGATTCTGATCATCAAAACTTGCAGCGGAGATGTAATTCTCTGTCTGACTTAATTATATTTTTGTATAAATTTGCGATTTGACCTCAGATTTTTGGTGCCTACTGTTCTGCGCGCTGGGAGGAGCGGAACTTGAAAGACGACAAGGGCCTACGACAGACTTACTTTGGCACCGGAGAAACTTTTGTGTTCACCCTGAGCCCAGAGAGGCGCAAATATCAGTGGGTTGGCCTCGACCCAGAACCAAACGACTCGGATCTAAATGGGAAAGGGGAAATCAAACATTCATCTGAGCTTTTCATGGCAGCTGACAACCACATGATCACCATTGGCGGAGGGTGAGTGTATACGAAATTCTTAAAAATATTTTTAGTTCCTTGATAGCTGAAGGGCTGTATTTAAAAATTAATGACGTTTTTGCAGAGGGGGATCGGCAATTTGGATGGACGAGAACGTTCGCTTTGGCAAGACAGAGTACTGCGATACCTTCAATAACCCACCCCTGTGTCCAAAGGGAGACTTTGAGATTCAGGTGATCGAGGTGTATGGCTTTTCTGGAATATAAGTACAAAAAGAAAAATGCTTTTCAATTGCTAATAGCTGTTCGATGTTGACTCGCGAGAGAAAATAGTGTTCGCGCTTAGCTAAGAGAGTAGGCCTAAACGCAAAGACGCCAGCAAGCAAGCAATAAGCCCGCATTGAAGCAAAAGAAAAAAACTAGTCGTAAACCCATTCCTCTTGTCGATTGATAAAAGTCTGTCGGTGTCAAACGAAAAAGCTCTTCGCCACTATGTGTCTGTCAGAGGAAACAAATGAAATTTAGTTGTGATGCATTTAACTCATCGTAAATGTGTGTATTCTCTTTAAAGTGTCAGGGCCTTTAGGGGAGACGAGCCAGAGACCAAGTAGGCGCTCTTTGTAGTTTGTAGACGGAGAAGAGAAACAATTAATCATGGTTTGTCTCCAACTTTTGTCACGCTGCTCAGCCTCTGAATGTGCTCTCGTGTCACTCACGCCCATATTTATTGTCTCAGTCTGTGAAATGTACTCATTAACACGAAGTTAGTGTGTTCCTCTACTTAAGCGTAAATAAGACTTATTACATTTATTTTGTATTGAAAATAATTGATTGATTCCCTTTTGTATTATTGTTTCAACAAATGAGGTTCACGTGCTTAGCATAGTCTGCCATATATATATGTGTCAATATAATATTGTATGTATTTTAGTTTGTCAAGATTGTTCACTATAATCATCATGGGACCTCGTTACAACATGAGTGTGTAATTTTGATAAAATCGAAACATAATCAATGCGTGTGCCAGTTTAAAAGCAATTAGACTGTAACCAAATAAAGGTTGAAATGGCATCTATTTTTCTCCTTTATTTCCAATCACCCCTGCGTCTGCTATAATTATGATAAATTTGATTAAAATCGTGTATTAATAATTTGTATTGTCAACATCATCCTGGTTGTGGTAAAATTGAGCATAGCACAACAACCAAACTCAATTTTCCATGTTGAAAGAAAAGGGCAACAATGAAAATGTGAGTTTGTTGCATGCTGCCAGGATGATATACATACAATTCGCTGTGGTAGCGGCGACTACTAGTAACATCAGACAGGATAGAATTTCAATAATAGTAGAGCGAATTTTGCAACACTCGAATTTTTGTTTCATTGTAAGCGGTTACTGGCAATCGCCTCTGCCACAGCAACAAGTTTTTATTGAAAATGGGTTAAATGAAACATCCATTTTTACTCAATGAGCATGAACTACCTATATTAGAGAAACACTGCACCGCCAGTCATGTGTGACTACGCATTCAACTTTCGCTTTATTAAATTGTGCCAACAAACACGCCAACCAAATTGAATGCGGCAGACCTCCAACAAAGAGTTGTAAGCAACGTAAATACACGTGTTGTGTTTAGAAAGCCTTTTGTAACGAACTCAATTAGATTGATGTTGGTGGAGGAAAACAACATAATGAAACTAATTCTTCAGGTGAATTTAATTTTATTGGATCTCACTTTTTAAGTTTTTCAGTCCTAAACAGAGCCAATTTTTCTGTGCGAGTTGCGATTCAATTTAACTGTGGAAATATTGTCCTCTCAAAAATACAAATATACTTCTGCTCACTATTAACATTATTTATCTACCGACACATAATTACATCCAGCACATAGATTCCATAAATATATTTATATGCACAGTTCTTGCTAATACAATAAACACCATAAATAGATTATTTTCTTGTTACATACCACACGTATAATATGTATTGCAAGTGTCAGCAAATATATTATATAGTTAAGGCTGTGAAATATTGATATGCACTTCTACTGAGGCAAACGTGTTAGGTTGTAAAAATCAGACCATGTTTAACAAACGAGTTTTCAAATATTTCAGGGTCAGTAGTCGCTCTTTGTAATTAAAACTATCATACTGTCTGGTTTTTTGTGTCTCTGGTATACATGTTGTGCACTTGACGAAATTCAATACTTACACAATTTGATTTGGCTTTGATCTTTTAACCATATAAATACCTACGATGCTACCAAAATAAAAAAGTAACAAAAACAATTAGGAAAAACAATTGTATAATAAAACGTATATAACAAAACTTATACAAACTAAAAAAGAGGCAAAAAAATTGTAAAACAAACGTGTAAATGAAATGTGTTGCCGCCGACAAAAAACTAAGTAGAAATGAGGATCACTGCCCTTTTCAGGTTAAGTTACAGCTGCTTGCACTATTTCAATCAGTTTTAAGTCACATTAAATATAATGGCTTTTTGCTTTATCATCCTCCCGCAGCCTAGCAGCGATTCCTAAAATAATCTTGCTAAAAATCGTCAAATAGTTTGAGCTGAGAATCCGTGAGAGCTGGTGATTCGTCCACACTTTGCTCAGGATAGTCGTCAAAATTACTTGTATCACCTTCAGAGTCTATTTTAGGCACAATAGGGGGCTGGAATATCATTTTAGTCGGGCTGTGATTAGAACTCAAACGTTATCATTCAACACTCACCTCTAGCTTTCTACTCATCACATCTTGCCAATCAAACACTTTAAACCACCGATGCCTTTTGATGTCCTCCGCACCATTCTACAAATCACAAACTTTTAAAATACACATAGGAAGAACATCATTTTTGTTTCACTATAATATTAAGGAGCTGTAGAGGTCTCGAAATAACACATAGTTTAACGGAAAAATGTGGAGCCGTTTATCTGGAAAATCAGGGTAAATACTGGGAGGAGCGTCTTGGAGCTTACAAAATTGAGTATATCTCGAGTTCTACTGAAGCTAGAACACCAAACTTTATGCCAAAAGATGTATATTTAGACGTCCAACAACTTTATATCTGATATGTTTTTTTTAATTTTTCTAATATGAGTTTAATTTTGGTTAACTATTTTTAAATTTTGAATAATTAAAAAACGGTATATACAATTTTTTCTATGTATGGGATAAAACGTTTCTTTAAGTGTATGCGACATGCCTAAATTTTTAGAAGGGTTTTCAAGACAGGTTGAAAAACGGGTATTTTTAGCTCAAATAAGTAAATAATGAGAGCATAAAAATTCCAAGATCGGCTGATTTTTACCCTCGCAACTTGCTTGGGGTTACCCCTTAGGTCAGACAAGATAGGTGATAAATCGAATCCTGGCGTCAGGGTAGCCCTCAAGCGATTGATATTACTAATTTGCATGTGCAGCCACTTTAACGACGCCTGGCGGACCCTGTATTCATTCGATTTGCAAGACTTGCACACTGTTGGAACGGCCAAGTCAATAGCTTTCAGGATATGTGCAACTTAACCTTTTTGGAAACTACCAGGGTGCACATTAAACGTCCTGATGAGCCGAAAATCTCGTTCCTAACGTGGGGATGGTTACGTGCTTACCTTCATATTTCCCAGCCTCTTGGTCCTGTCAGCAACCAGTAACTTCTTTATCAAGTCCTTGGCTATAGGGTCTAGCGAGCGGGGCCATTCTAATTTGCAAGCGAGAATTTTCTCGTAAATCCCAAACGGATTGTCGTCGAAAAATGGAGGGTAGCCGGCTAGCATTTCATACATCAAAACACCTGAAAAAGGAATTTTATCGGGTTTCAGAAAATATTTAGTTTTTTGTTCTAATATCAACCCTTAAAAACTATCCCTTGTGGGAAATTTCAATTTTTTTCCTGAACACGAAATTGACCCACCGATCGATTTTGCCTCATTGAACAGTGTCTACACACCAAATTTCAGCTAAATTGAGCAAAAAGTGGATTTTTTAATTAAAATTATTAGCTTTTTTCTTAAAATCCCCAAAAATTGCCGAATGCTCACCTAACGCCCACCAGTCGACGGCTTTATTGTGTCCTTTACTTTGAATGATTTCAGGTGCCAGGTACTCGGGCGTTCCGCACAGAGTCCACGTTCTAAAAATAGTCACGCAAAATAGTGGTTATATTTTCGCAGTTAAGTGGGATGAGTACCTGTCCGTGAGCTTCTTGGCGAAACCAAAGTCGGTAATCTTGAGGTGACCCTCTCTGTCGAGCAGCAAGTTTTCAGGCTTTAGGTCTCGGTAGACAATGCTCTTGGAGTGCAGGTACTCGAGGGCGCTCACGATTTCCGCCGAGTAGAAGCACGCCGTTTTGGGCGAAAATCGACCCGCGTGGCGCAAGTAGGAAAAGAGCTCTCCGCCGCACACATACTCCAACAGCATGTACAACGCCTTGTTGTCATGGTGACTCCACTCCCTAAATAACACGAGCCAGCACTCATTAAAATTTTGTCGCCGTAAAACTTTTACTGGGGATATTTTTTGCCGCAATTAAAACGACCGCTAATGTGCCGCGACAACAAGCGCTAACCCAATTTTGTTTAATTGTCACACAGTCAGAGGGGCGGCTCGTGTCAAATGGAAATTGGCGCTTGAGTGAGAAGCACAAAGAAAAAAAATCAGCACCATCTGGCAGATATTTCTCCACACGACTCTCTACTCGTGTGTCTGATGTATAATTACCAGCACGCGGCGAAGGCGAGAGTTGTGTATATGTTTAAACGAGAACGGGGTGCATATAAGTTTCATGCTGGCTTCAAATATTTATTTTTAGAACCGCGACTTGTGATGTATGAGTGAGAAGTAAAAACAAGAAATAAAAATAAACTGCAAGGCACTTTCTCGATAAAACGTGATAGACGCTGTCGGCTCCACTATTCTATTTTCATAATCAAAACACGTGTCGCCAATAAGAAGGTGCGTACGAACAAACAAAACTCTGAAAGTAGCATTTTGGACCATGCCAATAATTGATTCCTGAGATTTGGCAGATGAATCACCTAGTCGAAAATTCAACACAACGAGTCGAAAATCGGTGGAAATGTAAAAACCGTGACTTTAGCGGTTCCCAAGAACGGAACGCCGGCGACCAATCAGAGGAAGGAGCGGTTCTCTGATTGGCAATTTTTGCAAGATTCAGACCAAAAAACACCAAAGTAAAGAATTTTTTGTTGTGGAATTTAATTAAAAGTTCCAAAAGAACACTGGTGAGAAAAAAGGGCTCAGCAGCGCTGCGTAAAACCAGAGACGTAGCCCTTTTCCATTTGGTCACCGGCATTCTTTTGAAACTGTTTGCTAGGATTTAAGAACGGATCCACCGATTTTCAGCCCGTCGAGTCGAATTTTTGACCACGTAATGCAACTACCAAACCTAATCGATTCGCACTTTAAAAAAAAAATGAAATTCCTGTAGTTACTGCTCTACTATTACTTGACCTTTACTTTATTAAATTGGAGTTAGTTCAGCGCCTTCGACGAGCCCCCTCAGCGGGCGGGCGAGCGTTAATCTCTTTTTTCTTCCGCCTGAATTATTAATAGCTGCTAATTTAATTGCCTCATAAGACGTGAGATTTTGGCAAGGTGAGCGGGGAGCAGGGAGGCGCGCAAATTAATTAGGCGGTCAGAATATTATGATATCAGGAGCACAAATAAGCGCAGCATCAAAAGCACTTGAACGCGTGCCAAGTGTTGTGCGGTAAAAGACACTCACAATCTGACTATGAATGGGTGGTTGATGCCAGCCAAAATCCTCTTCTCGTTTTTTACATGCTCCACCTGTTTCAGACGAATGACGTCTTTGAGCAGCAGGATTTTAAGCGCCCAGTATCGTTCGTTGGTTTTATTGTCATCGGCGGCTTGTTTACCGCTCGGACCACCGGCGGACAAGCCCTTTTCTTGGCACAGGCACACGCGGCCAAAGGTGCCGGTGCCTGAAATCGTAAATGGAGCGTTTAATCGACGCGAGACAAACGTCTTAATAAAAGCGTCAAACCTATCGTCTTGAGAATCACAAAGTCGTCGAGTGTGTGCTGATTGTTTTGGTCCCGCTGCTGCTCCTGCTGTTGCTGCTGCTGGTCGGCCGCGGCGGCGTCCAACTTGGTCGGACCCATCTCTCCGTACGGCTCAATCTGCGCTAGCGGCCGTCGTGTGCCATGATTGATGCCGACTCGGCTGTCGGAGCAGCTGTCGCACGCCTCGTATCGAGCACCAAACCAATTTAGCCTTAAGTGGGCGGCAATCAAGCACCGCGGGGGCTGCTACCCCTTTGGGCAACCCTCACAGCTCTCTCACGGTTCGGGAGAGTGCGCCGCGCCGACCGACTCGGCAGCTCCGCTCCAGCCTCCAGACAGACAGGACGGCCCAAGGGCATGGAGCTGGCCGTACCGCATCTTCATTCCCAGCCAGCCAGCAAGCAGGTGGTGGGGGGAAATTAGGTCTTCTCCCATGTTGGACCTGTGCCTACTCTCTTGATTGCTTGCTTGCTTACTTGTTGTGGCTGAAGCTCGCGGGTCGTGCCGCCAAAGAGCGCTCCGTTCGCGAATTCAATCCGGGCCCGTCGCTCTTCCGTGGCGCTAAATTACGGCACGGTTTAAAATTACAGCTCGTCCTGTGATTTGTCTTCGCTTCGGTCGCTTCGAAATGACAGGTGTCCGAGCCAAGGCAGCATTCGTGCGACCACTATACCGACTAACGAGGCCTTGTTAAGTCTAATTTACTAATAGGGTACAATTTCGTCTTGCCAGCGTATAAATAAACAAACAAATCTAATTAGATCTGACTAAAATTAAGAACCTAAGTATATTAAGTTTCACATTAGGGTGGACTCGCACTAACAAGTAAACTCTTTGAGGATTCAAAAGAATGTAAAGCGTGTAGTGGTGGATATTTTTCGATTTTAGTGATTTTTGGATTTTGAGAAATTAGGTGCCCAAAAAATTCAGATTGATTTTATAAAGAACGATTTTGCTCAATTTAGCTGTAATTTGGTTTTTAGACAGATCGATTTATGGGTCATTTTTAAAGCTCCAAAAAATAATAATTAGAAATATCCAACAAGAGTTATTACCGTTTTTCTTAGTTGATAATCGTTTAGCAAAAAACTAGGCTAATATTATGAAAGCTGATGAAATCTCCAATATTTTTGCTTGTCGACAAAAATTTACGAGCAGTTTTTTTTCGAAAAATATGTTTTTTAGAAATCTACGAATTAAGTAAATTAAAACACTTTATTTAACTTTTCTTGGTGGAAAAATGGAGCAACATGACCTGGGAATCAGCTAAAAAGTTGTTAAAAACATTTTCTTGAATCGTTAATGAGCTCCATCAACCTAGTTCTCAGCAAAAGACTAAAATCTAGGGACTTTTCCGGGGGAAAAAATATACCCACAGAACAATTTGCCCTGTAAGGTAGAGTCTTCCTACACTCTTATCTCCACCATTGAATGAAAACTTGCTTCACAGATCAATTATAAAAATCTCTCATGTTTAATCCCAAATGGATTTTGAACCTTTGGACTTTCTAGCCCCATAACTCGCAAACTCTATACCGAATTAAAATTTTCCCCTTTACTCTGGATACTGCAATTCAATAATTTCGCAAAAAAAAAACAGAATCCTAAGAGTTTCCTTGTAAGCGCCTTATTCTACTGAGATGAAAAATGTGGTTGAAAAGGGCAGGGTTCACCAATTTTGCAGTGTGCGAAAATTCACCCTTCTTCTAGCGGAAAAAAACAGCTGGGAAAACCCTCAATTGCGGATTTCGACCACAGAAATCATTATTTGCGTTTTCCAAGATAGAGCGTATGTAATATTTAAAAAGAATTCCAGTATTTTGTGAAATTTGTGACAGTAATTTTTAAATACATTTTTTTGTCATCCCATTAAGGAGATTACGGAAAACCCGTAATTTTAATGAAATGTCTTTTTCGGCGCATTGCGGGTTTTAGCTAACTATGTAACTCTCATTCCTCCACAATAATCTTCATCTCGACATTTTTAAAATGTAAAATTATTCTAATACCTGTTTGGTGAACTGTTGGGGAAACCAATGTACTTCATTTTTACGTCTCATTTTATTACAAAATACGAAACTTCTCTCTATTCTCTGTTTCTTTCAACAACTTTCTCGTAGAAATGCGGTGCAACATCTTCCAAAACCCCAGGTTCTATGACGGTTATGTCCTTCATGTACGCTCTCCCCGTGTGCAGGATCTCACAGAAAATCAACCTGTTAATAAACAAATAATTACAAACAAATTGGCCTATTCGAAAATTACCATTCCGCGTATTCTTCAGCATAGAGGACTGACGACGGGTGAATAGCGAGCTCAATGTCTCCGCGGACGGTTTTGTAGACGCCCGAGTGGTGGAGGTAAGCTGCATTGGGGAATAGGCCTGCAGCCAGGCACCGAGTGACCACTTCGCTGCTGCCGTGACATGACGCAATCGGCACGTTGAATTTTTTGCTGATGAGCTTTTCCATCCGCGTCCTAATCTCGCTTGCTCTTTTCAAAGCCCTGCTGTTGAGCCCACTTTTGGAACACCAGTCTTTGGTTTTGTTTGAAGCCATGTAGGCGTTATAAACATTTAACATTGTCAGCAAGTCGCCTTCAGCAACCTAATTTTGAAGTTTTAATTTTAGGAAAAATGATACAAGGAAAAGAAACTAACCTCAAACTGCCTTCTGGCGATCTTGCACCTCATGTTACCCTGGCCTGAAGCTGGTTTTAGGAAAATATTTTGCACTTGGAGCATTGCCATAATGGATAATATTTCTTCACTGCAGCCGTACTCCCCTGCAAGTTTAGAGATTTTGGTTTAATTTAATTCAATCGTGAAAGGATGTAACATTTGGAATGAAAAAACGTTGACATTTTTAATACAGTTACAATCAAACCAAAACAATTCGGCTTTATTTTTACCATTAATAAAAACTCACCAAATAAAAATACGCGTGCAAAGATCCTTCTTTTCAATTTTAGTTCAACTAGTAACTTAACTTTCCGTTTCAAAATTAATCTGTTTCTTCTACTAAGAAACCAATCATAAATTATTTTCATCATATAATATACCTGAAACAACTAAGCATTTGGCTTGGAGAGCACTGCAAGGCAGCTCAGCCATAGTGGTACCGAGCGGCTGAGTCAGTTGGCCCTCCCTGTCGAGCCCTCCCAGAGCGTAGAGAAGCTCGAGCGCAGCCAACATGCTGGCAGCAGGAGGCGGAGAAGGAAATGTGAACCGGAGAACGTTGTCGATGCCAAGTGCTTTCAGCTGTAGAATGGCTGACGACAGTTCAGAGCGCTCCATTTCAGGAACAGTGGCCCTTTGCAGTTCTTTGTAGGCTTGTTCCGTGTACAGCCTGAAGCACATTCCCGGCCTGAGGCGACCAGCGCGCCCTGCCCTCTGATCGGCAGATGCTTGTGACACAGGAACAACGATCAGGGCGTCAGTCAGAGAGTTGGTGTTGAACCATCTGAGCTTCATGTAGCCAGAATCAACAACTGCAATGCAGAAGGGATATTCAATTTTGTAAAAATAAAAAAAAAATTATCTCAATCTGGTTAGCGGATTTTTTTAGTTGCATCAGAAAAATTACAACATAATATAAAAAATATTAAACATGAGAATAAATCAAACCAAAAAGATACTACTATATTTCAGATATTTATAAAATGAAATGTCACAGGTCAGAGGACAAAATAGGTAATTTAGAGCTTTCGGATATTTATTTTTAAGCGAGTCGTTGCGAAAGTAAAATTTTTGCTACTTAAATTGTAACAAGGGAGTTGAAAGAGCACCCAAACCAAACTAAAAGCTTCAGCTGGTCAGGGGAGGTCAATAAGAGCCTAATGGAGTGTATGACTAGTAAAGACTGATTTCTATGTAAATTTTGATGACTATGCCAAATATTTCGTCATAATTGATGACAAAACTTACCGTAAACGATGCCAGGAATAGTAACTGAGGTTTCGGCAATGTTTGTAGCGATCACAATTTTTCTATGACCTTCCTGAGCATACCTAAATACTTTGAGCTGATCTTGATTGGGAAGAGATCCATACATTGGAAGAATTTGCATTTTCACTGCAAAAAAAACTAATTTTTAGAAACCAATGAATTATTTTAAAGAAATAAAACTTACATTTTCCTTTATCCAAGGCAGCATGTTCACCCAAAAGCGAAACTGCTCTGTCCACCTCCTCTTGGCCAGTCAAAAATGCCAAAATGTCACCTTTGGGTAGGTTTTGGTGAATTTTCAAGCAAGTGCTGACAACTCCATCAATGTAATCTGGCAATGGATCTACAGGGCTCAATATTGAGTCAACACTGTTAAATTAATCCTATAGCAATACCAATAACATAATGGACAGTGACGGGATAAAGTCTGCCTTCCACACTCAGAATCGCTGCTGATTTGTCATCCTTTCCAGAACTGAAAAAATATTTTAACTGTTCTGCGTCAACAGTTGCCGAAGACACTATCAGTCGTAATTGTTTATTTTTCTGAAACATGAATGGTTATCAATTTATAAAATCAATCATAAATTTAATAATTCAACATACCCTAAGTATTTTCTTCATAAGACCCATAACAATATCTGTGTTGAGCGTCCTTTCGTGAACTTCGTCTAAAATTATAACGCTGTACTGTCGCAACAGCGGGTCTGCCATCATTTCTCGAATTAGAATTCCTTCCGTCATGTACTACGTGAAAACATAAATTATTAAAACGCTAATAATTATTTTATATTCTTCAACCAAACCTTGATTCTTGAATATGTTGGATCAAAACAGTCGTCAAATCGAATGCTGTAACCGACCAATCCTCCTAAAATGCAACCCTTTTCTTCTGCCACTCTTTGGGCTAATGTCGTGGCAGCAACTCTCCTTGGTTCCGTGATTCCCACAAGCTTGCCATCGTCACACCAGCCAGCCTCGAAAAGATACTACAAAAAATGCAATTAATTATTTTGTTCAAATCGTGTACCAATCGCAAAAAACCTGAGGCACTTGAGTGCTTTTCCCGCAACCAGTTTCCCCGACTAAAATGAGGGTCTGGTGATTTTCCAAGAGATACAAAATGTCATTTCTATTCTGGAAAATTGGCAGTTTTTGGCGCTGCTGTTCGTAGGACAGCGAATGGTTTGCATTGAAGACAAAGCTTGTGCCGACCGTCGGGTCCAAATCAGACTTGTCTTCAGACCACGGACAGTCAGCCGGCCGCTTGAACGACGGACGAAACGTCCCGATGAACTGCTTGTCCATATTCAGATTGGCTGAAAATGCAATATGCTAATTGCGTACAGACGGCATGCTAATGTCGATTTCTGCCAAAAAAATCCGATACCGGTACAGAAGGTATTGCTGATTCTTGCCTTCTTCGGATTATGTATTTGTTTACATCACTTTCCTAGCGTGGGAATGGGTGTGTCTACTTGCCAGACATTTATTTTATTGAACGCCATCTATCAGTGTTCATCATTACTAAATACGAGCGAGAGTGAATCCGTGTTAACGGACTAGGTGTTAAAATCGCTTCTGTTCCGCGTTCCTTTCTCATAAGAGTTGATAGATGATGCGAAATTTTACTGCAACTATGTATATAGTTAACTAAACACCCTTCAAAATTGGCACACAGGAGCTAGTAGGAAATTAAAATAAAAATTGTTGAAATAACGTTGATGATTGATCGTTTGTTACTGTGAGCAATTCCTAGTAAATTGACTTCTCTTTGTAATTTTTATTTTGAAAAAAATTATTGAAACGAAAGTATGTACACTGTACCAATTTTTTTATTAATTCACGTGAACTTTTACAGATAATTAACACAAAATTTTGTTTTCCGCAGTTTTTGGCTCTCACTTCACTTGGTGACAAGACCCCTAATTGAGAAAAGCATTTAAATTACGTTTTACCACTTGTCTCGTTCATAATACTCGACAAGGTTGGGCGGGTAGCATTATTTTGAATCTGTATAAAAAATCAGAAAAAGTGAATTTATATATTTAATAAACAATGGATTATTTCATATGTATTTGCCCCTTGTGTAGTAATACTTAAGATATCCCGTTGTTGGCGCAATCCACAGCTTAATCATGGAAAACGGAGCAAAAGCACAAGTTGAGACTAGAAAATCTGTTTCGCACTTTTGCTTCGCTGCGCGCGATAAACGAATTAAATAAATAGCAAGAAAAAAATTATCAGTTTCAATCGTTGCTGATGACACCCCTTGTTGCTGGTTTCCGCTGAGCGAATTAAAAAAAGCAGAAAATGTGCTTAATAAAAATCAGTCCTCGAGTAATAATACAATTATCTTTTAATTTATTGTTCCTTTCTCAAGTTAATTGGCAAAATGTATATTAAAATTGTGCAAATCAAGAAGGTGGATCTACTCCAAATGAAATCACACTTTTTAGACATCCAATTACAAGCAGCAGAGTTCACCCCAGAATGGACATTCGAGTATGCAAACCCACCCTGTTCACTGAGTGAAAGAAACTAGTTGTTGTTGACTTCGATCAGAGTGTGTGTAGTGTAAATTTTCCTAAAAGCAGCAGCAGCAGCGATGGCGGAATATCTTTAGTGTGACAGCGTAAAGAGAATAGTAGAGTAGGGGGGCATGTGTGTTTTGACGAGCAGAGTCGAGCATTAGAGCTCCATCCGGGCGCTGGAGAGCGTTCAGCCGCCCTTGGCACGCGGCCGACCTACTGCCTGTCGGTGGCGCGCAACTTCTCTTCCACCGCTTCTTCCGACGCTTCGGACAGATCCGTGGCCTGCAATCAGAACAACGACGAGCAATGAGTCAACATGCACACTGAAATTCAGGTGGAAAAACAAACCTGGATGTATTTTTGCACTCCTACGAGGGACTTCTTGAGCGCGTCAAAGCTGGACGAGTACAACATCTTCTTCTTGACCTTAGCAGTGTCAGGGCACCACGACATCAGGAACAGCTTCTGTTTTTTTGAGGCCTCTGAGGTGCCTTGACACTGATGTGTGTACTCAAAGTCGAAGAGGCCATAACGGCATTCGCCGGTTCCACCCTTCTGGAGATCCTCGAGGAACGAGTCGTAAGTGGCGTTCCGGTCGCCTGCAATCAACAATCACAACGTTAGTCACGTCTGCGGCAAATAACAAGGGTTTACAGCAATTAGGTGACTCATCTAGAGACGCTGATAAGATTGAAAAATATTCAATTATTGGTTCAAAAATACCATTTAATTATGAGGTCTATGAGGAAGTGGGGAGATGGGTGTTGCGAGGAGAGAATAATTATTCAACTAATTGAATTAAAGACAAGATGAGTGGCTCTGATAGCAAAAAATGCGTATCTTGCAAAATCTGGAGCAAGTTTAAAAAATGAAACCTGACCTATGACTTCTACGTCGATTTGCTTCTCATCACGGATGAAGAAGACGACGTAGCGGTGCTTCTTGTCCTTCTTGATCTCCTCGTACGTCGTCTTGCACGCGTCAGACACAGTCACACCCGACGCCTAAACACAGAAAACAATGCCTGCATTAGTTTCAAGAAGTCGAGGGTTCACTTTTCACTCCCCCCGATAAACCAGAGAGTCGTATTTATTTTTGCAAGTCCCCGCCCGGCACAGAGGGTGCGAGTCACCACTCATTGCGCACCCCCTCAGTTCCCCCTCCACTACATTGCTCTCGCGCGGAGCACATCCCTCGCTTTTGACCATATATGGGCAAAATTCTGAGTGAGCGGACGGAATGTGCAGAAAACGAGTGTTTGCATGCAGAGAGAAAAGAAAGAAAACGAACAGCAGACCAGGTGGGTGGTGACTCACGCCTGCAAAAAACGTCTGGCAAGGTCGGCGCACGTTATTGACACGGGCGAGAAGGAAAGAATGCGCGATTAGTCACAAAAAAAAACGGGGGCCAAGGGGAGGGTCGTGCAAAAAACTGCAGCCAGTCTTACGCTGCTCATTTTGCGATTTGGAGCGGTGGCGAAATGAATAAAAACGAGTGCCTCTTTCTCGCTCTCTCTCGACAGTCAATCAATCGAGCAGTCGGCCAGTGTTCGCCGCCCAAAACATTAGGCTACCTGTAAAACGTTGAAAGTCTCGGTCATCTCTGCTCTAGGCGACACACACGAAAATCCCGCCTCTATGTTGCACTTTCCGGCGTTTCGTTTTATGACCCCGGCACGCAATGGAACAAAATTCACTCGTGCTGCCGAATAAAATGCCGCAGTGATTACAAAACCCACTGCAGCTGGAATGACGTCGAAAGGCAGCCGAAAGGAAATTACTTTATTTACAGACTAACAAATGGAAAATTTCTTGGAGAAAAAAAAATTGTTGGAAAAACACTCAAATAAGGCCGGACAAAACTTAAATGAGTTCTCTAAATTGTATATAAATGGGTAGGATATATAAGGTTAACGAAATTTATTTCCATTATTCTAATTCTAAAATGTATTATGACTAGATGAGAATAAACAAGTATTATTATTCCAATTTCATGTGGTCTGTAAGGGAAAATATGTTTTCCCCGATTTTCAATTGCTTGCCTTGTAAATAACCTTTGTACCGAGTTAGGCTTAACCGCAACTTTTACAGGTTTTAAACCCATTTTCCCGATGACTTTCATTTTACAAGGAATTTAAAACAACGAAAAGGACCTTGGTGTTAACTCTGTGACATCATTGTTCTCAAGCGAACAAAGTCATGACAATCGCCTTTGTGTTGCCAGCAGCAATTGTTGGAATTTAACAGTAATGACGTCAATGTTTTTCCGGCAATCTCCAAATCCCGCAGAATCGTTTATTTTCCATTCAGTTTGGTTTTCGGTCTCTACATTCCATCGAAAGGGTGGGTTGAAGATTCTTCAGCGTGAATGAAAGCGGCTGAGAGCACAGACAGACCGTGCCAAAGTATGCGAGTGCGCGCGCGACTCCGCGGCGGAATATAGGCCATCCAGCGCCGGCTGAAGTTGCCTTTTAAGGCAAAACAGTCGCTGCTTATTGCATCTAACTGACGCAGCCAGTGAGAGAGATGGTAGAGTATGAACAGACAGGTGCGCTCCATCGCTTTGAATTTGAAAAGCGTATCGGAGCTCGACTGAAATTCAAGCCAGCGCCTCCGTCTTCCCAAAGCAAAATAAACGCGATCAGCTTGATCGGGTTTCTAGTGGGAAATCTCGTCGGCCCATTTTTGCATTTTCAAGCAGCGGAGTAACAAACGAAAGGGCTTGAGAAATGTTAAGACATCGTAATCTGTTCATTCGTTCATTGGCAAAAAAAATGTCAGCGAGTAGCACTGGGAATTAGTATTTATTTAGACCGTGCCAATCGATTTCTTAAGGGTCAAATTAGGTTAGATGTCTAATTTACTCGATAAAGTATTTGACGTGATGTGCCAAAAACAGGTGTAAACGAAACTAAACCGTTGATTAAACGGTTTTTGGTCTGAACCTTGCAAAAAGTGCCACAAGAACGCCAGCAACCAATCAGATCGAGACAGCAGCACCTTAGTGGCAGCCAGCGGAAATGACAAGAGGCTGGCTGACCTGCCTTTTGGCTTCACTCGCCTCGTTGGCTGTTGCTGTGGCGCTGCTGTCTCAATCTGGCGAACCCTTTCAGATTGATCACCTTCTGCTAGGTTCAGACCAAAAAGTATCGGTTATTATGAATCTATCTACGGCGAATTTTCGACTTAGTAATTAATCTGCCTAACCTATTTCAACCTTCAGGATTCGATTGGCACTTTAAAGATGGAAGTGCCAGTGCTACTTATGAAAACCGTAAGCTATTTATTGACAAATAGGTCAGAAAATATTATTACTGAAAAGCTCGGAAGGCTCCGACTCTAATTAATTTAGTTTCAAAACACTTTCTGATTTCAGAACCAACATGTTGACACAATATTTATTATTTTCATCGTCATCACCAAATTTGACCATTCTCATTGAGAGCTTCTTGTCAAGATGCTTTACTTGAAAGGGCCTTCGGGATAATATATGTAGCAATGAAACGGAGCGCGCGAGGGGGCAATGGCCAGCACAGGTGTTTTCCCGAGTAACAGGCTTCTTAATTTTCTCGCGGCAGCTGAGAACGGAGACACGAGGGGAGATCCTCGTTTATTTTGGGTGCGCATTTGAGTAATCCAAAACAAACTTGGAGCAATCGTGCTCACTTGGAGGATGAGCACGGCAAAAATTCGATCCCGCCTTTGGTTGAGATGACTAACCAACCGCTGGAGCGCAGCGATGAGTAAAAAACTGCACGCGTTTTAAGCAATTTAATCACAATGACGTGTATGCTAATTAGGAAAACAAGTTCGGCAACTGAAGGTTGGACTAATCACTTTTTCTCGAGAGATGGATGAATCATGAACGATATATTATATGCATCACGGTTAATCGGGAATGACATCACGTCCTGCCCCACCCCAAGACACCGACGGTCTCCAGACTAATTCGTGTTATTGTCCCAGTCCCGAAAACGCGATTTTTCACTCTCGATTTACCAGAGCTTACTAGGTTTCATGTTTCTCAAATTGCGGTCGTCGTAGGGGAATAGAGCACACGGCCACGAGATAAAAAAGTAGCTTGGCAAACAGGAACTACTGAAACCGCTATCTTAAATCTAGTTTAATAAAACTAACTTTTATAACAGGGGCGGTTGGCGAGTGAAAATTATCCTTATACGATAGTGAAAAAACTGAAGGTTTGAAAATACAATTCAATAGGCGTGGGATAAGAATGTATCAAGCTTTTTTGCACCATAATTTCGCACTCGCACGAGCCTGCCAGTTTTAAAGCAATGTATGTATTATTTTCAAAATAACATAGCATATTACGATCTAATATTTGACGTTGCTCGCTTAAAAAACGCCAATCTTCTAAAAAGCTGCGGAAGTTTCATACGTAGCGTTTGAGCATTGGACTGGAAACAGCAAAACGTGCACCATTGTATTAAATTGTAGTGTGGCGAGCCGGTTGCTTCAATGGGGAAGTTTGCACTGTCATTTCGTCCCCAAACTGTATCTCTGCCTGAGTAATTATTTCTTTCGGTCTCGGGCAGGACTTTATTTCACTAATTTGCACTTGCAATGATCCGTGATGGGGAATAATCAACGGATGAGTCAACCGCTCCGCCGAAGGGCCAGTATTAAAATGGCGGCTGCCGGCTGACACGATCGCATTTGGCTCGATTTCGCCGACTTAATCGCCTGCCTCTCGCCGAATCGACACTCGAAACACCGGCCAACACTGTTCACTTTCTTCACAAACTCACCATTTCCCCTGAGCTGGGTCCTCGTTGGTTTTAAGTTAGAAGAGAAGTCACAGCAGGAACAGCCAACACGCACGGATGACGGTTCCCAACTGAAAAATTACACCCATATCCCTACGCTTACGAGATCTACGTCCGTGAAAGAGAGCCGCTGATTCGACCTCGCGTCACGTAGCAGTTGCTACTGGCCAATCAGAGCGCGACTTTGTCGGCCTGTCCGTTTCCTCAAGGTGTGCCCGAATAATCTGCGAAA
Organism: Cloeon dipterum; assembly: GCF_949628265.1. NCBI lineage: Eukaryota > Metazoa > Arthropoda > Insecta > Ephemeroptera > Baetidae > Cloeon > Cloeon dipterum. The sequence goes on from NC_088789.1 coordinate 17,158,890, forward strand.
TTCTTTATCAAAATAATTTTCCAGAGGCGTCATGCACCTTGATAACGATGTAGCTTTAAATTGCGAGACTCTCGATTGTTCTAAATGATCTTTCAATGCATAACAGACTGTATTAATCATCTAAACCGCACTACTTCGCAATGTCAAACAGTTTCCAATCAGATACTTATTTTATTTCCTAAATATGTAGCAAATTTTCAAAAGCAAGCAATTTTTAGGACTTTATTTTGATTTACTTCGGTTCTGAGACGTAACGTACAATGTTTTAATGAAACTCTAATCTTCAAAAATATCCAATCACACTCTTGTTTCATAGGTTATTGCCTTATAAGGTAGGAACGGTTGAAGCGGGAAATTTAAATTAACTCAACAAAAAATAAATCTAGTTGACTGTATTTACTGATATCTTACTTCCGTATGTATTGCCAAACCTTGAAGTAAATAATTTAAGATTATGTCATTGTTCTCCAATAGTTCTTAATTTATTTCACAAGACTTGTGTTTATCAGATACCAATATTTAATTTGTGTTATATGTGTTATTATGGTTACTTCACAACATATTACTCAAAGAACCCAAATGGTTCGTATTATTACATGATTAACTTTCCTTACACGTATAATACCAAACAAGATACTCAAAGCACAAGATTGGCACTCTAACAATCCTTTTCCACAAAGGCGTAACATAAGCCATAAATAATAATAATTGTTGCTAATACATAAGTAGTGCGTATTTAAATGAGGCCCCGTTTTTTCTTATAGTCCTCTAGGTTTAAAGATCGCCGCGGCCCCGTGTCCTTGACAGTGGTAGCAATCTTTGGTGTTACACTGACAGGATTATCTGAAAAAATAAATCAATTTTTCAGAAAACAATGCGTTATTTTATTAGACCAACTTACGGGGTAGGGGAACCTCCAAGTCGATTTTTATATCAAAATCGTGCGCAGAGAAGAGATCATCGCTTGATTTTGGCGGAAGAGCGACAGGAACGATATTTATATTATTTGACCTCTCAGGCAGAATCTCTTGCATTTGAATTGGAGCCTGGAATTTGACAAAATTAACTCAAGTTGACAACGTTTGTCGATGACATACATCATCAGGTTCGGAATTCCTTTCTTCAGCTTTAAACACCATGCGCGGTTTGGTGCTGCGTCTGGTGAATGGATCATCCATCTTCTTGCCTTTGTTTGCTCGAAGTTCCTCCTAAATAAAAATGTGAAGTTGCGTATATATAATAACAAGCTGTAAATGAGCTTACCAATATTGCCTGCTCGGCCCGCTCAACATTACGCTTCCTGTTTCTGTCGTTTATGTAACTGATACTCTGGATGGTTTGAGTGCGAGCTTTGTCCAGTTCAGAGGCCCTTTCCTCCAGTTCAGCCAGCTTTTTGTCCATATCAGCAACGACAGATTCATCGCCCCTGTATTAGAATTTGAGATTACAAATCACTGTTTGCCTCAAAAGGCAGCTGAATCGCTCGGTCAACAATTCAACGTGACATGCCAAAAATAATTTTAACGGTCTTTGGTTTGAACCTAGCCACAAGAAGGCTGGCGACCAATCAGAGATGGGAGCACTTGTCTGATTGACATAGCGCTGCAGTCTGGATCTTAAAAAACATTTTAGAGTCAATCAGAAATCCGTTAGTCTCTTCTCCGATTTTTCTAGCCAGATTAAACCAAAAGCTGCAAAAGTTACGGTCTATACATTTCACCGACTTTCGTTGTTTCAAAATTTCAACCAAATGATAACGCTCCCTTACCAAATTTGACCATCAAGAATTAATTGACTGTGTCAAAAATGATATTCCAATGCTTTTTTTAATATTACCTCTGCAGCGCTTCTTCTTTAATCTTCATGTACTCCGTTTTTTTCATTGCATAATTAAATGGATTCGTCTTAAACCTCTCTTTCTCACGAATAATCTGAAATTTTCACGTTTTGTGTTTATTAAACATTGCAGAAATTTTGTGGTCAATGCAAACCTTCTCGATGTCTTCTTCTTTAAATTCGTAAACCAAAGCTTCACTGATGTCTTTGACTTTCTTCTCCAGGTGATCCAGAGTGGGCACAGAGACGCCCTTGTTTTCACACGCCTTCTTCCAATGCTGGAACTCTGATTCTTGGAATTCCGCATTGCTGACAAACTCCAGTCTGAATACTTTCTCGTTTCCACCATGTCTGATCAAATTCATGAATTCAATCAATAAATTAAGAGACAATGTGCAATGCAATATAAACCAACCTCAGTTTCAGTCCCTTATTGGTCTTAGTGCTGCCAAGTTGGTAAATTTTACCAGTTTCACAAACGTCCATGATTTCAGCAACCTAAAGAAAAATCAGAGTAAATTTTGACTGGCAAATAAATGCTACAATCAAGTTTACTCTGTAAACTGGGGTCCCATAGTTGTCGTTGCCAATCCCAATACGCACAAAGCATCCAGTCACGATGCGGCCAAAGACCGGAAGATGTACAAACCTAGTGAGACAATGGATATCAGTAAACTTGGCTTAACTGTGACCTAACGCCTACTTCTCCATTTTGTGGCGAGACAGTCGCAACTTGTTGAGCTCCTCCTTGGTTGAAATGTACTGCACCTTTTTGACGCTAACCACAGACCGACTGTCCGACTCGGAATCAGAGCTGCTGCTACTGCTGCTGGAGGAGCTAATGGATCTTTTGCGCGCCGGAGCTTTGTCAGGCTTTCCACTTTCGTCCCCACTATCATCTGAGTATATGTCGGAGAGCTTGAGTTTCGTGGGCGCTTTGTCAGAATCCTCTTCAGCATCATCGCCGTCTTTCTCACCTTCCTTGCTTTTCATTTCCTGCTCCTGACGGGCCTTCTCTTTCTCCTCTGAAAATAATTTAAAAATTTTAACTTTTCCTATTTTCAGTAATTCTGTCTTACCTCTTTCAATTTTAGCTTGTCTTTTCGCTTTAAGGAGATCCATGGCTTGAGCTTTCTTGTCGGTTTTGCCTCGATTTTCTTCTGCAACCTTTTTCCGCTCGCTGCTGCGTTTGACATCATATCTGTGCTTGTCCAAGCCCTTCTTTTTGTTCATTTCCTGCTTCTTCGCAAGTCGAAGTTTCTTCTCGATTTCAAATCTAAACGAGGTTATCAGACCAAATTAGCACTATTTTTACCATAGTTAAGTATCCACCTTGTCTTCATGACTTCTCGTTGCTCCACGCGCTTGTAGATTTCCTGTTCTCTTTCTTTCTCAGTCATTTTGGCCAATCTTGCTTGATCCTCTTCATCGCCCATCATATTTTCGTCATAGCCATCGTTGAATTCCTCCTCCGAGTCAGAAATGTCTGAGTCACCGCCAGAATCTGATACTTCTCCTTTAAAATAATCGCACGTGTGGCAAATTAGAAAATGAAAATTATTTCAGGTTTTTATTATTGGACAAAACACTCAATTTTTCGCATTTCAAAAGATCTTTGCTTATTAATTTAAAAAAAAAATAACTGATTCAGTTTGCACCAGCTAACCAAAGATAAAAAATGGCCCAGCCATTGCAAAATTTGCGGATGTTACATGTTTGTGCAACCTGAGTGTGGGTCTCAGTTAGGCTTGTCACCTCGTGTATGTGTTTCACCTTAATTTTAAGCTGAAACCTATGAAGGGTTGAGGGGACACGCGAGACAAGCCTAACTCAGACCCGCCCTAAGAGTGCACAAATAGATACCTAACATCCACTAATGATTATGAAAGATTGTCTAAGCGACAATTGAGATACCATCGAGATAATTCAACTAGACAAAATAATAAACCGACAAATCCATACCCTCTTCAGGCTCCGAACTCTTTTCCTTCTCGCTGGCCTCTCCTTCACTTTCAGAAGATTTGGATGCCTTCCGACTAGAAGGCTGCTTCTTACTTTTCTTTTTGCTTTTGGACGCCCAGTCATCATCAGAATCGGAAGTTTCGGAATCAGAGTCATTGTCCGATTTCTTCTTGGACTTTTCGACCGGCGAAGATTGTGGAGACTCGCTGCCCGTCTTTTTCTTCTTGGCCGCAGATCTTATATCCTTGAATATTAAGGAACGAAGCTTTGTCAGATTTTTGAGTTCATCCCAAATTGCAAAAAAATAAAAATATCAGGCTTTCAAGGTCAGGGTGCAATTGCACCCTGACCTTGATATACTTAGTGGTATAATATTATCTAGCATGCATCCTTGAGAATCTTTTGCCGCCGAAGCAACATGCGACTCACCGAGTCTAAATCAGATCCACTATCGTCGCTCGAGTCGCTGTCTGAGTCGGTAAACACTTGATTTTTACGTTTCACCATTTTGCAAAGCTTATTGTTACGAATTTAGTGCTAAATCACTGCAAATTCGAACTAAAAACGAACGAATGATTCACTAATCAATCGGGCTCACCGACAGCATTCATACCGCCATTTTCATTGTTTGTCGACGTCACATGACGTCACGAAAGTCCTTCAAACGTGTTTACAGGTGCGCATGCGTTGAGATTTGTTGTGAAGCGATAAAGGCGCAGATTTTAAAATGGCTTCAGATCCAAATAATGCTGGTGCTTCTGCACGTAAGTCGATCTTTTTGTGGTTAAACCGTGACATTTGTGAATATTACCGTGCAGGCAAAACGATAAGTTTATTCTTAAGCAAATGGCATAACGCTGGCTCTTAAAACATGTTTCGCATCGTCTCACTTTTAAATTTAAAATGAAAGGCACAAACCATCACATTAATGCTATTTCTATAAAGTAAAGAAAACGTGTTAAATATCATGGTATGAGAAACTTATTAAGCTTAATTTAATGTTGCAGAAGAGTTTGAGGTGGTTTCTATGGAGGGTTATGACGAAGAATACGATGACCTCATTAGTTTGGAGACAATGGATAGATCTTCACCTGACCTGTTTCCTCAGAGAAGTAATTATTATGCTGTTTTGATCTTTACCTACCATCTAATCATTTGTTTTAATAGTAAATGGGTTGACCGACCTCGCCTCTTTGGGCAATGAAGCAGGAACACCTCCCTGGGAGGCACCTCTAACGCCTGAAGATATCAGCATGCTTCACCGTAAGCGTTGTCGATTCTATTGTAGACTCTTTAATCATTATCTGTTCAGATTACAGCACTTTCACCCTTTCGGCCTTAATTATAGAGGTACGCAAGCTATACGACAAAGCGTATCAGTTGGGCCTTGATGAAGCAAAAGAAATGACTCGAGGCAAGTACCTGAACATTCTAAACCGCCGCCGACCTAACAAACCTGACGGAGAATAATCGTTGGGGACTGATCTTCGCATTTTAACATGCTGCTTTTGTAAAACTACTGCAGCAATTATTCATCACTCAGCTTACTTGTAAATTTAATAAAAATACGGCAATTCAAAATTAGCTAAATTAATTCATTTACAAATGTACACTCGATTCCTGCGACACATGTGCTGACGGTCGGTCGTTTTTCGAAGCATTCATTTTGAGGTAGCCTTCAAAGTCTCCGTCTGGGCTGTCGTCGGCTGTTTTCTCTGTTTGCGACTTTTTCTTTACTACTTCATCGTGCAATGCGTAGAGTGGATTGCTCACAGCCCCCACCTCTGCCACATTAGAAACAGTGGCCTGAGCCTCTTTCGAGAGCGACATGCGAATTCCGTTCTCGTACTCTTGATGTATGGAGTTCATTCTAACATACGGTCCACTGAGATCAAGATAGAACTGCAAACATAAATTATACACTTGATAATTAATATCAGAAACTTGATGATGTTGGAAAAATAAATTAATAAAAATCTTTCAATTTGCTTGTACAGTCAAGAAGTGAAAATTTAGAAAAAAAAACTGCAAAAAGACTAATTTAAGAATTGATTGTACTACTGGTTTGTGTTGCAATGATCCTTTTATTGTCTTTTGCAGTGCACTTTTTTAGTTTTCGTTTCCTCTCCACAAAGGCAAATAAGAAATTTTGCACCTTCACCAATGGATTTTTCCCTATTTACTATTTATTTTTCAATCTGAATCGGTCCAGGCATCCTTCCATGATTTATCGCGATAATTATTAAAATATCTCCTTCAATTAACACTTGAATCTAATTTTTGACAGTACCAATCTGCTGAGGTTAGACAGCTAAATCCATTGGTTGGCAATTCGATACGACGTGCCGAATATCGTAATAATAATCGTTTTACTATTGATTTATTTGTCCAAACCTGGCCGCTGGGTCCTGGCGAAAAGTGCTACAATAACGCCAACGGCCAATTAGAGAAAGGAGCTGTTCTCTGATTAGACGTAGCGCTGGTCTCAGTAAGGTCAGAACCCGCCAAAGTAACGTCGTGTCAAAATTTCGAGTGATTCGGCCTTCTGGCCTATTCTGACCCCTCAGGAATCAAAAATGATCCCAGCAGTTCTACTTTTAACATGGAATGGGAATAGTCGTTACCTGTTTAACATTGTCATCTAGAATTTGGCCTATGTTGTTGATTAGTTCATTGAAGCCTGGCCTCTTTGATGAGCTATGATCCCAGCATTTTCTCATTATTCGGTACCTGCAGGACAAAATGTTGTTTTAATATGAAGGTTGTTATAAGTTAACTATTACAATTCTGTAGTAGAAAATTGTGGTTTTTCCATTCGATATCCATCAATTAGTCGTTGCAGGAAGAATTCATCTAGCGGAATTCCTGTTTCATTCATGATTAATTCGTGTAACTTCATGAGGAAAATTATTTATTGAGTACCAGGATATGGTGTCCTAGCCAGAGTGAAAAATTCCCACATGACCACACCAAATGACCACACGTCAGATTCAGTCGAAAATACTCGGTCCTGAATCGACTCAATCGCCATCCATTTCACCGGTAGCGGATCCTAAATATTTTTTATTTGATTTTTGTTTTAATTTTTTATTACAATTTACGTCTCCTTTCTTCAAGTAATTTGCATCGTTGTACAAATTTCTTGCAAGACCAAAGTCGCATATTTTGACCACATTGTTTTCGGCGAGCAAAATGTTTCTCGCCGCCAGGTCCGCGTGGACAATCTAAATTTGCAACATTATTATATTTATTTGAAATGTCAAGAAGGCACTAACCCTCCTCGAGGCCAGATACTGCATGCCGCGAGCCACTTGATAGCTCCAGCACACCAAGTCTTTTGTGGTTATCCGGTTGAGCTCGCCTTTAAAGTCGCTCCTGTATTTTGTGGTCCAGTGCTCGGTGACGCTGCTCCCATCCGTGGCTGACGTGGCTTCCCCTGCGGTCGCATGGGTCACAAAGTGAGTTACTAGGGTGCTGACTCTAGTACGAGGAAATCTGGCTAATTAGAGGTTTCCCTTACCGTGGTATCTATTGTCGCAGTCGGGGTGTGGGTCGTACATGATGGTTCTCGTTTCCTTTTTGAACAGCACTTGCTTTTGTTCCATTATAACGCTGAAAATGAGTTCAAAGAAGTTAAAAAAAATCAGATCATGCAATTTCTAACCTTTGGTTTTCGTAATGTGCTTCGTCGTCTTCCTTTGCCCCAATCGTGAAATCGAGCGTGTCCTTCAGGTGGTCGACCTGGTCCACGAAATTGTCCCTTTGTCTCATCAAATATGAATGCAAGTTCCCGTAGCGGCAATACTCCACAATCACCAATAGCTCCTCTAAAATATGGACTTTAAATTTCATTTCCACCTTCTTAAATTTGCATACTGTTGCACAAATTGTTGGTGCACGCTCCCAGGAGGTTGACCACGTTCAAATGCTTGCCAACGTGGATCAAAATCTTGAGCTCGGTCATCAGAGCTTTAACGTGGCTCAATTCAGCGCTCGGTTTGACCATTTTCACGGCAACCACCTTGGTTTCGTTTGCCTCCGACTCGTCTGACCCTTCTAAATCGGCGGTTGCTCCAAAAAGAGGGCCACTTGCCTCCGCACGGACCACCCGGCCAAAGGCACCGCTGCCCAGTTGCCGACCTGTTGGCCAAAGGTTGACGTCAGAATTTAGATAGTATATATCTCTTCAAAAGTAGTTACTCATCGTTGAGGAAATTTTTATAAATTCATTCATAACTCATACTCGTGACCCCAATTAATCTTGTTATCTTTTTGGCGAAGAGAACTTTTGACCTCACTATTATTTTTCTCGGTACTCTCCGGCTACTCGTCAGCAATTAAAACGGAAATGCCTCAACCAAAGTAGTTTTATTCAAGCTCGGCAATTTTTACAGAAGCGTGGTCTAAATTTGTTTTGTGTACCTAGCTTGAGGTGTTCTCGTGGAAACTCGTAGTTGGGGTTGTAGGGCAGGAGGTCAGCTTGCTGGTCGAGGGCAATGCTGAAGTCGATGTTCTCAGTTGCTCCTTCCAAAAAGAGTTTCACTTCTTGAGCTGTCAGGCGCCGCACTTTCATCTGGAATATTATATGTAGAAATAAAAGGTGCTTGAGAGATAGTAGAAACCACAAACCTTTTCCTTTTTCACGGCCCGCCACAGGTAGACAACGACTGCGAGTAGGGCAGCGAGAATTATGAGTACCGGCAGTATTATCATGAGGCTGATGTCTGACGAGATTGCATTTAACGTTATTAAAACCATTGTTTAAAATATTTAAAATTATATCATACATTTTGATTGAACTTTCACATTAAAAACCCTTTCTTTGGTGTTATGTTTGCTGTACAGGATGCATTTGTACTTTCCTTCTTCTTCTTTCCTAGATTTATTTATGTGGAAAGTCATCGGTGTTTTTGTTGACTTTGGCTCAATTTTTACTCCATTCTGTAAAACAAAAAATGAAAACGAGATCCTTCCATTTAAGTCTCCTTACGTGAAACCACTCCACTAGTGGCATCGGGTCTGCACTGGCTTCACAGTCAAGCACCATAACTCCGGTCGAACCCTCGGCAACAACATAATCGCCGGTTTGGGCTTTATTTTTAAATTCAATAGGCTGTACAGCTAATGTGTGATATAGTCGTAAATCGATTTTGCAGCAATTAACTGGTTGGATTTACCTCTTGGTACAAGATCGTAGGTGATCGTGGTTTTATTTGAGTCCTTTTTGCAATTCGCTTTGCATATATATTTTCCCTTGTGGCTAGAATGAACTCTTTTTATTTCAACTTCACTGTAATAGGTGTAAGCCGTTTCCTCGTTTTTCCTAATACTTGTCCCTGCGTGTGCAACAATTTGAATAATTTTAAGAGATTAATATACTTTTTTCCACTGATACCGTTGTCCGTGATCAAAATTTGGCCGTCACTCTGGAAGTACCATTGCCAGTCACGACGGCAAGGGTATTTAGACACGTAGCACTTAATCTTCACTGAATCGCCAAAGTAGACTAGGGCCGGCGCATCAATGCCTTCTCTCTTTTTAGTGTCCGTAACAACCATGATAACATCTGAACTGCCGCATCCGTATTCGTTGCACGCGGTGCAGTTCAAGGTGCCAGTTGTGTTTGATTTAAATTTATATAAAGATCCGGAGTATCCATTCATCTGACGTTGAGAATTAAATTTTCTTGTTAAAATTTTCAAAATTGAATTACCAATTGATGTTGCGATTCGTTACAATAAACGTTATTTTCGGGGCAAAAGGTCCATGTGTATTTTTCCGCCGGAGGGGAGCCTTTATGATTGCATTCGATTTTGTACGTCTGGTCGGGGTGGTAGAATGTGGAGAGATTCGTCATTTTTACGATGGGTTTTGCTGTCGGTAGACAAAACATTATTTTGTGTTTTCAATGCAACTTAATTATATCAACTTTGAAAACTTACATTTCATAGTGAGAGTAAGACGAAGCTCTTCCTCTGAATTGTTAAATCGTGCAATTATACGGTGCGCTCCCGCGTCATCAATGTTTGGTTGTTCAATTTTTAAAAGGACCTGCTTTTCAGAGTTTTTGGAATTCATAATTTTGTATCTCGGCATCGAGGTGTGATTTTTCCCAGATGGTCTAGACCGTGAATTTAGAATTTAGAACTACACATATTAAAAATTACCGGGGCACTTACAGTATCCATTGAATAATTTTCGGGTCTCTCGGTATAAGCTCAATGGCCCATTGAACGTATTTAACACTGGAATTAGCCGTTATGTCCTTTTCTTCATTTGAAATCTTTAGCTGCAAGGTGCTAAGCGGATCTAAATTTTGACTTGTAAATCATGTCACGGAATAAATTGTTAACTATACAACCTATAACGTATATTCGAACAGAGGCTGCGTGGGTACCGTTGTTCTGAACCTGACACTTGTACATGCCACTGTCTGAACGAGACACATTTTTAATGCTTAGAACCACTTCCAAGTTGTTTGGTTTCAACAATCTTCCAGATTTACGCGATGATACTTGCAAACTAAACCGACCATCCTGAACAGAAAAATACTCTTGAAATTCAATATTTTTCGTCGATGTTTCAAAATTCACCGTTCTAATTATTGAACCATCGGGATGAACCCAATCAATTTTTTCATCGTTTGATTGATGATAGAAGCAGGTCAAACAGAGCTCACCTCCCAGCTTAACACGTGGATCTTCTAATTCTTTTATATGTGGTTTGTCGTACTCCTCATCTGCTGTATACCAAAATCAGACAATTCAAGTAAAGAAAATATATCATACAACTATATTGAACGTAGGTTTCAACTGCTTCGTAATTTGGGCAGTTTGCAGGTTTGCAACCCCAAAAACCTTGATAATGGAGGACCGCATTCCGAACCAAAAAACCCTTATGCGGAATATATTTATAATCAATTCGGTCGTCATCGCTCTGAAAGTAGAAATCAAATCAATATATATATAATATATTGTATAATATATATAATATATTGTTTATCATTTAATTTTAATAAATACCGGCATTGGTTCATGCAATGTCAAATTTACACCCGGTCTCGTTGGACGGCAAGGAATCAAAAAATCGTTGCCGGTAGCAACATTGATGTACGCTGATTCAAATTCAAGTGGAACAATCATAGTGCCGCATTCGACGTTGTCTATTTTTTAAAAATTTCCCCAATTTAATAAATCTTTAAATTTTAAACAGGAACTAACCATGAACGTAGATATTTGTTGAATTAATCACGTTTCCATTTTCAACACACGCGTAGTTTCCAGTGTCACTGAAAGATGCATTATCTATGGTAAGAATAAATCGCTGCGGCTTGTTCTTCAGAAGAGCCCGGCCTCTGTTTGACCTATCCGTGTCGTTTGAGTCTCTATCCTATATTATAGTTAAATTCTACTATAGGATGATCTTTAGGTATAATTTTATAACTCACAAAATTTCTGGCCAGCTCGCTCGGTTCAAACCTCCATGATAACTTTCCTTCGCCGACGCACCACAGCGCGATGGTGGATCCCACTTGGTATTCTATATCATGGCATTTTATCGTGGCTGAAAAGGTTTTAAAATCGAGTTTAATTTTTGCCCATCTAACTGTGGAACGTGCAAAAGAATTCATTTGATCTTACCGAAAAGAAACGGAACCAGGATTATAACGAAAAGGTGCAGATGCCTCGGAGTCATTTTCCTGACTAAAATGAGTTCGTCGACGCACTTGTGCCGCCGCACACCGCAAACTGGAGTTTCCGTTCATCTAAAACCGCGAAAAGCGCGCTTATTAAGAAGCTTACGCCATTAAAATTTCCAACTCGGTTTATTATGAGCTGTTACTAACATTTAATAATGTAAAACTTACATACACATTTCTATTCACTTAATTGCAATTCATGGTGCGGGCCCATTCACTGCAACCCGCTGATAATCAATGTAAGCCCAGTTGCATAGCTGTTGAGTTTGCAGGCGCTTCGCGTATTTCGTTAAAAAGCGAAAACCAACACGGTCTCTTTGATTAAAGGTGGTTATCAGATCTTATTTGAGTTTCCACTAAGTTATCCATTATTTTTAATCTTTAAGCACGAAAAATTTTCAAGAATAACTAGACTCTTATAGGTTTTCCATGGTGGGATTTTGAGCTTATTTATGAAACAAAAAGATCACCAAGTTTTGTTTCTTTTATGTCTTTTGTCGTCAGAAATTTAAATCCATACATACTAATTTTCGATTGTATTATTATTTGTTTGTTATTCATACATTTTATTCTTTCAGAAATCGCCAAAATTTTCCGATGACGGTAAAACAAATAAAGGGTGTAAGATATATTGAAAGTAATTCCAGATTTTTCTGTTGAAATAAAATAAAAAATAATGCAAAAGAGTCAACTGTAGGTGCGATTAAATCAGCCTGCACTTGACCCCAAATATCCCTCGGATTCTCAATAGCAAGTGCACGCAAAGTATGCGTTCAACATTGCGAGTTTTAATAGGTTGATCAAAATAAACGATTGGCAGCAGGTCCTTTTTATTGCATTATATTCACCGATTGGTTATTAATTTAAGTGGAATAACCTTATATGGGTCGTTTTGGTGCCTTGAGATACTCGCTGACGCACCTTCCAAGCGAATAATTTTTCTCGAACAATAATACTAATTTTTATGGCATAATAAGCTAAAAGGTAAATAGATATTAAGTCTGTTTATTAAAAGATACATTTAAGTGTACATCTGTCGCCTCCATAAAATATATTTATTGCTAAATAGGGAATGAAAACATTTCTCTTTGTTAGTGGTCAACCCGCGAGATTGCAACACTGATAACTTGGAAAGGGTTTATTTCTACTCACTTATTGTTAGTCAAAAACGAGAAAAAAAATTGAGCAGCGCATTTAATGTAAATGACGTGATAATACCCTACCCAGGAGGCATATCAAAGGGTTGTTACAAGTTGTAAATTTATAACTAATTACAAATCAGATACACTCGTTCTCGATTCCTGCGACGCGAGTGCCAACGCCAATGGCCGGTCATTTTTGGAAGAATGCATTTCAACTTCAAATAAGACACCGTCCCTAGCTTTCTCCAGATGTAACATTTTCTTCACTTCATCTTGTGAGAAGTAAAGCGATTTGTGCCCATCACCTGATTCTGTCAAGTTTGATGCCGTAGCCTGAGATTCTTGGGTCAATACCGTGCGCATTAGATTCTCATATTCTTTCTGGATCGAATTCAATTTAATATACGGGTTGTTTAGATCAAGATAAAACTGCAGATATAAGCATAGAATTAATTAAAAAAAATTGAAAACTTTTTATGATGGTTTAATTTAAAAACCGAAATACATATTTACCTGTTTAACATTGTCTTCCAGGATTTTATCAATATCATTTTCAAGCTCACTAAAATTTGGCCTGCGAGATGAGTTTTTATCCCAACATTTTTTCATAATGTTGTATCTGCAAGTAGAAGGGTTATTCAAGCATAAATGCATTGTCTTAATAACAAGTTTTACATTTCTGAAGTCGCATATTGCGGTTTTTCCAATCGATGGCCCTTAATCAATCGCTGCATGAAGAATTCGTCCTTTGGAATTCCTGTTTCATTCATATTAAAATTGAGTAAGTTTCTATGTATTTCTGATGGATAAGTGTACCAGGGTATGGCGTCATAGCCAGAGTGAAAAATTCCCACATGACCACACCAAATGACCACACATCTGTCTCAGTTGAAAATATTCGGTCCCGAATCGACTCAATCGCCATCCATTTGATTGGAAGGGGTTCCTAGTCATTTTGTGTTAAGGATTTTTTTTAAACTCAGTGTAAATTTACGTCGCTTTTCTTCAAGTAATTTGCATAGCTGTACAAATTTCTCGCAAGCCCAAAGTCGCAGATTTTGACTACGTTGTGTTCCGCGAGCAAAATGTTTCTCGCCGCCAAATCAGCATGGACGATCTATAATTATATATAATAAAGTATTTTTTTGCTATATGAAGTCACTTACTCTCCGCGAGGCAAGATACTGCATGCCGCGAGCCACTTGGTAGCTCCAGCACACCAAGTCTCTCGTGGTAATCTCCTTGGCATTGTATTCTAATTGGTGGTAATCTTTGACTCCGATCGTGAAGTCGAGCGTGTCCTTCAGGTGGTCGACCTGGTCCACGAAAATTTCCCTTTGCTTTAACAAGTGCGAACGCAGGTTTCCGTAGCGGCAGTACTCCACAATCACCAACAGTTCCTCTGAAATATAGGCTTGAAATGTATTTTCTTTCTCCTGGATTTACATACCGTTGCTCAAATTGGTGGTGCACGCTCCAAGCAGGTTGACCACGTTTAAATGCTTGCCGATGTGCATCAAAATCTTGAGCTCGGATATTAATGCCTTGACTTGGCTCAGTTCGGCGCCCTGCTTAACCATTTTCACGGCAACTGTGGTGGTCTCTTTAGTTTTCTGCCTTCTCGAGTCGTCGATTGCACAATAAAGAGGGGCACTCGCTTCGGCACGCACCACTCTACCAAATGCACCGCAGCCCAGTGGCCGACCTGTTGCCCAGACCATTGATTTTTAATTTATGTAAGTTCAAATAAACCACAAGTTTATTTATTCGTTTCAAGTGCACCCACCAAAAGCGTTTACCTAGCTTGAGACGTTCCCGTGGAAACTCGTAGTTAGGGTTGTAGGGCAGGAGGTCGGCTTGCTGGTCGAGAGCAACGTTGACATCAATGTTTTCAGCCGCTCCTATAAAAAGTAGGCTCATATTTTGGGCTTTTAAACTCCGAGCTCTCCTCTGAAATTCGAGATTATGATGAGGCACGTTGGGAAAAACTTTGAACTCACTTCTTTCTTAATCAAGTTAAACCCAACAAAAATAACGATAGCGAACGCAGCAGCGAGAGACCCGATCAATGACAGTGTTGCTACTAAAATCGTTCGCATTTTACTTTCGCTCTCATGTTGATCTGAAATAATCATTTTGATGTTGCCTTCTGATCGTAGTGGCTCCATTTCTGCTAAACAAACACTCATAAATAATTATTTGAAATAAATTTGACCCAGCAATACTTTTGATTATTTCAATAGTTATCTGCTCATCTGCCTCAACATTCTGGCATTCAGATTTGCACACCCAAGTCCCGCTATGATGATTCGTTGCATTCAGTATCAAGAAACCCTCTCCAGGAATTAATTCATAAACGATTCGAGTATCAGTGATCTGAGAGAAGCAAGAAGTAAATATCAAGATCGATTTGCTGTTCAGTTTTGAAAATTACTAGCTTTCGCTCAAGTTTGAGGTTGACGCCCGGTCTCGTTGGCCGACAAGGAATCACAAATTTGTGACCAGTATAAACTTTCATAGTCTTCTTTTGAAGTGGTACAATCATTTTCCCGCATGTCTTGTTCTCTATTTTGGAAGAATTTACTGTATTAAATCCATCGATAAAATGGCACGGTTCAGAGGACAAAATTAGCAAGCTCAACAAAATTTACTACTGTTATCAGTCTTTACTAATAGATTTATGTCATAAAAATCCCTCGGCGAAATATTCAGTTTTACAGGTTTTACGAGATAATTTTGGAAAAAACTTTACCTTCATTATTAAAGCCTGATTTTTGGTGTAAATTTTGTTGAGTTTGATACACCTCATGCCAACACTGTGACATTTCGTCATTGCTACTAACCATGGACGTAAATATCTGTTGAATTAATTACGTTGCCATTCTTAACACACGCGTAATTTCCAGTGTCATTGTAAGTTGCATTTTCTATGGTGAGAGTCAGAAGCAGACCTTTCCCGGAAAATAATTTTCCTTTGCTATATCTTATCTAAATTTTAATGCATCATAGTAGTAAAACATCAAAGACAGGATATAAATTACTCGAGTGTTCTTGACCAGCTCTTCCGGATTGAATTTCCACGACAACTTCCCTTCTCCTTCGCATCTTAGCGTGATCGTGGCTCCAAGTCGGTGCTCTTCATCATGGCAATTTACCCAGGCTGAAATAGTTCACAGGTATATGTCGTTCAGGGATCAAATTAGGAGCAAATAACAGTTAAATTTCAGAATTTACTTCATTTCTCGAAAAACTGTCTGGTGTTTTCCTTGTTTTGCTATTAATTTCGGTTCCTCGCTCGTCGCGATCTATCCAACGATGTGCGAATTATGAACTAAATTTCCCAACAGGTGGAAAAATTCATGATTTTCATTATGGATATAGTGCTCGCTGTTTAATTAGCATGCTAACTCTGTAGCCAATTTTTACGAAAATTTTAATGGCAGAGCCTATGAAATTTTAAGCTTGTACCCTATGTTTGAAGAAGGTATTTTTTTCAGAAATATCTATACTTAAACTACATATTTAATAAGATTACCAAGCCGTTGGTTCACATTGCTGAGTGCATGCTTTATTATGCGTTCAATTCTGCATTAAGAAAAATCCGAGCGACATTTGGGAGTCGATTTCGGGCTGATTTGAGCCTATCTCTACGTTTGACTCTCTTTTCATTGCGATGACGAGTCCGTTCGCATGCGCGTGAATCAATTTCACGGGACTATTGCTATATCGTTTCAATGAAAAAGGCCCCCTGTGTGAGGACAGTGTGCAGTACCACGAGCTGGTCCTTTTATGGACACTTGGTGTCCACCAATGAGGCCCCTGCGTCCATGTTATTGGGACACGCGGAGTTTTCGCGAATTGTCCGCTATCAGGGGACCTCCTTAAAGAGGTGAACGAATAAAGCAATATTCGGATATATCTGTTGCAATTGTGTAGTGAACAAGGGGATCTCTTTCTGCTTTGCTTTTTTTGCATAGGTTTGTTTGTCAAGCGAAGCGATAAAGTTCATTTGAGGCAGCTGTTATCAGTTTTTAGCAAAGCAGGAAAAGAGCACGAAAGAACCTTGAAAAAAGCAGCTGAAAATGTGGTACGGATGTCAGCGAAGATATGTTCCAAGAAAGTTAAGGTCAATAGAGCATAGACGTAGATAAAGGCAGACTTCCTTTCCAAAATCATATACCACGTCAAAGCAAGACAATTACAATCAATTGGAAAAGTCATTCTTGCTCAGATACCTTACTTCAAAGAGATTAAAGCAGATTCAGTACTGAAAAAAGCCTTATTACCTGTAGTTGAAATACTCTCTAAAATTTTCCTGTATTTTTGTTTCAATTTCTGAGAAAATTGGCCCAAAAGCTTTCTTACTAATCAAGCGGTTCAGCACTGTCTCCTTATTGAAAATCATGATTTACTTTGTCAGGAGGGAAATTTCGCACATAATTCAAACTTTGCTAGATAGATCGAGATGAGGGGAGTAAAAATCAAGCGAAATAAACCTGCACGAACCATGTAGTTGAAGTAAAAATTCAAATTAACTTCAAACGTTTCCCATTATCAATTTATTTTAATTATTACAAAAATTAGAATTATTGAGGATGGCTAAATTTCTGGTCTCATTTAAAGGGTTCTCAGGCATCCGAAATAGGATGATCGCTACCTAATATTTTCAGCAATATTTGAAGAGTTTTACATCCCGAACTCTGGCAAATGGCTTCCCCCTAGGTATGCAAATATACTGGATTTAGTAAAATTTAGTGACTTTACCGAAACACAATAGAACCAGGACTGAGGGGATGAGTTGTGGATGCCTCGAAATCATCATTATTACTAAAAAGAGCTTGTCCTCATTATAGCCTTTATACCGCCGCACACCACAAAATGCGAGTTTCCGCAACAACCGCAAAATGTGTGTTGATGCCACTACAATTTTTGAGCCGAGTGTTTTTTGATATGATAAAAAATATCCAAGGGCTCGGATCGTAAATAATAATGCCCTTGGACTGGATTGTTATGCAACCCGTTTGTAGTTTGCGTATGTCCAGGTGCATAACTTTTGATTTTGCAGGCGCTTCGATGAATGCAAGCGCCAATAAGCAACTCTTTATTGGTTTTACATGGCGTTCATGGCCGATTTTTTTTAAACAAAATCATGTAAAATAATCTGTCAATTTTCCATGCTTATTTTAAAACATTTCTCTTACTGTAAAATCTCGGAAAATCCTTGCTGCTAATGCATAAACTAATGACCCATAAGGATTCAGTTAAAGCCAAAATTGACCTGGGTAGCCTTTTTTGAGAAAATTTACTGAAAAGTTAGCATGCTTTTTAAATGGAGAGGACTGTCTCCCTATACATATACTTGAATAAATATTATTTTATTTCACAACAAAGAATTTCCCCAAAAAGTGTCAAGCGCCGTTTGATAGATGTTAACGTGAAGAAAGAATCAACATTCTGCTAAGAAAACAGAGTCAAGCGCTGTAAATTTTGAGAGTAAATTAGCAAATTTTGAATTTTAACTGTAGCAAGGTGCTCTGTTGATCATTGTTCATGGAATAACAAACTTGTCAAAACTATCAATTTAATTCGACGATTTATAGTAGCCAACAATTCTAATAACTTTCACTTCTTATTGCTTTTTGTACGTATCAATCTAGTTAGAGAGTCTCTACTCTCCTTAAAATTATGAGTGTGAACAGATTTTCTTTAGAGGTTTTACTGGCAAATGAGAGGCGTACGCATTTCTGTAGATTAATTTGTTGTGTATATTTTATTATGTTTCAGATATAAAAATTGAGCGTTTTGTTTAGAAACACGTGTTTAATTATTGAAAGGTTTATGTATGTACAGATGAATTTTAGATGCTAAATCCACAGTAATAAAATAACTGATATATACACATGCATAACTGGGAATACACGCAAGCTAAATAATGCTATTTAATGAAACAAACAACGCTGTTTCGTCTCCTGAAGAATGAACCGGCGATTTGCAGATTTGAGTTTTGTTTTCCTTTCTATACACATCACGCAGGGAGCTGCAAGCAAGGCGAGACCGGCAGCATCGCCTTTTACACATATTTGAATATAATGCAACACTTTGAGCAAATGGAATTTTATGATTCAACTGCTGCTCTTGTTTTCTTGCTTTTTACATGAGTACACTATTATCACAGACGCTGCTGCAAGAACAATTAGTAAACAAATAAGAATGAAACAGAGGCAAAATGCCAAAAACAAAAGTTGGGAATTTTGGTTCGGACCGGCTATGAGGGGGTAAAAACGGCGGAGACGCCAATTAATGCAGTCGCGATGAACACGGACCGACAAAAAATCGTCTCTTTTGGCGCTAGATGAGAAATATATAATGTTCTAGGAACATGGAGTAATGTGGCAAAAGTTCTTGCGTGTCTCGCACACGCAGAAAACCACCCGCCCTCTTTCCATCAAAGCAGTGCTCCCGATGAACAATGAGCCTCTCCAGGACAGATACATGGATCTGGTAGAGGTCTGAGAGTTTTGTTGATTTTTTACTAAAAATATACCCTATTTGACCGAATACGCCACAGAGAAAACTCCGGCTTGGGCGTTTAAACAGTTTTTTAAAACCAGAAAAAGCAAAAAGCACTAATTTTGTAGTTTTTATTTTTTAATAAATAAATTAGACATACTTCATTTCAGATTGTGATTCATATAACAAAATTTTTACGCACTACGAGATGGCAGTATCAAAATTAAAAATTCCAATGTGTTATTTTCAAGGGATTGCTCCAAATCCTCAGGTTTTCATCTTTGGACTCCAGTAAAACGTATAACCCGCAAAAATTTGAATTTTGAGGGCTTTTCAATGGCGTTATCGGTCAAAGAGGGCCTAGTTTCAGTAAAATAATTTCCATCAAGATCCTCAAACCCCTGCCTTTCCTGGACAAAGGCTGTAATAAAAATTTTGAACACATAAGGACTTGTACCGAAATGGCTTGCTTTTTACTGGCGAAATTTTTAGCTGCGAGCACTGGTCGGACGCGAATTTCACTGCGGCGCGTAGAGGCACGGCACGGCGGATGGATCGACGTTGGGCGGCGGCGGCCGGGCCTGCGGCGGTGGGTCGAGCAGCGAGTACGACTCGCGCACGATCATCAGCCGGTGTTGGTTGTGGATGATGAACTCGCTGCCCCTGCGGAACTTCTCCTTGCCTCGCTCGATGTTGGCTTTGCTGAAAATCACCTTGCGGTAGGCGCGAGCGCACGAGCACGCCAGCACGAAGAAGCCGATCAGCGCCATGCCGTACGAGAAAATCGGCACTGCGATGTCTGAGAAGGTCGTCGCCAGGTACACCCACCGGTGAATCTCGGGCGTCACCTCTTTCACACCCTGGAAACAAAGGAGAACATTTGTTATGAAATGTTTTGATTTCACAAGACTTGTTCGTAAAATACGTAAAATAGAGTTTACAAAAATTGGAGGAAGACCAGGGGAAATTTTTTATTCGAAATTTCATCGGCTTTCAGCGTATTTTTTTAGTTTTTGCTCTATGAATAACCTTTTAAAAGTAATGTAGCCCAGAACTAACCCTTTTTGGGAAATTTATAATTTTCTTTTAGGACGTCAAAAATGCCCAATCAATAGATTTTTCTCATTGAGAGTGTCTACAGATTTTCAGCTTTCAATTTGTTAAACCAATTGTAATATTGGAAATTTCTTGAATCTAAAAAAAATCGCTGAAATGATCGAAATTAAATATTTCAAAATAATATTTGCATTTCTATTTTTCAATTACCTCTTCTGCCCAAATAATGGGGAACATGATGGAACGGAATTTGGCAACGGCGTTGATGAACGACTGCTTTTCCACCTTAAGGTTGAGCTGCACTTTGACACTCGCCTCCAGGGTGACACCCAATTTCTGAAAGAAAGGAAGTTATCTTTGGTATTCAACCAAACTGCTGGTTTGCGAAATTCAAACCATTTTTATTGGGTTAATCTTCTTAAAAATAGTAAATTTTACACAAATTAATTTCATCAAATGAAAATATTTAAAGAGAGTACAGTGACATTTTCACATAAAATTCATCCAAAGAGGAGTATAATCAAACCGAATTTATGTTTTTTAATTTTCATATTCTTGAATGACAAGCGATAAAGCGAAGTTTTTTAAGCTTATAAATCATCGACAAAAAAATTGGAAAAATGGCAGATTTGCGCAAAAAAATATTTGCCAATTAAGACAGTTTAATTTAGATTTTGGCTTGTTTTGATGTTTCAATTTTGTTGCGATTGGAAGCCAAAAACATCAATCACATTTAAATTCCGCTGAGTTTCAACATTTTTTCTGATGCATACCGGCTGGATTTTGAAGTAAGTCTCGTGCAGCTCCTTGACAGGCTCCAGGCCCTCGACGGCGGCCAGCAACTTTGGATCAGCTTTGTAGAAATGGGGATATGAAAGGTAGACTGGTGCCTCTGAAAGGGTTCATAAAATAAAATCGTTATTGAAACTCGTCCCGTCAGTAGAGCACGTTCTAGTTCTAACAAGCAACGACGTTCACTTTAAGTGGATATATGCACGGAAATATATTTTTTGCTTTCCCTTAAAAGATAAACTGAAAATTGGGAATGAGCTAAATATTTTCTAAATTGGTTTAAATTTCTGTTGAAATCGGCTCCAAAGTTTGCATGCTAAGCAAGCAGCGAGCACCATCTTCTTATACTTAAAATCAATATTTTTTCACAATTTAAGGAATTTTCCGCACAATTTTGTTTTTTTTTGTTTTTTTGCTCTTTTTATCCCTGTCCGAGGACTGGAGGACCGGGAAGGGCGCGCACTGCACTAGCACGAATGCTGAAACCCGGGTCCCAATAACACCGCGAACGGATAACATGGGCGCACCAGGCCGCACAGGGACCCAGCCCACTCAAGGGCCACTTGCCATTGGCACACTGTTTGATTGATCTCTAAATTAAGAGAAAAGTCATGGAATTTTTCAAGACAATTGCAAATTCTTATTTTTAACTGATATTCCTATTTGCCCTGATTTGATTACTTCACATTAATTACAATAGTTGTCTTGTATATCAATCCACTTCAAGAGGGATTCCTATTTCGAAATAAGCTTTGCAAATGCAAACAGACCCAGCCCGATATGGATTCTACTAGCTATTTTTCAAAGCCGGGAAACGATCAATCCCACGGAGAGCGGCCTTGAGATAGATCATAATTCGCAAAGTTATCTCTCATTGTCTTTCTGCTTTTTACGACTGCCGTGGTAGTTTTTAAGGTCAGAGAGGAGTTTCCCTCGTTTTTTTTTTCAACGAGGAAGATGGGCATTACACAACAAAAATATTCCAACACAATGCGCGCGATGCGAGGAGCGAATAGGTCAAGAAATGGCAGAGGCGATACCCACGCTGCCGCTGACAAGCGTTTGATCAAAAGCGGCGGCGAATTAAACGCGCGACCTAGCAGCTTGTTGTGATCAATCTCGGCTTTTATGATTTGGCGAGTACTATTAAGTCACCGGCGGTGCAATGAAATAAAATGCAGTACACATGCACTTTCTCTTACGGTTATGCAGTCGATCTCGCTCGCGCGAGCAGCAGCCGCCGCGTGCGCGCCACTTGACTCATTACACATTTTCAACCCGTCTGGCTGGACCCTAACCGCAGGGCCGCGCGGCAACGTTACTTTAGCTCCCATGTAAGGCGCACATACGCACACCTAGTTGGTGTTAACCAGCCTCAAGGTGGCGCCGCAAATGCATTGAAACCCTGACTGAGGCACGTTTTGAGGGAAAATAACAACACACGCATGAATGTGTTCACTCCGTACGTGTGATTCGCGTCTACCCGATATAATTTTTCAATGAGAGTCGTAAATCTTCAAAGAGAAGAAACTGTCTTCAGTGACCTTACTGCAGTAAAAAGTCAGATTTGGCAAATATTTAGGGATATGCAACAATAATCGTTCATTTTAATCGGCGTCGAATCTGTTTAACAATCAATTTTGATGTTTTTGACGAATAATCAGTTTATAAGCAAATAAACGTTTTTTATTTGTTTTGCCCATTTACGTTCAGTGATAATTATAGCCGTTTGTTTCTTTTCCATTTAAAACGTTATGTAATTGATTTGCACGATTCAACCCTTGGTAAATGAATAAATCTTTAGAAATTTTGACCGTTGATACAGGGAGTTGCATTTATTTCTGCTGTTGTTTTTAAACACAAGGGGACCAAGCTGCAATGAAAAATCACTTTTGTCGGAAACTCACAGCGTTTGGCTAATTTTCATGGTGGTTTTCGATTCCACCAAACGAAACAATATACAATAGAGACAGAAAACTCCTTGTTATCTAACAAAATAAAGTTTCTAGGAGGAAGACAATGCTTACCATTTAAAAATCAGCCGCTTTACTAAAATAAATTGTACATCAGTGCTACCTAGAAAAGGTTTCGCTTCAACGCAGAAGTATTTTTCATAAAATTCGCAGCATCGCATATTTCCTCGAAATTCCATATTCTTTTTCGTTTGTCAAAAATTACCGAAATTACGCAATCAATACAAATTTATTAGCGGCAATTGGTGCTACTTTAAGGGTTGCAACTTAATGCAGCTCAACTGCGTAGGGCAAATTAAGCAACATTTCGTGTGTGTGTGTGTGTGTGTGTGTGTGTGTGTGTGTGTGTGTGTGTGTGTGTGTGTGTGTGTGTGTGTGTGTGTGCATGCGTTGAAGTTTCAGTCGAAGGTTAGGCGAGTGCACTTTCTCTGCACTAAGTGTGTGTGTGTGTGTGTGTGTGTGTGTGTGTGTGTGTGTGTGTGTGTGTGTGTGTGTGTGTGTGTGTGTGTGTGTGTGTGTGTGTGTGTGTGTGTGTGTGTGTGTGTGTGTGTGAATGTGTGTGTGTGTGTGTGTGTGTGTGCGCGCGCGCGTTCTAGCTGCTGGACCAACACAATAAAACAAATTATTATGCCCACGAGTGCAAGTGATTTGCATCACCGCGCGGCTGACTGAGTGAGAAAGTGGACGCTCGCCCGCGCCGGAGAAAAGGTGGAAGCGGAGAAATTACCCGGGTTTCCGGACCGTCCTTATGTCACTCACTGAAAAAGGACTGTCGCGCCGGTTGCATAACAAGAATTTTTCGCCTTTTCGAGACAGCTTGAAGGAAACACCCGGATTCGAGCATCCAATGCAACGATCGACTTTCCCTGAATTCGAACGGCCTTCGGCGCCAATTCAATGACCATCTCGTGCGCGCTCGTAAGTACGTTGTGCATTATTTTCCAGCCACTCCTCTCGCACTTGCTTGCGTCTACATATTAATAAATATGTGTGTGTGCCAACTCTAATCATCGGTTAGGAAACACGCCGGCAAATTAACAACGTTTCACTCGCGTGCGATGCGGAAAACGATAATTAATCGTCAGTCAAAACTCACGGTATTGGCAGGGGCTGATGTTCTGCAGGCCTTCCGGGGCGCAGGCTTCCCCCTCCGGACAGAAGCACTTGTTGTCCGGGTAATCGGCGGCGGCGGCGAACGCCTCATCGTCTGGCGTGTACAGGCCGGTCAAAATGCCGTCCTTGGCTGTGTCTCTTCGGTACCTGCACGCAAATAAAAATAAAATGCATAAAAAACTGGACCAAAAATACTAAAAAGCCGTCGAACGCCTCATCCCTCCCATAAAAACACCCATGCTAAATGCCTCTGGTAGGTTAATCGCTTGCCATATTCTGAAACCGATTTTTTTTTTATTGATCGATCGATTTATAATTCATCCAGAAACAGATCAAAAGTTGATTTAAATCGATTTAATAAGACGCAAAGTCAGAGAAAGCAGCAAAGGCTCTGCGCTCGGGAAATCCTCAACGGTGATTGGCTGATGCAACGCGCATGTCAGCGGCTCCCACGATATTATTTACAACACGTGTGAGATGCATTGGTGATGTTAAGGAGCTGCTGACATGCGCGTTGTGTCAGCCAATCATCGTCAAGAATTTCCCGAGTAGAGCCTTGCTGCTTTCTCTGAATGGCGTCTATTCATTCGCAAAATTAAATCAACTTTTAATGGGTTTCTTTTAAATGTGTTTATTATAAATCGATGGGCCAACTCTATGGCTGCAAGCAGACGCCAAACAATGGTTTCTAATTTCCAACTAACCATAATGGTAAATAATGAAGCATTCGACTTGGGGTTCTCACGGGAGCAAATATGAGTTCACTGACGTTTTCCTGTCCGCTTATATTAGGTATCTAATTTGGATGCTCTTGAGTTCTCCTTTTACCTGAGTGGGATGGCCCTGCAGAGGTCTTTGTCATAGACGTAGAGCAGGTCGGATTTGGTGACGGACTTTGGCGGGAAAAACGAGCCCTCGCTGGCGTGTCGGATGGTGTTGCACGGCGCTTGTTTCCACTGAGGCAGTTCGCTGCGGCCGTTGAGCCGGTCGTACAGGCCGAAATCGGTCATGTTTGTGTGCCCCGTGAAAATGTTGTACACGTCGCTAAGCGTGCCGTTTCGCTGCAGAAATGTTAAAAATCTTAATAAATCCAAATAAAATTATTACCTTTAAATTTAAATTCCTTTTTGATGACCCAAAAAATATTTTAAACGACTTTCATGCATTAAGATTTTAATTAAATCAATTTAAAAAGCCCTGTCATTTGGTCACCCGTCTGATCAAATTCATTTTTTAAAAAGAACAAAAATATCCATCGTTGAGAATTATGGACTCACCCCCAAGAGGAGCCCCATGAGGCGCATGGGCCTGCGGTGTTTGGGGAAGAACTTGTTGGCCAGCATGACCAAAGGGTCGTCGTATCCAAAGGCCAGCTGTTCGGGCGTGACCTCGACGAACGCCTTGATTCCCATGGTGCGTATCGCTAAACTCAGTCCCAGCCGCATCAACTTGGGCAGGCTGGTGCTCAGGTAGCTCAGCGTCTGCCAGAATTGAATAAATAATACTTCAGACCGATGACTCGGCGGGGAATTTCAGACAATTTGGCATAGTTTTTTGCTATGCTGCCTCCAAATGACTTAACAAAAATTATGGACGGAAAAATAATCATTAGTAATTGCGGCAAATAAACACTAAAACAAATTTTTTCTTAGCACCTTTAATTTAAAAATTTCAGAAGGAGGGGCGGCAAAATGATTTATTTATAAGATGAAAATGTATTTGTTTTTTCTTAAAATAATGAAAAATTGGAAACGATAAAAAAAATGTTGTTTTGCTAAGTGCAAATCAGTTAAAGAGTTTAAGATTTTTAGGAAAATCCTGATTAAATTATCGAACTAATGGTTTTGCAGAAATAATCGACTTTCAAAATAGGTCTAATTCCTATAAAAATTAATTATTTGTGCTCATATGATGCCCTGAACATCAAAGCAGTCACAGAAAAAAATAATTGATGGTGTTGATTTTGCAGATCCCTAATTAAAGTGACAATTTTTTTTTCTCTCTGAATATAAAAATTTCGTGAATTAAAAAAATTAGCTGCTGGTGCGACTCACCAAAAGAGGTATGTTGGGCACAACGACTGTTTGGTGCGGATTGCCGACCGACAATTCCGGCACGAAATGCAGGATTTTCTTGTGCTGGAACGAAAGGGTGCCGTTCTCGTGGAACACTATGTTCACCTTCTCCATATTTTCTCTGAAATTGGAAGAGTTTGCCGGGTAAGAGCGGGCTTGCAGGGGTGAAAATTCGAGACCGACCTGTACACAAAAGGCCCAATTTCGTTGAGCCGTGGCTTTTCGCCATTGTTGAGGAACCCGTCGGGGTTGGTAACATTAAAAATGTATATTTTGGTCAGTCTCGTGACTCCTGGTTTCTGCCAGTAATGAAAACTGATCGTGTCGTTTCGTAATCTTAAGTTCTGAAAAAGATGGATTGGTTTTTAGCACGCGCAGCATTGGCATTGGCAGCTCAAGTTTTTTGCTCCTTTTACACTCGAGTGCAGATTGCAAAAAGGGCGTTTGCGGAACGTTTTGAGCCAACAATGCATTTTCTTTTTCTGTTCATGACAGTGCCGCTACTTACTTTGTAGATGAAATAGTCTACCCAAGGTATCGAAGAGAGCACGATGCCGCAAATCAGAGTGAATAACCCTAGCAGGAACACCGCCAGCCGACCTGCAATCAACAAGGAATAATCGCGTGAAAGATTAGGGAACAAAAACGCTTTGAGAAACGGAACACCATGCATGGACAGACAAAACGAAAACGGTTTGATGCATTTTTACTTGTCAGCAAAAAGAATGTGCAGCTTGTGGGGAAAAGCCCCGACGGAGACGGAATATAAGAGGATGATGACCTGATGAACAGTGCTTTTTGAATACACCTCGAATTAATTGTAAAACCGCTTACAATACACAATATAGAAATCTGACTTGCTTTGTCTGTTTGTAAAGCCAAGTAATAAATTTTGTCTAGCTGCTCTGACACACGAATAAAAATCAGTTTTTCATACATAAGAGACCTCGCAGAAAGGATCATTCGTGGTGCTTGTAAACTGTTTTTCTTGTAGAGATTTATATCACATATTCAATCTTTTTCCGTGGCTGCTGAGGCAAAATAATGTGCAGTTTTTTTGTGCCGCAAAATGAGGACCTACTTCGTTTGGCAATTTTACTTGCCTAGATTAATCTAGGCAAATTCATATAGAGATCCTGGTGAAAAATGAAATTATTTCGCTCTATAAGAAAACTCTAACAGTTGCACTCTTAAAAAAAGATTTTCTGCCAAAAGTTCAATTTTCCACGGATTTTCAGTTGCAGTTTTAACTTGATTTGGCCATTTTATAAAAATTCGGGTATTGAAAATGTTAATTAAAGCAAATTTAAAGGTTAATATTGCTCCTTTTATGTTCCAGTGACGATTAGAAGCACCAGAAAAAATAATTCAACACTGGGCAACAATTAGACCTTTTTTGAATTGCAGACTACAGTTAGCAGTTTATCAAATTATAAGTTTGGATAATGATCTCATCAATTTGCGATAATCGAATTAGTACAGTGTTAACAGTCAAATTTCAGAAATTACCAAATTTCTCGAAAAATTAGGTGCAGGTATAGAACATGATATTTGCTTGATTTCGATTCTACTCGTCGCGAGATCTATCTAACGATGTGTGAATTTTGAGGTTAATTTCCCTTTTGGCGACAGTAAATATAATTTTTAATAAGGAGGTAGTGCTCATCGCATGCAAACTTTGAAGCCGATTTTCTCAGAAGTTTAAATGATATATTTAATCTCTTTCCTAATCTTAAGAGCTTATTTAAGGTAAAGGTAAAAAATATACTCAGAATTTTTCGCAGTACTGATCCACTGTAAACTTCACTACCCTAACTGACAGTGCAGCATTTTTTTATTTAATTTTCGCCTCTTGCTGCCATGATTTAAAAAAAATGGAATAAGTGCCTTGTTATAGCGTTGGACAAACAGGTTTCGACATATCAACAAGTAAAAGGTGCCATCCGTGAAGTTATTTTTATCTGCACTTTATTTTTTAATCCTTGAAAATGCCGCAGCTGTGGCTAGTGACACAACCGTGTTTATTTTTACGCCCGGCCTGGCATCTTTTCACCAAATCACGTGAAATGATGAATCAATTTGCAGCGGATTGAAAAGTGACACGCAGTAGGCAGCAAGACGAATAATATGCGTGCGTCACATGAATAAATTGCAAGTAAAATTCACTTTCAAGCATGTGTGTACTGTTGTTGGTTGCAAAATACGCGCTGTGTGTGAAGTGCATGCAGCGCGGCTCGATCTTGAGAATCGGAATGCAGTCTCTCAGTGGTGCAGTGGCCTACTGACCAATAATCATAATAATAATGCGCGCGCTCTGCAGCACTGGCAGCAGCAGCCGCCGCTGTGCAGCAGCTTTCTAATCGCCAGTTAAATAAGGATGCGATTTGAATCAATTACGTGAGTGCACATACGCTGAGATGCACACTGCACATGTGTGTGCGCAAGGGATTTTACTCTCAATCAGCCGACGATCGGATCAATTTCTCGGCGATTTTTGCACTTTCAAACGGAACTTAAAAGCAATATAATATACTATATTATATATTACGGTGCAAGAAAATATAATTTAATATTTAATTTATTTAATAAGCTACTGTCATAATTTATTTTATAATTTCAGACAGAATTTTATAACTTACAATTTTTATTTAAATCATATCTCATATCAGTTTGTTTCAATATTAGATTCACAGAGTTACTTATCTACCTGCTTGTTGAGTATCTTTAATTAGATAAAAAAAATATACCGTGAAACGTATTAGTTGTTGGATTTGCCAAAATTTTATTGTTCTTCTCAATAAGAGAGGGAGAGACTTGTTGTCGGCTCATTTAACCACTCGATCGACCACAACTCAATACCTCACAGAAACATTAAAAAATAAAAAGGAGAGGTAGAGTTATTTTTCATCGATTGCAGATCTTAAACGTGGTGTTTTAAGGGTATTAATTTTGTTTATTCGAAATATAATTGTCCTAGCTTGAAAAACCGCTGTCAGGCAATCGCAAGCAATTAAATTGAGTCAACATGATCATAAGATAAAATTACTGCGAGCTGTTTTTCATTTACAAGGCTGCTGTTATGCTATAGCTTAAATCAAAGAAGCTCAAAGTAAGCAACTGGTGCAGAATTATCTAGAAACTTATAATTAATTGTAATCAATTCAATTGTAGAAGATAACCGGTGCTTTGCATAATTCAGGTGAATCGTATTCGTCGGATTTAAAAATTGGACTGTTTCAAAACCCCAAAATTGTCTAGTGAGTGATTTTTTACTTGTCTTCTCGATCCTTAAATTCATTGTTCTATGAAGACCCTCTTTTAATTTTTTATTCTGTTCGTTATTTTGTAATTATTAACTTCCAAGCAGAACCGGCGCGTGCAGTCTCGAGAGTGTGTTCTTTGCGATACTTTCGACTTCATTCATTCACTCACTCGACCACGAGAGTGGCACGGAGAAGTAGGAATAAATATAATGAGAGGTGAAACAATATTTTCACAC
This sequence comes from Cloeon dipterum, assembly GCF_949628265.1. Lineage (NCBI taxonomy): Eukaryota > Metazoa > Arthropoda > Insecta > Ephemeroptera > Baetidae > Cloeon > Cloeon dipterum. The sequence goes on from NC_088789.1 coordinate 17,188,547, forward strand.
AGTCTCGTGGCGTTGCTACGTCAGCGTCGCTTATTGTTTATCCACTTTGATGCTTTCTCTGTTTGTCTTTGCGGAGAAAAGGTGCACGTAAACAGAACGGATATGTAAGCAAAGCATTAAAGCAAATACCAAAATCCAACGCCATAAATCTTCGATTTGATTCATTAAGCGAAATGATTCTGAGGTTTTCATCCGCATTACGTCAAAGGAATAATCGCTTTGAGCTGGCATAATGCCGTGAATCATCTTCTTTTATTCATTAGCAATTTTGGTGATTTTTCTCGCAATAATGTTTTTCCTCACGAAATCCTTGAGGGTAAAATAATATCGTGTCCTGCTTCCCGCTGAATAAACGCCACATCACACAATTTTCTTGTTATCTAAGAAGCAAAAAAATTATAAGCACGGTCCACTCCGTTGCAATGTCACGATTAAGTGTGTGCGATAATCCTTCCTTTTGAATTTTTTTCTCCAACTAAATTTAACACCTAATCATTTTGATATACACCTACAGACATTGAGCTTGAAGCTGAAATTTAAGCTGGATTTTCCAGACGCTGCAAAAAATAATGGCCAGCGATTTCATCATGTGTGATATAATTGTCATTGCAATCTGAACTTGTTAAAATCAGGTAAAAAAAAACATCAAAAGGCCTTGGTGCCCGACGCGGATTTCGCAGAAAGAAATGTGAATTATTTTATGTTTCGCAATGTCACCTTGCCACGAAATCTGCTGTTCGGCAAAGTCATCGTCTTGTGGGTGCATCCTCGAGTTCCTGGTTCCTTTCATGACTTTTTTGCTCTGGTGTCGGAATACAAGTCGATTGCAGTGTAATTGGGCTGAACGGTGGCGAGACCTTCAAGGGACAAAAGCCCCACTGAATCTGAATCGCAGTTGTCTATCGTGTCTTCCACATATGGCGGTTTATAAGATAATTCATCCAATGACAAATTAAATCAATAAAATTATGACCAGCTTGGAGTACACCACTTTGTAATTATAATGGCAGCAGAATAAATTAATTGTGATTGTAATTTTACACACATATAATCTCCCTTGAAATCAAGTAAGACCATCAGAACATGAAAAATATATATCTGGGCGTCAGGGTAGCCCTCAATCGATTGAAATTGTTAATTCCAACCTGATGGGCTCCGTCTGCAAGATCTGAACACCGTTGGAATGGCCAATTCGAGAGCTTTCAAAATGGAGTGTGTCAACACAAAGTTGAAAAATTGCAGACGATACAAAATCTCTGGTGGAAACACCCCGCATTTTTTATAAACGTAAAAATTATTCCGAATTTCACACGTATTCTTAGCTATCGCATTTATACTATTTAGTTTGTTTTAATTTTTTTCATTAATATTAACAAGCTAATCATCTATTGAGATAATCTTGTAATAGCCAGGGTTTTAAGGTAGGAGATTGCCTTAAAAATTATCACTCTCCACTCATCAATTATGCAACACGTAAGTGAATGATTTGTGTCAATACGATAATTGGGTATAAAACGCAAGAGCCGTCCTCAGCGGTGGCCGCAATGTCAAAAAGGTTCCGCCAGAAACGATCAAGGCACACACGTGGTCTTTTAACGCTGATTAACTCGCATACTTGGCACTCGTCAAACAAAAAAGCCTATTTGATTAGTCATGATCTTGAATTTAACAGACGTTCAATTTTACCTCTCCTTTCAGTCGGTCAGCGTTTTTTCTCCAAGTGCCAATACAGATAGGTGCGTGCAGTTGCTCAATTTGAACCGAGCCGGCTAATATGTGTCCTTGTTGCATTTTCGAATTGTCATTTCAATGAAAGGACCACTTACCAAATAAAAAGTTCTTTTTAAATCAGCCTGCGCTTGTATTTTCCACTTGTTGCACGTTGAATTACGGCCATAATCAAACAATTTCACCACTTTGTGCATTTTATGACAAGCGTACTTGATTCCATGCGTAGCCAAAGAGAATCGTTGGTGATTTTAACAGTCTATCCTTCAAGCTTGGATGGCTACTTTTGTTCGAGTGCTCTTAATTTGTGTCGTTCACGTACAGCTAATGTTTTGGAGGACGAGTTTCTTTTCAACCCGACGCAATGAGAGTTGATGCTTGAAAAACTGTTCGACTTTAACGGTAGCTTGATCTTTGATCGTTTTAATTAGTTTTGCGTCTCCCGCGGGGAAGCGACAAAAGGCCTCGATTAAATTCCGCCTTTGCTATTGAATCAACAAATTCAGCAAATAATTGTGTATTAACGCAGTGATGAAACAGCGGTCAGACCTTGACAAAAAGTCTGCTTTTGATTCCACGGTAACGACGACAGAAAATTCCTTCGCATTCAACACAAAACAATAAAAGCTAGGAGAATTACCTTGCGGTGCGGAGACCTTCTGAAAATCCCTCGCAGACCACCACATAATGAAATCAGTGCATCTCTATCCAGAGGAACGGCTAAATTCCAATTAATCCCGCCGCCGCACGAGTATGCACTTTTAAGTCGACATTGCTATCCGTCTAATTAGATTACGCGCGTTATTCCCGCCTCTAACCCTTTGACCCATTTCATTTGCAGTCGCTCTTCGCATTTACTGCGATTATATATATTTTTCTTCGTTTTCGCAGACGCCGAGCAAAACAATGCGTGCAGCGAGGGGTCAAAATGCATGCATTTTGCAATGAATCTATCGATTGCGGATTTCAAATATTTCATTTCATTTGCGCGTTGGTGATTTTTATCTCGAAACGGCGAGCGTTCAACTCGGCGCGGTATCGCAAATTCGGCCCTGAACTCGCCAAAACAGGATCCGGATTTTTTGTTTCGGTTGTCGTAGGTCAGTGATAAGGGCGGTCGTAATTACCCGATTCGCCTTGACTTTGACTGATACGCGTTGAGGCAGATCAAGGAAATCTGACGGTGCACGTGAATTATTTTCATGTCTGTCAAACTGTTGTCGAGCATGAAATCTCGAACTTTGACCAGCACATATAGGGCGAGAGAAAATTAAGTAAAAATTAAATTATAGATAATAATCACAGAATGACTAGAATATTCCAATGACAATAGCTGACGCCAACGTCTAATGAATAAAATAGAAACAAAGAGTGATTAAAATTAACTTGGTGATTTAGTCAGTTGACTCAATTTATTCTAAGCTCTATGCAGATATGATAACTGGCGAGCCAAAGTCACGTCTCGAAAGATGATTTCGGATCATGTCAAGCAAGATCGCAGAAGTGCACACTTTTTAACCTCTGATCAGCAAGTCCCGCGGGCTATGAGCTCAACTGGTCCCAATAGCACCGCCAATCGGATACCATGAGACCCAATTTGACCATCATTTCGCCTCCCCACACCTAGGTATAAGATTGAAAATTGAAACGCCAGTCATTCCGTCCCTAAAGCCGCTGGAGAGGTGCGACAGCCAGCTCGTTGATCTATTTGAGCATTTCGAGTCACCTAATTAATCACCTTTTTGCCATGTCTGACATTGGGACATCCCAGAAATGCTCAAATGTCTCTCTCTACACTGCAAATAATGCCTTAACAACGCAGGCCAACGGGCCAATCAAATCTATTTCATCCCTAAAGTAACCCTTTGATGCACCAGAAGTGATTGAGATGAGTAAAATGACGTGTGATTTTTGCAATTGTAATTGTTGGAATCCAAGATTCGGTATTGAAAATTAATGCAAAATAAAAAAGTGATGTTTTACAAGTATTGGTTGAATTTCTATAAAACGAAACCAAACTGAGTATTTAATTAAAGAAAAATGAACTGAAATTTTCTCACACTTACACATGTAACTCAAAAACCAAAAAGGACAAATTTTAAACTTTGGTGCAAACGCACTCACCTATACCGGGAGCATGCATCTCTGACGCGTCAATCTCCAACACTAACTCAACCAGGTTTTAAGCCTGCTGCATCGGACAGAAAACGCCCACGAAAACATTCCTGGAGGACTTTATCACACCATTTTTAAAAAAAACCCAGACCATAAACTATTTTAGCTTTTCAAAAGATATTTTGGTAGTAAATACAGTGAAATGATAGTCTTCGCAGCTATCAAAAAATAGTATTTCCAGTTTTTAAAAAAACATTTGTTTAGGTTTTAAAGTTACTTAACACACTCAAAATTTTCAGCAATAATAGCCTGTAATAATCTATGGTTCTCATTCGATCGTGCTCAGTGAATGTAATGAAATATCCACTTCTTATTTTAAATTGCACCACTTGGATATATTATATGATATTTGGCGCTCAATTTCAAAAAGTCTAATAAAACACATACAAATTAAAATATCTAAAAATTATAAAAGATATGACATGAGAAATAACTCTTCCACACCTTACACCAAAAACTTTTGAGTGTCAATTTTACATGGTATTAGCCAAAGTTTACTCGTGACTTTCGCTCCGATATATAAAAAACTCTGAACTAAAAATTTACAATACGACATATTTTTTAACCCGTGTGATTAAATCGTTATAATGTATTCAAAAAACAATGATTCAATTAATGTGTTAATTTTTATCTGAACCGGTCATTTCATTAGTTCCCTTGTATAAACAAAATTTCATTTAAATATTTCTCGACCTATACCGTGATATGATTAACTGTATTGAAGTAATAAAATTAGTACAAATATTCATTAATATTTGAAAACGATTAGTTTGGCTGACAAAAGCTATGTCTTCTGAAAACCCGATTTTATTAAACTTAGTTCAGTTTATAAGAAAAGTGTAAAAATAAATATTTTTTGCAACAATCATCTACGTTGTGATACAAGTATGCAATAAATTAATCCCTCTTACAAAACGCTATTACGATTTCAATTTAGAAATTAATGAATCCGCGACGAAAACAAAAAACGGAAGCATCTAGAGCAAATCAGGCAGCCACCCAAAATGCAATTTCCAAACTCTCGACAACAGCTGGCTGGCAGACGCAGAACAGACCGTAACAAACATAACATGTCACGTGCGAGAGCGCGAAACGTTGAATCAGCACTTTTTAAGCAATTATGGCTCGTTTCTTCTTTGCGAAAGACAAGAAAAAAGTAATGTTGACGCGCTTTTTGCGCTTGGCAGGTAAGAAGCCGCGGACGCAATGACCGAATTATCATCTCATCAATTCTCATCCTCCCGCGGCTTATCAGCAGAGCGACCGCGCGGAAATTTCTTCTCTTAAACCCAATGAGCTGAAGCTCAAATAGCGGGGAATTATTTGCTCCAGATTTTGCACATGCAACTGCATAACTGACTTCTCGCTTGGCCAGCTCGTGGAAGTAAAAAATGTGTGTCGGCGTCGGCCGTCCGCGCATTTAGGCAATCTGAGCTACACCTTGGCCCAACAGGTTGCGTCTTCGTTGAAAAACGCCGAATTCGTCGCTCAAACTAACTGGCCCGGGTGTTTTAGTGCCACATCATCCTTAGAATTTGCAATAGAGCAGCTCTTCCGGGAAAACCAAACGACTGGTTCTCCTGTAAAATTTCCATTCTTAGAAATGCGGTCCAGATAACGTGTTATAGAGGTTTTTTTAATACGTCACTAAACGCATAATCATTTTCGATTTTCAAATCTTATTTCACAAGATGATAATTTTCTCTAATGTTTTTATAGAAGAAGATAAAAAGATAATTAAAATGCTTCTAGACCCTGCCCCACATAGGGTAGGGATGTGCAAATCCGATTAATGGTTATATTTTGACCACTATGATGTTTGGACCATCAAATGAGCATGAATCATAACTTTTGGATCATTTGGGCTCATTTTTAATACTGATTATTAATGCGCAAAACCAGTAAAAAATCGAACACATTTTTCGATTAAAACTTTCGACTTGAAAAGATTGAGTCAATTTTCCAACAGGTAATTTGTGGAAAACGATCTTTTACCGTTTTAAACGGGAAAGAAACAAGTGGATATTTCACTTAAAGCAGTTTTTGCAAAAACAAATAAAGTGTTGTGAACGTTTAGAAACCGAATATTCACCAATTATTCTCCTCAAAATCGATTATTACAATAATTTTGTGCTAAAAAGTCTAATGTGACTCGCCTATCACAGTTTTTAAAAATACAATGTTTCAATCCATATGAAAAATCTGGAAAAATATTTTATTGTTCTCTTAACTTTGTCTTGTCTAAGAGCCATGAAAGTGCAATTTGGTAGCACAGAATAAATTATCCAGTCGAATACTATAATTTAAAAAAAACAATCCTTGTTATGTTTTATTTTTTAACTAAGCACGTCCCATTACTTTTTTTATTAGCATTTATATCTATTTGACCTCCACTTTTGCATCAGATATATTTTTTCCTACGAATTTTCTATTTGATCACGAGCCAAGGTGACTGCTGCTGTGTTGTGTGCGCAGACAATGAATTTTTGCATCACTGTTTGCCAGGAATCGCATTGCAACAGATGGCTCGTTTTGATAAAGCAAAAGGGACCCGAGGCGAGAAACTGCCGTGTACATCGCGTCGGATTAGAAAACAGTTCCGCTCAGCGCACGCTAATTATGCTGCTTCTGCGAACAACCATTGATATTCCTCTCGTCGCTGTTTAATAAACACGGTTTTTGCGCTAGGAACGGATGCTCCTTTTCCAGCGCGCGTCATAAAAATAGAATTATTGTAACGCGATTTCCACTTACTCTTCGCGGATGATTAGAGCGGAATGCTTGTAAATAGGTTCTTACAAGGGGCCAATAACTAGGTGGATAAAGAAGATTTATGTCTCAGTAGTGGCACACCGACTTTTTAATAATCGCCGTGATGATCATAATAAGGATCTTGACGCACGCGTGCTTTTTATTGATCTCCGTGAAAGATTTCTGACGTCAAAGAAACTGGAGCTAGAGAAAAAACCCTCGCGGGGACATCAACTGGAATGTACACTAGTTTTCTGACCATAAGCTATTGGGACATATATGTTTCTCAATTTCAAATTTATTTGCTTACCTGGGAAACACGTGCATGTTTATTAGATTCAATCTCTATTCCACATAGATGAAGAGCAATGATCAAGCCGCATGGCTTTAATTATTAAGATTTTGTTTTCTCAAAATTTGTACCATTAACCGTACTATTTTCTTAGAGTATGTAAAAAACCTGAGTTTCTCTTACGGCGGGGATATGCCTTGTTCGGAAATAAAATAAAATAAGAGTTCCGGTAGAGGGAGACAGGAGCTCAACAATTGTTTTATGTATATGGGAAGCAAGAATTTTACCGAGTTCTCTTTCTCTATGCTCGATTTCTTCAAATGAACGGTAAAAATAATGAAATTTAAAAACATTAATTTAATTCAAAATTGAGCTTATTGATAAAAAAAAGTTTGTAAAACGTTCAAAAATGTATTTATTAAATGCCATTCAGTGAAATCACCGCGTGTTTCTGTCCACTTGAACGATTAAATTTTCGGTATCGAAAAAAACTTGTCCCCCTGGAATCTGTGTGAGCAGCGACCACTGAAAGAGGGCGTAGCTCGCAGGGATTTTGAAATGGGGGCATGCTTCTCTTTCGGAAAATAATAAAGTAGGCGAGGCACATGTCAAAAATCGTGGTAAAATTGTTAAATTTGACGTTTTTGCTGAGATTTTCTCTGAAAATCCTGATTAAAATTTAATGAGTTATGCTTTTTTGTTTTCCTGCTATAACCTTTCAATTTCTTTTTTAATACCCCATTATTTTACATTATTTCAAACAAAAATCATTTTAGCAAGAATAAACAGGAGCACAAATGCACGAATTTATAGTTTTCGGATTGGAAATGAAGTCACAAGAGCAGCCGGTCCTTGGCCGACTGAAACTGCGGTGCATCAGATTTAAGGCCAAAAGGGTCTTCGAACTTGGGGGCCTTCCATTTGAATCTTGAACTTTGCGAGCAGCAGCAGCAGCCAATGGGAAGGCTCTTTGTTCTCACTTTGCGTCAGGGTGGGCAGGCAGCTAGGAGCCGGTGCTCGCGTTGCACACCATGTTGCACCGAGAGCTAGGCTGCGGCCGGCAAGGCTGCTGGAGTCAAGCGCCTGACTGGGTCAAGGCCGGCGTAATCGCTCCATATTTTACTCTCGGTGCACTTAGGAACGCGCTAGCAAGGGATTTATCAATAATTGTGCGTTTTCGAAAGCGGCTGCAGCTTTGAGCACCAGCCGATTCGCCATAGAGAGACTGTTGCGAACGAACGAACCAACGAACGAACACACAGCTCGCGGTAATTACGCCGCGCGTGCAATTCGATGCAGTGACACAACCCGCGCACCGCGCTACTCGACACAAAGACGAATAAAACGAACGGCTTTGGCTCTCTCATTACTCGGCAGTAAAATTGAAATTGATTGCGCTAATACACACATTTGTGGTTTGCCCCGTGGCTACCGCCGATACGCGAGCTGCACACCATTGTGTGCGATTTATAAGTGCTTGTTAATTTGAAAAAAAAAACGTAAATCAGCGAATATGTGAGCACCAATTCAAGCAACATTGTTACGTTAAAAGGTACGTTCAATTGGCAATTAAATCTGTTTTTACGTTAGCTCGTAAAATAATAAAAAATATTCTTTGTCAATCTTACAAGCGTATTTTTAATTAAACATATAAAATCTAGATTTTTATCGCCCTGCATCATAGCATCAAGTAATTACAAAAATACTAAGTTGAAATCTCGGTTTGATGCAAAATCTGTACTCTGTTCTTCTCTTGGCATCTTCAAGGGTAAAGGATTCTCAGTTTTAATGCGTAGAGTGCTTGAAACACCAAAAATTGACGTTTTTTACTGGTTTTTGAGGGGTTGTAAAGAGATTTTATGCAGGATTTTGCTCCAGAATGAGTAAAAAGCGTATGAAATGTTTGACAAATATACATACAAATAAATATGGCATATTTCATTAGCTCTCAGAAAATGAGTGGTTTTTTCAACGGGGGGGGGGATGGTAAGCAGTGTAAGCACTCCTTTAACCCCCTCGGCTGTTCAGGGAAGGCTAAGATGAATCTAACAGTGTTCAGTTTTTACAATTTTCATGATTATAGACCCGACATTTGGAGTCGACATGCAATGTGTGCAAAACACAAAAAGTCGGAAAATTCGTGTTTTTTTCGAATTTTAAAGTGAAATTTCTTGAAAGTAGAAAGGAATGCCACTCTGAAATTTTCACGGAAGTTTACGCAAGTCACGAGACAACATTTGACAATCAGCTAATTTTTAAAATCTGGAGCTCACGACTAAAATTTGTAATCTGAAAGTGACCTTTGATTTTTTGTACATCAAATTTAGAGTCAGTTCGGTCGGGCTAGACGAGAGGAATCGAGAGCACACCTTATATTTTTGAAATAGCACCACAGGGAGATGAGGTTGTGAGGTTTCAAAGATTTCCAAAATCATCCCGTAAAAACCGTATGAATTCTCATATTTAATGAGATTTAATTTACTACTGTATATAGACTAATTTTTAGTGTAAATTTCGTTGAGTTTGCTTGACATCATGCAAATTTTGTCCTCGGACCCAAGACATTTCGCCATTTTAAAATATTTATTTTGTTTTCATGTCGATTTATTATTCGATCGGATTGCATGGCTTTGTTACTTTTTAACTGACTTGCAGCGGAGCCTTGCTCTTCTGCCTTGTCTCTTGTAAAAATGACTGAAATTTTTTTCCCGTCTGACTTGCAGTTGAAGATTTTTAAACCTTTTGTGCTTCGTTTTTGGACGCCGACGAATCAAAAGAAACGTGACCACACGGCTGGGAACAATGAAACTAACGCGTTGCTTTAGGACAAAAGTGCTGGTCACGACCACCGCTGCCGATTTCGACGATGAAAAGCCGATTTTTCGGCGGTAAAGAATGCCTTGCAAAAACCCAAGTGTCCTTTATGGTCAGTAAAATTGCGAGTCGGAAATGCTCAACTGCCGGCATTCGCAGTTAGCTACGCTCGCGAATTACGTGATTCAGCTGAATTTTGGAGATGCACGCAAGACGCAAGGCTACATGCAATATTATTTCGATTGAGAGATGCAGTTGTTTGGAAAGTAATCTCACTCTCGTCGACAGAAAGACTCGCGTCATCTTTGTGTCAAAATGTGCTCAATTATTTTTATTTGCATAGACACTCGATCGCTTCCTGACATTTCGCCAACTGCCCTGTGAGATTTGCTCTCTCGACTCTAATGCATTGTTTTAACGTAGACTGATGACATGCAAATTTCATTTAGTCATTAACCAGCTACATGAATCACTCGCGCAAAAGAAATTTCAGCCGGTCTTGACCTCAAAAGAAAATGTTGCATTGACGGAGACGTGATGCCTAATATCAAATACTCTTTAAGCAGTTTCAAAACGTATTTGGAGAAGTACAACCTCAAGGTAAGGCTAGACTGAGCAAATTTTCCTTCCATCGACAGATAGATGTTATTATAAATATGCTATTTTGTAATCTTACAATATTTGCGAGATTTTGAATTCTTTTTGTCACGCATGCAATCCTTTTGAACGTGCGATTTCCACTTTTGATGGGGTTGAAGGGGTTGTCACCCTCTGACTGTTTCAGCCACCTAAGGGAGGTCATTACGTGTCGAACGCTTAGAAGCCGAGATTTGGTGAAAAATGTCGTTGACTTTCGGAGACTTCGATTCAACAAAAAATACAGTGCATCAAATCTGGGATTCTATTAGGAGTCGAATACGTACAAAAATCGCATGCGACTTAGGTGGTCAACAAAGAAAGTTGTTCCACTTGACGAGACGAGTTCGACGGTGTCTGAATTTTTGTTCAAAAATGAACCTAAACTAATACGCTAAAGGAATACTTAAGACGACCGTAAAAGGCGCAAAACCGCAAATATGGTCATTTTGGGCGTTTTCTTAACGAATTTGCCGGTCAAATAGGGCCAAATCATAGCAAAAAAAAATTAATTAAAAAATGGCTGACCCCAGGACAGAAGTAACAGAAATTCTTGATCAAGAGGTATAGTTTGCCTTCCACGAGATTACGTCTTATTCTTTTTACCCTTTTTAATAATTAGTCCATCCATCTTCATTTCAAAATACATGAAGCAAAGTGAATGGAAATTATAGAAAAATTGTGTTTGAAAGCCAATTAATTAATTATTACACTCATTTTTGCAACTTCCTATATGTAGGAAATGTTTCGAAAACTAACCACAACGTGCATGCATTTCTTTGCTCCTCGTGTCAATGAATCGAAGGAACTACCGCACAATGTACTCACATCTCCGTTTCATTTTCCGCTTGGGAAATAACAAACAACGACGCGACTTTGCTCGTGAAAATAATAGCTGAGCAGCGGTCACTCTACTGCGATTCGTGGGAAAACCACGTTGAAGAGCTGTGTAGTATGTAGTTAGTAACACGCGTGCGAAGAACGAAGGGTTATCCGCAAATTGCACACCGCACTGCTTTTGACATTGAAACTGAGAGCACCGACAATGTCGTCCACAATTTCTAATGACATATGCATGTTCAATTTTAGAACAAGTTCTTTATCTCAAAAGCGGATAATGGTAGATAATTTTTATATCTTTATATAAATGAGAAACGCTATTCATCCTGTGGTTTGTTTTCTCCTCGCAAACACTTGCGTTTTCAACAGGGGATTGAACCAGGAAGGATATATTTTACGTTATTAGTCTTTTAAATTGGATATGCAATTAAAAAATCTTGAAAATCTACCCTTACCTTATTTAATATGCTCTGAAAATTTGGAAAAGTTTACGCGACGACAGGAATCGAAATCAAAGCCAAATATCCATTTAATTTTGAGATAAATTTGCCAAAACCTAAAATTTATTTGTAGTGAGCCCTAATTTGAGGGATATTTCCGCTAATCTTTAAATACTGCCTTACGAAAACCATTGAAAAGTACTGAATCTTTCACGGAGATGAATCATTGAGGAGCAATAAATTAAATGAACTTCTCATGAACGAAAGAGAGATCCATTCCCTTCTGCTCTCGAAGAGGGAAATTTGTGCCGTATGTACGCCTGCGATGCGATTGCGTTGAACGGTCGGAATCTGGTTTGTTACGAGTTGTTTTGTGAGGCGTTTGACCTAGAAAGGTGCATTGTATGAAGGATCATCAGCTGAGCTGCACTCCGTTTACGCGGTGCATGTGAAAATGCGCGCTGCACTGCGCTTTTTACTTTTTTCACGCACCATTCCGCCAACTGACCTTGGAAGAGAGTTGTAAAATAATTACGCCAGTGCCGCACAATGGCCATGCTGCGTTTTCGAGTGAGGCAGAAAATTTATGCATCTTCTGAATGGGCTGCTCAATGGAGAGGGTTATTACGACAGGATTCGCGAATTTCGCACGACGAGAGTGTGTTTGCATAGGCGGACGATGAGTGTGTGCCGCCCAACGCGGCTTCAGGGAATTTTTGCACAATCGCGGATCTTTTGAGAGAGGGAAACCCCCAGAGATGTGATTTTTAGGGAAGTGAAGAAATAGTCGAAGATTTTAATTGGTGTCTTAAGCACAAAATAATGTGTGCATGAGTGATAATCGATTTTGAGGAGAATAATCAGTTTCTAAAGATTCAACATTTCTTGCCATCAGTGAAATAGCCGCTTTGTTTCGGGATAGTCGAAAACATTCAACATTTTTTATTAAGAATTTACGGGAATTTTGAAATCTGGGGGCGTGCTGTTCCACGGAAAATTAAATAAAAATGCGTGGCTCGTGTCTTAAGCACGGTTAAATTGTATTATTTTTGACGTATATAAGAAGATCCTCCTTGATTTTCTGATTACGCAGAAATGATTGATTTTTAAAATAGGTTAAATTGGTTAAAAATTCACGATTCGTGCTCATTTGATTGCCCTAATATCGTAGCGGTCACAGAAACAACACTCGATAATCGGTTTTTGCACGTCCCTAGCAAATTTTTTAACGAAAAAATGGAAAAATGGATTCTCCGTCATAATTGTCTCTCAAAAACTCAACTCAAGTGCGTCGTCAAGTTGTTTGAGTCGAGCTTAAAACTCGTTTCCTTTTTCCTTTTTTCCTTTTTGCCGCAGTTATCGAGCTGGGCGTGTATTCATCCACACCGACACAAATTATTTACTTTCCAGCTCAAGTGAGTCGCACTTCAAGAGGCCGGCCCGGCGTTAAAAATGACGTCAAAAATTTTATAAACACTTGTTTAAGGTCTGCAAATTGCTCGGCAAACACGCCAAGAAATTGATGAGCGCGTCGTGTGTGTTTGTCGTAAAACACACGGTGGGGTGTGACAATGCAAAAAAACTATTTTTTTTTTCAAAGACCTCGTGCATGTAAGTAGCAGATGAAATTTAACTGTATATTCTGGCAAGAGTTGACGTAGAAATGAATTTCCAAACGCGTCAAATCAAGGTAGGCGCTTTATTTGATTTATTTTTTAATGTGGTGACAATCATCATGCCTATCTCTTCAGCTTAAATTCAAGGATGAATGATTCTATTAAATAACTAAATGAGTCAGTTTCCGTTTTAGCTGAAGGAAATGGATGGCCTTTTTACGTTGAGGTTTTCCTTGAAAAATTAATTATTTACAATGGATTAAAACTGTTCAACCGCTTTTAATTGAACGATTGACGCCATTTTGTGGGAAGAATAATGAATAAAAAAACTGTTGCAAATCTGGAAAAAATCGAACAAATATTCTGGTTTTCTAACGATTCTATTAATAATTAAAACTGAAATCAATCATTCAATTCAAGGGACCTATAATAACCGTCTTAATTATTTTCATATTGAAGTGAAGAATTTCTACTGCGGAAAAAGCGTCTCCTTTTCTGGAAGGAGCTTCACCAACGCACGAAAAACGAGCACAAGTGCTGCTGTTAAACGGTCCGCGGGTGTGCGGCAATCAGCGCGTGTGTCACTTTGCATTGACTAAATAAAAAAGAGTGAAGTGAGAGAAAGGGTTCCATCCTGCTTGATTCGCCGGGCGGCCGATTTTACTGCTTTTTTACGAGAGTGTCGAATAAAATGAGTGCGGCGGTGAGACAGCAAATGTTATTGTTGTCGCCGAATAAAGAATTCGTTTTCGCGGCCGCGTTGCAAACGAAACGTTTTCTCGCGTCCGACGGCGCAACGGTTAGCGTGTAGAGGAAAGAAAAAGTCGGCTTCGGAAAAGAGTCGAGCATAAATCGAGTGCATTGCTCCTGTGTCTGATTTTCTCGGCATACTAGTAATCGCCGAGTGCAATTCAAGGATCAGCACGAACCAACGGCATACACGTAAAATGATATCCAATTTCCTGACGCGCCTCTATGACACGCACCTCGCGCAATTATTATATGCGTACTCCGCGTGCAATTAGGTCCTGTTTAATTTAATTATCAGTGCGATTCTTCTTCTTAACGTCAGAGTAAATCACATAGCACTAATTTGGTCCGTTCGACAACTAAAATCCAAAATAAATTATTTTGGCATTTAGCCATGCGAAACGAATTAATAGCAACCACTTTTAACCGTTTCTTGCTTCTTTGAGATTATGGATCTACAATTATTATTGCTAGCCAACAAGGCGTGATTTTCGTAATAAGACCAATCATACAGATTAAAATCCAGATTTACTTGAAACTCAGCACGACTCCTTTTTTGTGAAAAAATCATGATTTTTTCAGCGATTAGCAAAGCATGCCAATTTTATAACCATATATAGCTCGCAAATTAATACAGATTGAAGGTCGAATCGACTGTTTTTGTTAATCTCTGAGTATAATACATATTTTAAACAAATAATTATGCAAATTTATACAAGAGTATTTTTATTTTGACTTTATTGAGTGTTAAGATTAAATTCGAAATTATCACATAGAACAGCGAGGGCTAATTCGAACCATATTCAATAAAATGCCGACGTGTTCCAATTTTAGTTAAAACAAAAACCAGAATCTTTCATTTATAAATTTTTAAAACATTTTTAATAACTCTTGAGTGGCCTCCAAAGTCACCAAAATTATTATAAAATTAATTTATACCCAGTTTTCTCTCAGTGTCAAGCTAGAATTCTCATAACATTTTAAGGTGACTAAAAATCACAAATTTTTTTCTCTCGCTCTGAAAGAATGAAGATATAGAAGACTTGACTTTTCACGACATCATCTCCGGGTCGAGACAAAGAGCTTTGGCATTACAACTTATGTCTAAAGGTCACTGCTTTTGTTGTTTTTTACATAATTAGTGCCGCTCATTCGGCCCCACGCCTAATTGTTGCGGACGCGTTTCGCCGAGCATGGCACACCGGCTTGTTTGTGACATCAATGTGCGGCCGAGACTCTTCTGCTTGCGATTTTCCTAGCGTTTTTCTGCACTAAAGCTCAATAAGATAGAAAACGTTCACGTATCGCGAGCTGCAATTAGTCAAGAAAAATGCAAACGCGAGTCATGATATCATGTGTACGTCGAGTTCTCGCTTAATTGACTTTTACTTGCGCGCTTGTCCGACTTTCATTCGGAAGTGAACTGCATTTCTGCTCGTAAAGAAAATAAACACACATCTGTGAGTGCGGAGACTGAATAATTTAATTAGTACGTCGGTATACGCTGCTGTGGTGCGGCGGTGAGAAAACATTCGCATGCAACAACGGCGCCGAAATCGAACCATAGTGACGGAGGGGACGTGTTTGATTGTATTTTTTCTTTCTAGAGGTGGCATTTCAGCGAATGGTTTTAATTCTTTTACAACTAAGTGTTAGACATCTAATGCAAAATTGGGTAAATTATGTTGTACCTTTACCTTAAAATTGCTCAGGAAATTTGGAAAAAGCCTAAACTTTTGCCAGGTTGCCGTTTAAATTATTTAGAAAACCGGCTCAAAAGTTTGCATGCTAATCAAGCGTCAAGCTCGGTCTCCTTATCAAATCATGATTTTTTTTCTTCAGGTGGAAAATTAGCTCATTATTCGCATACTGTTGCACATATCTCTACAAGAGGAATTAAAGCCTTGTGTATTTTCTGAAAAGACATTTTTTCAAACCTTTATATCCTTAAGTTAATAATAAAGCCGTCATTGGCAGTCCATCATGAATCTATGAGTTGTGTGCAATGGCCCACCTTGGAAGAAAGCAAAAGTTGTTAAACCTACACTGAAATTGCACTGCAAGTCACGGCATGGATTGCTTGCTGCATTATATATTGCTAGTTGCGAGACGGTAAAGCAGCAGCGACGGAAAATTAGCACAATTGAAACTGCTTGGAAAGAGAAAGATTTTCTAACAAATATTTCGCAATGATTGAATTTCGTTTGTAAAGAAGCTATGGAGGCTAATCTTATTATGAAGTCTTAAAGGAATTTATATGTTAATTTTTAAAGATAAGTAATTCTATGTAGTTCAGAAATTGTGACATTTGGCATGCAAACTTTCGTTTTTTTGTAATTTTGACTATTTCTCGAATTTAACGATATTTTAAAGTTATTTTGCAAAAGGCTATTGATTTTTGATTTAATCCATTACGGATTAAAATATTTAAAAACTTCTTTTAATAATCTTTTATATTTCAAAAATGTTAACCATTTGACAAAAATTAAAATATTAATTTATATTTTTTTAGCATCTACATAATACATTGATGATTTAACGTAATTTTGTATTTTTAACGTTTTGTAGGCTCAAAGTAAAATCAATATAAAAATAGGTGTTTTCATTTCATAAACGAGCCGCCTATTGATTTGTTAAGTTAAGAATAATCTATATTTACCCATATCAGAAATTACCACGATTGAATAAAATTTGATTTTTAAAACAATTTTTAAGTTTATCCAAAAAAATTGTCCAGTCCGTAACGCGAAAGTAACGCTTGGATAAAAGCTATTTTGACTGGTTGTTCATGTTTACATCGCAAAAGTGTACACATTTGATGCAGTAAATAATATAATATATGTTAGGGGTGGAAGGACCGCGGGGTTTCCTTGTGAGTGAAAACTTATTATTTTTAATAAAAAAATGTTGTAAAATTTAAATCGAAAAATAGTTTTCTCAGATTTCTCCGTTCGGATAGGAAAATCAAATTGCGTGCGGTTTTCTCTGTCCAGTGTCGCTTTCCCTTCTCGGCGCGCGCGCGAATGGACGGCGGCGGCGAAATTGTCTATCGTTAAAGTCTCTATCGGATCTGCTTTTGCTTACCGTGGTTGAGGTGTCCCTTCTCGGAGATGAGCATCTGCACGGGCAGCGTGTCCGTGTTTCCGCACAGCCGCTTGTCGTCGGCGTATTCACCGGCGTCGCGGCGGCGACACTCGCGCTCCGCGGCGCCCTGCACGCCGAACAGTCTGTTTTTGGCGACACGCTTGCACTGCTTGAGGTGGAGGCCGACGACGCTGAGGGGGCGGCCGCCCCCTTTGTGCTGGTGGCTCTGGTAGGCCAGCATCTCAGTGTCGGACGCGGATCATGTCCGCCTCACCACACCGGACGACAAGTGCATACACTGCACTCTCGGCGCGATTACGGACGGCGGTGCAACTCTCTGGCCAGCGAGCAACAAGTGTAAAATCCTAGGATGCTGCGAGCAGTGTGCCGCCGCCGCACCGTGCCGCGCTGATCTCCCACTCTGCCTCTGGAAACAACATCCAACTTTGACTGATCTAAAGGGGGGATCCAGCTGCAGACGCCACCTTTTCGTCCCCAGGGTGAGTGTGCCAATGGACGCATTACGCGAGTGCGTGTGCAATTATCGGTCGTGACGCCAGCGATAAGGCGTCGCCGGGGACACCCTCTGGGAGAGATAACGAATTTTGACGGCTGAAAAGTGCTGACTGCATGATTGTTGTTACAGTTCTAGACGAGGGGATTTACGAGAGTTTGGGAAATCCGCAAAGACAAGATTCAATGTCAGGCCGGTCTCGATCAGAGATCAAAGGCGGGAAAGAGGGGGAGGGAAAATAGACCTTTTCCGCCAGATCTATGACAGAGGGTGACAAAGCGCGCCTTCATTTTCAGGTGGGACCACAGTTTGGCCTAAAGGGAGGGGAAATTGTAAACCTGATTTTGCTTGCTGATACCTCTTGTCTTGAGCGTTTAAGTCCATGATTTATAATTTGTTAATTCAATTCAAACTTGTCACTATAATTTAAATCAGGTGAAATGCGATGCGTGGACCATATTTTTAAGATAATTATGTGAATTCTAGTTATGAAACAAATGATGATTGTAAATGTAAAATCTGCGGCGATGTGGATAAAATAGCAATACTTTAAAAAAATATTTGTGCTGGATTCGACAAGTTTATTTGTACAGTATATCAAATAATTATATTGAGAGCTGATGAATTCGGTGCAAAATTGTGTCTCTTATTGCCTGGTTGACCTTTCTATCGTTGCCTTTTTGGGGACAAAAACTGTCATGTAATTTAACTGCATGAGGCATGTATTCTTACTTTCCTGCCGGGATGCGACACAACACAAATCAAGAAGATGCTGGCTGCCTAACGAAGGTGCCACTTTTAGGAGGTTTGATAACTTATAATTCCTGGAACAATGTAAACATCATCTTCATTTATTGCATTTTTCTATAGCTTCAAATAAACTAGGAGAGGGATTCTATCAATTTGATTGCTGAGCAATTTTAATAACACCCGCGATAATTCAATTATAAAGGAGGTGATACAAATAGGTTTTCCCGCCAAGAATTTGTCTCCTTATTAAAAATAAAATTAGAGGTCTCAGCCGCGTAATTTTAGGCGCCGGCTTCCTGAACCGGCTGCAGCTGAATTTCGGGTAGGCGGCGGTTCATGCCGGCGGACACAACATTTTAAAAGTGAAGTTTGATAGTGCGAATAACAGCCTGAAGGAATAGAGGCCATTTTTTCTCTGGCTCTTTCCGATTTTGTCGACTTTTTGACCGGCTTATGGCGTGGTTGGCACCGCTTTGCCAAATCTGCGGCTGCTCGCGCTGACCACGTGGCCCAAAATTAGCCGGCTTATGCGTCTCAGCGCGGCTAGCTGAGACATCTATAGCAACATAGTCCAAAAAAATTGGAGGTTTCCAGATCTTTGAAGGGTAAAGGATATATAACTTTTTTGTTAAAGATAAAATAATATTACAGGGTAAAATATTAATGTTTTAGCTTGAGAAGGTCAAATATATTACAAGATGTTTGCTTTAATTAACCTAATTTATACAAATTTCACAGCGGTATTTTAGAGAAGCACTAACGAGAATATATTCAATGCTACTACATTAAAACAATCAAGTGCCGTCGCAGCATTGATCGTTCATTTTGCAAGAATAATAGACCTCAGTGCGCGCAACTGAATGGCTCATTGCTTAATTACCTACCTCAAAGTGCAGCAGCAAGTGAAAGGTTTCATTTCATGCACACACACACACATATTAACTTGCATACTTTTACGAAATTAATCGCAAACTCATGATTCGCCTATTGACGAACTGCTGCTTCTTTTCTTCTCTTCTGCAAACGAAAGTAATAAGTATAATGCAGAGAAAAGAACGCACACATGTGCACACGTACCACTTTTCAATAGCGTCGCATCATGCAGAAGTCACCATTTATCTCGTGGCACAGCGCGTTTAATTAATTTCGGCAATACTAATTTTCGCACTAAATCAGCGCCTGACGCGTCTCTGTCCATTCTAGTCGATAAAAATTCAATATCATCAGCGAACTTGCGAATAAATAAATTGTGTGTGCTTAATCAATTGTAGTGCTACAGGGAGTTTTTGTGCAAATTCGCATTGGAGCACATTTTGCTGTCTCAATTATTGTGCAGGCGTGACTTTTGATTTTATTGGAACTCGGGGCTGGGTATCTCCCGGGGAGTTTCCCAAACTTGCAGTGCAGTGGCTTTTTGCGGTATTTACCAGTTTTGTGCGGTTTTTTGCACCTCGTGGTTATATTATTGAACAAATAATGCCCTATATGGAGAGGGAATGGGATTTTTTTTTTGCTCATGGACTTATTGAGTTTTTAAACATTTTAAATGTAATTTTTCATGAGCACCAAAAATAAGGGAAAAACTAGCTGCAAAAAAACGCTTAATACCCATGCCCAGCCCTGATTGGAACTGATCATAAAAACCCCCATGAAATCATTTAAAAAAACAAATAATTACAAAAATGTATTTGAAATTTTCATCTGTTTTTTTTTTGTATGTTTGGCGTTTAAAATTATGCTCTATCTATTCATCAACTACAGAGTGTGCTACAAAACAAACAACCAGTAGCTGCCGATTAAAAAAAAAAACAATTATTTAATTCAATTGATGAGGTATGTGTTACAAAGGTATCTTGTCGGCACACAATCAGTAATGTCTTTGTTCGGCGCGTTAATAGCGATATAATAGAGAGCATTTAATGACACTGGTAGGTTAGAAGAATGAGCGGCTCTGGGCGCGAACACAAGTGGCTTGGATGCGAAATATGTAATCACTCACACACCCAGTTAGCTACTCGCGAAACACGATCCTCCATTCAGCAATCGCGCGTAATCAGCCGCGAGTGATGTTCGCAACGTTTTTATCGGTAACAATGGAGTGAGTAACGAGTTTGATGCTCGTAATATGCGTTAACATGGGATCAGCTAAGCTTTAAAGTGTGTTTTTTATGTCTTTAACATAATTGGGTGACAAGAATAACTAATTTCGAGAAAAAATGGCTTCTTCTTATTGAAATTGATAAAATAAAATCATAAATTAGTATTGGATTTTTGGTCTTATTTCCGGAAAAATAGCAACTTTAAAATCTAAAGAAGCAGGTTTTTTCAGATTTTTGTCCGCATAAGTATACCTGTTAGTAATCGCTTTAGATATATGAATTTCTGTATGAAATCTATGGACATCTCCAGAGTACCATTGATCATCGTCAAGTATAGTGTAATTTCGTAACAATTGAACGAAAATTGATTCAAAATTGAGGCAGTCAGAGTTCACATCTGATGAAACTTGCTTGGAAATTAGTTAAAACATTGCATATATGCTAACATGTTCCTTGTTGAGAGTTGTTGCTTTGTGCCCTTTTTTGCGTTAAATTTTGTGCTCACGCGACACGCCAGCTACGGATTCCACTTCCTTGTACACCACTCAAGAATTTTATACAACTGTCCACGTGCTGTAACTGTTTCATTTCAACCATTTTGGCGCTCTTCAAAAAATTTAAATTATTTAGAAAAGAAGACTAGCTGAAAATCGTAAAATTGTATGTTTTTACTGAGATTGGCAGGTTAAAGCTTGATTAAATTATCATTTTTTTATATTTTTAATTTTTTAATATTAATAATCAAATTACCAAATAAATGCTTTAAAACTCGTGACTTCATTCTCATGACGGTCAAACATGACAATAGTCATAGAAAAAAATGATCCATAATCTGTTTTGCACATCCCTAAAAATTCCATTTATTTCTAAATCCGCAAGCCGAAACGGTTTTACTGGGGTTTTTATTTATTTTATTTTATTTATTTATTTATTTATTCTCACATTTAATCATAATAATACATTATAGTATCACAGGTCAATTACAAAGAAAGGAAGCATTTATGTGAACTTTTCGTGTTTGATAAATTAATCATGGTCAATATTCCATGCCAGAATAGGTGCTTTCAAGGCTAATTAAGGTTCTCGAATCATTTTTCTAAAAATATCTTTCCTCATTCACTTGGTATAATTTATAAATTTGTAGTATAATATCTTCTAGAGAGACACGTGAATTCCCTGCGAAAATTAAGCACGGACACGTGAGACTGGGCAGCATGCGAGAGGTGCGCGTGAATCGTGCCTCCTCCTTCCTCCTTTGGGCGAGTGCGTACGTGAGAGGCACAGCGAATTTCGATCCTCGCACTCTCATCTGGAACATATGTTGACGAGAAAATCCAGTTTGCGCTGCGATGTTTAGGAAGCTGTTGCAGATTTAGGTTCGCAAGGTCGGTGCGGACGCGCGTAAAAATGCGACACAGTGGGAAGTACGAGAGAACTCATCGCTCTTTTACTCCTCACGCGGCCGTCAATTTACATTTTTACGAGACGAAACATTTGCACTACCGAAATCACGTCAAGCGGTGCAATTAAAAGCAGGGTTAACCAGTTCGCCGCATCGATACTGCCGCGTGTTTAGGTTGCTATTAAAATAGAAAATAAAAGTTAACTTAGGCGTTTCTAGATTCGGGAGTTGTTGGAAAAAGGCTAGACAAACAGACGCGTAATAAAGCTACAGAAATTCCTATTCGAAATAAATTATTCAATTTCTGTGCAAATTTCGAAAATAAATATACTGGATTTTTAAAGTGGGTTTTATAATTACTTCCTTATGAAAACGATTTAAATTTAGCTCTTTTTCATCAGGTGCGGTGGTGGTGGAAATTCAATCTAAAAATAAAAACTACATGGACACTATAAGTCAAACAATTTATTTATCTTACACAAATCTGCTTTCAGGCATTTTAGTTAATAGCCGAGAAACACAAGTGCCCACTTTAATTAAATCAAGCCGACCGATATTGAACAACCAGAAGCTAGTTAGTGTATACGTGCATTGCTCAAGTTTCTAATAAAACGAGTGAAATCATGTTGTGCCCATTGGGTTCGAGTGAAATTGTTCCATAATGCCGCACACTAAAAAGTGAATTGCACACTTGTTCAACAATAGAAATAAATCAATTTGAAATGAAGTTACAGTATAGTTGTCGCTTTAGAAAGATGTATGTTATAGGCTTCCTGAATTATTTGCATACGTTTATTTCAATGAAGAAGTACGAGGTCGGAGTGTGATCATCTGCAAAGCACGATTATATATCAGCTGTGGCGAAGCAGGTCAATGGACCAATTGGTCACGCGACTCGTTCTGGACGACGGAATTTCCTCCGCAGCAGGCCGTCGTCGCCACGTGCGTTGGTAATTGCGGGTGGAAATTCCGGATTTATTATAGCTCTCTGTAAAGATGAGCTCGTTTGCTCTGATAGAAAACTATATAGTTTCTCCCCTCTTTTACGAGTGCAAAATGCAAATTTCTGAGTATGAACGATTTTTACTTCTAAGTTTGAGCGTGGAACAGATATTTTTTACAACTTCTCCATTTGATAAGTGCGCATTCAATCGTTTTCAACGGAAGGTGGTTCATTTTGATTTTGTTTTCCAATTAAAGTACAGCTGAATGAGGACTGAGTGTCTGTCTAGTACGAGATTGTGAGAAATATTTTTCTCTTCAAATTTCACTCATGTAGTCGATCCGCTAATTTTCATTAACATTATAAGCGACCAATTAATTTTATTTCTTAAAATTATACAATAGAACCCAACACCCAACAAACCTTCGCATCTAGCTCCTCTTTTCGATCTTCGCGCTGTCAGTGTTTCCAAGTGGTATGTTCTCTCTCATTGTCTCAGCATCCGGCACGCTCTTGCGGTCCATATCTCTCGCATTCTGTGCGTCACTGCCGCGCCGCCTCGACTTCTCAAGTGCGCAAACACAAATTTTCTGCCTAGCATTCATAGAGTCACTCACGTCAATTCTTTCTCATTCCATTCAGCACTCGTCTGATTTAATAGCGCGTTTCTTTCATTCCCGAAATTAACCTCTCCTGTCTTTCAGATCAAAGTTTTTCCCGTGCGCGTGAACAACAAAGGAACGAAATTTCCTATGCGTGCGCCTTCAAGCACATGCACAAAGCCACAAGAAAAATACCAATGTGCTACATGCCAAGCAAAAAATATGTCCATGAGCTTCGTGATTTGCAAATGATTGGTCATTCAACGCCGAAGTTTTAATTGATTCTAAGCTAAAAAATAAGAAATTAAAAAGAAGCACGTGCGACAGCAGACTTTGAAAAATTAATCTGATGAAAGGGCTCTGATTGACGATTGTGCTGCTGTATAGTAATTATTGAGCTGTGTGAACTTTTCAGGTTAAATTATTTACTTAAAGGCATGGTTGAGTTATAAATTTAAATGTGTTCTATCGCAACCAATCAAATTAAAATTTTTATAAATCCAATTTTTGCTGACTCTTGATGATTTTTAAATTCACGTATAAACCATTAATCCATTTGACATGACAAATCGATTGATGGGTCTTCTTATTTAATTTTTATTGTAAATAAAAGTAAAATCCCATAAATTTAGTCAGAAAAATTCGATTCCATAACAGAGGCCAAAATTTCGCTTCCGATTTTAATCATCAGAGCCAAAAACTGATTTGTAAGGAACGTTCGCTTTCATCGTGGAACCAAACAGCTCCACAACGGAAACGTTTATAGATTTCGGGGGAAGCGAAAAATTGGGAAGCGTTCGCTTCTACAAATGGAACCATTTCGGTTATTTTCATGAAATAGGTTCTCAATGAAATTAAGTGTTAGTTTCATTTGAGAAGCTTTTTTACCGCTCGCAAATTAATTTTGCACGGAACATTTGAGTGTTCAAACAGCGTTTAGCTGCAATGATGTGAGTAGGGCGATTAAGCGTGACGCGTGCGCGACTGCCGAAAAATCAAAAGCCTTTCTTCACGCGGTGACTCAATCTAGATGAGCGTCGCGTCTGGCGCAGAAGAAATTTCCCGTTGCAAAACAAGACCTCCGAGAAATGTGCTCTGGCGTGCAGTTAATTTCTCGCCAAGATGAAGGTCGCTTCTCCACCTCAATTGAAAAATCATTGTTATCCACCTCGTTTACTTATTGTGTATTACGATTTTTGCAGGAGAAATAGCAAACTAGCGGTGAGGAAATCGAGTATGCAATGAGACAATGAGGGCGTCGGTATAAGGAGCGTTATAACCGTGGTTTTATTATTTGTTCTCCTGTCGGATGAGCTTATTATGGTAGCAAGAATAATTTTACTCACAAAAAGCGTGTTTTAAATTTAGCAATATTTCCACAAGTGTATACCTTCATAATTTGCCTGAAATTTTGGTGGCATATCATAAATCACTGAAACGATCCACTAAACGTCCCAATCCTCACCCCATCGGATCTACTTCGTGGTTTTTTGTAAAAAGTTTTTTATAACTTAGCCCCAGCTGATGCTCCAGACTCCAACAAACAACCGTTCAACAAGTCTCGACGAGTACTTTCGATTATACATCGAGTTAATACCCGAGGTCACAGGCCAAAGTCACTCCAGCGATCCTGGAACATTAAAATTTGATTTTAGAAACGGTCTCGCATCTGAAATGGTGATATTTTTTTTCTCAAAATATAGCCCAACTCAGTTGGCATAATATATCAAAAAAGCTCATTGGTGTTCATATTATTTTCCTCATAATTAATATTTGAATAATTAAAATTTTTGCCACTCGACAAAATAAAATTCTTTGAAATCCCTCAATTTTGTTCGATTTTTGCATTATACCTCACAAAAACACTATTACAATTATTACAACCTAATATGCCCGTTTCCACCATCAATTTACGGACGATTGCCTTTCAGGGAAATTATCCGTCACGGTTTTCAGTTGGCAAACAGTGCTAGACTTTTGGAGTGGAAATTTTCATGGCAAAACCTGACCCATTTTTAATTCTGAAAAATTCTCAACTTGAATGCGGCAGTTTGCTGAAATTCTACTCTCTGTGTAATTGCTTCTACATCTGCTGTTGGTGAAGGCGCAGAAAAAGAAAACACCGGACATTACTCTTAATGATGACCTTTGTGCAACGACGAATAATTGGCGTTTTCTTCTTCTAAGGTAACATCTTTGATAAATACGGACATTTTTATGATATTTCCTCTCCAAATGTCGAGATTTGCTCTTGACTGCCT
Source organism: Cloeon dipterum (assembly GCF_949628265.1). NCBI lineage: Eukaryota > Metazoa > Arthropoda > Insecta > Ephemeroptera > Baetidae > Cloeon > Cloeon dipterum. Next base: position 17,214,244 of record NC_088789.1, read on the forward strand.
AAAGAGCGGACCGAGGAAATATACAGGAACTTCTTTTACGTCAATTGGACCATCACACATGTTTCCTTGACTGATCTTAGTAAACAAAAATGACACGAAACTGCTCGGATTTTCATCTGCGTTGCATTAATCTGATATGTCAAGGCTTCAAAACCTGAGAACTTCTCTTTATAAAATAAACTGCTACAAACGTTTTTCCACTTGCTTTTAGTAGCACGTGACGTGCACGATGAAATTAACAATTTCAACAATATATAATGCTGTGGTTTTCATACAGATTGTGAAACTTTTTACTCTTTTTGTTAAAAAAAAATCTAGCTGACGAGTTGTTTGAGTGAAAAAGCGCGAATTTAATGCAAAAGAAGTATGCTGCGCAATCGCTTAATTCGAGTAACTGTTGATTGTGCCGGTGCAGTGGCACTCATCGCAGTGGCTGGACACAATGAAAATAAAGATGCATGTTCGGTGAGCCATCTCGAGTGCAGCACCTGCTGCATGCCGCGTGCTTTTCCCCATTATAGAGGCCGCGAGAGCAATTTCTCTCGCGCAACGAGAGTTTCTCGATCGCCGCGCGCGTCCAATGGCTAACTGTGTGTGTGTTTGTACGCGTTGTGTGCGAAATGCAATTACACATCACGCCATCGTGAGGTAATTGTGTCGCTGACCATAGAACCGAAGCCATTAATGCGGTGCGCTGTAATTAGTTTGCTTTATGAATAATTAGACAAAGGGCCGAATCCGATTCCGCGTCTGCTTCGTCGGCAGCGATTAAAAGCAGCCGGGTCCCGTTAAAGCGCCGCCTGGCCGACGCATTGAAAAGGCCTTTTCACGAGTAAACAATTCGCACGTTTGAAATCGTAAATTATTTTACACTCTCTCGCGTCGCAGGAGTTCGTGTTGTATAAACTGGCATGTTCTAAGCATGATCGACCACCTCTTGGCATGGGGTTTCAGATTTTGACCAAATTTGGCAGAGGTTTTGTCGTAGTGGACTTATGTTGAACCCTAAAATATTAGGTCAAAATACCACAAATTGCCTATTTTACAGGGGTTCAAAGTTTGTGACTTTTAAGAAAGTCGAAATTTTAAAGGGGTTTTAACTTTTGTTATGAGTGAGGTGAATTGAAAATTTAGACGTTAAAAATGTTCTAATTTAGACGCCCAACAACGTGGGCAGGTTGACTAACTTCGTAGGTCAGAGGTCGAGGTCACTAAAATCAGGTAAAAATTTTGGGTATATTTATGAGCTCACTTTAAACGCTCAAAATAGATTTTGCGTTTTTTTCTCTATGGTTTTCGCCATTGACAATTCAAATCTGGATTAAATTTCGATACATCTCAGTACATTTGTTCATTACTCTACATTTTAGTATATTTCTTAAAGTTCAGAGAGCGCTGAAAATGTCCGATCTAACTGTGAAAAATATTTATTACTGCGCATATAGTGTACTAATTATTTGAAAACCAAAAGTTCCAATTTACCTCGCTCTCAACATAAGTTACAGCTCTATAAAAATTTCATCACTGTTAAAAATCACGCGAGAATCGCAATTGTTATACCGCTGTAAAAAAGCCAATTTTTGGGATTTTGACCTAATATTTCAAAGTACAACATGGGTCCTTTAGGACAACACCTCCAACAAATTTAATTAAAATCTGAAGACCCATGCCCAGAGGTGTTTGACTTTGTTTAGAACAGCTCTGTTCTATATTTATTTCATTTCAATGCATGCGTTTAATAAATGTTGCATTCGCTTCTCGTGCAGACACCTTTTGTCAATCTCTTTTTGTACGCCGGCCGCTTTTTGCCTTTATTGTGATCAGACACGTCCCACTTCTGTCCGACAGACTGCTTTTGTCAGTAGTCTCTGTGACGCTTGTTTGCTTTTCTGGGTCTTCGACTTCACAACGAAATTTCTACGCACCTGATGAGTGTTTGTCAATCACATCAAAAATTTCTGGGCTGTAAATATCTCATTATGAAGCTTCTCCAAAGCATATCCGTCATCTGTTCCAGTAAAAGAAACCGCAGGACATAAAGAGGCATTTGTTTGCGATTTTATCAGGTGAAATCAGGACCAAATTAAGCGACAGTTAAATTTCAGAATTGCCAAAGTTCTAGCAAAAATTAGATGGTTTTTGTCAATGATTTTTCGCTCGATTTCGATTCCTCTCGTTGCGATCTGTGTAACGGAGCTCGAAATATTTCTGCTTTGCGAAATAAATCGTGATTTGTAATATGGGGACAGTGTTCACGCTCACCGCTTGATTAGCATGCAAACTTTGGGACCGATTTTCTCAGAACTTTAAACGGCAACCTTATATAGCCGGGAAATTTTTAGCTTTTTTTCCTTATTTTTTTTCCATAAATTGTTAAGGTACATAATATATAATTTTTCAGTATAAATGATCCGCAAAAATTGAGAAAATATTTTATGTTTGTGCAATAATTTGTAATATTGTCCGGCGCAGAGAGCAGGATGAATAATACTAAAGGCTGCGTGCTGTGCTTATTCACAAATAAATACAATTCAAATCGTTTAGTACCGTGATAAATCATGAGGTAATACGACATGAAATTGACGTTTATTAACTCGCTGTTACAAAACAATGAACTCACGAGGGGATGACACTCATTTCGGAACAGAGTGAATATGACATGTTCGGCTTCAATCTAATGTATTGTTTTACAACATGTAATTACTAATTGTACGTGTGCTAAACACACTAAGCCAGTCTGCCCGGCGTGACCTTAGGTAAAATGCACAACAATGGTCTGTTATGCGGCCAAAATAGGTTGTCATTTCATTGCAATGGCTATCGTGCAAGTCATGAAATTGCTATAACAATGAAGAAGAGCGGAGATAATTTAACGACATTTTACGATGAAGGTTATCAGTTTGGCGTTGATGGACTAGAATCTCTGTAGGAAATAATTTATTACCTGCCATACACATCAATCTTTTATCAAATGCTGATCAGACAGTAAAAATAAATACGTGAATTGTGAGGAAATTATCCGCAATAAACAGGCTTATAATGATAGAGGATTTTAATAAGAGTGTTTTTTTACTTTTCTCTTAACAAGGAAAATTCGCTTTGATAATTTTTTGAAATGTATCAAACTCATTGAACTTTAAGTTCTTTTCAATGGAGTAAATTAATATATAAACAAATGAAAATTTTTGATCTGGTCAGAAAAGCGAGTTTTACACTCCTCATGATTTTTCTTTTTAACGAAGTTTATAACTTGAATATGGCTTGAGCAGGTAATTAATACAAATTTTCAGAGCATGAAAATAGAATTTTAATTTTAAAAATAAGAGCTAGATTTTTTAATATAAAACAGGATCTTTAAAATATTTTTATTTTTCGTCTAAATTATATAAATAATCATCAGTAAAAAATATACAAAGCCCAGAACAAATTCTTACATAAAAATGTTACGGGGATGTCAAAATTACCTATTGATCGATTCCCCTCATCAAAGACGTTCGCTTTGATCAGAGTATCGCCTAATTTGAGATAAAATTGAACTTGATAATCAATTTTGAAATTTTTCGAATTTTTCTTCGAGGCTCCGTAAATTGCTTAAATCAACGGATCGAAATATACCCAATTCAAATCATGACAGGCTACACTAATCCAATGAGTTTGATACCGTCAAAGAAAGCACCAAAGCAGACTTTCTTTGTGAGAGCACAATACACTATAAATAATTTCTATGCGTGTAAATTTTATGTGTTTTCATACCTTTAAATAAATAAATTATCATTTTTAGAGAAGACTTATGTACACTGTTAAAAATATACTAAAAAAACAAATACAAATTAATATTTGAAAAATTAAAGGAGTGAATACCGGTGAATACACAACAGCCTTGAAACTAAATCATTCGTACAGTGCGTGCTATCCAATTCTAATAATCTACAAACCAGCGGTGGTTACGTATACACATAATTATATTGTGATTTGCGTCATAGAAGGAAAGAAAGGTGAAATGCTAAGTTCAAGGATGGCTATATATTATAGCTATGTATTCCTCTGGCTCGCGAATACCCACTTTCCTATTTAACACAATGGAGCAGGAAAGTATTCAATGTTTCACGATATGTATCGGGAGATTATTGCGCATTGTTCATCTAGGTTATTCCAAAACATTTTGACACTCAGCTCGCCGCCCACACGCGAAAATCCGGCACAAGTCAAGTGCGTGACTAATCCGTGCAGGGAATACCAAGACAAGTGCGTTTTTTGCAATTCAATAACCAATCGAAAGGTGAAATGAAAATTAGGTGGACCAATTAGAGAATGCCACACTGCTTATTTAAATTACACGACGAATTTCTTTCACTGTGTCATTCTTTTGCCTCAAGGCGAATTTCTCGCCGACAGTTGCAAAATTTCACTCCCCTTTCTTCGCCACTTCAATGCAAAGTATAATTGAGTTGTGTTGGTTGGCGGCGAAATTGAAATTTTTCCAATTGTTCCGGGAGATTTGGCCAGTCATGCCGCTGCACGAGACGCCGCAGCACACGTGCTGGCAGAAAATATTCAATTTTATTTGTTTGGTGCATCAGACACCGTCACTACGTTTTAGGTCAAGTGCGCGAAAATTGCCTTATTATGTGCCGTTCGCTGTACGCTACTTTTTGTCTCATGTCTCGTTTCTCTAAGAGGGCACTTCCATAGCTCTTCGATTGAAAGATCGACGATTCACGCTGTTTGCTTGCATTGTTTTTCCTATGAATTGCCTACGACTTCTACGAGTCACGGAAGTTTGAGTGTTGCTCACTCTCAAGGATATAATAATGCTGTCTCGAATTCGCGCGCATTGCTCCCAATGCCAAAAGTTGGGACCTTGTCGGCCACTGAGCCGATCGACCCTTAGGATGACTTCTTAATTGTTCTGCGCACTTTTTTGCAGACTTCTCTTTGAGATGAAGTTTCCTAGTTCTTTTATGCAAAGTCAACGAGTTTTTCTGTCTAATTTACCGTTTATTGAGCAAAGTAAATTATTTTCTAGTGAAATTATATTTATTGTCTCGTTAAAATTGTTCAATTAGTGTTTCTGGAATGCACTGATGTTTAAAAACATTCAATATCTTTGCTCAGAGCTTTGATGGCTCTGAAGAAAGCCTCTTCTGTCGTTGTATAAATATATAATTATGCTTCATGTTTTCTTTGGACTGTCAATTTAGACACGAAGCACTAGCTATAGGTATGTGAAATTCAGATAATTGGCTTTTTCTGAGCTTCCAATCGTTGCGGCGCTATCAAATGAGCACGAATCATGCAATTTTAAAACCATTTGAACCATACAAAATCAAATCAACTACCAAAGCCATCCATAAAAGCGTCTAAATTGAAGGCTTTGCGCTTATTATTAGATTGATTTTTAAATCCTAATAATTTTTATTAGTTTTTGAGTCCTTCTTTTGGTTTGGACGCGACATTATTAATTTATTGATTCTAGTCTGGAAAGTGCCATTTTTATTGAATGATGAATAAATTCCGTCTCAATTGATGTGTCATAACCTGAACAAATCATCTCAAGAGTCTAAGAGTCGTCTATTTAGCAAAAAAGTATAAAAGTAACTAACTATTTAGTAAAAAAAACCTGTACCTTACTGCCCTAATATTATTTACAATTAATGACAGTTAATAATGGAATATAATTCTGATTTGAAAAAATTTTGATCGACGCTTGAAAGATTTAAAGCTGAAAGCTGTTTAATAAAATCCTATTTCTTCTTTACTGGTTCAGTTTATTCAATCTTCAGCTAAAATAAGTAACAGATATGTGTAATGTTGAATCCATTTAAAACTATAACCAAATAAAAAGATACATTTTTAACCTGGCAGGAAAAGGAATACTTTTCTTTTGAACGAAATACAGAGAAATCCAGTCTGTGGCCAACACGAATGTGTTTTTCAAATTCCACTTTTAGTTCCCTGGCGCCTCAGTGGCAACTTCATACATTCCGCGTTTGAAAAAGGGACCCTGTTTCACAAACTCTGCTAACGCGTCCTTCTGCTCCAGACTCAGCTCCAAATCGGCGCTGTTGTTCAGCACCTTGACAATGTCGTACTTTGCCCTCAACACCACCGGATTGCCTCCTGAGCCGGTGCTCTTGTGAACTCCACACGCGGCCTCCCTGTCGAGCAGCCACTCGAAGAGTCCAGGCGTCGCCATCATTTCCCTGCGGCCCCACGCTTGCTGGCTGACGACCAGCAGCAGCTGCAGCGCTGGCAGCACCGTTTCGGGGAATGGCTCTGCGCACTTTTCGTGTACACGGCGGACAGAAGTGAAGATGGCTTCAAACCACTGGTTCATCAGGCGACACAAGGCGTCAGACTGCTCATCAGGCTGTTCAACGACAAAAAAAAAAACGCTTTGGTAAGTTTTGTAAGTTAGTCGTAGGGCAAGTAACTAAATATATTCTTAAAACTGATAAAATTTACTATTTTTTACATGCTGGCAAAATTGCCATACATAGTTTTTTGAATTAAAAATATGGAAATTAGGAAATCTATTTTTTTAGAATTTGCATCTAATGACAAAAAAGATCTACATGACCTGGACATCAGTTTAGAAAATTTTGAAATATTATCTCAAACTGATAATACTATTATTGATTGGCTATTTGCAAACTTCCCGGCTAAAGTCTAAAACCGTAATTGCCCAGAGCAAAAAATTTTTTGAGCCCATTTTCGCTCAGAAACGAACCTTGAGGTAGAGAAGTGCGGCCGCAGTGTCCAGCACGCACATTTTATCCTCCTGGACGCCGCTGTTGGCGCGATATTTCAGATACGCATAGAATTCCTCCAGTTCAGCAAACTGCTGTGAAAGGTAGATTTTTCCTGGCACCTGTGTGGCTACCTGCCCAATCATGGCAATTTCTGCTCTGGTGATGTGTGGACTGACGGACGCAGTGGGCACGGACTTGAGGATGTGAGGCACGAATCGAGGGCACTCGCTGAGGATCTTTTCAGGGACAGTCTGGCTCAGGTTGCCGAAAAGTTCGTAGAGCTCTGAAAATCAATTAATCTGTATGTGCTACTAGGTAAAGCCTTTCTTAATTTACCAGGCATGATGATACTCTGCATTGGCCCGAGATTATCAGAAACGAGGCTGTCCTCAAGTCTGACAAATGTGCCGCTTCTCGCCAAATAATTGAAGCCCCATTCGACTTTGCTCAGTTTGGCGAAGCACTCAATGATGTTCATCAAACTCAGAGGATCAGAAGTGGCATTATTGTTTTGCAAACGCTCCTATAAACGCATCAGTCAGTCAAATTTTTTCAAATGAAGAAACAATCAAACAAACCTGCATGAAGAAGAGAATCTTACTATCAACCACAATCTTCAAGAATTCTTCTGACAAGCAAGCCGCTTCTGTCGCTAACTGTAGGAAATTATAATGTAAAAATCTCATTGATCGTTAACTTCACACTTCTTGTTTTCCTTCGTAAGGTTAACATGGAGAAAGGACCGTCCATAATGTAGAGCGCCCTATTCGGCCGAGAAGTGTGGGTAAGTGAAAAAGAGTCGTGATTTTTCTATACTCAATTTTAAGGCAAAGGAATTTTAATTTTGACTGTGCCAATAAATTTCTAAGGGTTTAATAAAATTTAAGACAGCTGCAACACTTGGTCAAAAGCTCGATACGACGAAAACTCGACAGGAACTATTTTTTTGGTCTGAACCAAAAGCTAAGATACTGCCGGTGACCAATCAGAGAAAGGAGAGCGGTTCTTTGAGTTGCTGTCTCGATCTATGTCCTATCAGAGAACTGCTCCCTTCTCTGATTAATCACCAGTGTTCTTCTGCTTTTCTGGCACTTTTTGCTAGGTCCAAGACAAAAAACCGCTGAAATAACGGTTTTGACGATGTTGAATTCTAGACTAAGTGATACAGCTGCCCAATGTAATACAACCCTAAGGCATCAATCAGCACTGTGTTAAATATGAAATACCAGCTACTTACATTGTAAACCCTGACACGGTGCACCTCAGAGGCTGATTCCCAATCAGCCTTCAAAGCTGCACCGACTGGACCAAGCAGGAAAAGCCGGCAGTTCTCAGGACTTTTACAGATAAGTCTTGAGATTGCAGTCAGGGCAGGAGTGGCAGCGTTTAGGTCAGTATTTGATGCAAGCTTCACCACCTTGGAAAGGTAGTCTGGGGATGATAGCAGACAATGGGACTCTCCACAATCAAGAGTTAAAATAAGCTATAATTAAAGAGGAATGAAATATATTTTGAATTACGCTATCCGTTTCGTTTTTACCAGCGACACACCAACTTCTCTGACTTTTTCGTGCTTGTGATCCAACATATTCCCACAAACAACATTTAGGTCTGCAAAGGCTTCGGATGGATTTTTGTATTCTAACAGCATTATAATCAAATCTGCAAATGCTTCAAAATATTCATTCCTGAAAAAAAAATAATTTGAATTCATTTAAAGGCATTAAATTATTTCTGAAACCTACCCAGCTCCGAGAGCCAATTGTGCAGGAAGTCCATTCACAAATTGCGAGAAGTCGACATGAGAGTACAAATTTTTCCGGCTCTCTCTGTCTAATTTCTTAAGCTCTGTTGAAACCAAGAAAACGTCGCATGTGCTGATGTTTTCCACCTTCTCCCTGAACCATTCATTATCTTTCACAGTCATCGTCTCTCTTTCTTGTAATTAAGCCTAATCAAGCGACGAAAGATCAAGGCAGCAGGCACAAGACAGTGACACTCTAAAATCCAACCATTCATAAACACCACCACCTGTGATCTATGATGAGAGAACACGAATATAAACACAGAAAGAGCAGCCGGCACTGAGACGGCGTGAAAGGTGCTGCCATCTGCAAACAAAATTACATATTAAACTAAAGCCTTGCTAGCGGAAGATTCACCTTGATCAAGCAGACAAGTTTTATGTGCTTACTTGTTGGTGGCGCGTTAAGAACCTGGTCTTTAAAATAAAAATCAAGCGAAAAATCAAACCGATATACTAGCAGAATCCTTTCAGCATTGAAATACACGTGTAAAAATTAATGTTGACCTGATATTTTTTAGATTTTAAATACTATTTTACATTTTATGTTAAAATATTTTGACAGAAATAAAAGATTATGAAATAAATTCTGTTGCTCCTTCTTTATTTGATTTAGTACAGATAAAAATCAAAATTCTTGTCAAATTTCGACTAATTTGCTAATGTATAGTGATAATAATTATACCAACCAATTTAATTTACACATGTGCACACGAGCGACCAGATATAATGTATTGTGGCTACAAAGGACTTCATCACTAATTTACAGTCACAACTGTCACAAGACGACATACACAGATCTTTCCATCGACAAATTTGGGTCATTATATAATTAATTATTAAATTTCAGTGAGTAAAATATTGGAGTAGAAAATTTGCATCATCGAAATGGGTGCGAAGAAACATTTTGCCAGCTTCATTATTTGATTTCCTTCCTCCAATGCAACGCAACAAGAACGCATTCGTAAGCTTAGCTTAACACTAGGCAGACGATGGACATTAATTTAATTTGGCGTTATCACAAAATTAGCAGATTCTCCGTCATCCGTCTGCATGTGTTTTTCTGTCATCGTGGAGGTGTAGGGATTCTCGGAAGGGCCCGGAAACACAAACACGCATTTTGAGACCCCAGAGATCATGACGGTGAAAAACCCGTTGTCTGCGGCGGCCGAGAGAATTCTTTCCCGCACAAAGTTTGTTCCCTTCTCGTTTCCAAGCCCTTCTCACTATCTACATGGCGGGGGCTCACAACTTAGCACGTATCTTCAAGTATAAATGCTCTGGTTGTCTACACCCGCAAAATCTCGAGGGACCGGTTGTAGCAGATTGCGATCCAGTCGGGCTGGGTCGCCCCCCACTGGATCTGATTGATTTCGCCCTCAGCTGCGGTGTAGGCCAGAATTGGGTCTTCGATTGCCCTCGGCATCTGCTGGATGTCCCATATTAGCGCTTGGTGATCATCTCCTGCAATCAGTGTAAATTTGGCTCAAGATTTTATCATTTTATAGCTCTCGATGGAACCCTGGGTTCGTTACGCTCTTGTATAAGAACTTTTCATCAAATTTGTCCACTTTTGTGATGTAAAATCGGACCAGCAGTCAAAAATTAGGGCGACCCGTCCAGCAAATTTCGACCTAATCTGACAACCCATGCAAACAGGGTGTCCACGATTTTTAATTGCTTCAAAGCTCAAGTATTTAAAAACTGACATATAATTTATTCTTAATTAACTTGAAATTTTGTTAACAGATCTTAAAATATTTTCAACATTCTGAAAAACTAGGCTGTATAAAAAATCACACATACTTCTGAAAGCTGTTAAAAGTTTCACGTTGATCAAAACTTTCTTGGGGAAACCTTTGAAATTATGAAATGGCTAAACTTAGCGCGGAATTAACAAAGAGTGGGTGGCTATGAGTGGAAGTATAGTTATATATTTCGATTACGAAATTACATCAACGGTCGTTGAAACCATCTGTATGCACATGCGGCCTGCAAGGCCAAAACGCAGCTGTACAATATGAGAGTTGTGATGTAATTATATTTTCAAAATATATATAATAGCAACAAATCCTTACAAATAGTCGTTACCGAGCAGAATAGCGTTCTGTCGTAATTTGTCATTCATAATATAATTCCCTTATGAGCTTGTTTCACATTTCTGTCACAATAATTGAAAATGATTACAAGTGAGCTTTACATTTTAAATATCATTCAGACGGAAATGACACCGTTCCTAATTTTTCTGACTCACTATAAAAAATAAAATAATTTGACACCATCCACTATCATCTCCTAGCATTCCTACCATTCATGTAGCTCTCTCACGCAATAGAATTAAAGACGCTTCTTTACATTGAAGAAAATCATCTCACACTCAATGACGTTGAATTTTAAAATCCAATTTCCATGGGATCAAGCTTATACAATAAGCCAAAATAATAAATATCTCCCGTGTTTGCTTACCTGCAGTGCAGATGTGACACGAAGAATGAGGTGCCCAGGCAATCCCATTGACACATGCCCGGTGATTGTTAAGACGGGCAACAGGAGTACACGGCACACGCACATCCAAGATGATTACCTAAATATGGTCAAGAAAAGGCAATGTTTAAATTCGGAAAGTTAGGTTCGAAAATCTGACATTGCTACTATTAAATAAAAATGTGTAGCTAAAGGCCTTGATTTATTTACAGTGGATATTTACTGGAGAATTGTGCAAAATATTTTTACTCTTAACAAAATATTATTTAAAATTGGGGAAGAGATAATATTTTATTTCCAGTTAAATTTCTGATGAAATCAGCTCAAAAGTTGCATGCTAATCAAGCAGTATTGTGTCCTTATTGTAAAAACATGATTTATTTCATAAGAAGGAACATTAAGCTCATAATTTGCACACTGTTGGGTAGATTGCGACAAGAGGAATCGAATTCAAGCGAAAAGAATGCCATTTAATTTTCAAAACTAATTTTCTTTGACTATCAATTTATTTGACTGCAGTCAACAGTTTAAATTAATTTCAATTGATGCATCTTATCAATTCAATAAAAAAATTATGATTTTGTTGCCCTGTCAGCCCATAATAAACTTAAACTAAAAAAAGAATATTATCACAATCAGCTCACCTCACAGGCATCCATGGCTACTGTGGCCAGATAATTCGGGTCTTGTTTATTCCACGCAAGACGCAGCAGAGGAGTGTGCTGCGGGTCCTCATATATTATGGTCGAGTGCTCCAAGTGCCTCAAGTCAAACATGCGCACCGAACCGTCGGCACCAACCGACGCGAACATGTCACGGCCACCGCCAGCTCTGCTGAACGCAATGTCGTAGACCTCTTTGTCATGGGCAATGAGCTGCGTTTTCACGTGCCCTGTGACCAAGTTGACTCGTCCAAGAACCTGACCAGTTTCCAAGCCCCAGATGGTGCAGGTGGTGTCTATGCTGGAGGTGCCGATTAAATTGGGATCAACTTCGTTCCAGTCAAACGAAGTCAGCGGTGCGCAGAAGTCAGAGTTCTTGTTCTGTCAAATCAATCGGACTGTGCATTCAAAATCTACACTAGAGGGAAAAGACATACGTTATTCAAAACGCACTCCAGTCTGGTATCCGCGTCAGCTGCCCTCCACACCCGCAAATAGTCTCCACTTGTAGCAAGCAGATCGGGAAATACCCCTTTCTGTGAACATTTGTATATAATTTTGTGCGAGGCTCTCGTCAGGTATCAACTTACGCTGTCTGGTATCCACATAATTTTGGTCGTTGGATATGGATGGTCGAAAGTACTTTTAGCTGTAAACTCTGAGTTGTCTTCATCGAGACTGACGATCTGGACCTTATTGTTGTATTCCTCCACAAAACTGCCGAGAGCAAGTCTGCAAAGCGGCTTTCAGATTAATATTGAATTCAGGGACCAAAGCGAGGACTCACCTGAATCTTTTGTCTGGCCGCACCGACCAATTCATGCTATACAAAGCCCAAGGTGCCTCATATTTGTAAATCTCTTTTCGCTTAGGCTGAGCCCCGTGCACGGCCATGACTAAAAATGAAAAAGTAACAAAACTGCGTTCAATTATCCGAGAATAAAAGTACATACCTTTTAGAGTTTGTTTAACTTGATCGCTCAGCAACACACTCTCCTCAACTTAGGCTAATTTTTGCGGCATCAAAGTGTGCGCCTCGCGTGAAAATTCTGCCCGAAAAGACGCATCTCCTCGTTCAGACCGAATCAGTCGAAATCTTGCAGAGGGAGGCGAAGTGTCAGATGCGTCACTTAATCGCCGATTTGGGGTGAAATTTCCCGTCGAAAATTTCCCAAACAAAGCCAGCCTCGACTCACAACAAAAATTTCTGAGGTCTGCTACTCCCCCCTCTCGCTCCCGACCACTCAAGTGCGGTGTATGTATTTCTGTCACACAACGGGGTCGTTAACTTCGTTTTTGCGTTCGTGCATCTCCGTCCTTACCACTCAGATGGGAAATTGGAAAAGCTGCCAGCAGGTGCCGCCGTATGTTGCCAGGCCGGCCGGTGCAGGCTGGTAGACTGAGCTGGGTGGGTACAATCAAGGAGGCGTGGCAAATGTTTAGCTTTTCCTGCCTGCCACAGAAGCACCCGACTCAAAGTTTCTGTAGATTAGAGAATTTAACATATTAGTTTTTGGTATTTTAGAATTTGACAATGGTTGAGGTAGAGTCAAATAATGCTTTGATACTCACTCTCGCAATCGGGGGCGCGATTGTGGCATTTATTTTATACTTTTTGAGAGCTGCCAAGTCGGAAGAAGAGAATGAACAACAGAAGTCTGGTTTGTTTCATTTTTGCCGAAAGTTCCGCGTTATTATTTAAAATTTTTATTTAAGCTGACAAGAAGCCCCAAAACAACGGTGCTGCTAAAAACACTGAGGAGTCCAAGCAGACTTCCAAGAAAAAACAAAACCACCCTCGCAGTGAGCCGAGAGCTGTTGCATTTTCTCATCCGTGGCTCTACACGTCGCTGAAAGGTCACAGCTCGACGATCTTATCAATGGATTTCAGCAGCAATGGAAAATACTTGATTTCCTGTAGCGATGGTGAGTAAATCTGCTGATCATGTTATTTTATATTATTATTTTTTAAGGTTGTTGGATTTTTAAATTTTTGTTATTGGTAAAATGAATTGTTTTTTAGAAACACACCGATAAATAAATAATAAGCACTGGAATTTGAATTTTGATTTCACCATTCAATTCCAGAGGGCTAGATTGGGTTCAGAAGCCAATTATTTTTTTCCCAGATTCACACCTATAACTAGCAACATTAAAATATTAATGAATTGTTGACCAAAAGATTCGGCTGACTAGCCTAATTTGAGCCTCAGGAATCTGTCAAAAATTAAATATTGCAGTGCTACTTTAAATCTATTTAAACGGTCGATTTTTCCTTAACATTTTCAGATAGATCAGTTTTCCTATGGCCGTCCAAAGATTTCTCAAACAAGGAGCACAAAAGTTTGAGGATCAACATTGAATTTGACCATGCAACCAAGGTGACGTGGAGCCCTGACTCCAAGGCGTTCATCATTCACAAATCGGTGGAAAACTGTGTGGAGGTCTACAAACTAAATAAAAAATCTGACGGTCATGGGTTCAGTGGATCAACTAAACTGACAACTTTCCCAAAGGTTTGTTGTATTTTTGGTATCAAGTGAGTTCTTATTAAAAGTATTAATCCACAGCATCATATCGACGAAGTCATAGCAATGGGCATATCTTGCAATGGAAAATTCATCATGACCTGTTCCAAATCGACAGATCTCGTTCTCTGGGATTTGAAAGGCCAAATTATCGCAAATGTTGACACTTACTTGATGAGCAACAACTGTGGCCGAGTTTCTCCTTGCGGCCGCTACATTGCTGCTTCAGGTTGAGTTACCATTATTTATGAAATATTTCACTAAGCTCCTGAAATTCTGCATAAATTTCAGGATTTGCACCAGACGTCAAAGTGTGGGAAGTGGTTTTTAACAAATCTGGAGATTTCCAAGCAGTGAACAGGGCGTTTGAACTGCAAGGTCACAAGTCTGGCGTCCTAGATTTTGCTTTCAACTGTGATTCCACCAGGGTGGCCACGCTGTCTAAGGACGGTTCCTGGAGGGTGTTCGACACCAAAAGTAAACATCTTGTCCTAACATTTGAGTTTTATTATTTATATTTGCTTGACAGTTGACTACAAGAAGGGAGAGGATCCCCGTCTGATTCAGTCTGGGAAATTTGAACTCGCGTCCCAGGAAGGAAACCACATTGCTATTTCGCCTGAGGGCCAGCTGATTGTCTGCTCCACGGGGACTACAATTTCCTTTTACTCTGTAGAATCTGGGAAGTGCGAGGGGTCCATCCAAGATGTCCACTCTGGTATGATAAAAAAATAATAGATTTTTCCTTGCAATAGTTGTTCTCTTATCACAAAAAAATGAAATCGATATTGAGGAGAATAATCGGTTTTAAAATGTTCAACCTTTTTATTAATCTTGTAGAGGGAAAAAGCCCTGCTGGCTACTGATTTACAACGCTCAACTTTCTCTTTGCATTCTTTGATTAAAATTTATTTTTTCTAATCCATTTTACTTACAGGACCTATAACTTCATTGCTGTTTGATTCCTCTGGCGACCAATTACTGACCTCAGGAGACCGTCACATAAGGGTCTTCCACAACATAGTCGGCTTCAAACTGAAACTTGCCTCCTTAAAAACCAGTCTCAAGAGCAATTTGTCTTCTGCAATGAAAGATCGAATCCAAGATCAAATATCTCAGACTGAGAAATTTTTGGGGAAATTTAAGAATTGAAGCGGCGATATATTTTGTACTTTGTTATAAGCGGTCATTAAAAGTTGCATTAGTTTAAAAAAGCACCTTTTTTCTGTACAGGGATTGCACAAAAGAAATAACAGATAAATTGTTTTTACAATTGATATCAAATTTTTATTTAATCTGCTGTAACATGATTACAGGAAAGTTGAACATCAAACGCATTGCCAGAATACAAATCAAGACGTTTGAAAATTAATGAATTAGCTGGCTTTAATACTAGATAAATCATTGGGATTGTAACCAACATCAGGTCTAAAGAACCAATTCAGATTTCTGTACACTTAAAATGCAAAACATTCCTGCAGAAATTCGCTACACTACACTAAAGAGTGCTCAACTCTCCATCTTCACAAGGGTATGCTGCCGTCAAATTAAACGTGGTTAATTCACTAGGAACACAGTTGTTAACATTTGGCAAGAAACTAGAAGGATATGTATACATTTTAAAATCAAATTCAATTTCGAGGCCATTATTATCTTAAAGCACGTTACTTTCTCTCTTTTTTTAATACTAACAATTAAAACTATTGTATTGTAAATCATTAGGCTACAATTTTTCAACCGGTACGATAAATTACACAGATCAGATAATGCAATAATTATTGAAATCCTTCTTTCTTTTTTTGTGTGTCAGGAATATGCGGGGCTGTGCTGATCACAATCTGCCGTGCCGGCTGGGCTCAATGCTGCAGATTCTGGTTTGGGCCATTGCCCAGGGTAGAACTTGGTTCCTGATAAGAGAACTGCGAAAAGTATGGCTGCTGCTCCATTTCCTCAGTGATGCTGCACAAAGGGCCAGCTTCAGGCGGGGTCAACTCCACCGACTCTCCGGTGAACTCCTGGTCAAAGTATCTCGTGTCGGTGTCCGAGGTCACTTGAGGTTTAAAAGGCGGGGTGATCTGCGGGAAAGCTTTGCTCAACATCTGCAGAGTTGATTTGATGGAAGGGTATTACCTTTTTGAGAACGAGGTCGTTCCAGTTGATGCTGACGAAAAAGGGGTGATCCATAATATCCTTAGCATCGTCCAAACCACCGCCTAACCTTTGGTTCGGGTCTTTGATGAGAAGGCCTGAGAGTAGGGACTTAGCATCGCTCGAGATATTTCTTGGAAATTTAACCTGAAATTTTTACGTTCAGACAACTTTCTTGCATCATTCTATTTCCGATTAAAAAATTTGTTCATTGAAAAATGTAAATGGGAATAAAAAAGATCCTCTCTAGTGAAAAAATGGAGCAACATGACCCTGTAATCACTCAAAATTTTTGAAAAACTATCTCGAACCAGAAATGAGTAATAATTAGCCAATTTCCCTGTAAAGATCTAAAATTCAGTGACTTTTTCGGAGAGTCAAACACGACCCACCGATTGGTTGTTTGTCACGTAGAGTCTACCTATAAAATTACATCCCAATTTAATGAAATCTGGCTAAGGAATTCGTAAAAACATCGTGAGATAAATGTGCAATGCAAACCTCCTCCATAAGTATTAGGGTGAAGAGGACGTCGTGGTCTCTGTTGTAGAAGGGAAGGCGGCCGCAAAGCATCTCGTACATGACAACCCCAACACCCCACCAATCGACCGCGCGCCCGTAATCATTGTCTTCGAGCACTTCTGGCGCCAAATACTCAGGTGTGCCGCAAAATGTTTTCGTCGTCTGCCCGTAAGTGATCGACTCTTTGCATAGGCCAAAATCTGCTATCTTGATGTGACCATCTTTGTCCAGTAACAGGTTCTCAAGCTGAAACAATAAATCAATTAATGAGGCAGGATTTCAATTCCACTCTTGATTTATTTGGTACTTATGAAGGCTCAAACTCAGTCAATTCAGTTCTAAAGTGTTGAGCTTTTTATGTTGTTTTATACCACACTGCTCCAGAACAATAAATTTAATTTCAAGCATAAAATATCAGAACTTCCTCAGAGAATTTAAAATTTGGTGAAGTCCCATTTAGAAATTAGCAGTACAAAAAATGAAGTGCATGGATGAGTTGATTTGAAACAAGACTTAAACTGGAAGAGCATTTTAAATTTCATGATCAGATGTACACAAAAAAGAAATAAAAAGAAAGTACAATGTATTTCTGAAGGTTGCAAAAAGCTTCATTTCCTTATAAAAATATTTTAACGTGATTAAATCTTAGATACAAATAGATCATTGTTGAAATGTTGATGGTGGCATGATTAAAATAAAGCAGTTAATAAGCTGAAAAGAGTTAAATTGTACCACATTCTAACGAACCACTAGAAATATGATAAGATGCATTAAACAATTTGCCGAGATCTAGGAGATAATATACATTCCTAAGAAAATGCGCAACTGTTTTCTTAGTATTGCTATTAATCATCACCATTAATTTTTTAAATTCCAAAAGTCGATTAACCTATTTAGTTTATCAAAAGTGAAAATTGACTTGTTTTAAGTTTTGCGTACAACTCGACTATTCACGTCACAAAAGTGAAAATCAAGCCTATTAGATTAGCCCAACGCGAAAATTGGCTTATAATCGAAGTATTGACGTGTGTTAACACTTTTCAACACACACTTATCAGAAATTCACGCATATAAAATAGTTAATTTGTGTTGGAATTCATAGAAAACAAGATAAAACGGATTATATCAAGATCTTGACTCGCTGAGGAATAAACAAAGGGTTTCCGACGGGTATAAAAGCTGCCAACAAAGTGTGCAGTCAAACAGAATCAACTTGAAAGCATCAAACCATTTCGAAAATGCTCAACCTCAAGTGTCTGGTAATACTTCTCGCATTGTCATGTTTGGTGAGTTGCTTACTAGTTATTTCATTTGCATATTAACTGAACAAACTGAATTTAGGGAACATGCAGGAATCTCGGCAATGATAAAACGTCGCGAAATTCACCTCGTAAGTAAAATCGTATTGGTTGGTTAATTTTTTGAAATTTTCATGGACCTTTCTATAGGAATCAAGGAATTTGTAACGATAAATGGCAGCGAATACTACATCGACACAGACTCTGTAAGTTGTCAATTTTAAACTATTTCTGTTTTAAGAGCCAGTTGACATTTCAAGAAAGTCCCGAAATATGAAATTTGATTTATTAATAAGTTTTTAGTTCAATTTAGCTGAAATTCGGTATGTAGACACCGATTAATTTGACAAGTCGATAGGTGGGTGTTACGAATTAAATAAAATATATAGAAATTTCCCACAAGGGTCAGTTCTGGACTTTGCTAATCGTAGAGAAGAAAACTAAACATATTCCGACCGCTGACGAAACTTCCTATTTTAATCATGGCAATTTGGGTTTTCTTCCAACAAAAAAATTAAAATCAAGTAAAATTTTCTTTCAATAATAGTTTTCTTGATATCAAAACTGGAGCAACATTACCTTTAAATAAGCCCAGAAATTCATAAAAACATTATCTTGAACCGGCAATTAGCCAATTTTCCAGTTTTAGTCTAAAAACTAGGGACTTCTCTGGAAAATAAAAATCCCATCGATCTATCTGTCTTTTCTACTAGAGTGTATCATGTAAAAATATCAACACGATTGAATGAAAACTTGCTTACAATTTTGATGGTTCACCATGTTCAAATTTCAAGCAAAATACTGACTGTTTCGTGTTTTCAAACTTGTCTTGTTAACAGTGGCTGACACATGACCAGGCAAAGGCTAACTGCATAACACGCAACTCCCGTCTTGTTACTTTTTCATCCAGAGAAAAGTACAACGACCTGGTAACCTACCTGTCCACAAGAGGTACGTCCTGAACTTAAATTATAAAAAAAACATCTGAGCTTTTGAATTTCCTACAGGATTGGGTTGGACTTGGTTCTGGACGGACGGATTCAGACCAGTTAGCTCAAGCAGATGGTTCTGGAGCAATAGCAACACTGAAATCACCGAGTTTTTGTGGGCCGTGAACAGACCCGAGGCGCAGAGTCTTTCTCAATCGAGATGCATTACGTTCAGTTTTGATTTCAAAGGCTGGGACGACGATCCATGCAACATTGTGTTGCCACACGTGTGCGAAAAGTGTTGATTTTAGATATACAAAAAATATACAAATATATAAAGTTAGCAAACAAATCATTATCGTTTTTCATTTCATTTCACAATTTTGCTGGAAGATTGTTATCGCGGCTCACCTTCAAATCTCTGTAGATGATGCCTTGACTGTGCAAATAGGCCAGAGCCGAGATAATCTCGGCGCCGTAAAACCTTGTCCTATCTTCAGTAAAGAAGCGCTCCCTTGACAAGTGGAAGAAGAGCTCTCCACCGTTTACGTATTCCATTACAAAACACAATCTGTCTACAGTTTGGAACGAGTACTTCAGACTCTGCAAACATCAGAACATTAGTCTAAAAACGTTGCAAAAATGACAGAATAAACTTACAATGAGGAATGGGTGGTTCGTAGTACGCAGAACCCTGCTTTCGGTCAGCGTGTGTGCCACCTCGTCCTTCTGTATTATCACATCTTTCTTCAGAATCTTTAAAGCGAACAAATGTCCAGTCCCTTTCTCACGGCACAATATGACCTTTCCAAACGTTCCCTTTCCCAGCACTTTGAGGAATTCAAAGTTTTCTAGAGTCTGCGAACTAGTTACAGCACGGGAGTCTTTCCTTCTCCAAACAGAGTTACTTACAACTTTCTTTCTCCCTGATGATTTTGCGGTTGAGGTGCCAGTTAAGGAGAATTTGGCACTGAGTTCATCAATGGCAGCATCACCAGACTTAGGCACATCACTGGAGCCTTCCGTAGTCGACTCGTCTTGGTAAATTTTCTCAGCCACTTGCTGGATGGCTTGCATCCAATCTTTCCTGTAAATCGTCAGGAAAATCATTGCCTTTAACTTTTCGAACCGATTGCGTTCACTTAAAGCGAGATAATGAATACAAAGTAGATGTTTGCGACAAATATGTACATGTTGACTGTTGTTTAAAGCTCAAAGATCACAAACCTTTCCTGATCGGTCTCCACGTGGAATGTGCGCTCAATGACTGTGGTCATCTGCAGACCACGGATGATGAAAGTGAAGGGCTTCGGTCTGTCGACAGCCATAATCTGGCAGTCCTTGACCGTAAAATTGTTGAGCGGGTCACCGAGAGCCTGGGCGCTCTCTGGTTTGTTCTTGAAGCCGACCAGTGATCCATCTTCAAAAAGGAGGAAGTAACGGGCGCGCCAATTTTTTATGTGCTCGCCTAGAGAACAGTATATTGAATATGGATATAAAATTGATTTAATTTCACTACCTCTTTTCCATAGCAACCCCTCTTTGACAATCTTTGGAAAAGCAGAAACCTCGTTCATGGCAGATTCAGTTTTTTGTTTTCAGTCCTGGAATTTAAGTTGATTGAAAATTTAGTCCTATTTGAATAGAGGTTTAATTTTAATTAGCACTGGAATTTTATTTTTGAAAGTGCCAACCGATTCTTGAGGGTCGAATTAAAAGAGCACTAGGTCGAAAATTCGACTCAACGTGCTGAAAATCGGCAAACACTTAATAACCATTATTTTAGCGGATTTTGGTCTGAACCTAGCAAAAGTGCGACAAGAACGCCACCCATGAATCAGAGAAGCGCGCTGTTCTCTGATTGGACGTAACACTGGCCAGAGTTCCAGACAGCAGTGCCACAGTGACGGTCAGCGGAAGCGAGTCAAGCGACCAGGCAGGTCAGCCAGCAGCTAGACATTTCGATTGATTACGCTAATTGTCAATGAGGCGCTGCTGTCCTGACCTTACAATTAATTAGGTCAGCGGTACGTCCAATCAGAGAACCGCTCCCTTCTCTAATAGGTCGACGCCGTATTTGTAATTTGTAGCACTTCTTTTTGCTCGATTCAAACCAAAAATCACTAAAATAACGGTTACCAGTTACCACTGATGTTCGGAACGTCATGTCGAAATGCCGACCAAGTGATTCGACTGCCGATCACAAATTTCCATTAAAAAGCACGGTATTTCTAAACAAGCCAATCGAGACGAAAAACAAAATCAATCTCTTATTTTCTCGAGCATCTGCTTGCTTTCCTAGCAGGCTAGCACAATATTTAATTATTGGAAAAGACGGGTTGACAACCAGAGGGTTGCTTGACAAACGGCAGACGCAATGTGTGCTATTAACTAACAAAAAACCGCTGACCAATGGATCAGTTACAAGACATCGTGAAATAATATTATGAACATTACGACAACACACTGTTGGTTTATCGTGCAACATAATAAGAGCTCTTTCGCAAACATAAATTATGCAGATAAAAATAGCAAGATAAATAATTTTGCTCCAGTCGCTGATGGTGTGACGACTGAATGACCTTCTCCGACATTATCTGTTCAATCCCGCGATCACGGCCAGCAAACAAATCCAAAAAATAAAACGCAGTAGTTACAACAACCTGACGCAATCCAGAGCAATAAAAATTTTTGTCAATGGGATTTCATTGTGACTAAATAAAAAAAATCAATCGAGTTCATAATATCGTTTAGTAAACTAATAGTAAACAGCATTTTCGTTTGATATATTATTTCATTGACGGGAAGACAGTAAAATTCTGTCGGCATCTTAAAAATCAAAACAAACAGTTTTACTACATACATACGCCGCTGACTTGCACGGACACTTTTTTGCCAAAGGTGAGTCCAGTTAAGGAGCGAACATCTATAAATAAATTCGTATACACTACACAGCTTTTGTCTGATTGAAATGCTTGGCCGACTTTTGTTTACGTCTGCCAGACTGTCTCAGTTAAAAATAAATCAAAAGGCAGCAAAGCCGGATGAGCCGCATCAATCGCAATGACCACATGCCAAAAAACTTGCACTCTTCCCGAAAAAACTAGAGATATCCAGGCCAAACAGATTTGAGTTTAATCATTATGTGTTGCAAAAAGCTATCGATTCGAGGCGAAGATTCAATAACATGGAGATTGAACACGCATCGTTCACCCAAGAGAAAATAAATAGCGTAAATATTTATATAGAATTCCAATGCCGGGCATCAACCCCGGAGAGAAATTCTGCACCTTTCGGGTGTTTAATTATTCTGCGCACGTAAATAGTGGATCCTGCAAGGCAAATCACAGCGTTTCCGGAAGATCACAACATCAGCTTTACCTAATTCAGCACGGTGGCTTCGAGCACATGCCTGGAGAGAATTTCGCGGCGCAGTTCGTCTTGTCCATTCATTCCAAGCCTGGACGCCTGATTTTCGGCCTCGGAACCGCACGATCGGCCGCCACGGACTGCTATAACGAATTTGCAGGTGCACAAGTGCCAAATCTGCTCAAATCAGACAGAAAATGTTCCACAAACATCGACTCGACGTCAACTCTGCTTGTGTTTTTTGTTTTGTGATGATCGTCGTGAACGCGTTTTGCGATTGCTTTCTATCCACTATCCCTGCGAGACTGGTAAAATTACCGCTAATGTGGCATTGGCGCTGCTGATGCTCCTGCCCAGCACTGTCAAAGAAAGCTCGTTCTGGAGCTCGAAAACTCCAGAACATTTTTAATTTCATTCAAATTCAATATAGAACTTTGTACAAATAAAGCATCGATAGACGAAATCATAATTTTCAATTTTATGTGTGCTTTTGGCGGTAATTTTTTAAATTTAATGTTGACAATGTGAAGAATAATTAAAAACAAAATATTTTGTAATGAAAGTAAATGTAAATGCACACACTAGATGGCTCTCAGTCCGATCTCACCATCTCAATCTCTTCAAGAAGAGGGTACGACGTAGCAGCCAAATAGCCTGGAATAGCCCGCGAGATTTGAAAATATGCATTAACTTACACTGAATACACTGCAGCCGCATGTTCTAAATTTTGGTTGGGAGACGCTGCGAGGGAGGGACGTGTCTTTTAAGCTGTATCATTTAAGATTCCTCTTTGAACGAAGCGGATGAACAGGAAGAAGCGTGCTTGTATTGGTATTGGTTCGTTATTGCTTCTTCTAAAAACTACGGTCGAGGGGTCATCGTTTCGTAGCTGCAATCGAGCAATTCGATTAATTTATCAGTGTTTTGAGGTGCTACCTCAACGACCTGATTGTGAAAGCGTTCTGCCTGCCAAACCACCAGGTAAGGTTTTTTCGTGCTTAAATTTGTTTACGAATTACTTTTTGATTGAAATGACATAATTTGTCTAGAAGTGTTTGTATTCTACAATCCGCCATGTTTTGTAAATTTACACAAAATACATTCTTTGAAAATCTTTAATAATTTCAAGCAAATCTTCAATCCTTCTTAATATATTTATTTTTAAGCACTAATTTATTTGCCTCATTTTGCTCTTATATTAAATTTGCTATCTAGAAAGCCGATAAATTCGCTGTTATATTTTCATCCATTATTGTTTGAAAAGAAGCATCATGGAAAATTAAAAACCAGCTTAAGACGACTTGCTTGCAATCTTACGAATTCAAAACCATCCTAAGGCTTTGCTTAACTCGTTTATTAATTATTTTGTAATGCCATGAACATTATTTTTAATATTAAGCCCGGGAAGTATCACAGGTGGTGCCTCTTAAGGGTGCTTGCCACTAAGACGAAAGGGACACTGCTCTGAATGATTCGCACCTAAATTACTTAGGTGCGAATAGGGGCTGTTAGGTCTACACTCACAGAAAAATTTTTCTCTATGAGTATCAAAATGCGGCTCTCAAATTGATAATGCAACTTTGAGTCTCACAGTGAGTATCAAAGGCGTCCGGACGCTTCTCGTATCATACTCACTGTGATGACCAAAATGCTCGCTCGCTTCATTATCAACTGAGAACGAGTGTTTGGTCATCACAGTGAGTACGAGAAGCGTCCGGACGCCTTTGATACTCACTGTGAGACTCAAAGTTGCATTATCAATTTGAGAGCCGCATTTTCATACTCATAGTGAAAAATTTTTCTGTGAGTGTATAGGTCACGGCAGATTCACCTAATTTTGGAGATTTTCAAAATCCAGAAAAAAATTGTTGTTAAAATTTATCTCTAGGCCATGGCAGGCCAACCTATTTAGTAATCGCAGTAGTTATTATGATTGTTTATTTTATGAGAAAGATTAAACGTATTATTATGACTCCCGATTTTTCTTAAACTCAAATTTCAAGTGTTGGTCAAGCAAGAAGCAATAAAATTATTATTGAGAAATTGGTCTAGAGCCATTTTCCGCTCCTAGAAAAATGCTCTAAAGGGATAATGGCTGTGAATCTGAGGGTGGTAGCAGTCAGGAAAGGCTTCGTTTCTTTGGGGCCTGTTGATCAGGATGTACCATACTGACCAGCAGTTGTGACGAAATATTTTTTCCCACATCTGGTCATTTAGTCGGGGTACATTCCCTCTCTCTGTTGCTAACCCATCCAGACAGCTTTTCTTTGTTCTCTGTAGACTGGCATTCCTTTTCCAGAAACACGTGCACAGCCTCTCTCCTTGGGGATTTGGGGCAGCATCTTAGTATGCTGATACCTCATATTTTTTCCTCTCCCATTTCACAATCAGCGCATTTGACAAGAGGTGCATTCTTCTCTCTCTCTCTCTCTCTCTGTTGTTGGCCCATATTTTTCGACGACATTTATTTTTGTTCCCTTGAACCTTCCAAACATGCATACCCTCCATCTATCTCTCCTTTGTGACTTCCTTCCCTCTTCCCAGCAGCGAGGGAAGTGTCTCTCGTTCTCTCTCCTCTCCTTGGAGAGCAGATTTTTGTTAGTTGAAAAGTCGAATAAGCTGACTGAGCAGAGAGAGCACAAACCAGAATTCGTATTCATGGTCTTGATTTAGGTTTTGGGGGAATTTACAAGGAGCCTCAAATAATTCGATTCCCTTTTTTGCGCAGCATACACCCTATTGAGTTCGAAGGTTTGTGAGTATTACTAGTTTGTCAAGTTAAACTTTCAGCTCGGCTTGAAAAAAAATCACACGTGGTGCTTCAAATAAGCATTTTTTTTCTACGGGTTTTTACTGTATGTTTGATATTTTTGTGGAAAAACTATTCAAATCTCAGGAAGCTGACTTTCCCAGCACCAAATCGTTTCTTTTTTGAGGTGTTTGTGAATTATATTTCCTACTTGCAAAGTGAGAAAAAATTGTCGTTGTTTCTGTGCGTTTTCCACAAATTTCAATTCAAATTTTAATATAGCAGCGTTGCAGATAAATGCAAATGAGACATGAGCCCAATTATGTTATAAACCTGAAGGGGGCATTAAATCAGCAAGAATTTGGGTTATAATCTCAGAACGTATCAAGAAATTGATAACGGCCGCTGCAACAAAAAATATTAATCGGCATTCAAAATATTCCCGTCAGAATAAAATTTGTTAGGCTATTATTTTTTATTTTTACAGTATGGTTACAGCGAAAGGGGAACACGTGGTTTTAACGAGCACTCGTAATTTAAAATTTAATTTCTGGTTTAGGTAAGAGTCGACTATCTATAATTACTCAAATGCATTCAATTGAAATGAAGCTGGCAATTCGCTAAACTCAACATATTTCATTGAGAATTAGGCCCGATTTGGCTTTCAAAATTTATCCATGTTATGGTTCAGCGTGGTTATATTTCCAGTGTTCGGAAAAAGCCGGCATTTTTAAAACAATTTCGACCAAGCCGGTTATAACCGGTTTTTAGCCGGCTGAATTGGCTAAAATTGGCTGAAATTAGGTTTCCTTGAGCTGAAGTATGTAAAGTAAGAAGAAAATGGTTTCACCTGAAAAATCATGATTTTGAATCTTTTTATTAAAAAATATTTCATGAAAATTTTTTCTATTCCCGTAATTATTAATTGAGCTCGTTTTATGCCTAAAAATTAAACCAATTTAAAAAATGCCAATTTTAGCCTGGCAAAAATAGCTCGGTTTCATCCGGTTTTAACCGCCCCGGCAAAAACCGGCTGGTCAAAATTGCGAACACTGTATATTTCCCCATACACTATCATATTATCCAGACAAATAAATACAAAATCAACATAATTACTAAAAATATGGTTAGTAACTGGTTCAAAACCTCTTGAAAACTATTGCTTTAAAGATTTTTGGAATAGACTGAAGTATTCATTCAAACATAGATCTGGCGGAAGCTTTTTCCATGAGCGGAAATCGTCGAGAGTCGAGAGCGTGTGTAAGCAGTTACTTTGGTGGGTTTTGGTTAAACTTAACAATTCAACAGTTGCATAAGCCCGTGTTCCAAGCCGCCTATTTAATGAACAATAAATCCTGAACAATAAATAATTTTTAACGTGCAAGAATGCGTATTTAACTAGAAAGAGTTTTAAATATTTTTAACTCTTACGGGGGCACGAAAAAGCAACTTGGGCAGGATCACGTGGGCGCTAAGGTGATGTGCGCTCCGGGCTCTGCCCGATAGGCCAGTCTAGCCCTGCTCTCAGGAATCAATGGGCGATTGGCACTGTCGAATATGAAATGTCAGATGTGTTTTTGCCATCATAAATCCAAGCCTCTTGTGTAGTTACTTTCAGTCCTTAATGAAGAACCAGTTTTATATGACATCTCTTTCGAAGCTGTGGGTGACCCCAAGTTAAATCTAAAAAGAGTCATATTTATCCTAAAGAAATATTTCGAATTAATGTCATTACAGTATCATGTGCGTTAAATAAACAGTCATCATCAAAATAAATAAATAAACATGGCTAGGATAGACAGGAGCTCGTATAAACAATAAAATAATATTTTGCAATTTTTGCTCATTGCAGGCAACTCTTCTTGTTTGTGTGTCAATTTCACGCAAGAAAGATGGCAGATTTCATAGATTCGGAGGCTGAGGAGAGTGAGGAGGAGCAGGAATTGACTGAAAAGGATCGCAAGAAGCTCAAGAAGGTGAAGGCTATTGAGAGCGACGACGAAGATGACGACGATGAAGGTGAGTTTTGACGAAATTCCGACGAAACTTTAATCTAATATCTTTGATCCTAATATCAGATGAGGAGCGTATGCGAGAAGAACTGAAAGACCTCATCGACGACAATCCAATCGAGGAAGATGATTCGGACGGCTCTGACGATGATGGTCCCAATCGCAAGCGCAAAAAATCTGACGACGAGGATGAGTTGGAAGAAGGGCTTGATGAAGACGATTACGACCTTCTCGAGGACAATTTGGGCATCAAACTCGACAGAAAGGTATATCTTGTGCTGAAAATGTCGACTTTTTACTAAATTGTTTATTTCACAGAAACACTTCAAGCGATTGCGTCGCATTGATGATGAAGAGTCTGATGATGAAGGTGAGGGAGGCGGCGATGCTCGAGAGGCCATCGCCACTGAGCTCTTTGAAGGCGGCTCTGACCATGATGAGGAAGGAGACCACACTCAAAGGTCAGAAGATGTGAACATGGAGGAGGACGATGAAGACGAAGGAGAGTACTCTGATGATCCTGATGACTTCATCGTCGACGATGACGGCAATCCTATCGCCACGAAGAGAAAAAAGAGGAAACCAATATTCACTGATGCGTGAGTATATTACCATTAGGTCAAATTTAAATGAATTTTAGAACATTTCAGTATATCATAATCGTGGTGATTTTGTATTATATTGAACTGCTTGAATATTTTTATTGATTTTGCTGATAATACAAGTCTGTGAGTAAAGGGCTCCTTCAAAAAATAACTTGTCAAATTTTATTTATATATTTATTATTTTATTTTATACTTATCTTATCTTCCAAAATAATTACTATTATTACAGGTAATTCTGATAAATATATTTTGATTGGCTTCACAGTGCTCTTCAAGAGGCTCAAGATATTTTTGGTGTGGACTTTGACTATGAGGAGATTGGAAAATACGA
This sequence comes from Cloeon dipterum, assembly GCF_949628265.1. NCBI lineage: Eukaryota > Metazoa > Arthropoda > Insecta > Ephemeroptera > Baetidae > Cloeon > Cloeon dipterum. The sequence goes on from NC_088789.1 coordinate 17,242,437, forward strand.
CGAGTATGAAGATGAGAGCGACGAGGAGGAGGACGATGAGTACATCGACGAGGAAGGAACGGAAGGAGAAAAGAGGCGAAAGGAAAAGCGAAGCCGCACCAAGAAGGCGTCACGCAAATCCATCTTTGAAATTTACGAGCCTGAGGAGCTTCGCAGGGGTCATTTCACTGACCTTGATAATCAAGTAAGAATAAGTTGATTCTCTTTTCAGCAGATTTTTCAATTTTGACCTTTTCTATTTAGATCAGGAACACTGATATTCCCGAGCGGATTCAGCTCCGTCAAGTTCCTCTCGTCAAAGTGGCCAAAGACAGCCCAGAGTTGGAGGAGGAGGCCAAGTGGATTTTCGCCAACGCGTTTAGCAAAGGCACCATCTCGCAGCAAGAAGGAGAAGGGCGCGGTGCCAGCAAGAAAGACCCCGTGACCACTATTCCGAAAATCAAGAAGTGTCTCGAGTTCATCCGGTGCGACCTCTTTGAGGTGCCATTCATTGCATTCTACCGCAAGGAGTACACTCAGCCAGAACTAAACATCAACGATTTGTGGAAAATCTACAAGCATGACGAGAAGGTAACAACCCTCCTATTTGTTAAGAGGATAGAAACTAAAAATAACGTTGCACATTGCAGTGGTGCCAGCTTAAGAGTAGGAAAGAGGGCTTGGCCAGGCTCTTTGAGAAAATGCAAAACTACCAAGCAGACAAACTGATGGAGAACATCAACCAGCCTCTTCCTGAGGACGTTCGCGTTATGCACAATGAAGACATTACTCGGTAAGCATCTGAATATCTGAAAGCCATACATGGCTGTGTTAAAATGATTTTTTGCATTTTTATAATTATTGAACATGTCTACCAAATTCTCTGTGAACAGCGACTATTGGAAAAGGGTGTAATGTCGTGGGAATTTTTAAATGGGGTTGTGATTCCCTGAGATATTTTAAAGAATTCTTGGCTTGTGTCTCTAGGCGCGAGAAAATAGTTAAGTTAGACTTTTTGCTGAGATTTTAACCCTAAATTTAGTACTTCTTGTTTATTCTTGCTAAAGTCAATACAATAAAAAACAATAATTGAATAAATTCATAACGAGAATGGGCTAACAATACTAGCAGATAAAATGCGAAAACGATTGATTACTTGAGTAATTTTATGCTAATATCAATTTTCTCGTTTTACAGAAATATTTGTTTTTTAAAATGCTTATAATCTTGAGATTCATGCTCATTTGATGGTCCAAAAATTAAAGCAAGTAACAGATAAATTAATTTTAATGCGTTACTCAAAACACACTGTTAAAAATACGTTGTATGAATGTGTTCCTTGCAATTTATTATTCCTGATATTCCATTTCAGAGTGAACAACGTTAGCAGCATGGAAGAACTGAGAGATGTGTACCAGCATTTCATTCTGTACTATGGCAATGAGATTCCAGCCATGCAGGAGGCAACCAAGAAAAAAGAAAAGGCCCGAGCCAAGGAAGAGCGCGAACGCAAACGACAGGAACGACTTGCCAGGCGTGCTGATCCCGAGAATGCAGATGTAAACCCTTTTTGTTAAAGGCTTATGTTATGTTTTAAATTGCTATATCTACAGGAGGAGGATATGGATGCAGATTTTGTGGATGTTGAAGAGGAACCTGAGGAGGACCAGGAGACAGAGAATGTGAAGCAGGCGTCTCGAAACAGCACCTACTCCCTCTGCTGCAGAGCAAATCTGCAAGGCCTGGCTGCCAGGTTTGGTCTCACGCCCACCGAGTTTGCTGAAAATCTGAGGGACAACTACCAGCGCAACGAAATCGAGGGTGACGAGGACCAGGAACCTACTGTGGCTGCCGAGCAGTTCATTAATGGGTACGTTTTTTCATTAATTCCTGACAGCATAATATTCAACATGGTTTTTACAGCAATTTCAAAAGCGCTGATGAAGTCCTCAGGGCTGTCACCTTCATGTTGGCGGTCCAGTTGTCAAGGGAACCCTTAGTCAGGTCAACCATTCGCCAGGCCTATCAAGAAAGGGCCAAGCTGACAGTGCGGCCGACAAAGAAGGGCATGAAGGAAATTGACGAGAACCACCCGTGCTACAGGTGAAGCTTAAAATATTCATTATTCAAACTCAAGTTATAACTGTCTTTTCATTCCAGCGTGAAATACTTAAAAGACAAACCAGTGACTGACCTGAAAGGGGATATGTTCCTCCAACTTTGCATGGCTGAGCAAGAGAAACTGCTCACTCTGACTCTGAGCGAGGATATCGATGGCATGACAACAATCTCATACCTGACCGAGATGAAAAACTTGTACACCAAGGATGGATTCAGCAAGAACGTGCAAGAGTGGAACACTCTGAGGACAGACTGCGTTGAGTTAGCATACAAGAAATTCATCTTGCCTCAGATGCGAACTGAACTGAAAGAAAAACTACTTAGGGAGGCCAAAGACTGCGTCTTGAAGGCGTGCTGCCGCAAACTGTACAACTGGTTGAAGGTCAACAATTTCAAATTAATCTAACACCCTATTAACCTTGCTTCATCAATAGGTTGCTCCATACACCGTCGAATTTCCTGATGAGGATGAAGATGACTGGGACACTACCAACGGCATCCGCATCCTCAGTATTGCCTACGTCACCGACATGGATCAGGCTGCATTCGCCAGCGTGATTGGTCCGCAAGGCGAATGCGTTGAGTTCCTTAAACTGCCAGGCTTACTGAAGCGCAAGAACAGCAGGAGGGATGAGGACAGGTTGGACAAGGAGGCCGACATTGAGGCTCTGAGGAGATTGATGATCTCGAGGAAGCCCCACTTAGTCGTCATTGGCGGCGAATCTCGTGACGCCACCATGGTGCAGGCCGACCTCCAGGAGATTGTCAACGGGCTGACTGAAGACGAACAGTTCCCAAGCATTAAGGTCGATATTGTGGACAATGAACTGGGCAAGGTCTACGCCAACTCAAAGAGAGCCACTGTAAGTAGATAATTTCTACTCAATCTCTTTAAAGTTTTAGAGAAGTTAGAAAATAAAAAGTATCCATTGAGAAATTTATATCAATCAGGGAATGTACAAAATTAATCGATTATTCCTTAAAATATTCAGTGTTTAAGTGTAAAAGTGTATTTAACCATTGATTTTTAGCGTAAAACAACTTTATTAATTTTTTCAAGTGCCATCAGCATAATAGCCGGTTGGTTATTTTATTCTTAAGACCTGCTTAAGACAGTAAATTCCTCCTGAGTTAACCGTTGGAAAAACCCGCGGGAATTTTTTAATGCATCGCAATGTTCATTTGATTGCCGTCACAGAAAAAATAACTATAATCCTTTCTTGCACATTCCTCACCAGTTAAATTTAATTTTTGAGCATTTTGCTCTTATATTTTTTAATTTTAAATTCATGTTTAACAGAGCGAGTTCCGTGACTATCCCGCCCTGCTGCGCCAGGCAATTTCTCTTGGCAGGCGCATGCAAGACCCACTAATTGAATTTGGCCAGCTGTGCACTCCAGATGAAGAAATCCTTTGTCTGAGATTCCATTCTCTGCAGGTAAGAAAAAAACTCAATTTATTTTTCTTTAAAAAGCTTAAACAATTAAATTTGCAGGACAATATTGACAAGGAAGAGCTGTTGGAGTATCTCTACCTGGAGTTTGTTAATAGAACAAACGAGGTCGGCGTTGACCTGAACCGTGCCATGAATGAATTGAGCGTTGCCAATCTCCTTCAATTTGTGTGCGGCTTGGGCCCACGCAAAGCTGCTGCGATCATGAAGACGCTCAAACAAACCAACCATAAAATGGAAAATCGTAGCCAGCTTGTCACCGTGTGCCACATGGCGCCGATAATTTTCATCAACTGCGCTGGATTTTTGAAGATCGACACTAACTCTCTTGGTGATAGTACTGAGGTGTACGTTGAAGTTCTCGACGGATCTCGAGTCCATCCTGAAACGTACGAGTGGGCGAGAAAAATGGCTGTTGATGCGCTGGAGTACGATGACGAGGAGCTTAACCCTGCCGGCGCTCTTGAGGAGATTCTAGAGTCTCCTGAGAAGCTGAAAGACCTTGATTTGGATGCTTTTGCGGAGGAGCTTGAGCGACAGGTAAACAATTTTCTACTATTTTGAAGTTGTAGTTAAATTTATTTTTACATTTTCAGGGTTTTGGAAACCGCAGCATCACTCTGTACGATATCAGAGCTGAATTGCATCACAGATATAAGGATCTGCGCTGCCCGTACCAATCGCCAAACCCAGAAGAACTTTTTGACATGCTCACCAAGGAGACTCCAGACTCATTTTACATTGGAAAGCTGATCACCGCATTCGTCACCGGTATCACGCACAGGAAACCCCAAGGCGATCAATTGGACAACGCAAATCCTGTGAAGAACGACGACACTGGCCTGTGGCAGTGTCCTTTCTGTCTGAAAAACGACTTCTCTGAGTTGTCTGACGTGTGGAACCACTTTGACGCTGGCGGCTGCCCAGGCTCTGCAACTGGAGTGCGACTGCGTCTCGACAACGGCATCTCTGGATACATTCCGATTAAAAACTTGTCAGACAACCACGTAGCAAATCCCGAAGATCGAGTACGAAGAGGACAAGTGATTCATTGCCGAGTGACCAAAATCGAGGTGGACCGCTTCTCTATCGAGTGCACGTCAAAAACTTCAGACTTGAGCGACAAAAATAACATTTTACGGCCACAAAAGGATCCGTACTACGACTCTGAGACAGAGCTCAAAGACATTCAGGCTGAGCAGGACTCCAAGAAGCTCAGGGCCAAGCAGACATTCGTCACGCGAGTCATTGTGCACCCATCCTTCTACAATATCTCGTTTGTTGAGGCGGACAAGAAGATGGAAACCATGGACCAGGGTGATGCTATCTTCCGGCCTTCAAGCAAGGTGCGTTTTTAAGCATTTTGATCATTTTAATAAGACATAAGCAGAAAATCTCATTCAAACGTTAAATTTAACGGTTTTCCCGCTATTTGTGCCACGATCTCATTTTTTTGTTTTCCTGGGAACCTAGCCCTCATTTCAAAGTTTTCTGGCAATAATATATCAAATTTGAAGATTTTCCGCGTTTTGCAGCACTTGCCGTGCCTCCTCCTTTTGATTTCCCAGTGTATTTCGACCCCATAGCCCCATATTAAAATTCTTGTGACTTCTAAGTAAGAAGTTAAATTTTTGGAAACCCCTAATGAAATTTATTTTGTTTTAGGGCGCTGAACACCTCACATGCACCTGGAAAGTGACTGATACCATATGCCAGCACATAGATGTACGTGAAAGCGGGAAAGAAAATGCTTTCAGTCTGGGAAAAACGTTGTGGATAGGTAAATTTATTAAGACACAAGTGTGAATTTCCTCTCTAATGATAATCTCTCAGAACATCATGAATTTGAGGACTTAGATGAAATTATCGCCCGGCACATTAATCCGATGGCGTCATTCGCAAGAGACTTGCTCAACTTCAGGTACTACAGGGATTTTGACGGCGGCAAGCGAGAGGTAGCTGAGAAGTACCTTGCAGAGGAGAGAGAGAAGAACAAAAACAAGATCCACTATTTTGTGTCTGCTTCAAAAGTACGTTTTCTGCTCTTAAAACTGACATTTTCGATCCTAATCCTAATAAAATTTAAATCTGCAGGAGTTTGCCGGAAAATTCATGCTTTCTTACCAACCAAGAATGCATCCTCGCCACGAATTTTTAACTGTGATGCCTGAAGGATTCCGGTAAATAATTAAAGTTCCTATTGATGCACCTCTGACCATCTCATTTTACAGATACCGAAAGCAGGTGTTTGACAGTCTGAACAATCTATTCAAGTGGTTTAAGGAGCACTTCAGAGACCCAACTCCGGGAACGCCAAGCACACCGCGGGGCTCCAATCGCACACCGTTCGCTAACCAAACCCCCACGTTGAATGTCGGAGGCATGGATGCGATCCACCGCGTGGCACAAAATCTGCCGCAACACATAGTCCACTCTCTTAGTCAAGTCGCCACGCATACGCCAGGATACCCTCACACTCCTGGCGCGGCGGCTGCTTTCCCTGGATATGGTGCCTTTGCCAACACGGTATGTGTTTTTGAAGTAGGGATGTAGCCTTTTTTACTAAATAGTGAAAAAATAAAATATAACCTTTAGAGTTGCAAATTTAAGCACAAAATTAATATCAAAGTGGAATGAACCCAGGGTTCCCTTGAACTAACGAATTTTAATAAATAAATTCTCTTCTGCAGCCCTACACGCCATCAGGCCAGACTCCGTACATGACGCCGTACCAGACGCCACGGTACCAGCAAGCCCACCCGACTGCGTCGCCGCAGCAGCACCACCGGCCGTCATCCCGCTCCCGCACCGACATGCCGCCTCCCAGTTCAATCCCTATGGGAACTCCTCGTGGCACGCCGACCAGTCATCACGGCACCCCGACTTACCGCTCAACTCCTACGTACGGCAGTGGCCGCCCTCAGTCCTCAGCTGCCAGTGTGGAGCCTTCCGACTGGAAGCGCGCTGCTGAGGAATGGGCCAAGGCCAAGCGAAATCCGAACGCTGGTGATTCTGGCAGCTGGGGCACACCTCGCTCTGAGGGAAGAAGTACACCAAGGTAAATTTTTAAACCATAAATTAAGTAAATAAAGGGAAAATACCATGATTTGAAATTTGAGTAATACGGCTTTCTTCAAAGAATGATTAGCAATTTTTACTGATTAAGGATGTGTAAAACCGAAGTTCAACTTATTTTCTTCAAACCGATCCTTCAATAAACAGTTCAGCAATTTTTTTCCGATTAAATCTTCTTAACATTAAAACGATAATTTAATCAGGATTTCAGCTGAAAATTTCAGAAAAACGGCAGATTTAACCATTTTCCCGCTCTTTGTGACACTGCTTGTCACGCCATGCTTTCTTTTCTACTTTTCCGGGTTACCACGCCCTTTTAAAATTTGTTGAAAGGCTCATTTTTAATCTCGCTTTTTGCGTGTTGCAGAGACAGAGGCACTCCCCGAGATGGTCGCTCCAACAGTCGACTAGGCACCCCGCATGGCACGCCTCGCTCCGTCGCGAGTCACACTTCGACGCCCAGGACGATAAATAGCCCACACTCGATGGTGGAGAGCGCGAGTGGCGGCGACGCGACGCCGCTCTACGATGAAAACTAGATGGCGAGACGCCAACTCCCTTAATCACGGGATTAGTAGCTTGTAATAAAGATTCAGAGATTTTATGCTGACCGATTAACTGTGTTTTCTATGGTTGAGTTGTAATGAACATTATATTAAGTACTACTGAAATTATAATGTTCCCTTCAAGTCTCATTTTCTAGAGTGAGCTTTATCGCAAAAGTAGCTCGTAAGTTGGGAACTCAAACGAATATGTATTATTATTATATTAAAAATCAACGCAATAATACAAAGTGCTGTTAATTTTTTCCATATTTGATTATGCCAAAAATATCGTCAGTTAAGATGAAACCTTTCAATAAACAAGCGTTGTTTTTAAAATTTAAAAAGTTGTTTCATCTCAAAACTTACCACAGAATCTTCCTTGTAGAACTATTTGTGTTAAAAAGATTGTTTATGAATACCAAGCAACTGGTTTGATATTTTCAACAGCTTTTTTATTTGTCTGGAACTGGCACAATTAGCACAACATAATCAGATTTAGTTCATCAATTAGACCTTAATAATTGATCACATTTGCTTTGAATACTCAGAGGTATGTTTTTAAAGAGTAATTATTGTCTCATTCTTGTCTCTGACAGTGAACCAGGAGATTTCGATTATTAGTTATCTCGTTTCTTCTACTACGTCTAACAGTAATTTATTAACAAGGGGCAGGGGTGAGAGCAAGGGTAACAGATCTGCGTGTGTGCTCGCCCCTACAACCAGATCAACAGACAGACAGAAATTGACATGCACACCGTCTCCTCTCCACCCCGGAATGCATGGTCGCTTGGTGCGTCGCGTCGGTGGCCTAGACGGATTTGTCGGAGGGGGATATGCTGAATCAAGGTGTCGGTGTCTCCGGCCGAGGCGGAGTCTCATCCCCGGCAGACTCGTTCGACTCATCTTCGACCTTCTTCTTAATCTTGCTCTGCAGGAATTCGACAATTTGCTTGTGGTTGAACGTCTCCGCTTCTTCGGCAGGAGTTCGGCCCCACCTGAAATTTTTACTCTTGATAAAAGAACGTCGGTCTCAAAGGGTTTTGATATACTTGTACTATAGTTTTTGGTGAAATTATTAAATGCATGTAGAATTTCCTGGAGTGAACCACGTACAGTGGAAATTTTTCCATTTGATATTTGCAATTTTTTGGTATTTTAAGAATATGCACTAAATTTCAACATTTATTTAAAAATACAGTTTAAGCTCGAATTAGCTGAACTTGGGTTTGTAGACAATGTTCATTGAGATAAATCCATCGGTGGGTCATTTTTGACGTTCCGGGAAAAATTTAATTTTTCCATAAGGGTTTGTTCCAGTTTTTAATGGTTTATTGTAGAGCAAAAAACCGAAAAAATTAACAGTTTCCTTGACAGAATATTTAAAAAATGTTAATTGTGTACCTGTCTTTGGGGTCGCATGGAACGCTGCACTGGTCGATAAGGAACTTGACACACTCAAGATGACCCTCGGCAGCTGCTAAATGCAAAGCTGTGCGCCCATCGTAATCGGACAAAGTCATGTCCATGCCCGAGAGTCGATGCCTGGAAATAATTTCAATGTTACTTTCTACACAGGCGATTCCTAGCTGTCTTACCTTCGCATTGCTGTGACGTCTCCACTGGCTGCCGAGAACAGCAAATTGACGATGCTCAGACCCTTGGTTTCAAACTTGTGTCTGCGAGGGTCCTTTTTGTTAGTGGCGTGCTTCAGGTTGTCGTACCGATGGAAATTGAACTCCTCAACTAGTTCCTAAAGGAATTTGATTTTTTTTTAATAAAATCTGTACAGATTTTTATTTTTAAATTTAATGTGGCTTGATACAGGCAAACAGTTATAAATAATATTTGCTCACTATCTTCAAGTCACAATTTGCCAACTATAAAACGGTGTGTAAATGATTTTTTTTTATTTTGATCCTTCTCATCGCAATCTATCTAACGATGTGCGAGTTTATGAGCTAAATTTCTTCAATTGTGAAATAAATTGTGATTGGTAGACAGTGCTCGCCGCTTAATTAGCATGCAAACTTTAGAAAATTCTAGTCTCTCCAAATTTTTAGATTGATGTTAATAAATGAAAAATTTTCTTTTCATAATTTTTTAAAGAAATACGCACCTCGCAAAACTGCACACCTCGGCAGCTATTTCCGAGCGAGTCGAGCGGCGGCGACCAGATGCACAGGCCCATGACGTTGGGCACAACGAGCAGAAGGGCACCGCAAACTCCCGACTTGGCAGGCAGACCTACTTTGAACGCGAATTGACCCGAGTAATCGTACATGCCGCATGAGTGCATCAAGGAGAGCACGTCGCGCACGCTATCCGGCTTGAGCACCTTTTCCTCGGTGGTCGGGCAGATGCCTCCGTTGGCCAGGGTAGCTGCCATCATGGACATTGACTCGCAGTTTGCCTCCATTGAACAGCACTGAAAAATGATTTTTTAAATTATAAATTAGATGAAATAAATTGCATAAAATTGTTATTTGTGATTTTTTTTTGTAAAGAAAAATATTTATTCTCTATCCAAATATATAAATTATCCTACCTGGAAATAGAAGTCCATGCACTCCCTGAGATTGGCTTTGTCGGGGAAACACTTGTTCTCGCGCATGTAAAATCCCAGGGCATAATTCCTGTCCGCAGCCTCGCGCTCCGAGAGGAACACAGCGTTGTTGAAACCTATCGTCTCGCCACCGGCCAATCTCTAGAATACGAATTGTGCTTCGTGAGAAAATGTCTGATTTGATTTTCGAAGTTTCTCACTTTAAAATAATTCATAGTAAAATCAAACTTCTCAGCAAGAGTCATCTCGTGTCTGATAAGCGTTTTCAGAAGCGAGCAGCAGAGGATGGCACCAGCGTTAATCATGGGATTGTGAGGTTTTTCTAAATACGAGGAAAATAAAGCATTGTTGGTTTGGTGGTCACAATATTAAGCATTGTATGGAACTCACTATTATAGTCGAGGACAAGCTCGTTGAAATTCCGTCCAGATGGTTCTTGCCCAATGTATTTGTGCACCAAATCCGCGCCTAACTGATCCAAGGCTATTGCGTACGTCAGAGGTTTGCTGAAATTTCGTAAAATACAACTTAGAGTCAGTGCACCTGGATTTACATTTTTGACAGTGCCAAAATCGATTCGTGAGATTCGAATTAGGTTGGGCAGACGAGAGTTGACGTCGACACGGCGTGCTGGAAATCGGTGAAAACGTGAAAATCGTTGTTTTATTTGGTGGTTTTTACGTTTCTGCAGTGTTAAATTGTTAACTGAGTGGTTTGACTGCTTAAATTGACCTGAAAATCGAACCCCAGGAATCTATTGGCACGGTTAAAAACGAAATTCTAAAAAGGAAAGTGTTTGAGTCAGACCTGCAAGACTGCAGGGTGAAGGGAACGCTGGTGTCACCGATGGAAAAGCGCTGGCCGTCGATGGTGACCACCGAAACGCCCCAGTAATCGGGATTCATGCGCGCCAATTGAGGAATGTAACCGGCAACCTGTCGCAAAAATGAGACTGCTGCTATATAGCAAACTGAAAACATTTTACCTTTCCTTCGGTGTTGTTCTTGCAGCGCCAGTAAAACTCCTCGATATACTTGCAGAAGCCTTGGAAGTCGGGAATCACAAACTGGTGACGGAACGCTCGTGAGATCAGCACAATATTCGGGGCAATTACTCTGCGAATTCAGGTTTTAGTTATTTTCAAATCATTAATTGATTCATTCTCTCACGTTTTGAATGTATCCCTGTTCAGCTTTTGTGTCTCGGGGGACCCTCCTTCGTATCCCGACTCTTTGTGCACTTTGCGCAAATTGTCGGTCATCTCCGCCAGTCTCGGGTCATTTCTTCTCAGACCGGTGGACCGCAAAGCCTTGAAACAAAGGATTTTTTCAAAGATAGACGGATTTCAATTAAAAAAATTACTGCGAGAAATTTTCCAACGGGAAGCAGATCTGTGTCTTCATTTTTGAACATATCAAACAGGACGTCTTCAACATTTTTATTCTGGTCTTGGTCTCGGGCACTATAATCACATCCAATGCAATTAAATTTTGGGTAACAATATATCAGAAGAATGAAAATGAGTTGATATTTAAAACGATGAATGAAGTTGCATTTTTTTCGAGCACTGTAACGATATAATGAATTTTTAATATCCTACTGACATGGGAGTGACGGTTTAAAATTAATTTTATTATGATGAGAAATATTTGCATGCCAAATTTTGACAGGCAGCAGTCCTCGTTAAAAATCGCGGTTTGTTGATGCCATGCAAAAGAAGAACGAAAGTCAAATTCCGATACGCGTGCAACAAAACCATACAAACATTTTCACATGAACATTAATTTAGAATATAATTGAATTGCAAACTAATAAGTTGTCAACTGCTGGCAGGATTTACTTACATAGCCGTGTAGTCGGAATCGTGAACGAATGCAAATCCTCTGAGAGTGTAAGCACACAACAAACAGACAAAAGTGAAAAACAAGTTGTTTTTTATTTTGAATTTAATATTTATAAAAGGCGCGGCATACATGCACTTTCGCTTTCATAGGACTGCAATAAAATCAAGTACATGTGGTCTGTGCGAGACGACTGGTCTATTTCTGACTTTTTTTCTAGGCTTGGACCGCGGCCAATTTTTTTCATCATTAAACAGAGCCGCACCCTGAACAACTCAACGGGGGTGATGTGTGTGCATGGGGTGGGTTTACGCGACGAACCAAGCGGGGGGTTAGCAGGTTGACCTCGATTTCAAAGGGAGAAAGGAATCGTCATCATCGCCTTTGAAATTAATTAGAGCTCGGCACACTTGTACACAACTAGGACAGCTCTGTCACTCTCTGGAGTGCGGTGAAAATAAGAGCTCGTCATGCATTATAGGAAGACTTTAACTTATAATGTTTTTTTTTCAGTGCTCATTCAAAAATTTCAGCAGAAAAATACTGATTGGTTTAAAATACTTTCTTTATATTGTTAAAATTAAAAAGGGATTTTTTTAAATTGTATATTAGCCTCATTATATTCAGCTCATTATTATAACTATTAATCCTATTAACAGAGCTTATGATCAGGAAAAGTATATAGCTCTAGCAGGGGCTTGAAGAAATTTCTTGATGAAATTTTCTAACTGAAACAAGGCCTTATTTGACTGAAAACACGATTTTCCCTCATTTGCGGGGTTTACGCGACGTTGAATTTTTCGCCATTTTTCGGTCATAGAAACAAAAAAAAATCGGACACCTTTGAACTCGTCTCGTTAAGTGGAACAACTTTCCTGCTGACCTCAAAGTGGTAGGTAAAGATCAATTTTTTGAATGAAACTTGAATTTGAAATTAAAGAGGGGATTTCCTGGATTGACATGAAGTATGGAGTATACATACGTATTTCACCCATGAAAAGATGTTAAATGAGACGGATATAGAGGGAAAATTAGAATACGATAAATAATAATTTTTAAACAGTTTGGCTGAAATTGCAGTCTAAAAATATTAACATGATCGTTAGATAATTTTTTTTTGTTTAAATAACCATTTAGTAAAAAATACAAATTAAAAAAATATATATTTTAATTACCAAGGACGCTTTGAACAGTTAAATATTTGTCCTCATTCAAGGCAAAATTAAGCAAAGCATTGAAAACACATCACAGAAAATGTTTGAATTGAGATATGCTAAAAAATTAGAAAACCAATCAAAAATATTTTGAGTTTCGGAAAAAAATGTAGTTCAGCAAATAAATTCTGACGTTAAACAAGAAATAAATGAAAATTATAGAATTTCCTAGACCTGATAAAGCGGGCGAGCAGCTTGAAGAAGCGCTGGTTTGCCTCGTTCGCCTTGGCGGCGTGCCTCGTGGGGGTGGCGGCCCCCGACGAGGCCCCCGAAGACGAGTCGTCGGCACCGCCGCGCAGCACCGCCAGACTCGTGACCAGGTCGGAGCCGCCCGTCTGACTCATGAGCCATTGCGTGGACGAGCGGCGGCCCTGGGCGCGCGCCCGCAACAACTCGGCCGCCTCCGCCGCCGCTTGCCCATTGCCACCGCTGCGCTGCATCTTGAGCAGCAAATGGGTGCGGCGGGGGCGGCCTGAGCCCTTTTATAACCTGCTGCTTGCCTCACCTGCTTGCTGCCGGCGAGCGAAACTCCTCCAGCGGCGCGAACATCCGACTCACTTGCACCGAACTTGCGCTCAGGGGCTGGAAAAGAATGCGAAAAGTTATTATCAATTCTTTTAAATAAAAATTATTTGTTTCTTTGTTAAACTTCGATAATTAGCTAAAAAAACTCTTAGAATTCAACGTACTAAACGCTGATAAAATCTCCTGAATTTTTAAAAATAAGTAAAAATTTTATTGCTTATCGTATTTTAATTCCGAGAAAAATATGTCAATTGAAAACGTAAAAAATTAGGGATAAATAACAAATCGTTTTTTATTGTCGATAACAAATATGGAGCTACGCTATGGTAGCCAGCTCAGAAAATTTGAAAACGTTATCTTGAAACGTTAATGAGCTATTAGTCAATTTAGATGGTTTTATTCCGTTTTAGGAGATTTTAAGTATGGTTCGAATGGCTTAAAATTGCACATTTCGTGCTCATTTGATGGTCCCACAGCGATTAGAAGATCAGAAGTAATATATAGTCATTCATCTAAATTTCACAGCCCTGTGGATTCTAATCCCTATTTGTCGAAATTTAGCCAGTGGGGTGTGTGGCTTATGAGGGGAATTCTTCTAATTATAGAAGTAAAACACGATTTAGGTAGGCCGATAATAGTCGCTACTAACTTTTGGTTGGCGACTCACACGCTAGCCAGCGTAAATTTAACCGATATTTTGAAGAATGTTTTAATACAAAATTTGTAACGTAGTGAAGAAATAATTTTGTAATAATGGCCACGTTGCTGATTTGTTAAGAATGGCCATCACTCACGATTCAATCTGTCCATAATTTTAAAAAGAAATTCATTCATAACAGTTAAAGGTAAACTTATTTTTTAACTGTCGAAAGTGATGTGCGTGCATAAATAAATTATACAGCACAGCATTTAACGGATTCAAAAGAATAAAAATTAGAATTAATTTAGGAAAGGTGGTTGTTACGTTTCGCTTTTGTTTATTTTTTAACATCCTTAAGAATATTTAAATGATGTGTTTAAACTGTTGGTTTTGTACGGTTAAAAGAAGCGTTAAAAAGAAAATTGAGAAATAACCAGAGGAAACTTATAAAAGAGAATTAAAAAAAGATTTTCCCATGAATTGGCTCTTGAAAGTGCTCCACTTTATCTCTTAAATATGCATACGTAGTAATAATATATTGAGCAACAATCACATCTTGACAAAAATAAAAATAAATGTTTTGTTATTACTAACCGCTTTATTTTAATTCCTCTTATTGCGATTTTATCCAATGGTGGGCTCGGTTATGAAGGGAATCCAAGTTTTGGAGTTTAATGTGCTACAAACGCTTAATAAATTTTGTAAAATAAATTTATTAAATATAACATCAAGTATAGACTTTTTAATAGTATCATAGCTACTGTGAAGATTTTCCATTTCTTTGTTCTTAATTGGCAAAGAATATTAAAACTAGCTCTTTTGAAATTCATGCAAGTGATACAAAGGAAAACAAATAAATAAAAGTTGCATGCGGTGTGGTATCATTAACAATTTATCCTGCCTTGTTAGCCCTTCATGTTGACGAGTGCACGGCTATTCCGACTATTTCGGCCTTATCTGTGATAAGCAATGATTGCACCGCTTACTCGACATATGGTGCAAGTACTGATGCACACAACCTACAGGTGTTGTTAATTATTCACTGGAAACACCGATATCCTCTCTGGCTTTATGTCATCAAAGACTTTTAAATTGGTGGAAAACTGAACCATGGCTGCTCTGCTCGCTGGGAAAGATGAAAGCGAGTGCGGTTTAGTTGTTGTTAGGGCGACAAGCGGCTCTTTTACCGTACAAAAGGCAGGGGGGAAAGCCGTTTCCTTTTGCGATAAGGAGAAGCGTCGAGATTCACGTTTTCACACACTAATTCTAATACGTTTAATCAGCAGTGCTGTAATGCATCACGGAACTGTGCTCTCTTCAAGCAATAGATTTAGTTTAAAAACAATAAAAATTAATTTTAATCAACGTCCTTTGCTTTTTTATAGTTTAACGAGGAACTAAATTGTTTAAAAAAAGAATATCGTAAATTATCTTTACAAATTTAAAAATAACTGCGGTTAAAATGATTTATAGTAAATTTTTCCTGCGTTACATAATCGGGTGCAAATCGATTTTAGCTTTAGTTTTTGCTCTTTCTTGCTTGGTGCCTTCTCTATAATTACAATTGATATAATTTCATTAATCTTAATTTAGTTTCGCAGTATGATAATATACTCCAACGAAATATCCTGCAAAATGGTCAATTTTTAGCCAATTTTCTGCGTTGAGAATTTTTTCAATGGTATTATTGCCAACCTGAATTACTGTTTATATTTTCAGCGGCGAGCAGCAAGTTTGTTTTGCTCAGGTGATTGATTATTACCTGTTTTTGGCGCTAATTGAAGGTGGCAAACGCTCACCTGAGCAATACCGAATTAACACCGCGGCCCTTTAAGAGCGGCGCGCACCCGAGTGCAGAGCTCATTCCGTCAGCGGCGAGGGCCCTCGAAGGCCCAATGGCGGGCTCCCTGTTGCTCGCGGCCCGTCGGCGGAGCCAATTATTGATTTTTCGAGTGGAAACGGGATCTTCCCAAATCCGCGGTCGCAAGAACTCCGCTTTTGAAACAAGGATCCGAGTTTAATTGAGAATTATTTCAAAGTGAGATTTGATTGAACGCAGCTGAGCGCCCGAAATAGTTTTCCGATATGGATCAGAATAATCCTTTCAAGTTAAGAATCGGCTTTGTAAGGCGCGAGAGTGTGACAGCGGGAAATCGATTTTAAGCAGGTCTGCCCGCTGATCGACCTTGCGACCAGAATTTAATACGAACCGTGAGAGTGTGAAATGCGCTGGGCCGTCGGAGGCCACTGATCACGGCCCGCAGGCCCACGCGAAGGGCCATTCCGTCCGGTCAGTTGGGGTGTACTGGTCTGGTCTAGTGTCTTCTAGAGTCTTGCTTCGCCAGTCTGGACAGACGTCTGCGCATTGCCAAGAATCTGAAAACACTAACGGTTTAACCGGTTTTAACTCTCTGTGGTATTATCGGATCAAAAGCCTTGTTAAATTCTTTTAGGAAATTGATTTTGATCTAATTTTTAAGTTTAGAAAAATTCATAGAAAGTGTGATTTGATGAAAATGACAGTGAAATTTTGGAATTGTGCGATTACCTTGGAGCCAAATTTGAACCGGTTAAAACTGGAGAGTGACGTCAGTTTGAACGCGAGCGAGCGCCAGATTATTTCGTCACCGCGACGTCGGCGACTGCGTTTTTTGGCTTTTAGTCGCCTGAGTTCGCGTTCACGTGCCATTTAACTATTCGAGCAAACAATTCTGCAACACTTCTGTAATCATTGAACAAGAATTTGCGCCTCATGCTCAAACGTGGGAGTGGAAAAAGTCTGTGTCTGAACCTTAAAAATAGAATGGAGAAATGGAATATTAAATCTCTTGCTTTGCTTTGCGATTCACACATATTGGCATCTGGCCAATCGTCTGGGGATAAAATAAATAACATTAATCTCACAAAATGAACAATAAAGACAATATAATAAATATAATGGAAACCTAGCAAAGCTACATAATATCTTCCTGGCGCAGAGTTCCTTTTGTCGAATACTGGTCCACTGAAGAATAAATCATGGATTGGTTTTGTTATTTTATCCTTGTGAAGGGAATCTGCAGTTTTTGTCAATAATTAAATACTTTTATGTATATTGTACTTAATTATTTAACGAAAATCCATTGGTTTTGAACCAAAAACTCATTATCACTGTCGGCTCGGAAATATACTCTATTTTATCTCTAACAAATTTAAGATACAATTAAATACACATTGAAAGCTTTTAAAATGGGCTTTGTAATGTAAAACACTGTACTTTTTCATAAGTAGGGCAAGATTTTCGCTATTTAAATTGAAGGTAGGCAACCGGCACGCCCTGTAAGTACAGCACATTGCATAGCTTGCCCCTTGATTGCATACGTGAACATATTTTTTTACAGAGAACTTCTATTTTCTGTTTCTCTTCATATTCATATGCAAGTAAAATAAATCTCACCAGGCTGAAAGTGGCGTTTGAAGATGTGTTAATTGGCTGAAATGCTTTTCTGATATGATTATGAGAGATAATAATTCCGTGTTTGTTCGTCACAAATCATTCTTATTACAAGCACCTCAAAGGAAATTATTTCTAATTAAACACTGTTAAAATCAAAGATGAATCTTAACTTGCTGCATTTTAGTGCGCGTTTCTTTGGACATCATCACAAAAATTATGTTCAAGAGTTAAATATTCTGCTTGGCATCCCAAACATTGATGTATTTAAATATTTGTCTCAAGAATAACTACAGTGAATATTTCGTGTTTAGATGGCATGTTATTTTTCACCTGTATTTTAAAACTCTGGCTTCTAGGTGTCTCGGCATCAGCAATCTTTCTCATTTTTAGAATTCTCAGCATTATACTGCCTTCATTCCCTGACTTTTAGCCGTATCTAACGGGTGTCTGCACAGTTGGGATGAATCGCACCAGAGTTAAATTGGTATAATTGTAAATCTCAAATTTAATAGCCTTTTGAACTAGAGCGTTTTAAAAGTTGTGACATTTTTTTTAGAGATTTTAAAGCATGGGTAAGGAAGGAAGCACTCATCCGTTGGCCACAATACCATGGTTGCCTACCCCGACGTGTAATTTGAGGCTGCGAGACTCTGCAATTTTTAAAAATCGGTACAGCTATGCTGACTTCAGATACCAGGAGGACTTGGAAAGGCTCATGGGTTCGGAGTTTGAGGTTGAACGGACGAGACTTTCAATATATGACTTTAAATCGTTCAACAAAGCTTTCCCATTTTACATTCCACTGCCGTAAGTGCAAATAATTTTTGTAGCTTTTTTACAGTTAGAGTAATTAATTTAATTGTCTTTTCAGTCACCATACGATGTCTGTCAATGGAATCCGGGAGACAGGCCTTGATGGACAATATTGGCAAGTGGCAGCGCAGTTTTTGCTCAGCAACAAAGTGCTGGGGCCATCTATATGGAATAATGACCTGCAATCTGGACATAAAGCTTCCAAAAATGAAAAGAAGTCCCATATCATCAAGGTATAACCAATTGTGTATTTGTCACTGGGTGGAGAGTTTTAATTCGCACTTATTACAGGGCAGCATTCCGCAATGCCGGCGTCCTGAGGACTTTCTTTTCGAGCCCTGGATTTTGATTCAACTGCCGTTCCAGCCGGTCCTGCTGCACCAGTGGCTTGTTGCTGTGTTCGTTGAAGTCTTGATTTTCGAAATGGAAATGTCCGAGTTTTACAATTATCCATTTCCGGAAGAGTTCAAGATCGCAGTGTCTGAACTGGACATAATCCTCAAGGCCCTGAAAGGCAATTTGGGCTTTGGATTCGATTGGCTGCAGAGCCAAGCAGAAGCTGCCTGCGAGAATGAAATTGTCGTCGGAGACCTGGTCGAATTTACCAATATGTTGAAGGAAACGCTCGCGTTTCTAGAATTTCGGTTCTCAGTCGGACGAACAGTGATCAGTGCGCTTAAAAAACTTTGCTGGAGCGCTTCACAGTCCCAATCTAAATTAGTCGAACTGGAGAAAACCAAAACAGCGTTCGATGAGAGGAACTTCCTGTACAATTGGACCGCCTGGCGTGAGATCGGAGATGTTACAGTTTTTGGCAACTCCTCAGAGCGATTGGTGTCTTACGAGGACGACTTACACTCCAAACTGCTGGGAAAAAACACCTATCCCACTCATTGCAGGTCTAACGTCGTAATTGGAAATTTGATCAAGAATTTTAGCCCTCAGATAGACATTATTTTCTTCGTGTTTGATCCCACATGCTGCAAACTCGTGCAGAATTTGAGAAATTGTGAAAGTATGCCGGTTACGCTAGCAATTTTCAAAGATATATTAATGCTCTCTACAAAAATTTCAGATGCAACCACCCTGATGATGATCAGAAAAGAAGAGCATGGAATTCTAGGATCTATTTTGTACAACAAAATGAAAGTGGAACTCGTTGACGCCTGCGACAAACTCGGCAGCTATCTGTGCAAAGTTTCAAAAACTTCCCCATCAACATTTTTCGAGGGAAAATATGGGGATGCCAACGACATTGACCTGCCAAAAATCATGTGTGCTCTGAGCAAAATGCACGACACAGAAAAGTGGGAATTGCAGAACCTCTTGCACGAAGTGAAGAAAAATATTCTTGAAAGTGACGGCTGCTCTCCTTATTTTGCAGATGGCTCTGAAAAGATCGCTTCTGATTTTGAGGTTTTTATTTTATTTTTTTTTTTAAAGCGCCAGTCGATTCCTGAGGGTTGAAAATTTAATAAAGTCAGCCGAATCACTCGGTCGGCAATTTGACACGATTTGCCGATGCGGAGAGTTTTTCGGCTATCTGACCTAATTCGACCCGCAGGAATCGATTGGCTTTCAGATTTAATCAATAATAATTTTTAGAAGAAATTCAAATTGAATTTTTATTCTAATTTTAGGCAAGAATAAAGAGGATTGTTTACGAAACCATCGCAGACCATTATAAAATCAAAGAATTTGAGAAGGAGAAGGATGAAAAGTTGCGTGAGTGGCAGATCGGGCAGTACCTGTTGCCCTGCTTTGTCGCCTCCTTCCTCGATTTGTGCGCTGACATATCGGTCGACGAGAGCACCAAAGAGTGGTACATGCGTTTTGTCGACGAGCTCATCGCCTCCTACGAAAATTTTGGATTTTCTCGATCCTCCGACGCCTGCATCATGTTAGAAGTGGAGCAGGGTTTGTCCTTCTATATGTCATTCAACTACGACCACTCATCAATGCTGGTGCGCCACTTCAGGAGGATCTCGCACGCCCTTTTTGCTGAAATCCAAAGCGACACTGCTATCGCCATGCAAAAGGTTTTCTCGTGTTTCGACCAAAGTATTTCTTCCCCCGTTGGCGACCAACCAGCTCCGATTTTCTGGCAGTGGCTGTTGCTCGACTTCTTCACGAGGGTCAGGGAAGCGTTGACCTCGACCACTCCATTGGCTCTCACCACTTCACTGTCCTACGAGGAAAAGAAGGACGAGATCATCGACTTGATCAGATTGATTTTCGTCGATGCGACGTGCAGCTACGACGTTTTTGAACTCGATCCGGACCCAGTGCAGCTTCTGAGACACGTCCTTCTCTTCAGTTTTGAACAAATAAACGCACAGGCTGCCGCAGAGTTGCAAGTGAATATTCTTCCAGCGAAATTCAAGCTGGCAATTGATGAAAATGCTTTGGAAAATGAGATGAAAACACTGTCTGAAAGGCAAATTCTCAGCATCGCCTTCTACTTAGCCTTGAAGCTCACAAAAAGAGCCGTTTTCAAAGAGGCATCTAAGACTCCGAAGCAGCTCTTTGGCGAATTTGACACTGCATTCCACAGCTACCTGGCTGCAGGTAACATGTGGGCGCTGAAAGAGTATGCCCGCGCCTTTTTCGGGAACGAATCTAGAGTCCTGATCGACTTTGCACGCTCGTTCGCTCCGACGTGCTATTTTCTCGCTCTGAAAGAGCTCAGTATTGACAGTTTGGAGGCGATGTCCTTCCCCGACGATTACTGGTACTTTCCCATCGAGCACTGCAGGTGGTGCGGCAGGGCCGATTCGGCCGAACTGCGAGTGTGCTCCGAGTGCGAAATCGACACCAAGTATCCGACCGTGAACCTTTACTGCTCGGAGCAGTGCGACGTTATCGCCAGGCGCAAGATTCACAGCGATGAGCACGACCACTTTTTGTGGCACCAGATCGAGCAAAACTTGCGGGAATGACACTTAAACTTGGTGTACTCTGGTATTTGATCAATTCATAAGCTGAATAAATAAATGTTGAAA
The DNA here is from genome assembly GCF_949628265.1 of Cloeon dipterum. NCBI lineage: Eukaryota > Metazoa > Arthropoda > Insecta > Ephemeroptera > Baetidae > Cloeon > Cloeon dipterum. Next base: position 17,263,644 of record NC_088789.1, read on the forward strand.
AATAAGACGGGTTGGCATTGACATTGACGCGAAGTAGAGGAATTTATGATAGCGAGAATAATATTGAAACGATCTGCGTTTATATATTGTCCATTAAGATATTTATTTAAAGTTGTGATTAATTTATATGTATTGTTATTAGCATTTGGGTGGTCGAAACGCAAATGATTTTTGTTTACGCTTTGGTGGCGTGCTCCGAATTTAATTGTTATTTGTGTTAGACTTGTGTAGGAGGAAATAAAAAAGGACTAATAAATTTGAAATAATTATTTAGAAACCAGAGAGAAGTGACAAAAACCTATTAAGTGTAAGTGAAGAATTTGGAGCTGCGATGATGAAAAATGAAATTGAAGATGAAAATTAAGTTTAAAAATTGCTGAATTACATTGAGCCCCCTATTTATTATGGTAAATTTCCGATTGCCAAATTTCTCGATAAAAATGAGCGACTTTTTCAATCATTTTTTCGCCTGATCGTCGCGATCTATTCATTTAATTTCCCTCCTCGCGAAATAAATCATGATTTGACAGCAAAGAGATTGTGATCACTGGCAATGATCCACTTTAAATGAATATGAATTGTGCAGAAGAACACTCAAGCAAAATTCGCTGCTTATATTGAGCAACATTTGTTCCCTGTAAATAGAGAGCAACTGTGCCTTTTAGTCGGCCTCTCTTGTCACTAACCCCCCAACCCCCCGGTACTGCTCTGTTTTCCACGACATTCGCGCGCTTTACTAAGAAGACTGATTTAAATTGATGAGTTTACCAACCCTCAAAATAGCCACGGTTAAAATGAATTAATAAATACTACAAAGAACTTCTGAGTAATAAAGCTGATTAATTATTAAAAAAATGATTTTTATTAATATTTAGTATCTATGTATTGATTTTAGGGGTAAATCAGTGATATTTATCCCAATAATATATTTTTGTTAGGTTGGTATCAGCATCAGGTCAAATAATAATCATGGCGGAAAATTTCTGTCAAAAGCAGCTAGAGACCTCGACGTTTTTCCAGTATGAAGAGGGATCCTGCAGCAGCAACTTACCTTATTAACGCTGTAAACGGTTTCCAGGGAATCCTTGTGAAGCGATCCAACGATACGTCTACGATGTTGTGGTTTGCATAAGCGGACTGCACGGAAATTGGATCGAATTAGGAGGAGACTTGTCAGCGGTACAAGATGGCTTCCGGGGCAAACGTTGGGGAAGTTGTTGATAACGGGGACTCTGGCGAAGGGACGTCGAGCAGCACGAGGAAAAAGCCTAGAGAGTCGACTGGCGAGGAGAGCGACGAGGATGGTAAATCTTCACTGTGTTTTGTGGCCGTGACACGGGTTGTGGGGCGAAGTCCGCGACTCCAGTGGGCGTGGTGGGAATTTTGACAGCACCAAAGTTTCTCTGCCAAATGGAAAATTGCGCTACATTTCACTTAGCGTACAAGTGGTCGTGTTGGCATGAATTAGGATGCTGCAATGCAAAATGCTTTCAATTGATTATTTATTTGTATTTCTAACGCGCATATTCATAATATAAAGCCAGATTTTAACCGTCGATATTTATATAAATGCATACTCAAATGTCAATCTTGTATGGGTTGTTATTTATGTAATTTATTGTTATGGCCATGACAATGAACGATCATCTTCTTGTTGATTGTGCTTTAAGGCTATTGATTGGAATTTTATCTTAATCAGTTGAAGACTGTCTCAATCTTTTGATTCAGTAAAAAAGGGAAACATTTAGTAGCATAATATTGTATTTCATTTAGCAGTTGGAACACAAATTATTATAATTTGACGGTCAATTTATTACTTTGAGATTCTATGAGTTGAATAAATTAGCAAATGAAATTCGATTTTGGGATCTTGCCACATAATTTAAATTACGCATTTCAATTTTTCGCTGGGTCACTCACAACCAAAAAGGTTCTAACCACAGTTCTAAACACGGCTACAAATGATAAGTTTTTTTATCTGAAAAAATGTCCGGAAGTACATTTAAGGAGCACTGAAATCTCATGTTTGATAGCGCGAATCAGTATAAAATCGATTACATAAATGCTAGTGTGGCGAATTTTAAGTCTGGGTCTGAGCCCAGCAAAATGTGCCACAAGAACGCCAGCAACCAATCAGTAAAGGGACGGTTCTCTGATTGGCTTTTTGATGTTGAGCTCGCCTAATTGGAAGATCGAGACAGGATCGCCACAGCTTGAGGAACAAGACAGGCTGCTAGCTGCCAGCCTTTTTGCATAACTTGCTTGCGCCGGCTACCGCTGTGTCGCTTCTGTCTCGATCTGCTACATCAAACAGCCAAACAAAGTGAACCGTTCCCTTTTCTGTTTGGTTGCCGGCGTTCTTGTGACACTTTTTGCCAGGTTAATCGTGGTTTACACGTTTTTGGCACGTGTTGTGTCGATTTTGTCCACGGAATGATTTGGATGCTCAACCAAATATGACCATACGAAATCGATTGGTAATTTTAAAATTGAAATTCCAGTGCTACCATTAATTCATAAGAATTTGATATCTAATCAACTACATGACCACACTGCGTCAGTTAAACAAATCCACGAAATGCCGCTTGTTGCTTGAAAAATACGTCACAAATAATACCTTTCAATAGCATTCACAATTAGGGATACCAAACAACCAAAAAGCTAAAACCCGAAGATTTCCCATAAGCTCATGTGAAATTTTGGGATCGAAAACCCGGAGAACCTCCCGTGTTCAATTTTCAAAAAAAGACCTGGACACTCCTGGTCGAGCAGTCCCAAACCCAGGGATCTCCGGCCAAAACGCGGAGGTTGGCAGCCCTATTCACAATCGTAAACAAGTTTTCAAAATTGTCATAAAGCAACAAATAAACACATTTCAAAAACTTTCCACGTCTATGGATGTGCGGAGTGCCCTATTTTATTACCTGCTAACTAGGATTCCTGATGTTACAGAAAAGGAAAAGGAAAGGCAAGACAGACTCATGTCGTTGGACGGCACAGGAGCAAAACCTGTCGGTGGGGCACTGGGAATCCAAAGAAACAAGTCGGAGCGAGAGCGAAAGATTGGACATCGGAGAGTTGGCGTTGGCGGAGAAATCACGTACAAAAAAGTAGGTGTGCTTTATTTATTTCTTGCTCTTTCTCACACGCTGATTCCGCAGATCCAAACGACGCAAATCATGGGTTCCATTCAGCTGGGGATCCAGCACGCGATTGGAGGACTGGCGTCCAAGCCAGAGCGTGATTTGCTCATGCAAGACTTTATGACTGTGGAAACCACTAATTTTCCAAGTGAAGGATCCAACCACACTCCGGCACACCATTATTCAGAATTTAAGTTCAAAACTTATGCCCCAATAGCGTTTAGATACTTTAGGGACTTGTTTGGCATCCAGCCAGACGACTTTTTGGTAATTTTCTGCCTATAATCTGAGGATTATGTTAATGATTTTGTGCTCCTCTCACGCAGATATCCCTTTGTAATTCTCCATTGCGGGAGTTGTCAAATCCAGGTGCTAGCGGCAGTATTTTCTACCTCACCACCGATGATGAATTCATCATCAAAACTGTTCAACACAAAGAGGGCGAATTTCTGCAAAAACTCCTTCCTGGATATTACATGGTTTGTTTTTAGCCCTGGGGCCTAACAATTTTTTTAGTAGATTTGGAATTTGATTTTTGGCAATGCCAATAGATTCATGAGGCTTGAATTTGGATTGGCTGACAATCCAATAGGACATGGCGAAAATTGGGGAAAATGAAAAAGCCGTTACTTTGGTGGTTTTTGGTTTGAACCCAACAAATCATTGAAGAGAGCAGGTCTAAGATTTAGACGTGGCGTTATATGCTGGGTTCAAACCAAAACCCACCAAAGTTATGGTTTGAACGTACCCCCAATTTTCTGCACATTGTGTCGAAATGGAGGGACTCGAGAATCATTTGGCACAGTCAACCATGAAACTCATTGCCAGAGTGGCGCCCTAATCCCCTTTTCTTTCATTGCAGAATCTGAATCAGAATCCGCGGACACTGTTGCCAAAATTCTTTGGTCTTTACTGTTACCAATGTAATTCTAAAAATGTCCGGCTTGTAGTGATGAATAACTTGCTTCCATCGTGGGTAAAAATGCATCAGAAGTATGACTTGAAAGGGTCCACATACAAAAGAAAGGTAATGACCCTAACATAAGTTTGTTAACAACCTACTGAACGTGTACTGCTTGCAGGCTTCAAAGTCCGAGAGGTTAAAAAAGTCTCCAACCTACAAGGACCTTGACTTCATGGAGCACCACCCTGATGGGATCTACCTGGAGGCTGATACGTACAGCGCTCTGATAAAGACAATACAGAGGGACTGTCGGGTGCTTGAGAGTTTCAAAATCATGGATTACAGCTTACTAGTAGGCATTCACAACCTAGATCAAGCAACGAGAGAAAAGATTGTATGTGTATCGCCTCTAGCTCAAGATAACTGATTTAATAATTTTTCAAAATTCAGGAGCAGAAAAACGAAGAGAAACTCGCAGCTGAGAAGTCAAGGGCTGAGAAACCAGCGGTGGACGAAGAGCCTGCCGTGTCTGTGGCTGCTCCTAGTGGAACTTCTTTGAATAGAAGTAGATCCATTAATCGACAGAGACTGGTTGCCCATTCCACAGCTATGGAGAGTATTCAGGCTGAGAGTGAACCAATTGATGAAGAGGACGATGTACCGTGAGTGTTGCATTTTTTTATTATTGGAGAAATTTTAAATCCTGATTGACGTTAAATAGATAAAGAAAATTTCTGAGCCTTGATGCGTTATCAGTGACGTCATCTTTGCTAGTTTTGTTTGCCTCTAAACAATTACGTTTTTGAAAACCAACGAATGAGGCAAACAGTAAACGCGTCAGGACTAAGTAAAGATTGTGGAGAGCAGAGTAGATCTGTTTATCATGGGCTACAACCAAACAAAAGAGGGTAACCTAATCCTGTTTGAATATAAATTAGGGAGTGAAATGGATCCTGTTATTTGTTGAGAAGCAACAAGTCGTTAACTTGTCACATGTGTATAAAATCGTTAAAAAACCCAATTATTTTTCAGAAATTAAAAAAAAAAACAAATCGATAATTTTGTCTTGTCAAGGAGAGTTAGCATACTAAATTTCACCATGATTGGATAAATTGTCAATTTTTTCAAAACCCCTTGAAAATTGAAATCAAAACCGTCCCAAGTCAGGCTTTGCAAATCGGAAATAATGCTACTATGAAAATTATTTTTCTAATTTCATGAAAAACCACAGGTTTGAGGCAAATATGCATGCCTGGGGGAACGATCCCAGGGTTCCCTTGGTAGAAATTATCTTAAAATCACTTCACATTTTGCAGGCCTGGCGGCATCCCAGCAAGAAACGCAAAGGGAGAACGGTTACTTTTGTATTTAGGCGTCATTGACATTCTTCAGAGCTATCGGCTACAAAAGAAACTGGAGCACACATTCAAATCAATAATTCACGACGGGGTAAGTAGCATCATGCTTTTTGTCTTTTGCCAATGTCTACATGTCTGCCCTTGCGAAAACAGGACACGGTCTCTGTCCATAGACCTGGCTTCTATGCGCAGAGATTCCAAGATTTCATGGCGAAAACTGTCTTCACCAAAATCCAGTCCCGTGAGTATCTGAAGCAAAGCCATTTTATTTCTCTCTCTCTCTCTCTCCCCGCTGAAAATTGACTCACTTTCTTCTTGTAAAAACACATAGCTTCTAAAATGCAGTAATAATAGCTTTGATAATAAGCTCTGGTGGCTAGAAAACTAGGCCTGGAAGTCTGTAGAGCTCATGATATTAATCTATAAGCCAATTTTCGTGCTGATGGTGGCATCAAACATCTGTTACGAGACCATGTCAATCACCCGAGGGAAAGTATTCCAACAAACCGAGTCAGTCAGTCAGTCAGGCAAATGAAAAACTGATGATCGTGATGAAAATCGTATTGGTGTCCAAAAATGCTTGCTCAAATCCCCCCTGCCCTCTTGTGGTGTCACTCCTCACAATTTGCAGGGTCCAAGTTCATTGTGCTACTTACGTGTTGCTAGTTGTGGAAAGCCATTATTCCCCCGTCCCATTCATTTAGTCATTCGACCATTTTCCTGGTTGAAGTACTCATGTGGGCATGTATTGGGGTTTATTATTCCTTCCTTTCCTATTATCTGTCTAAGGGGTTCTTGAGAAGGTATTGACTTTTGTCTTGTCTATTTCTGCTTCCTCTCTGGCCCTTCTCTAGTGGACTTGCCTGCCATTAAGGGTAACCATCGCAAGTTCCGTACCCTCGTGACAAGCTATATAGGTAGGGATACTCTAATATCTGATCATCAAGTCGTTTTGAGTTTGCAACCAGCTCTTTTTCATCCTCCTTGTTTGTTTGTGTCGATGCTAATAACAACAACAAACAGCGAGCAGTTTTTTTCTTTCTTTCACGTTTTTACTAATTAATATTACTCATTAATCAATTCGATTTATTGTGTAAAATGTCTTGTAAATAATTTTTTTTTTCAAAATTTTCCCTTTCACAATGGTTGTCAAATTAATTCATATTAATAATTACTGGATGTTGTGTTGGTGTACATTTATGCATCATATTTTGAACAGCTTCCATTATTTTTTATTTTAAACATCATTTTTCTCACTACCTCCTACAAGTCATCAATCAATCGATCGTGTGTTAAACTTGTAAACTTTTCACTTCTCTTAATTCACGTTCACAGCTTTAAAGGATATGTTAGGTACAGTATTCGTCGAATTATAGTGAAAAGTTGACAAAAAAAATCTTTTAGTAGTAAAAAAATGTTCAAAACCTGTACCTAATGTCCAAAATCTTGTGCATTGGCATTGCAAAGAACTAATGCTGGACAGTACACATCTAGGAGGTTCAGTGATAGATTAGTAAACTTTTACACTTTTTCTTTGCTGGACATTTTCAACGAAACAACAAATTTTCACACTGCTAACAGCACGCTTCTTTATTTAACTGACTGAGCATGCATAATTTTTAAACACCTTTTTAATATTAACACTGAAGAAACGACACAAACCTTTTTTGATTTTTTTTTTCATTTTGCCAGCCCGAAACACCCAGACCGTAATAATACACGAAGGGAAAGGAAACCATTCCTGTAAAATTTTGTTTTTTGGTGGCGTATTAAAAGCTCATCGGCAATTATGAAAGAATCCTGGCTACAGAATTTGCCTCTTGCATTTGGGTGTCAGAAATAAACATTGAAAATGGCATAATTTTTTATTACTAGGAGTCTATCTTTAAAGTAGCTTTAAAGTAGCTCTGAAATTCATTTTTTACAGTGCCAATCGATACCTTAGGGTCAAATTGAGTTTCAAAGCCGATTCACTCTGTCGAAATTTCAACATGACGTACAGCAAATCAGCGGAAATGTAAAAACCGTTACTTAGGTGGTTTTTGGCCTAAAAAGTGCCTCAAGAACGCCAGCGATAAATCGCAGAAACGAGCAGTTCTCTGATTGGACAAAGAGCTGGCCAAAGATATAGACAGCAGCGCAATTAAGAGGCTGGCTGCTGGCTACTTCCATATTGGTGCTGTTGTCTCGATCTCAGGCCAACGCTTCTTCCAAAAGAGTATGTACCGCTCCTTTCTCTGATTGGTCACCGGCGTTCTAGTCGCTCTTTTCTGACCAAAATCGCCAAAGTAATGGTTTCCGCCAATTTTCGGCTTGACATGTTGAATTTAAGACTTGGCATTTAATCCGCCTAACCTAATTTGACCCTCAGGAATCGATCGGCACTGTCAAAATTGAAATTCCAAGAACTGTATTTTAACAAAAACAACCGTGTTAAAAGATAAAAAGTAGCCTTGTTCAATTTTTGTTGAATTTTTTCTTGAGGGAAATACTAAAAAATTAGTGTGGGCTTTGAGTTTCCTTGTCCATTCAGTGTGCGCGGAGCCCTGTTGTGATGCTGTTGTTTTTTTGATGTCGCTTCACTGTTCGTTCTCAAGCCCATTACATGAGTTTCCTCTCCTCCCATAGCTTTGAAGCATTCCCCATCCAAGCGCAAGAGTCTGAACCAGGCGCAGCAGCCGGTCAGTTTGGTTCAGCGCGTGTTGAACGCAAACAGGGCAGCGCAGGAGGACGCCGGCACTTTCGCAGCCGCCGACAACTCTCCGCCGTCCGAAGAGGTCAAAAGTCCGACCGAGTCGACGGCCAGCGTGGCCGCAGCGACGCCCGCGGCAGCCCCCTCAGCCGCCGCTGTCGCATCCACAGCGCCCGCTGCCGTGTCCACTGCTGACCAAGGTAAGGGGCCGAAAAGGGTCGGCTTCAGGGAGCCGAGCAGCCTCGCCCCGCTCGAGCCAACGGCCTACAGCCGAGCGTTCCTCGAGACGCAACTCTGATCGCATGGCTGCATGGTTTGGCCGCCCGCCCGCCCACATGACTAATTAACCCCTAGTCTCGGAATGCTGGTTGTCACTATGAAGCCTATGAGTTTTTTGCATGTCTGACTGACTTTGTACTTATATACCACTGCGTCACGTACACTGTATACACATACACACTCGATGCGCTGGCCGATGCGTTTAGCACTGTTTCTTTTGATATAGTCCGTTCTTGTTTTGCGCAGCTCAGTTTGATTCGAGTTTTGTATAAACCTTAGATGCTAACTGCTGTAGATCGGTGTTGGTTTCTTCGGCCGTTCCTTTCTCAAAAGGCCGCGATGGATGGATTTTTACTCGCATTCTGTGTAAATCCTACCAATATTACGTGTAATGAAATGTTCATCAGGCATTATTTTTTAATTTATAAAAAAGTACATACCTTTTTTGAACAGTTTCTTTGTAAATGGAATTGTTTGCAGTTCATGGTGATTGCAAGCCAAGCGCACGTGAGGGTACGATTTTTTTACCGTCTGCTTAATAATAATTTGTTCAGACGGATTTTAAAGGGCAGCCAATCACAGGCCTCTGCCAAATTTTCACTCCAGCGGGCTGGAATAGCAAGAAAAGCGCTGCGAGTGGAGGGGGGACAAGAGCGTGTTATTTCGCTCGCTCCCCCCTCCACTGCCGGCTTGGATCGTAAACAGCACCACGACGGCTAATAGTGAGGAATGTCCTCCTTACCGAGGTAAATAACTGGCCGCAGAATTCACGGTCCCCTATCGCCGCTACGTCTGGTGATATTTCCTCGTGCGCTTTGCTTGTGGTTATTGTAATATTTTTAATCTTGTTTTGTCAAGCCAAAAAATGAACCTGTTTATAAATAGAAATTCTGCTTCAAACGACAAACCAACACCGAAAATTTTAGTTTTAATTTTTTCACTCAGTTATCACAATGCACAAACAAAACATGCGAGGTGTGGTTTCTTCGCTATAAATTCACTTTCCCTGGGAAAAGAATAACTATCCACGATATGATACTAACACAAGAATTGAACAGTTTTGTGACGTGATTTTTCTTTTTTTCTGGATTTCCACAGGACGTCCAACAAAAAGCGAATCGTCATGACCTTTTGACGAAAATACCATTCCCTCTGTTTCTCTTACAAACCACAATCTCTGAATAATGTTAATGGTGATGGAAAGGCCTGAGATTCGATAAAATTACTCTTACATTGTATAGCCGCGTTACTGCTGTTTTCCCTCAACTAACTGTTAAAACCACGTCGTGCCTTTCCTTGATTGAACTGTGCTAATCATTAGATTATTTATTTTTGTATTAGTTACTTAATTTTAGTTTTGAAAAGCTTCGACATAAATTGACATTATTAGTACATAGTCTATTAATATGTTGTTCAATTGTAGTTATTTACGAAATGCAGAGAAATCTCAGAAATGTATAAAATTATTATCTCGAAAATTGAATCTTTCATTTTTCTGAGTTTTCAACCTTTTGTTGTCCTCCTGCATGGTGTTTAATTTTCCTCCCCGAGTTATTTTCGCTACACTTTAGGACTCGTTCGGTGTGGTTTAATTTGGTGACCTTTCTATGCTACAACACGCTGCTTACAGGCCATCATGGTGCTTCAAGTCAGACCACAAGCAAGCCTGGTGAGTGTCTATGCTTACAGAAAGACAAAAAAGCTTTTTTTATCGACTAAAGCGCTTCATCTCCAATCCCGTAACGCACAAGCCATTTCAATGTCGTAAATTATTTCCTTATTTTGATCAAATCCGTAAAGTTAATTTCGAGTAATGTCAGTGTATTTGCTTTTGGTATGCATATCTATATGAACCAAAATACGTAGCTTTCTCAAAGTGTCGTTGTCCTCCCGAAATTTGATTTTTAGGCTGTGCTCTTCTCTTTTCTTGCTGCTCACCTCCAGATTTGCACGTGTTTTGTACAAAAGAGCCGCGGTGGTAATGGTGGAAGGGTGTGGACCACGATTTTTGGTGAACTTGCACCTTAACAATCTGGACATTTTTGGTCTTGTGTTGGTAGAACAGTAGTCGGACAAGTTTCCAGTGCCTCCGGGGTTGGAATTTTTGCACCACTCAAATTCGTGCCCATGAAATTACTCGAAATAATTTTTAATGGAAACATTTTGATGGAAATAAATATAAATAATTTACCATTTTGCGGTAAATTTTGAAAACTGTTTTGATAGTCAAAACAAGTTCAAGTTGATTTTTTTTGCGATGCCAATCGAAATCACCTGTGGGTTCATTTAGGTCAAGTAGCCGAAACATTCTGTTGGCAATTTAATACGTGCTGATAGTCGGTGGTAACCTTAAAAACAGTTTCTTGGTGTGATCCTAGTAAAATTTGCCACAAGAACGCTGGCGACCGAACAGAAAAGGTAGTGATTTCCTGATTGACTCAGTGCTGCAAAGATGAAGATCGAGACAGCAACGCCATAGCGGCAGCCAGTGGATGTAGCCAGCAGCCAGCCTTTTGTCGCTTATACTGGCTATTGCTATTGCGCCGCAGTCTCGATCATCATCTTCGCAATCATCTTTTAAATTTCAGAAACCACCAAAATCAATGGTTTTTTCCCCGCCGATTTTTAGCACGATTCGTCAAATTGTCGACCGGGTGATTCAGCTGCTTGAATAACAATTCGATCCTCAGGAATCAATTGGCACTATCAATGCTAGTTTAATTTTTGAATTAAACAGCTGATGAAACAAATATTATGCATTTTTTCCAACCACGAGCGTCTTGGTCGACACTACGGTTTCAATCTGCACCAAATAACGTAACAATTAATACAATCTGGAAGTCAGCGAGCCGTTTTGAAATACCCGCTTTCGGGCCTGTGGTACCTGGTACTAAATCGTCTCTGTTTCTGTTCTGTCGCGCCCTTCTTCTCTCTGTCCTCGCACCGGGCCTAGCGAGTCCAGTGACACCCAGTCCCATTCCGACCTCCCTGTACTCGGAGTCGCCGATGGCAGCCGGCTCAACGTGTTCGTCGGCGCACAACTACCCTGCCGTGCTGAAGGACCGCCCGAAGAGCCGCGTGCCGCCACCGGTGCCGCCGCGCTCGCCGAACCGTGGCGGCGGCCGCCACATGGCGCAGCACCACCTGCACCAACGGCCCGGAGGTGAATGCCCCTGCTGCCACGAGTGCCTGAGCGCGTGGTCGCCGCCGGCGTCGTCGCGGTCCCACCTGAGCGTCGACGCCGCCGCGCAGCCGCGGCGCCATTCGACCCCCGGCCTGCCGGTCTTCAAGGCCGGCCGCGCGGCCAGCAGGAGCGAAAAGAACTGCCGGCCGCTGCATCCTCACCACTTTTACTTGTCCGCAATTTACCCCAAACATTTGGACACTGCCCTGTGCTCCCCCGCTGCTTTGGACGGCATGCCTAACGCTGCTTTGCATCCCCCCTCCCCCGGCGGCTGCCGTAGCGCAGGCCGAGCTGCTTCACGAACCCCTGACGCCGACTTTACCCATACCGTCTACTACGTTTGACTAGCTACTTGGATCGTTATGTGCTAGTGTTTTTGCTCTCCTTTCCATTTCGCTTTTGCTCCTCTCAAATAGGCACGGGGAAATTAACCGACTTTTTAATAGTAAGAAGATGAGATCATCTCAACTAACTGCATATCAAATAGGAGATAGAATTTGATCGTTCTCATAATTTTAAAAATCGAGTCTGTTGCGATTAGAGTAATTTTTCTTAATATGCATTAGATCAAAATTTCGATTTTACGTGCAATAAAATTGAATTGTTTTGATCCACGACAGTTTTCTAACCCTCCCAAACTCTGCGATTTTTACCCACGATGATTTTAGTCCACGCCACTAACCCTAGATGCATTATCTCTTTGGATTTTCCGCCCCTGCCCTCAACTCAACTCACACTATCGCCATAACCGCTCTCTTGTCGCTAGAGCTGCTCTTTAGTTAGCCTTTGCAATCCTTTGCTGCTTGTAGGACATACTGGGAGTTTGCATCTTTCATCAGAAGGCTATGGGAGTGGGACGGATGAAAATAGTAGTCAATCACCTAGACACGTGTCGATATCCGCCAGTCACGTCCTCGTGTCAAGATCTTCAGCCTACCACCGAGAGGACAACATTAGGTAATTAGACTAGAGAGAATGTTCAGCACCTGTTACATTTTTTGAGTTGTGTTGACTTACACTGAAGATGTCCATGTAAATAACACCTTTAAAATTCCTGGAATATGAACTTTCCCATTCTGTTATTTTGCAAAAGTTTTCAGACTTTAAAGGGAAGCTGGAATTTAATTTTTGACAATTCCAATCGATTCCTGAGGATCGTATTGGGTTAGGCAGTCAACCAACTCAGTCGATAGTCAGAGAAAACATAAAATCCGTTACTGCAGCATTTTTTTTGGTGGGAACCTAACAAAAGTTGCCAAAAGGATGCAGGAGAGCAATCTGAGGCGGTAGCACAGTTCTCTTATTTGCTGGCCTAAGATCTAGACAACAGCGCCACAGCAACAGCCAGCCTTGTCGATTAGTCGCCGGCGCTCCTCGCACACTTTCAGATCAAAAACTCTCCAGAATAACGGTTTTTACGTTTCTGCCGATATATGATTCGTCGTGTTGAATTGTCGACCGAGTGATTCATCTGCTCAAACCCAATTAAAAACCCTCAGGAATCGATTGGCTTTGTCAAAAATGAAACTCAAATGCTGCTTTGAGACAATAGTTTTTATTTCTCACTATAATTTTAATCCCTTTTTGCATGCAACTTTTTTACGTGTGAGAGGTTTTAATTTATTCTTAATAAGTTATTTCAGTTCTTCTTCTTACTTTCGCTCTTCATTTCTCTCCGCTTAAACCAGGATACAGAGATTCCGCACGCTGAACCAACGAACCTATTCTAGTGTAAGCGAAATGACCAACAAGTCGTCCTCGCTGAGCGTCGAGTCAGCTGGCTCCGGCCATCGGTCCAACATCACGTGGACGCCACCCGCGTCCGTCGAAGGCAGCACCCCCACTTGGACTGAAGGCACCCCCTCGTTCACCGAGTCCTCCAGCAGTGGAGACCTTGGTGAGAACCATTTACTTTTTTACTCGGGTTTTCTTTGGGTTGTCTTTTCTGGAAAGGGGTGTTTTTGTTATGATGACTGGGAAATTTTGCTCTGACACATGGTCGCCCCTTGCAGAGGGCCACTTCCGCGGCAGTTTTCATTCGTCTTCGTCGAGAGGCTCTCGAAGTGGTCGGAGCAGTGCCACCGGTACTTCTGGGGTCTTCCCTAACACTCTCTGCAGCCCAGTTGTATCAGATAACTCGACAACCCCCTCTATGTAGCTTTGGAATCGGCTAGCAAGAATGCCAAAGTGTCAGCCTTCGACTCTTTTTTCATCATTTTTTCCATTCTATCAGCTTCATTCTCCCCACGAAATTCAGGAATGCACTTTGACTCGTCCCCAGTGGCTGTTCTTAGTTCTGTTTGATAGTTTTTTGCAGCACCTTTTTCTCTTTTCCGTTTCTATCTTCTGCGCATCTTGCTAGCATCAAAATAGATCAAATCTCAGATCTGTCATTTGCATTTTAACTTTTTTTTCAGTCAGTCTTTGTCACTTTCTTGCTTTGAATTTTAAAGAATACTGTTTCACTCCGCTCGCGTGTGAAATTGAAAGTAGCTCTGGAATTTTATAGTTTGACCGTGTCAAAATCTATTCCTGAGGGACAATTTAGGTTAGGCACGTTGACACTTTGACACGACAGGCCGAAAATTGTAGAAAACGTAAGAACCGTTGCTTTCACAGTTTTTGGTTTGAATCTAACAAAAAGAACTCCATCGATCAATCAGAGAAGATAGTGGTTCTCCGATCGGATCAAGAAGCAGCAACACAGCGGCACAAGCGAGTCAAGTGAAAAGGCCAAAACTGTCGCTGCGGCCAGTCCAATCAGAGCACCAAACCCTTCTCTGGTTGGTCTCTGTTGTGCTTTTGCTAAGGCCCAGACCAAAGACTGCTAAAGACGCGATCATTGTACGTTCCTGCTGATTTTCAGATTGTCGTGTCGAATTTTTGACCAAGTGATTTTAGCAGCCTAACCTATTTTGACCCTCAGGAATCAATTAACAGGACAAAATTGAAATTCCAACGACATAGTTTTAGTATTTAAAATCAAACGCAAGACAGTGGTGAAAATTGTGGCCGCAAGAGATGTAAAAATGCGGTGGAAGTGAAGTTAATAGTTTTAGCTGATTGTAAGAGTCTAGTTCCCTTTCTTCCTGATGTTGTCCTATTTAGGATTCGTTTTTACTGGCAATGCAGTATTAATAATCTGAGTTTCGGGCTCATAAGACTCTCGTCTGACTTGATCTTGGATTTCCGCAGGTTGCCCCACAACACCAGCCAGAAGTTTGAACCATAGCAGAGGTGGAAGTGAAGGAGGTGCCCAAAGTGTTGCTGACGACTTTGACGACCTGGACGACGACGCAGCTGAAATTGTGAGTGCCCACTGTCCAGGTTTTGGTTTTATGGTTTTGCTTGCCTCTTAATTTTCCCTAACTCTCGAAAATCAACATTTCTCTTCAGCTTTCCATACTAAATAAAAACAATAAGATATTTCGGGATCTTCTCTCGCAAGTTTCACTAATTTTTTCATTTATTCGCTTAAAATCAGATTTTTTCAAGCAGGGAAATGTTGATTTTGGTTGCATTCTGCATAACGGTGATGGTTAACTCTTCACTCCTCTGTCCGCTCAGGGATTCTACCGGGGTCGAGTGTGAAGATCGAATCCACTTCTGCGGGCTTCCACTCCCTTCGACTAACAAGCACATTCATTCCTTTCGCTTTGCCACTCGACGACAAACTGACCCTGTGTACCACCTATCCAAGTTCTGCCACTCACACAGTCAGCGGCTCTAATCAATACTTGCAATATTAACTCCAGCCTCTCTAGTACCGTTACGAAACACACACACACACACGCATTACTAACAAAAATATCAGACGAACAAAGTAATATTCACATTAATAAATGACTGTTGATCTCATTGTATGGGATTCGCTTAAATATATGATATATTATACTATAGTGGATGTTATATATGATACCTATCGGAGGTTATATTCATCTTTTGATTCGCTCGATCGTTTCCACTCTTCTACCGAGTAATTTGGTGTGTGACAATATTTTGAAATGCTCACTTTTTCGTCGTCGCGACCGAAAATCGTTTTGATTTTCCTATATATAACATAATGCTATATATTATATGGATTCCGAGCGTAATAACAATTGCTACACTACACACTACTCCTCCAAGTCTAGCCGAACAGTTGTTTCCGTCACTGCGATCTCCGAGTACATTACATGTTGCTTGTGCTGGTCTCTCGTTTGTCCACGTGTTTTGCATAACATTGACGAAATCGTGCCTATTTAAGTGTACTTGGGCCTCGTCTCGACGACGACCTGGCCACGCCGCGTCTAATCTAAATCGAATTTAATTTCACCTTGGTCGATCAGCCGTGTCAGCTACATTCAAGAGGAACTGGAAAAAGTTCAATTTTAAGAGTGCCAATCGATTGCTGAGGGTCGAATTAGGATTGCTATATTCGAAAATTCAACATGACGTGTTAGGTACTTGCAAAATCGCAGAAAGGTTACTTTGGCGGTTGTATTTGTCTGAAAAATGCCACAAGAACGGTTCTCTTTTGACCTGATTCAAATTGATCCTCAGGAATCGATTGGTTCTGTCATCTTGTGCTACTTAAAAAAAGAAGAAAATAATTAGTGGAGTGGCCAGGTTTGTTTTTGAATTCAAAGCTCGAGGTCGGCGGCCCGACGAGCCTCCTTGGCCGTTGATTATTCAAGGGAATACATAGCTCAGGCTCCGTAGTGATTCGGTTCTTTCATTCTCACTACGTTAGTTTGCGGGGCCACGGCTATTTTGATAACTCGTATGTGGTGTACTACAAAATAATAGATAAAAAGAGAGAACTCCCTAAGTGAGATTAGCTTCGTTAGCCAGTTGCAAATGTTGATCGATTGCGTTTTTCAAATGTTATATTGTTGAATGAATCGTAGACTTGAGGTTAATTAACGCATACTACTATAAAACTAAAAATACGGGACCTATATTAACGTGGGAAGGCGTAGTGGACATATATAGTGAAAACTGTTGCTGAGAAAAACCCCGGCCAACGGCGTGCGTTAGCAACCGAAAACTTGTCTCCCTCTCTTTTCCCTCTCTTTCGACACGCTACTCGTGTTTGTTGAACAAATTCTTGTCGCTTTTCTGGACCGTGGTAGTCAATGTTATGCCCTCGAAAGTGATGTTGTACCATATCTACCGCATAGGCATGTCATCAGTGTTCACCGTTCAGTTCGCTCTGGCAAACTCGAAATGCGACCAAGAAATAAATCCAATATATTACATTTGATTTGGATTTATAAAATCCAATTTGTTAAATAGCGGGAGTAAAAATTTAAAATAAAAAAATGTGACTGCCAGTACTACTAGAATCTTACTTTTGACAGTGCCAATCGATTTCTGAGGGTCAGGTAGCCGTATCACTTGGTCGACATTTTGTCACGACGTGCCAAAAATGAGCGGAAAAGTTACTTTGGCGGTTTTTAATCTTGATTGGTCGCCGTTCAGACCATAAACCGCCAGAGTGTCGGTTTTTACGTTTCCAGCACGTTGTGTCGAATTTTTGACTAGCCCAACCCCAAGTCAACCCTCAGTAATCAATTAGCTTTGTAAAAAGTTATATTCCAGTGCTACTTGAAAAAATTAAAATTTTTCAATACAATTGCCTTTCACGCTCGAGGTTGTTCTTCGATTTGCCGGCGAAATTAATTCAACTTGATCGGGTTCTAATTTTCCTACGGGCCGTGAGAAACGTAGGTCATTACTGGTTGTTGAAATCTTGATGTATCCGTGCGCCTACTCTGAATTGCAAGCAAACAACTAACACGGGAAATAATGCTCTGTTGAATTGATTTACCTTGTCAGTGTGTTCACGAAAACTGTTATAACCAAATTACAATAAAGTTTAAGAAAATATACTAACCGCACGTTTTTGCCTGTACTCGAACCCGAGCATGATGATTGAAAAACCAACCATTTTCTTTTGCAGACGCACTTGTGAGCGAACCCTGAGGCAACTACTGTAGCGAGACCCGCGAAAATGTTGATTTTCCTTTTTTTTCTGCGCGCAGGACACAACCTAGTTTTCTCTATTTTTTGTTTTGGTTGATTTGGAATTGATTCGATCTCAGTCAAACTGCTACTTGATATATTTTGTTGAACCCACCTCTTTTGTTGTGTAAATAATGAACACCGCACTACTTTGACATTCATACTGTGTAAAGCGAGAGCCACATCACATATTGTAATTATGCGATACAGCTCTCTTTGTTATTGTTATGCGTCCATTCCTGTTTGTACTATTTATTTTATTAATTAGTGTAAAGATGAAACGTATCGATGTATATTGTAAAATAAAAACAACGCAAAATGTTACGAAAAAAACCCTTCTTTTAAATCAAACTTCTGCAACCCGCGTGACATATTTGTAGAGCGCGTTGCATTCAAAATAAGCAAATAAGAGTACAAAAAATAGGTCTCAAAGAAGCACGACACATCAGATTTTTTCTAAGTCAATAATAATTATGAATAAATTGGGACAAAAATTAAATAGGAAGTTTTCTTGAAAATCGGCTCCAACTGTAGTCTCCTGGGCATAAAATTGGGGCATCAATTCTCTCTAGTTTGGCAATTGTTCCCCCCAGCAAAATGCAAAATTTACGCCCCCGTTGGAATTTTCCGGATTGGGCACCGGGCCCTCGAGATAGGTGTCCGGAAGCATTGGTCGTGTTGATATTTATTTTGGAACACCCTGTAAATAATATACGAACCGTGTAGATATATTCGGACAAAAATCGTCAAAGCTCTATTTTTGCACTCTTAATAAATCTCTTGCAACATACACACACAAAATTATTTGTTGAAATCGAGCATTATTGGCAACAATATACTTTTTTCCCACGTTCGCGTCTTATTGTCGTCAGGATTTTTTGAAAATTCTCACAGAACAAAATGTTCAGTCAGATTTCCTTTCAAAATGGCAAAAACAGTTTTGAGAAAGGACTGCAGCGATGCATGAAAAACAGTCTCGCCTATGGGTATGCGCGAGACCTGCGGAGCACCATCGCCGCTCTGGAACGGAGCGAGCATGAGTTTTTCCGGCCGAAAATTGAGGGTGTGCAGCTGGTCGAGGTCTTCGAGCAACTTCGGTCGGAAAATGAGCAGATGCGGGCTGCGGAGGAAACCATGATGGACAGAGCGGAAGTTCTACGCAAAATTAGAGCGGAGAAGTTTGAGGAGCAAGTGATCACGAAGGAGAAGAATAAGAAGGATGCTGGAAATTGGCTCTGCGTCGAATCTGAGTATGGTAAGCATGAACTTATTGTTAGACCCAAAGGCAAAAGAGCCAAGCGCAAATTTTCACTCAGATACGAGACATAGCGGTGGATGGGGACCGTGGATTCTGCGGCCAAAAATTCGTTGTTTGTCTTGGATATATACCCTTGACTAAGTTTTTTTTAAAAAAAACTCATCTATAACTCACAGAAAAAATAATAGCTCCTTAGACAATTTAAATTTATATTTTTGTTAATTTGGACCAAATATAGCTGAAATAATAATAAATTAATTTTTTCCCCTTCTAGAGAAGTGGCTTGAGAAGCACTTTTCGCGTCTTCGCAAGCAGTTTGAAGCGCTTAAAATAAACCAAGTGAGGTACAAAAATCTCTCAGACGTCACCATCATCAAGAACATTCTAAAAGAGAAATTAATGTCAACCTCTGCGCTGCTGCAGAAGTTTGAGCAAGAGCTCAAATCATTAGAAAACGTGAGCGTCGAGGAGTCGGAGGCGCTGGCCACTAAAACGAGCGTTTTGTGTGAGGCGAAGAATAATGTGGATATAGACAGGCTGAGGCTTGAAATAGAGCAGCAGGCGCAGGAGGAAACTGATCTGGACATTCAGATTGAACTGATTGAGAGGGAGATTATTGAAGCGAATGAGGTGCGAAAAGGAAAGAAGAATTAAAATTAAGGAATAAAACTGTTAAATTTTCAGCTTTGCAGCGAAGATTTGGATACAAATCAAGGAGAAGAATCAAAGCGTGCAAAATATCACGTGGAGCAGCTCCAGGAACAGCAGATGAGGCTCAAGAAGCACGTTGAAAGTCAAATGGCAAATTTGAGGGAGTTGCAAGTCAGGCGAGATTTGGCCAAGAAGCATTTGGAAGCACTGCCAAAACCATCTACAGAATCAGAAAAGATATCTGAAGCTAAGAAAGAGCTTGGCCACCAAAATGAGGAAATGAACAAACTGCTGAAGTTAATTGTATACATATAGTTATTTTACAAAGTAGAAGTTTTTTTATAAATTTAGCCATTTTATATAAATATAATCGATTCCTGAAGGTTGAATTAGGTTAGGCAGCCGAATCAATTATCCTATAATTCGCCAAGACGTACTCTTTGACGTAGCGCTGACCTGATTGCGAGATCGAGATAGTGGCACAATTGAGATGGCCAGAAGAAGCGAAAAAGTCTGGCCTACCTTTTTGCTTGTGCCAAGCTGTCGCTGTGACGCGCTGATTGCTTTTAGAGGTTACTCAAACCAAAATCCAGCCGAAATTATGATATTCGGCATGTCTTCTCAGATTTTCGACCGACTGCATAACCTAACAAAATTCGAACCTCGGGAATCGGTTGCGCTATCAAAAAATGATATTCTAGAGCTACATCAAAAAAGCCCTAAAATTTTAAACAATTTTATTCTATTTTTCACGTCTGCAAAATAGGAAAAATTGAAACCAACATTGAAGGCGGCTGAGGAAAAACAGAGGCACTCAGAGGAAGAGCAAACGCGCTATGAACAGTGGGAGAAAGACGCCACAGAGCAAAAGTCCGCTTTGAAGAAAACACTGATGCGGAAGACCAAAATTTCAGAGCAGCTTCACGAGGAGGAGAAAGAGAGCAAGGCGTTGCACAAAGAAAAGCTGCGGCATCTGGAGCAGATAAAGCGGCAGCAGCGCAGCGAGGACACCAGGGCCGAGGCCAACAGGCAGCTGAAGCGCAGGGCCGACAAGAAGAAGCTGGCGCTGCTGACCGAGTTGGAGGCGGAGATGGAAAAGCTGCAGGAGAAGCAGAAAAGCCTCCAAGGTGTCAGGGAAAGGGAGACGAGCGTGAGGGGCGAGTGCCAGTCTGTAGAGGAGGATGTCAAAGGATTAAAATTGCATTTGGAAGAAGTCGGCGCCAAGCTTGATGCCAACAAGGAAAAGATTATGTCGCTCGCAAAGAGTTTGAATCTTTGAGGAATTAGTTTGTTTGTTAAATTGTTTAAATAAAACTGAAATTAGTAGTTTTACACTTTTATTTACATATACACGTACAAAATTTTCAGTTGGCCACATGGCTGTAAGACTCAAGACATAAATAATTATGAAAAATTATATAGATACTATGATCAGGCAAGAAACAAAATCACAAATATACAATCTGGATAATATTTATAAATGCGAACGTAAGTTTTCTAAGACTTTAAGTTGTGAATGAATGAAAATCTTTTTCAGCTATTATTGTCAGTTCCAAACGTTTGAGCAATACACTCAAGACAAAGCCTAATGGTAATAGTGCGCGCATATAATATGCTACCCCAAGAGTTATTATTATACATACATTTATGTATTTCAAGTCTGATTAGGACACTCTAGAGCACTTTGTCCTGCAAAGTGCAACAAACGATTGTTACATAAAATGCGGGCGAAAAACGCATCACCAATTTTAGAAAATTTACAACTTGATTTTTGCTCTCTGCGCAAACGCAACACACACAAGGATATTTTTTTCTTGACAAGAAAACTCTTAAGGATTCGATTTTGGATGTAAGGAAAACTCGCAAATTTTTTTAAATTTATCTTATAATATAGTTTTCGCTCTATTTAGCTGATATCTGGTATGTGGACACTCCCATGAGAAAAATCGATCGTGGGTCATTTTTGACGTTCCAGAGCAAATATTAAGTTTCTTACATGGGTTGCTTAACCTTTTGAGTTTGGTTAATCGTAGAGCAAGGACAAAAAACCTTGTTAACATACTTTGAAAGCTGAAAAAATTCATATTTAAAACACGTTGAAAAAAGCTTGCAACGCGTTTTTATTTCCGAAAAAACAAATAAATTAAAATATAAAAAGGATATTTAAATTTTTTTCATAAGACAATAATGGAGCTACATGACCTGGCAGTGATCTCAGAAATTTTTAAAGTAATATTTCCAACCGTTTAAGGACTATTTGCAAAATTCTCGGCTAAAGTCTTAAATCTTATCCAGAATTCTTTTCCGATCGATACATCTTGTCAAAAAAACATTACCACGTCGAATCATTTAGAGTTTCCCTGTGAGAGGCAACTCTGCATCACTGATCACAGCTTTAATACTTTATGAAAATTTTTACTAGTGATTTTCCACAAATCACCACTTCAAGAGGTATTCTAGCGCACTTCATAGTTTAAAATATATAATTCTGTCTTCAAAGCGATGCACAGTAGCCGGAATCTAGTTTTCGCTATGTGAAATCCGAGTGATAAGTAGGCGCAGAGAGCTGCTGCGATAAGACACCCTTCAGCCTATCGTTCTTCGAAGAACGAATGCTCGCGAGCTAGCCCTGAATTTATATTCACACACAAGCTAGCTGCTATTTGGTCTCTAAACTCTCTTGTTCTCTGGATAGCACGAATATATGAACAAATCACTCACCACCGTCGGAAATCGGCGATTTTTAATCTGCCTTTTGTGCAAAATGAGAGAATCAGTAAAGTAAGCCG
The DNA here is from genome assembly GCF_949628265.1 of Cloeon dipterum. Taxonomy (NCBI): domain Eukaryota; kingdom Metazoa; phylum Arthropoda; class Insecta; order Ephemeroptera; family Baetidae; genus Cloeon; species Cloeon dipterum. The sequence goes on from NC_088789.1 coordinate 17,285,908, forward strand.
GAATATTTTGATGATCAACGTGTATTTTATGGTTATCACTTCCTCCAATGGAATTTTTATTAACAGAAATATATTTATTTCAAAATCAAGTAGTAACCCTCACTTCCACAAAAGGCGATTTAACCTATTTACTTGGTCTAGATAGTTCAACTTATCTGGAATGCAACAGTTTTAGGTCTTCAGCGAGGTCTGGATGATTCCTGCGGTTAAGGCCACTAAAGCTCTATCAAGCCAGGTTACAGGGTTTGGATACAGCAGTCCACCTTCGTAGAAGCCAAGGTGGCCGCCATGAGCCAGCTCCAGGTGCAGCACCTGCTTCTTCATGGCTGCAAAAAAAAATGTCAGCGTTAACGCAAATCCAAACGGATAAATATTCTCATGAAAAAACTCTTACGTAGACGACCATGAATAATGTAGCAGCTTATTCAATCTGAATGTTGTTTGATAAGTTGTATATTTTGAGAAATAAACACAACAGCTGACAAAAATAGGAAATCTGAAGAGAGCGCAATAAATTTTACATACAGGCCAAGTTTCTGACTGGAGACAGCATTGGTTCCGGCACCAGCGGGTCGTCTTTGGCGTTTATGAATATCATGGGCGAGCGAATGTCTTTGAGATAGTTGACGCTGCTGCTCCATTGGTACAGCTCCCTTACAGAGCCAAAGTTGTGAACTCTCCTAAAACAAAAATGAAAATTTATTAGGCTTATTTCAATCAAAAGGTTTAAAATAAAAACAGCAAGAATTTCTCCGTTTTTTTCCTGACGATTAGCTATTTTTTTATATCCATCATAAAATACTGGAAAAATGCAGCTTAGAATGACAAACCTTTTTCAACAAGGAAACCTTCAAGGGTTTAATGTTTATTTGGAGAAAGAGGCGCTTTTATCCAAACTTCGAAAATAAAAACACTGGACCGTCTTTTAGTAAATTGTCTGCCCTGTTGTCAAAATGCATTTCAAACTGACCTTGTGTACGCTTCATCCAGTTCAGGCAGGGTAGCAGCCGAGAAAATGTCCCTCTCGTTGAGCTTGTGTTTCTTACGCACGTCTTCAGAGAGAAGAACCTTGCGGTGCCTCAAGATAATGCTCTTCATGTTTTCAGTCATAAAGTAAAGGTAGAAGCGGCGGAAGTTGTGCCACATCAGCAGCCACTTGGTGCCCCTGCAACATTTTTTTAATACCTGAAGTGAAAGAGTCTTCAAGTAAACTTACTCCAAGGCGCAGTATCCCTGGCACACGGAGATGGCACCCAGAAGGGCCGAAGGCCGAACTCGCTGCTCACCAAAGTACTTGGTCACCAGGTTGCCGCCCAGGCTGAAGCCGACCGCAATGATCCTCGTGTTGGGCCACCGTTCCAGAATTTGTTTGAGCATCATGTCAAAGTCATCTGTGTGGCCTGAAAATGGACACGTTCAGTTTTATCTTTTGTTGGAGTTAAAAAAATCTTAATATTTGGGAATCATGTAATTAATAAGGGTTCGTTCCAGTTGTGGTGAATTTTGGATTTTGCAATTAAGATTTCACTTGACGAAACAATTCACCCTGTGTTTCTGCGCACCGATGCTTTGAAAAATTTTAATCGAATATTTTTGATCATTTTCTTCTAATGTTATAAAATACTACATACACGTTTGATGCAAAAAAAATATTTAATTTTTGTAGGAACAAAAATTAATATTTATGTCCATTATTTCTTTTCAGTGTTGGCAAAAACAAAACAACGTAGAGGATAGGTTTAGATTGTGCATTCCTGGCATGTTTACAAAAAATATTGCAGCACTCACCGTAGGTAAAAAGCCTGGGCGCGGTGACTTGCACGCTGGTCAACGCCCCAACGTGGTTGAGGACTGCGCATCGGTAGCCGCCCTGGTGTGTCGCGTGGTGCACAAACGTGCGGATGTACACAGACTCGCTCGTGTTTCCGATGCCTGGGCAGATGGCCAGGGTGAAGTCATCTGCGGAAACAGGAAAAAATATTTATTTCACTTGCGGTTGACCTTTTTTATCGGCTCATCTCTTTTGATATGGGTGATCCCCTGATAGCGTTAAACTCCGCGTCCCAATAACAAGGCGAACGAATAACATGGATGCCTCATAATTGGAGAAAAACCCAGAGTCCAGAAAAGGAATAGCTCGTGTTTCTGCCCCCGCACGTTCTTTTATTTTAATGCTATACATCCGTCCGTGAAATTAATTCACACATGCTAGAACGATGCAACCAGGAAGCAGCGAGTTGGAAAGCTTTTGCAATCCTCCCAATTCGAACGGACTGGTCATTGTAATGCAAGAGAGTTATACTGTACGTAGGCGCAAATCAGTTAGCACTCGACCCCCCAATGTCCCATTGAATCGTGCAGCACGCACTCAACAATGCGAGCCAACGGCTTGGTGCTTGGTTTGGTTCATTAACAAATGTGTACTCGCAAGTGGCATTATGCAATAAGCTTATCAAAGATCAAGGCTGGGTTTTAGCTATCAAATGTCGCTGGAGAGGCTTTCTTAATTGATTTTATCACAAGTTGCTCTTTGTCGAGAAAAAATATTGGCGCTGATGAAGAGACTTTGTGAATTAGTTATTTCGTCATCGTCTGGAAGGCCAAGGACGGCGCTCTGGCACGAGGCCCTCCTCGGTCAGGCAAATCAATTTCCCAGCTCGTCAGTCGTGGACGTGTCGAGTGAGTGCGTCCCGCACAAAGGACAATGAGGCAAAAATTGCTTCACTTGCAAAGTAGCCAGGAAAAAGCGGCAGCTTCCTAGGCATGAACGCACACTTGGCCAGAAACTCTTTTCTTTGTGTGCGGCCTCTTGAGGGAAAATTATTGGGAATTTGGGTCGATCAGCACATTGATCAGCAAAAATTGGCAGCTAGCGACGAGCAGAACCATAAAAAATTACGGATGGCTGTTGTCAAGGCTTTATCAGCATTATCAGCTTATTTTGAGTCAATTTGTAACCTTCTGATCCCACAATTAAAAAGGGAAATGGAATTTGATTTGTTGGCGTTTTTGTTTATCATCAAAATTTTCTGTGTATTTTTAAATAACAAAAAAGGAGTAAAACCCCAGGTTTTAAACTTGGAATTTCCCCATCTTTTAGCAAGCACTTCCAGTAAAATTAAGTGTCACTCAAGTAATTGAATGCAAAAAATTGGGCACAAATTCACTTGGGCTCACAGCTCTAGTTACCTCTATGGTAAGATCTCTGAGAATAACGGAAAGTAATTAAGTGACTCGCATCAATCGATTTGTCCTATCAAGATAAGTAAAATTACAAAAATATAATCACAAATGAACAAAAACTGGATTTTTAAAAGTGATTTGAAAGTGTTTCCAAAAAATATATCCAGGCCGTAACTCGAAAACAATGCTAGGAAGTAAACTTTGGACTTGTAGTCCACTCAAATATCACAAATTTGAGAGGGAAAACATATGTCAGAGCGAACGAACCTTATTCTTTTTTTGTGAAAAATCAATTCTAATAAAAAATCTTGGTTAAAAATTTCGTGAGCCATAATCCTATAGAGGGCTGCCAGCGAGTCGCGACAGATTTAAATTCAACGGCCAGCTGCGTGTAATAGTGCCAGCCACCTCCACGTGAAAAAGGATTTTCTCGAAGCTTCTTCCCGCCGTAGCAATGGTAATTAGGCTACTTTCGGTGCTGTTATTGTTATGGAGTGGAAAGCCACGCACATCGGGGACGCGTGTTTCAGTAGGTGCCCTTTGTGTCGGCAAACACGAGCGATTGCACTTGCGTGCGTGACCGCCTGGGTCGATCACTACTACTAAACTTGTGTTTAGCATACCTAAAATTTATTTCCCAATTAAATACTTCTCGACTTGTGCGGTAGTCGTTTGTTAGCACCCAGCGGTTTGAGAAGTGCTGATTCAACACCGCCATAATTATTTCTGCTGCCAATGTTTTCTCTGGCGGATTGGCTAGTTGCTATCTGCCAGAGATAATGCGTGTGGTTGAGGAAAAGGTCCCTGATGGAAAATACGCACCAAAACAAACACATTTACAGTAAAATGAGATAAAGTGAACCTGGTTTTGATTTTTAATCTGTCCTAGAAAGTTAAAACCAAATGTTGTCTAAAATTATCTAAAATACAACTGGCATAATTCTTCACAAAGAAACAAACAAATATCACTGCCAGAAGCCAATAATTTATTTGTTTCTTGGTGAAGAATTCAAGATAAATTTAAAATGACCTTAATGGGGAAACATAGGAATCGATATAGATAGTTGAATTATTTAAAGCAAGTGTTGTTTTTCAAAAATCCACAAGTTAGGCAATTTTTGGATTTTGGAACAACGAAATCCCCTTCCTAGAGGCAATTAACATACCAAATTTCATTCAAATCGATCGAATCTTTCCAAATTTGTGTCACCTAGAAATAGAAAAAGCCAAAACCAGTAGGTCTATAAATTCTTCCAATAGAAGCAATAAAACTAGAAGTAAAAGTTTTGGGATTTACATTCTTGATTCAGATGTGTCGTACGTGGGCGTATGACGTCATATTTTTTATTAAATCGTTGCTGGGAATGAGCCAGAAAGCACTACGGTAAATTTACCAAACTCTGAGAGGAACGACGGAAACGAGCCTTTTGCATAAATCATTGCTGTGCGGGGCTTCGGAAAATTGCGCCAAATTTGACAAGGCTGGCGTTCTGGAAAATACCGCGACAGAAGCCAATGAACAAACACACGCCGAGAAAAAAAATAGCGTTCAAATGCTGTAATAACCGGTCGACCTTTAAATTAGCAGTACAAGGGAGGCCGAGAAAAGCGAGTTAGTTCCCTTGCACTGGCTCGCCTTATCGCGAATTGACGCAATTCCGCTGATAAGCAAAATCCACATAAATATCATGCACGTCGACACCTGTCTAGAATTTTCGAAATAATGGTCGGGCTGCACTTATGATAAAAAAAATAAGAAATATTGAACGATAAAGAGACAACGCCGCTTTTCTACAAGAGAGCAGTGAAAATTCGACGCGGTTGTCAATTAGGAATAAATTATTTACGAACTCTCCCTTTTTCGAGTTCAGCAGGGCGCATCCTGGCCGTGCAATTACAATGCAAGACTTTCTCCTCGCTTTGTTTACCTTCTGGCTGGATGTTCTTGGCTTCTAGCGGCTCGTACACGTCATACGTCAAGGTGGACCCGTCGGTCAGGTTGACTAGACATCGCTCCCCGATTGGCAGCGGACAGCGAACGCGTCCAATGATGCTGTGCACCACCGTCTGCACATGGCCGCTGAAGCCCCACAAACGGGTTGGCTGGTACCTGCAAATAGGAAAAGTTAAAAAATATTTGCCTAAAATTCACGGTTGTATAAAGAAATAAACAAATATTGGAATTTCATTGTTCAGACCAAAAGTGAATTAACGGTTTATACGTTTTCGACGATTTTCGACGCCATTTAAAAATTTTGACCGAATAATTTAACTTCCTAATCTAATACGATCCTCAGGAATCAATTGGCTTGGTCAAAAACGAAATTCCAGGGTTACTTTATATCAGAAGTTGCAAAAATTATAAGATTTTTGGAGGTGAAATGTGTACATACATTTATTTTTCCACACTATTCCTTCATTCATTGATTCATTAATAAATTATTCAGTATTAAAAATCAATTCTTTCATTCTCTTGACATCCCCATCAAAACAATAAATAATTAACGCAATCGATCTGCATTCCGCATGAATAATTGCTCCGTTTGTAATGGAGAAATTGCGGCGGGAATCAATTGCCGACCGACACGCAAGCCAAACAAGTCACACGTTGTTTGTATAATATGAAATGTGCACCTCGAGCCATGCACCTTTTTTTCTTTCACCACAATTCGCTTGAGAGTATCCGCGGCCGCCGCAACGCTTATTTTAACTCGCGTAAGTCAAGGAAAACGCGGTTGTGCAAAACACAGGTGGCAAATACCCGACCCTGGAGCTACTGCAAGAAAATGCAGCGAATTAAACATAAGCTTGCGTGAACTTGAACTCAGTCAGGCGGCGGATGCTGGAGGCGCTGTGACGTTCGTTGACACAAAACAGTGAGCCGCCAGACATCATCTGTGGTGCAACGAAAGGTTAAAATTAACCTTTTATTGTTCGCCGCAATATCAACAGCCGTCTTTTATTGTGTTGGTCGGTTTTATCAGTCTATTCTGTGTGATGAACTCGGCGTCGCTTGCGTCAAGAATGAGAATGAGTGGTCGATATCGCACGTCGCACGAGCTAATCGCACTTTCCCGGAACGAAAATGCCAGAGAGATGATCAGTTTGTCCACGTGCTCTTACGCAATGTAAAAATTGCATTTGGACACAAAATTAAAAAATTGATCATTTAAAAAAAAGTAACTCGAAATACTATTTGTCAATTTTCATTAGTGTCCGAAAAACTCCTTCAATTTTGGAAACCGAAATGCCAACAAAAGTTTAATTTTATAATTTATTATTGTAACCAGTAAAAATACGTAATCCTCAAATCAAGATTGGCCTCACTGGACTAATTTTTCATTTATTAAGACAAATAATTTAAAAGAAAATTTGGTGAATATCACGCTCACCGCCAGACAACCTCAAAGATAGTATATAAATATAAATTTTACCCACACCGCGAAAAAGAATGCGTTTGTTTGTAATTTTAATCCAAGCAGTGTTGCTAACCACGACACTTACTCATTCTTGGCTGACAAATGCTATTTTTCGAAATTATCACAGTGGGTGCTATCCTGACGTAATCAATTATTGCTCCACAAACCCCTTTCCGAGGAGTGACTCACTCGCGTAAGGTTGCTGTTGTTTCCCATTTTAAAACAAAACTAATCAACTAATCGAATCGGCGAAAAAATTTGTTAATAATAACAAGCTATGTTTTCGTTTAAATCGTGCAGCAGTAATTATATGAAAGCGCAGCGGTTCTGTTAGCACTCACAATCAGGTCGTCGACCTGGCGTAAAAAAAGGAGAGCATCCAAAACCTGCTACTTTCGCGGATGGCCCACTGCGTTAAGTGTCAAGAACGTCGTGATCGAGGTTTCATAAATGCTAATAAAAACGGAAAAAATTACACTTTGCCCTGGTTCAAATTCTGCCACTATAAATTTTATCAAACTAACATTACTTTTCACTTAAGCACATATTATTTAGAAATCAACATGTTTAATATTTCCTAAAAGACGGTTGATAAGTAAATTACTAAAAAAAATCGTTTACCAACAAGATAATTAAGAAATTACTGTGAAAGACTTAAATTTATAAATTCTTTTAAAAATTGTAAAAATTTACGGAAATTAAAGAGAAGCAGATTTTTCCGATTTTTCTGACACGTTTTCATCATTGCAAAAATATTTTTCAACTTTCTGCACGCTTTCGCGAATTCCAAGAATTCTGCTCACAACAAAGGTACTAACATCCCGAAATCAGGTCAGTATCATACATAACATAACATTCAGAAAGTGAAAAAGAGAACAATCTAGCGCTAATCAACTGGCAACAACATTGGGATCCTTTCGAACCCTCTTTCCCTCTCAATCAAATCGTGTTGCCATGCAAATTGGGGGGGCGCAACGACCCGAATTTCGGTCTATTTATACGAATTTGAAACATATTCTTACGGCTCGTTCAGCAGCGGAGCCATCTTCAGGATGGACTCGAAGAAGTTGCGGTCCTTGCAGAAGACGACCGGCTTCGTCGGTTCACTGTTGACATTGAGAATCCTGAAGAGGACGCACAGGATGACGGCCACCACGGCCAAAATCACGGTCGACATTTTAGCGCGACTCCACCTTTACGGACGCAGCGACACGCACTATGACCTCAGACGGCCGTCCCTCGGACACTCAGTTTCTCAGCTCAGCCGGACCGGACGCTCATCAATCGTCCGCAAGACTGGCACCGCGCTCTTTCGATCGGTCGACATGTATCGTACGAAGAACTTGCTGGGCTTGACTCATTCATTCCACGACTCGTGATATTCCTATCATCTGCATCTGCGCCGCATCGCGCCCTCCCACTTTTCGAGGCACTTACCGGCACTGCCGTTTGCGCATGCGTCCAAATCGAATCTTTTTGATTGCTTACGCGCTAACTTGCCTCAAAGGTAAATTCAATTCAGGAACTATTTATTTTGCTAAATTTGAATCTAAAATCCTTACTTAAACGTACAGACACCACAAATTGACTATTATTATTTACATATTATTCTGAGGATACCTTTGAAATTATAATATAATTATTATTATGATTACCAACTGACGTTGTCCTGCGGCTGATATTCCGTCTCCGGGACCCCCGAAGGCCCTTCCATCCGAATTTCGTCGAGATCGACTGAGCCGTTCCCGAACCACCCCCGGGACCATCTAGACGCCAGAGCTAAATAAAGCAAATTTTTGACTGAATGAATTTATCTACAACACAATTATTAGATCATTATTTGGAATCGATTTGGCAATGCAAATAACGATATTCCAGGACTGCTTTTAAGTTAAAAGAAATGCGTAACAGAGTTGTCAGCAAATTAACATTTATTTCTAATGATGAACAAAATAATGTATTTAAGAAAAATTTTAATTCAGACAACTTTGACTCAGTATCGATAAAAAAATGTTTGCTATGGTCACAAATTACCTTCATGTGTATGATATTCCTTTCGATGTTCGCATTATTTGCTCATAGGGACTGTTCGTTTTCACAATAATTTTGAGTGAAATGACTTCATAGTTAGCATTTCTAAAATCCCACCATTTTAAGTAAAATTGCTGATAAAACCGTTGTTGTTAACCATGTTTGATAAAGAAATACGACCTTTTGATTTCTTGTAATGGCAGGCGACAAAACACTCATATATTTCAGCCTTCCACAGTTTCATTTACGACCCATAAAATATAGTTGCAAAAACGGCATTATGGCAGTGTCTGTTGCCGTATTTGCAACGCTATTAGTAACAACACCGCCAAAGTGAGGCACAACTTCATGGCGTTTAGTTTACTGCGTACATCGCGAATGATTTGTTAAACAATCTAAACTATTTATTATTTAACCGCACATTATTTTGGATAGCTCCCTTTCAACAAGTTCTTTTTAACTGAATCAAACATTTTTGAGAGTACTTCGAGGTTCTTATCAACACACTTAGTGGCGCAGACTTCAAATTCACCCGTGTAGCGGGACGCCTGGAATAAAACTGGTATGAGTAATTGAACACAACAACAACTTTTCAATTCAATTATAAATATACCTCTGCCTCTGTAGGGTTTGATCCCATTTTGTCCCGGATGTCGTCGTTGCACTGCATAACACACCTTTGAAGCCGGTCCTAATAATTCGAAAGCAAAAATTAATTAAATAAAATATTAAATAAAATTTATTATTACCTGAAATCCACCGATTTCAGTTTGTACGTATTTTTGGGCGTATGATAGGGGGATGGAGCAATCTTCAACACATTCGTGCACCCGCTCGAGAGGCGAAGACGTGTCTTCGCAGCACCGCGCCGCACATTTGTGCATGTCCGCCTACAAGGATCACAATTTTTATTTGAAATTTTTGTCAGTAAGAGCCTTAAGAAAATTTTCCCCACCTGCATTTTCCGCAGTTGTGACCTGTCCAGATCGTCGATGAACTTTTTCATCGCATCTTCCACACGTGCTCTCTGCCGGTCGACCATTTTTCCTGTTTACATTCGTTTTCGTTGTCAGTAGAAAGGGGCGTGTAGTGTTTTGCAGAGCTTTGAAAGTGAATGAGTAAGTATGTTGTGTCTGCAAGTGTGTTCTTGTTGAGTGAGAACAGAGTGCAGCACCAGCTGCAAACTCACAATCAGACACAACTGTCTTGTTTGAACCAATAAGAAAAGAGCTAATAACGTGTCAAAATATAACTGTTTCCATTCTTTTGTGTTGCGCGCTTCCTTGCGGTGCTTGTGAGTACTACATAGTAAGAATTTCAACTCACAGCTGGTCACTTACTGTTAGTTGTAATCAGTCATCTTTGTCTTAGTGAAAAATGGCAGCAAGTAGTAGCGGTGTCGAGTGGACCTCGATTATCAAACCAATATTAGCCGCATCATACGGCTCGCTCAGCAAATTAGACGTTGCGAATTTCGTCAAAGGAATTATAAGAAGGTGAGAAATAATTCGCAACATTCTCAGCGCTTCTAGGGAACGAATTTTGCTTCGCTAAGATACGCCCTCCCGGATGGAACTTTTAAACTGAGTTCTGGGCCTTTCTTTGCGTTGCATGACTACCCAGTTTTATGAATTTGTCAAGATAGTACAAAATTTTCAAAGGTTACTCGCGGTATTATGTTCATATACATATGTAACTTGGAAACTTATGCAATTACTCTCGGAAATTCTGCGAGTCTAGAAACACACACTAGTTCCGCAATTGTCATCAACTGTCGCAATCGGTCCGCTTGATTTCTGCTTGGACCGAAAAGCGGCTAGACTTATGTATATTTTCACAATAATTTTGGCAGGGTACTTGAGAATATGCCCTAATTACTACTAAGTACATACCATTGCTTTGTTCCATTAAGCTTTGTACATAATGTTAAACTACATTGTATGTATGTAGTACGTAGTTAAGTTGTTCTTTTCAAAAATAAAATCACTTTATCTTGGAATGATTGGAACGTTCACAGTGAATCAGATTTTGAGAAACGGGATGTGGAATTCGAACCATTCTTCACTGCATTCAGCATTTTGGCTGCAGAATATCTCAGTTCAGGAGCAGATTGCTGTAAGTTATTCATAAGAGATATACGATTATGTACTTTAAATAATTTTTTGTCTCTTCCAGTGGAAAAGAGTCAAGTGTCTTGCGTTAGTCATGCCTCGAAGGTTCTCCTGCGCTTTTTGGTCGAACGACTCAGCCGATCTGAAGCTGACGACAGCCAACTGGCCCGCCTGCTCCTGCTCGCTGTGCAAGGCTTGTGCCAGGGCAAAAGCACCCTGCAGGTGGCGGATCGGCTGGCTTTGACTGCGGACATGAAAGTGGCTCGTTTGCCTGGTCCCTCAAAAACTGCCAGCCAAGAAAAAGAAGCCGAGCCGCTGAAACGCCCGCGGTCCGACTTAACAGCTGCCATCCTTGAGCAGCTGACCACCCCATTGAGTCCACTGAATGTAGCTGACTCGCCTGAGGCTGCCAAGGAAGCAGCCGAGACTGAGGCTCATGGACAATTTGTACGACGAAATGTGGCAAGTCTGAAAGCTTTGAACGCCTCTGACAGGATTTTAGATGTTTGCCTCGGTCTCAAGAGCCTGAAACTGTATCTCTCTGGGTAAGTTATGATTTGAAATTAAAGGAAAAATCATGTTTGCTAGTTTTGTATTAAACAAGTAAATAAGTTTTGTTTATCTTGTTTCCTACATTACATCAAATGTGACAAATAAAATGTGATGAAATTTAGCATGTAAGCTTATAAGGAAACTGGAAACACAGGGATTTGATGTTTCAGTATTTGGTGAAAGGAATGAAATTGATTAGGATCTAATGCGTTAAAAGATTTCGCAAGTGACAAGTCGATTTGAAAGTTGAAAGAGATTTAAATTTCAAGTTGTCTGAAGGTTATAAATACTTGGGGATTGGGGATATATAACATGTGAAATGATTCAAAATCGGATTTTGAAGCCAATTTTCATTCAATCGTGAAGATATTTTAAAGATAGACTATATTTGACAAGACAAATCGACTGGAAGGTAATTCTTAATTTCCAGATATTTTAATCATTTATATGAAATTAGCAAATAGCTCGTTAGCTCGTTAATGATTCAAGGTTAAAAAATCTATACCAGGAAATGTTTAAAAATTTATGTCAACTCTTTTTTCACTTTCAATTAATGATTTTTTTCGGAAAGATAAAGTCTTAGAACATTTTTTTTTGTCAAAATGCAAGATATAAGAAATTGCATTATCTTTTAGAATATGGTAAGTTTTTTTCTCTATGATAAACCACAAAAAACTTACAAATCCTGGAAAACCCCTTGTAGGTTTTTATTTTTGGAACGTCCAAAGTAACCCATTGATCGACTTGTCTCATTGAATTATGTCTTTAAATTAAAGTTCTGCTTAATTTAGGTAACACTGTATTATATCGTTGTTTATTGTTCATACGTATTTTTTAAACAGTTGAGCTATTTTCAAATATTTAAAAAGAATTTCACTGGAACATTCAATCCTTCCATAGTTTCCTTGTTACTTGAAGAAATTAGAGATAAATAAAAGAGTAATCGATTGTTTTTCTTGAAGAGATGAGAAGTCATCAACAACCGCAGACGCTCTCCACGTGAAACAGCAAGCAGCCACCCTTCTGGCGGAAGTGTCTCTGGTTCACACTGCGTTGGGCCTGCCCATTCTGGAACCCTTAAATGCAGACAAACTTGAGAAGCTAGCGATAATCAGCCTTGGATGCTTGCAAGCGGCAGTGGCATGTGCCTCGTCGGCTGTCTTGCTCAACGCCAACCAAGCCACCGTGAAAAACAAGGAAGAAGAGCTTGATGCTGCCATGGTCGGAGTGGTCGAAAAGTCGATCGAAGTTGCGGACATGGTGGCCGCTGCCCTGACAGCGTCGAAGCACGTTGAAAAAGGCACACTGTTAAATGTGGAGACCACCTGGGCGGTGACCCTAGTTCAGGGTCTCTGGCAGCAGGTGTCTGCCACCTACGAACACAGACAGCAGGAGAAAGGCAAGTCACCGAGCCGCGCCGTGTCAGGTCGAGTGAATCTGCAGAAAGTGCAGCAGGGCTTCAGTGTGCTCTCTGTGGCCCTGGCAGGACAGGCTCTCAAGCTCTGCACGCACATCTTAACCGATCTCGACGAAGATGACAAGGAATGCACAGATATTCCCACTATCGCTCCTGAAAATCTTAGCACAAAGTATTCAGCCGCAGAACGTGTTGCTTACCTACTGAACGCAGCACCTCTGCTCCAGCTGTTGCATTACCTTGCGATTATATCGTATAGAAAGGCGTACACACTGAAGAAAGCCTTGAAACCTACAAATGAAGAGGATACTGTCAGCTTCTCTGATTCGACCATTTACAATGGGGATGATTTTAGTTTTTCAGAGGACAGCTCAGAAGATGAAGACAGCGAACCAATATTAGGTAATTCCATTACTTTAAAAATAATAGTTTCAAAGACAGACAAGACCGACGGGTAGATAAAAAAATTTTGATGTTAATATTTAAACATTCTTTAAAGACTTTCCAAAATTCAATTTAGTAACAATGCATTTTTCACACATTTTCAGGTCAGTGGCTAGAGAAAACTCTGGCTCCAAAAATGACGTCAGAAGGGAGCGAGGCTGAAGGGGATCTTGATGAGTCCAAAAGTGGACAGCAAACGGCAATTTCCTCATCCTCAGGACTGCAGAGCTCAGTAGTTCCGGAAAAAGGAGAGCCTCACGGCTACATCCAGCTTGCAAGTGAGGTGTTTAACTTCCTCACTTCCAACCTAGTTTGCTCGCCCAGCGAACTCATTCGCTCCAACGTTGCTGCCAACTACTGCGAGCAGCACACCGTCATCCTGGCAGCCATAATCCGGGACTTGGACAGGGAAACGGCCAGAACAAAAACGGGATCCATACCCGCCTACTTTGGCGCCAGCCTTGGTGCCCTTTACTTTAAGTTCAGCCACTGTCTCACTCTCTACACGCACAACCTGCTCGCCACGTCCATTTTGCCGGAGACTCTGCAGATTTCGCTGCTCAGCCATTTGGGGGTCAATCCGACTCCTCAAGAGCAGCCATGGCCCTTGCAGGTATAGTTGTTAAAATTTTGACGACCGCCTCTTTGTAATTGATTTTCAGGTGTATCCGAGAGCATTAGCGGTGCTGTCGCAGTACATAGTCATGAAGAAGCAGCCAGAGCAGGAAACGCTGATTTTGCGCATTTGGAGCCGCTTGGTGAACACGCTGCTTGAATGCGTCACAAGCCCGGCAGAGCCAGTCGACTCAGAGAATGAGGATCTCAACGTGGAACATGCTCAGCTCCTGTTATTTTTCTTCCACTACCTAAGTCTACTGCAGAAGAAGTCTGTGCTGCTGCAGGTAAATCACTTTCAACTCTTTGAAAAACACGCATATTTTAATTTATATAAAATTAATGATCAGGTGTCAGCCGGGTTGATTAAATGCGGAGAATTGATTGCGGAGAGGGTGTCAACCCTGAGAGAAAGCCAACTGCTTCACACGGCCAGGCTGATCCACCTGTTTGAGCACCTGATGCGGCACCTGTACGAAGCACCTGCCGTACTTCTGGAGCAAATCAGATGGAACCTCTTCAGTGCCACTGGCCTCTTACCAGCAGACAAGGGCTCAAAGATTGCCTCAAGAATGTTTTGCCCATCCCAGGATGTCGTCGATAACATGACCAAAGGTGCTGGCCAGGAAGACTCTGGCATGAGACCAAGGTACGTTCAGCATCTGATAAAACTTCTTGGATATGGAGAACTACAAAATTGGCTATAGATTAAGCAAATTCAGCGAAATTTACACCTGAAATCAGTCTTTATTACGTCTTACATAATATTATGACAAATTAATCATTATTACGGGTTTTACGGAACAATTTTGGAAAACTTTGAGACCTCAGTATCTCATCTCGCTGTAGTGATTTTTTTTAAAAAACGCATGTTTGGATTCCTCGTTTTAAGCCCGATCAAATGGACACCAAATTTGCTGTCAAAGGTCAATTCTGATTTTCACTAAGGGTTTTTAATATGTCTTACAGATACTACAGCCTCACCTCTTTGGAAATGAATCATGAAGAATGTCCTAAGCTGGACGGTCTGGCCTGCAACTTTGTTCTCGCCACCCCTGAAAAGCTGAAATACCCGTCCTTGATTGACGCCCTAATCCACCTCTTGGGCGTGTTGCACAAATGTGACTCAAGCTGGTGTCGCAAGGGCCAGTCGCCCTCGCTCCTCTGCACTGTTCAGTACCTGTTCTGCAGTGCGTGGAGAATGCTGCTGCTGCTCCCGCCGTCGGCTCCTTTCGTCAGCCAGCTGGGGGTTGGCGCCGACCCTACCGATGTACCCCTCCTGCTGTACACACTAGTCTGGGGCCCCAGGACTGGCTGCTCTGTGTTTTCTTCCTACATCAAGGACAACCTCATCAAACAAGTAAGTAGTTCACCGTTAAAGTAGCACTGGAAAATCACTTTGAAACCTTTTTTTAGGGAATGGTGCCAAACGCTGACACCTTG
This sequence comes from Cloeon dipterum, assembly GCF_949628265.1. Classification (NCBI taxonomy): domain Eukaryota; kingdom Metazoa; phylum Arthropoda; class Insecta; order Ephemeroptera; family Baetidae; genus Cloeon; species Cloeon dipterum. The sequence continues at coordinate 17,301,123 of NC_088789.1, forward strand.
TTGAAAACGGTGAGCTCCACGCAGACCAGCTTGCACTACACAGCAACCGTTGCCAGGTCCGTGCTCGGAGCCTTCCGTTCCAAGTATCTCCAGGCTAGCAACTCGCCATCGCTGGATCTGTCGGACGTAATCGCTGTTGACGTGGTGTTGGCCAAACTGCTAGGCCACTTGCACGACACAAAGCAACAGGCCGCTGTCGAGACTGCCATCAGTCTTTTGCCAGACTTATTGGCCGTGTTAGCTCACGTGTCTGGTGCTGTCAGGAAAGGGTTGCTTGCTTACGTGGAGGACAGCAACGAGTGGCTGCTGGACGTGTTGGCCATTGCTTCTTCACAGAACACGCACACTGCAAATTTGACCCTGGGTCTCAGGACTCTCTTGCCGGCTTCAGTAAGATCTGCCCTGGACAGATGGAACAGCAGCAAAGCCACTTACGTCCCTGGCTCTGTAAGTTTACTCTTGTAATAATTAATTGTGTTGACCAAATAGCTTTTTTCCGAAAATGAATTGCTTTTTTAATTAAATTTCTAAAACATTCTTCTAGGCCTATGCCAGTGATCAGCTTCCTGGGGAAAGCCACTTGTTGAGTGTGCTCAACAACCACGTGTCAAAGCTTTACAGATGTGACTCGTGCTTGACCAACGAATCTTTGAAGCACCTAGCCCATGCACTTGTCTCTTTCTCGTCAGACCTGGCCACCAAGTTAGGGCCTGTAGATTTGGCACTTCGTCAGCAGATTGTGGCTGCTCTGTTGCCAGTGTCGCAGGATGCTTGCGCTGAGTATCTCTTTGAGCTTCTCAGTGGAGCTCTGCTTGAGGCTTCGAGTGACGACCAACAGAGACAGGTTTTTTGTTGTGTTAATTCGAGCCTCTCAGTTGTTTAACTAGATGTTATCACAGGTGTTTTGCACTCTGCTAGCTCACTGCTACCGCTTGCTCCTGGCAGAGGGAGTCGACGAAAGAGTTCATTCTGAGTGTCTGAAAATCATGGAAGCGCTCCTAGAGCAAGGGGCCCCAGCGTTGCTCTCCTTTTTCACAGATGCTGATTTGACCAGGGTTTTGCTTGCGAGGCAAACTACCAACCGCAGGTTTGTACTATTCACTTGAATTTGATATTTGACAGTGCCAATTGATTGCCGAGGGTTGAATTAGGTCAGGCAATTGAATCACCAGGCTGTCAATTAAACAGGATGTGCCGAAAATCGGCAAGAATTTGATCTAACCCTAGCAAAAAGTGCGATAAGAACGCCGGTGATGGGAGCGATTCTCTGACTGGCTTGGACACTTAAACGCTGGCATAAGATTGAGGCAGCAGCTCCACAGCGGCAGCCAGAGCAATTGAGTGACAAAGCTTGCTGCTGCCTCACCCACACTGGTGTTGCTGTGGCACTGCTGTCTCAATCTTATGCCAGCGCAATTCAACGAAGCGCTCATCCCATAGCAGATTTTTTTGCCACCGTTCTTGTCGCACTTTTTGTTTGGTTGAGACCAAAAACTGCCCAAATAACGGTTTTCGGCACTTCGTGTTAAATTGTCATTTGAATGATTCATGATTCGGCTGCCTAACCTAATTTGACCCTCAGGAATCAAATGACACGGCCAGAAAAGATATTTCAGACATACTTCAATAGTCCAAAATACATGTAAATATATTTATTTTTTATAGATTTTTCAACCAGCTTTTTGCTGCTGCTGATAAGAACCCTGGAGGCCCATTGGAGGCGCTCTGTGTGGCAACAGTTTCAAAACTTTCGGGAGTTGAAAGAAAAGAGCTCTCAGAGTGGCTCAGACATCTCTTGCTAGGGCAATTGTGCCTGGACTCTCCAGAAGTGCCCTCAGACGAAATCCCTGAGCCTGCGGAGTCGAGCAGCAAGAAGACGGCAGGCCCAGAACAAGTAGAAAACCAACAGCTGCTACGCTATTTGGTCTCTTACATAGTGAAGGAAGGCCCTGCCTCTGAGGCTCTGTCGAGAACCATTTTGGAAGCGCTCATACCCATCGGCTCACGGCTGCTTACCTTAGACATGCCAGGAACTGGATTTTCAGACGTCATGCAGATCATGGTCACTCTAGCCAATTCGGGATCCAGAAGAGGCCACATCCACCTATTCTGCGCGGCCACCCTTTGGCTTGAACAGTGCAAAGAATTCATAGTTGATAGGGAAACCTTGAAAAAAATTGAAAAGGTTGGAAAATCTCATGTGCATGTTTAAACGGTTCACTCATATTCTATTTTAGGATCAAAGTCTGACTGGAAAGACTCGTGATATTGTTGAAGCAGCCGGACAACTGCTTAACTACGTGGCCGATATTATTGGAGCGCTTGGCATATCCCAAAACAACTCTATGATTGGTAATGCAATATTTATTCTCTGGAAAGCAAAGTATTAAATTTTTATTGTGATTTAGGGGAGAGAGCCCAGTCGCCATGGGACAGCAGCGACCTTAGCCCGCCAGACACTCTTGACTGTGAATGGATGGAAGAGTGGATGGGCGGAGATGATGAAGACAGCACAGGAGAAGATTCTGATGAGGACAGCCTGTGCAACAAACTGTGCACTTTCACTCTGACCCAAAAGGAGTTCATGAACCAGCATTGGTAAATAATAATTCCTAATTCAAATCTAATAGATTTATAATTCAATTACACCTTAAAAATTACTATAAATGTAATAACCCTTGCAGGTATCATTGTCACACATGCAAAATGGTTGACGGTGTTGGAGTGTGCAGTGTGTGCGCCCGGGTGTGTCACAAAACGCACGACGTAACGTACGCTAAGTACGGCAACTTTTTCTGCGACTGCGGAGCGAAAGATGACAACTCCTGTCTCGCACTCGCAAAGCGCAGCCCAGAACCGCAACCAGCTCCCCCGTTCAGCGTGGACTCATCTCAACCTCGCCGAGCTACCTCTTCTCCTGTCCCGGAGCGGTCGGAACGAGCCAAAGATGACAAAGCGCGCCACCGTTCTGCGCTCTCCCAACAGCTAGAGGCGTGTGCTGAAACACTGATGCACCACGCCGCTGGAAGTCCTATGGTGGGCTCCCTGCTTGAGATGCTATGCTTGCTTGTTGGAGCTGTTAGGGCCGCCTGTGAAAGAAACAGCTCGGTAAGCCCATCCAAATTTTCAATCCAGCTTAGTTTTTAATTTACCGGCTATAGAAAATTGTGTTGAAAACTTTAAAACAATTTTATTTTTTTTTAATTCTGAATTCCCTGTACCCAGGGTTCCATTGTTATAATTGTTTCACATAATTAATTTGAAGCCAATAAAATAATTCAATTTAAATCAGGTTGGATGCCACGCAAGGGCTCAACAAGCCCTTCTTCGTCTCCACACACACCCAAAAACGTTTGAAACGTGCGACCAACTGATGGTGCCAACTCTTGGCTCTCAAGAGGGCGCTTTTGAAAACGTCCGCTCAAACTACCCTGGTGACCAAGGCCAGACCATAAGACAGCTACTGTCGGCCCACATGATCCGAAGAGTGGCCATGTGCTGCCTGAGTTCGCCGCACGGAAGACGCCAGCACCTGGCCGTCAGTCATGAAAAGGGCAAGATCACGGTGCTCCAGCTGAGTGCACTGTTGAAACAAGCTGACTCATCCAAGAGGAAACTCACCCTGACTAGACTAGCCTCGGCACCAGTTCCCTTCACGGTGCTTTCCATCACGGGTTAGTATTTTCAATAAATTAGTATGAAAAATCATCAAATTATCAAAATTATGACTGGTAGACAAGCTAGTAAGTCTCCGAAAATATTTGCTTCAGGAGTTTCCAATATAAATTTTGACGCCAAGTTCAAATTTCTTATGGTCAGACACTTAAGTCACACTTAATAATCCACCCAAATGCTCCTCAGTCTCACACGGAATTGCTCAGCTTGTAAATATTAATGGCTTTATTCTTTTCTCTAGGAAATCCTTGCAACGAAGACTTTCTCGCTGTTTGTGGCTTAAAGGATTGCCACGTTCTTACGTTCAGTGGTTCAGGCACAGTTTCGCAGCACCTAGTGCTGCATCCGCACTTAGAAACAGGAAACTACATCATTAAAGCAGTGTGGCTGCCAGGATCACAAACCCAACTGGCCTTGATCACTGCTGACTTTGTCAAAGTTTACGACCTGGCAAAGGATGTGCTCAGTCCTCAGTTCTACTTCCTCGTACCCAGCGGCAAAATTCGCGACGCCACTTTCGTCTTTGCTGAGGATTCAGAGCCAGCATTGCTGCTCATGTCATCAGCGGGCTACATCTACTCGCAAACAATGGGACCAGACAGCTCTGCTGAGCACGGACCATTCTATGTCACCAACACGCTTGAGGTAAAATAATAAGCCTTGAATGTTATTTTTTATGGTAAAAATTAATTCCTGAGGGTCAAATTAGGTTAAATGATAAAATCACTAAGTTAAAAATTGAACTTCACATGTCAAAAGTTGGCAGAAATGTTAAAACTGTTACTCTGCGGTTTTTAGTGTGAACCTAGTAAAAAGTGCAACAAGAACACCAGCAACAACTGATCAGAGAAGGAGCGGTAACGGTCCGCTGTCCTGAGCTCAAGACAGCTGAGGCCAGTGCAAGCAACATGTCAGGCCAGACTTAGTTTGCTTTTGTTTGCTGTCGCTGTAGCGCAGCGTCTCAATCTTATGCCAGCGCTCGTGTAAACTGAGAGCCGCTCCCTTCTCTGATTGTTCACCGGCGTTATTGTGGCACTTATTCAGCTTGAGTCATAGTTTCTTAGTTACCGCAGATTTTCGGCAGGCATTGTCAAATTTTTTATTTGGATATCCTAAGGAATCGATTGGCAGTTTCAAAATTGAAGCCCAGTGCCTCTAAGTATTTTAAATATTAAAATTTTATATGCCCTCCAGGTGAACCACCCTGACGTTAAAGATGCCAACGGCCTGATCGCAGGAGGAGGTGTTTCGGTCTACTACTCACACACCTTACAGCTGCTTTTCTTCAGTTACAACCAGGGCAAAAGCTTCCTGGCGCCACTCAGCAAAGACCTCCACCTAGGCGCCGTATTTCAGATCCAGCTGGCGAAAGCGGGCAAGGGAAGCCAAACGCAAGCTGCTCAGCCACTGTGCCAGTGGTCTGAAGTGCCTAATCACCCCGGCCTGGTGTGCAGTGTGCTGCAGTCGTCCAACAACCCGGTCATTCTCATGCTCAGACCGGACACTGTCCTGGTCCAAGAAATCAAGGTTGTGCCGGCTAAAGCGAAAATCATGGACATGGTCGCCATCAGACACGCCGCCTCGGGCTCCGAACTGCGCACCACTTTGATTCTTCTGTGCGAGGACGGCAGCCTCCGCATCTACATGGCAGGCCAAGAGCACACCTCCTTCTGGCTCTCCGTGCAGCCGTCCAATAGGTCCTCCAAGCGCCGCAAAGCTACTGCAATCAAGACGACTAGTAAGGCGTCGAAGCCAAGTGCGGCCCCTGCTTTTCCAGTCGACTTTTTCGAGCATTGCCAACTGATGAGCGAGGTCGAGTACGGTGGAAATGACGTACTTGAGACTTACAACACTGAACAAATCAAGAACAGACTGGCCAAGCAAGGACAGTACATTGCCAACAATCGACCTGCTGGTTTTACAGTTGAGATCACAAACTCGGATCCGTCCATGGTCATCACTGGAATCAGAATCCAGGTAGGATATATTTTTTATTATATCTAGGGCTGCCAATTTTACACAGCTAATTTAGGAAAATAGTTAAATACCATTCTTTACGTTTTTTGGCCAAATTTGCTCGCAAGGACAAAAAATAATAAAATTCCCATGTCATTTGATCGTTCCCAGATGGTTGCTAGTTCATAACAAAATTGTCGGTTGTTTAAACCTAATATCTGTCTAAAAATATTATCGTAATTAAATTTAATACGATTTTTCAATTTTAACAGGTTGGCTCTCAGGACCCTCTTCGCAGTCCTACATTTGTTGAGGTTCAGGGTAGAAGCATTCAGCTGAACGTGACAGGCTCCAGGTGGTTTGACTTCCCTCTGACAAGAGAAGAGAGCCTCCAGGCTGACAGAAAACTATCAGTTACTTTCGGCCCTTCTCAAGATCCTGAATATGCAACCATGCTAGATTCCATGTTAGTTTACGGAAAGACCAAAGACTCGTTTGGCTGGCCTGAAGAGAATGAAGAGGTAACCACGGGAATAATTAATTTGAATATGATTTAAAGAAAGGTTGTTACAGTCTGGCTCGTCGAGTGGAACAGTAGCTGCAGGAACCGGAGATACTGAGAACAACAGCGCACTAGAACAAATGACGTCCTTGGAAAAGGTGGTTTCTGGGGTTCTTGAAGTCCTTGATTGCTCCTTTACCCTATTTGGCTGTCTGGAGGAGAAACAAGTGCAGCAGAAATTGGTTACCATCGACCTTGCCACAAAGATGTTAACCCTTCCAACCTCCAACAACATTCAGACTCACTCCAAGTCTCTTCTTGCTGCTCTGCACGCCAGCAGAGGAAGCTATTACGATTACAAAGTAACTTTTATAGCTTATGTCATGAAGAATTAACTTAAATAATAACTTGTTGTGTAGGATCGTGCAATCTTGGAGCATCTTGTGGCTGTGCTAGATGAGCTCTCTGCCATACCAGAGTCCAGAGACCTTGACGCTGAAACCTTCTACAGAGTGGTGTTGATGGCGCGCAGCATTGCTGCGGCTCGGCCACAGAATCTGCACAAAATGGCAGAGGCCTTGTACCAAAATCGTCCAAGACCATTCGTTGCTCACTTACTTGACATTTTCTGGCGCCTGCACGCGGCCCGACCAGTAAATTCAGCTCTGGCTCCGGTTTGTGTACCTGGTCTGAGGCATATTGAGACCACGGTGCACGCCTTGGTCGAGATCGTGCACGCCTTCGCTGTCTGCGACATCGAGCAGGTTCCCCTCGCAGCTCAGCACTACCTGCAACTGCTTCTTTGTCCCGATTCGCAAGTGTCATTCAGCAGCAAGCAGGCTCTGATCAGGGTGTTGCGGCCCAGACAGCGCAGCCGGAGGAGAGCTGCCTCCTTGCCTCCACCGTCTCCTCCAATCACGGACGTGGACACTACAGAGCCAATTCGAATGCTCGGAGAGGAAGCCGCGGCAGTACCTCCACCTGCCCAAGCACCGGCTAATCCCATAGCGGCTCTCTTGAATGCTGGTGGTGGCTACCCACCCCTGCTAGGTATACCTCCTGAAGCGATGGATGAAACGATGATGGAGCTGGCAATCGCTCTGAGTCTCGAGGAAGACGGAGATCCTATGGCTAATCTTCTCAGCGTGCAGCAAAATCTTCAACAGGTTAGTTTTGTGTTTTTGCATAATGTTTTACTGGATTTTTTTCCAATCATTAATTTTTTATCTGTTTAAATTTCATAACATCATGTTGGAAATTTTCCTAGAAGCCAACGTCTTTATTACACTCATCTAGTTGCAGCTTTCACTCCAAAGCTTTATTTCGTAAACATAATTTTTTTACTGAAAATTAATATTATCATACTTCAAAAGTTGTCACACGAGATTATAACGAGTCAAAAAAGGCAGAGCACCTCTTAATAATATTATTACAAGATATTGGGAAAAGGCTTAAAGTAGTTTTTCTTGTTATTAACAGGGAATGCAGAACTTGGAGGCTCAACAGGCAGCCCAGCAGGCTCTGCAGAATCTACAAGTCTTAGCAGGCCAGGCAGGACCAAGTCAGGCTCCTGAGGCTGGCCATTTGTCCGACACAACCGCGTCAGCTCCCTGCTCCGACGATGAAGGCTCAAACGCAGCCACAGATGGAAGCACTCTGCGCACGTCTCCTGCTGAACAAGGAGGTTCCGAGAGCGGAGGCAGTGGCGCCGAGAGCTTTGAGATGTACGCAGTGGGACGGGTGGACGAGTCAAGCAAATCACTGAGCAGTCAGAAGGAAATCCAGCCTGTGGCAGAGCAGCAGCAGCAGGCTGCCGAAGCGCGTTCCTTGCTGGTCGAAAGGCTGCTGTTAGAGAAGCTGCTCGACTTTTTGCCCAAGCTGCGTGAAGTGGGAGGCGTGCAAGCCATTCCCTTACTGCAGGTCATTTTGATCCTGACCTCGGACCTTGACGGTGACGACCTGCGAGACAGGCACTGCCTGGAAGCGTTGCTCGTCGCCCTGATCAATGAACTGGGCATCAAGAGGCCGGTTGACGCCGCCACCGCTTCAGAGTGCAAACGCTCTCCTTTAGTGGAGGTTCACCTGGTGATGATGCGATTCTTGAGTGTTCTCATGAGCAGAGCCAAGACTGCCAGCAAGGCGGCCACCGCCAGCGACGCTTTCGTGTCCCAAACGACCGCGACCAGCCTTGTGGACAGCCGCGCCATCGACTACTGCCTGTCCCTGCTGCAAGGCCTTCTCGTCTACTGGAAGGGCCAGGAGAGTGGCCAAACAACTTCCGCATCCGGCCTGCTCAAGAGCCAGCCAGTGGCCGTTCCTCCAGACATGTCGCCTTTCTTCCTCAAGCAATATGTCAAAGGACTTGGTGGCGACGTGTTCGAGTCGTACCCGCAGCTGCTGACTGAAATGGCCCTCAGACTGCCATACCAGGTCCTGAAGCATTCGGATTGCGCTGCCGCACTCTTTGGGCAGCAGTGGCGCCAGATCCTCTGCGATTACATGATGACAGCACAGGCACCATTTGTTCGCAGACAGGTAATTTGAAAATTGTAGTGTATTTTTTTTCGCTACCATTGGATAATGTTATAGAAAATAAAAATTATTCGCCAAATGAATTTGCGGTTGGCCAGATATATGTCTCCGAATTTTGAAATTCGAGATTGTGAGAAATTTAAATGTGCCATAATTTCTTGAAAAGTGGGTGTATTTAAATTAACTTCTACACTTTTGGAATCTGCTCATCAAGGTGAATCGAATGATGGGCCATTTTCATACTTTAGCTAAAGTCCATGATTTTTCCAAAATAAAGGGGATAAATGGTTAATCGCGTCCAGAAATTAAACTGCTACTAGTAGAGTTTTAATTATTTCACAGATTGTTTTCAGAAGATCTAGCTTTATTTTAGTTATTTCCTTTTTCTAGTATATATCATAATACAAGTCAATTTTCAAATAGATTTTCATGAACTTAGTTTTAAAATTGTTAAATTGTATCAACGTTCCGAATAAACTTAATTTGTTTTTCTTTTATTGCCGATGAATTATGAAGCCAAACTTGTATCGCTTATTTAATTATATTAAAAATTCAAATCAGAAAAACTTGGTCTGTCCAGATCTAGACAGTAACTCTCAAGATTTTGAATTTAGAAGCTTTACAGCGATAGATTTGAACGTCCGCATAACGGAAAATATTCCTCAGTATCATCTTATTTTAAACTGTCTAATGGCATTGAGAAAAAGATTCTGAATTAAAACCTTTTCTCATATTTCAATTTGAAGGTTCGCAAGCTGCTGATGTTCCTCTGTGGAAGCAAAGACAAGTACCGGCAGAGCAGAGATCTTCATTCGCTTGAATTCCACATGGGTCGAGCAACTGACCTCGCAGCCGACGCCCTAGCCTACGATCAGCTTGTGCAGCTGATGGAGCACTTGAAAGCATGTCTTGAGGTGGCCACAAGCAGGCCCAATAACTGGCAGAACTTCTGCCTGTCCTCAGAGCCGCTGATTCCATTCCTCTTCAGAGCCAGTTGCACTCTGGATGAGGGCGTTTGCCCCACTGTCCTCCAACTGTTGCAACATGCCATTTGCAGACCAAGGTAAACAAGTTTTATTCATTAAAATTGATTTCACAATGGCTACTCCCAAGAAGTGGCAGGCTTTAAAATTGTAAAAGGGAAATAATATAAATCATCGCTCTCTTATTGGACAGCAACTATTTTAACTTCCATAGTATGCGATATTATTTTTCCATCAACAATGCCTTTGCCCTCCATTCCTTGTCGTTCACTAATGAGAGGAGCCATTGCAAAGGCAATTTTATTAATTGAGTTCACCCTGTATGTTTTTTTAACTAGACAAAAACTTCAGTTTTAATTATTCTTCAATTTTCAGAGAGCGTGAAAGATCTGTTGAGTCTGACGATGACCGACCAGACTGCTCTCTACTGGTTGGCTACGTGAACAAAAACGTGGCATCTGAAGTGATGGGCCATTTCATCAAGACCTTCCTCCTTGAGACAAATGCAGCCTCAGTTCGCTGGCAGGCGCATGAACTTGTGCTCAGTCTGTTTGAACACTCCTCTGATGCCGAGCAGCAGCATCTATTGTCTCTACTTTGGTCCTTCTGGCCAAGTCTCAAAACCTACGGCAAAAAAGCGTCCCAGTTTGTTGACTTGCTGGGCTATTTCTCCAAACAAACTGCCGACAAGAACGGAAAGTTACAGGAAATGGTTTGTATTTACTCTAAAAAAATGTATCTTTAATGTCTTTTCTTTTAAAAATCGTAGGTTAATTTTGCTGTGGAGGCTCTGAAAGCGCAAAATCAAGTGCTGGCACAGCATCCAAACACCTCCATCTACAGCAAGCTTGGCCAATTTATCGAGCTGGATGGTTACTTCTTTGAAAGCAGGCCGTGTCTAGTTTGCAACAGCCCTGAAGTCCCGCTGTCGAGCATCAAACTGTCTGCTGTGAAAGTGGACTCGAAATTCACCACCACTACTCAAATCGTCAAGTTGGTTGGCAGCCACTCGATCAGTCGCATCACCTTGCGCATTGGAGACATCAAGAGGGCCAAGATGGTGCGAAACATCAACATCTACTACAACAACCGCACCGTCCAGGCGGTAGTTGAGCTGAAGAACAAGATGTCCATGTGGCACAAAGCGAAACGCGTCACCCTCACGTCTGGACAGGCTGAAGTCAAGGTACCAAGAAATATTCCGAACGTGGAATTTGTTTTTCAAATCGTTTAATATAAAAATTAGGTTGATTTCCCTCTTCCAATTGTGGCTTGCAACTTGATGATCGAGTACGGCGACTTTTACGAAAATATCCAAGCCTCCTCGGAGACCCTCCAGTGTCCCAGATGCGGGGTCTCTGTACCTTCGAATCCAGGCGTGTGCGGCAACTGTGGCGAAAATGTTTTCCAGTGCCACAAATGCAGAGCCATTAACTATGATGAGAAGGTAAGCTTTTGATCTTGTTAATTGCAAGGGAAAGCATTTTTTGCCTTGAAGGTTTACATTTTCCTGAAAATAGAAGAAAATACCAATTTTTATTTTCAAATTACGAAGCTAAACTTTATGGGGATTTTAGTTTTATTTTTAAATATCTTATGATGGTGATAATTAGTATTCCAACTTTCCCTGACGATACATATTAAGCGATATGAATTTGTTATACCAAATTTTAAATTTTTACAATTTAATTTGAATTTTGCACACTGGACCACAGTTGAAATCTCCTCAACCAATTAAAAAGCTTGAAATAAACTAGGTGGAAACCCTTTATGGCAGGGGGTCTTCATATTTTGACGAAATTTGGTGGAATTGTTGCCCTAGTAGACCTTAGTCTTTCCTGAAAACTTCTGGTTGAAATGAGAAGGATTGGCTACTTTTCAAAAAGGTTATTTGTAGAGGAGACAACAAAAATATTTTTCCTGAAAAATTCGTCCCGTCCATAAATTAAAATTCAATGCTAGATTGAAAACTTTGGACTGGTGGTCCATGTAAATATCACAAAAGTTAACAAATTAAAGGGAATAATTTCATGCCAGAGCGGAACTAACCCTTAATAGTTCACAAAATCTTATTTTGCAATTTTTCTAAGGATCCATTCCTATGCCACGCGTGTGGCTTCTGCAAGTACGCCAAGTTTGAGTACACTCTGGTCGCTCGGGCCTGCTGCGCTGTGGACCCGATTGAGAACGACGACGATCGGCGCAAGACCTTGGCGGCCATAGCTTCAATGCAAGAGCGCGCCGACCGAGTGTACAAACAACTGATGGCCATCAGACCGACCGTTGAGAACATTTTGCACAACGTGGAAGAAGGCCACGTGAGCTCTCTGGACGACACGCCTTCGTCAGGATCAGCCTCTTCTGGCACCTCTAACACGCATGTCAAACACAAAATCCAGCTACTGGCCCAGCGCTACTGCACCGATTGCAAAGGGTCGTTTGAAGAACTAGGAAAAATTTCTCAGAAGGTAAAGGCGTTATTTTTAAAGATAATTGCAATCTTTTCCAAAAATTATTTTTAAAAGTTAAAGAATTTCATATTTTATCGATTATATTTCTTAGAAAATCGGCTCCAAAATTTGCATGCTAATCAAGTGGCGAGCATTGTCTCCTTATTGTAAAATCAGGCAGAAGGGAAAATTAGCACATAATTCGTACACCTTTGAATAGACCGTGATGAGAGGAATCAAAAACAATAAAAAAAATCACAGACAAACAGTTAAATGTTTTGATAATTTTAGCAAATCCTAAAATTTGAACGATACCAGGTCCTGCTGATTTAATTACTGCTCACAGTTGAATTTTTAATTCATTTGAAATTGTAATGATTTTTAAATTCATTTCCTCAGGTATTGGCTTGCCGCGAAGAAATCTTAGCGTACGACCGAAAGCAGCGGGAGAGTGCGCCACGTAATAACGCAGGCCGCAGTCTGTCGCACTCGTGCAAAGGCTGCTACGGCTGCGCCAGTGCCACCATGGAGCATTGCCTGACCCTGCTAAAGGCCCTGGCCTCGATCCCCGGCCCCAAGGAACAGCTCCGCCGCAGCGGCCTTGTCAGCGAGTTGGTCGAGCGAAATCTGCACAGACGCAGTGCCAGCGTCCAGCAGCAGGTGCGCCAACTGCTCTGCCTGCTTGCCCGCGACCAACCTGAGACAACTGCTGAGCTCTGTCAACTGCTCACCGACCGCATCTCGTTGGCGTTATCAGCACCTTCGTCAGGGTGAGTATTTTGATGTAATTTTTCTTTAAAATAATCTGATTAGTAATCAATTGTATGGTTTTAAATTATATTTTTTCCACTTTCCATTCAGTGAAATAGTCGCTCGTTACTTGTCCACTTTAAATTATAAATAATCGATTTCCACGAGTTAACTAGTGGAAAAATGTCTGAAATTTTGAAATCGAAAAACACTTTGACGGGTTTCTGTGGGAACAGCAATCTCTGAAAGAGGGCATTACTCGTGGGAATTTTTGAAACGAGGCCCAGTTCCCTAAAAATTAAAAAAATGCGCAGGAAAATAGTTAAATTTGTCATTTTTACTTAGATTAACTGCTAATATCCTGATTTTACGATCAATTTACTGGTTTTGCAGAAATGTTCAAATTGAAATGATTAAAACAAAGTTAAATTCTATTTCTCGAGAGCTGTCAAGATTACTCAGCAGTATTTACTCATGTTCAATTATCTTGAAATTTATATTTTACAGCCAACTGAGCGTACAACCAGAAATGAGTCTCTTGTCCTCTCTAATCTGCACTGAAGATTCCTGTTGGGAGGAAAAACTGCGTTGCGTTGTGCGTCTGTACCTTGCAGCTGTGCAGCAAGCCTCTCCTCCGGTCACCGAGGCGGTCCTTCTACCTTGTCTGCACATCCTGCTCGGCCTGATGAACCCGCCCAAACCAAGCACGCAGTCGCACAAGGACAAGAGCGTGCTGCAGCTGTCAGGAATAGCGCCGGCCCAAGAGTCTTCTCTCAGTCTTGACGCGTGGCTCAACGGTGACGCGAGACACTCCTTCGCAAAGTGGCGCTCTTGGCACCTGCAAAGAAAGGAACCCATCTCTAGGGAGGAGGCCAGGACCACCTACCTCGAGTACAAGTACCTACGCAGGTGGAGGGCCTCTGCTGGTCATCACGTTCCGCGCCTCAGGTTCTCGCAGACTTCCTGGCTGAGACATGTCCTCTTCAACCAAGGCTCCAGGGTCGCCAGACAGGCTGCTTGCAAAATGCTGGAGACCTTCTTCGCCTGTCAAGTGAGTGACTGATTTAAACTATTTATCAAAACAAAATTTAAATTGATATAAAAGGTTTATCTGGAAGACACTAATTTACAAATTAACTACCAATTATATTTATTTTTGTATTTTGGGCTACCAAATTGAACCAATTGAGGTCAAATATATCCTTCAGGGTTTAACCCTGACGGGACCCTGAGTGTCCAACACAAAAATTTATCTCAAGTATTTAAAAAATGCTCGCAAAATGTCTAGCTTTGCCCTTAGTATCGATTTTCAAATAAATTTGTCATCCCATGTCAGGTGCCCCAGAGGAAGCAAGAACTGCTGAACCTGCTGACTGAATTCCTCGACGACCTGGGTTCAGCTGGCGAAACAGCAGCCGAGTTCCTCGCCCTTTACCGCACCCTGATCCAAGCTGACTGCTGGAAACGCTACTTGGCCCTGCGAGGTACGCTCGTGCGCCTGGCCGACCTGATCAGTCGCGAAATCAGCCAGCTGAGCCGTCAGGAGGAGAGTTCCCTCGACCTGGCTGAAGGATTCGCCCTCAAGTCCCTGACAGAGTTGCTCTCCTGCTTCCTGGAGCACGATGCCATCAAGCGGCTGTACAAGGGCCGGCTGGTGGGTGCCGTTCTCAACGGCTACCTTGCCCTGCGTAGACTGGCTGTCCAACGCACCAGGCTGATCGACGAAACGCAAGACAAGTTGTTTGAGCTGCTGGAGGAGATGACCAGCGGCACTGAGGCGGAAACGAACGATTTCATGCGGATCTGTCTTGATGCCGTGGAGAGGTGTGAAGCTGATGACGATTTAACACCAGTCTTCATCTTGGAGAGACTCTGCTCCATCATCAGTCCTGAGGAGAACGATGTGGGCGACTTCCTACTCACTTTGGACAAGGATCCACAGCAAGAAGACTTTTTGCAAGGCCGCATGCTTGGAAACCCGTATCAAAGCTCGGAGCCAGGTTTGTTTTCCTCTGCAAATTTCCGAATTTTTCTTTAAACAACTACATTTCAGGCTTGGGCCCTTTGATGAGAGATGTGAAGAATAAAATCTGTCAAGACTGTGAGTTGGTGGCTTTGCTTGAGGATGACAATGGCATGGAGCTGTTGGTCAACAACAAAATCATCAGCCTGGACCTGCCAGTGCGCGAGGTCTATAAGAAAATCTGGCTGACCGAGGGTGATGGTGAAGCCATGCGAGTTGTTTATCGAATGAGAGGTCTGCTTGGCGACGCCACTGAGGAATTTGTTGAGACCCTTGACAACAAAACCAAGCAGCAGGTTGACAATGAGCAAGTCTACAAAATGGCTAATGTGATGTCTGAGTCAGGTGGAATTCAGGTACTTTGTTTAAAAATAGTAATAAATTATAATTTTTGACATTTCCAATCGATTGCTGAGGTTCATATTTAGTCTAAGGGCCAATTCACTTGGTCGAAAGCTTTCATATGGGGTTTCAAAAATTGTTGAAAGCGTAATAACCTAAGTAGGTTTTGGTTTGAACCTAGCCAATGACCAATCAGAGAAGGGAGCGGCTCCCTGATTGTCCTGATCCAGACAGCAGCGCAATTAAGCGAAAGGCTGGCTACTGTCTACCTCCACTGACTGTTGCTGCGGCGCTGCTGTCTCAATTTGGCCCATCAGAGAGAATCGCTAGGTTCAAACCAAAATCCAACAAATTAACGGGTTTTACTGTTCTCCTGATTTTTGGCTCATTGTGTTGAATTTTCGACCAAATGATTCGGGTTTCAAACCTATTTCAACCCTCAGAATTCAATTGGCAATGCCAAAAATAATCATGCCATAGCTCATTTAATTTTTCTTACAATTTTTTTTCAGGTGTTATTAAAGCGTTTGCTGTGTGTGAACAATGTAGTGAGATCAAAACCTTTGCTGCAAGTGCTGCTGAAACTGTTCCTCTTGTGCACAAAGGTGTGTGTTTGTCCTCGTTATTGTATGGATGAAATTCTACTTCATAATAATTTCAGGTGAGAAGCAACCAGGAATTGCTAGCTACGCCTTCGGTCGGAGCAATCGAAGCATTCTTGGCCACCGCTGAGAAATGTTTGACCGCTGGAAAAGCTGTTGAGCCGCGAACGACTGAGCAAATCTTGAACATTATGGAGACCATTCTTACCTTGGCTGCGACCAAACCACTGGACCACTTCCTGCAGCTCACCAGATCTGCTAAAGGCGCTGAGCACGTCAAGGACCTCCTGCAGTTTGCGTCTGGAGAGGTTTGTGTCAAGCATACATATATTTATCCGACAATTCCACCTTTTGCCATTTTAGGTCAGTCCCCAGCTCTTGCAACACCTGGCAAAGGTGGCCGGCGCCCTGAGCTACGGTGACCCAGGCCGCATGGCTGTCCTGACCAACTACCTTGCGCCAGCCCTTGATTTTGAGAAGTATGACCTCTCTCGCTTGCCGGACGAAGAGCAGAAGATGGAGTTCCTCTGCCTGCTGGCGTCCGGAATGGACCACAATGCAGCCGGCAGCACCCTGAAGGACCACCTCAACCAGCTAGGTGTTGTGCGCAAGGCCGTCGATTACATCGCAGCGCATGCGCCACCTGCCTCGCCGCTGATGCTGGTGCCTGGCACCGACGCCTGGAAGGATTTCATCTCGAGACCAGCCCTCAAGGCCATTCTCAGGGTACTTGCTGGATTGGCTACAGAACATGAGCCAACTCAGGTATGTATTTTATATTTTATCTTAATACTCGGCCAAATTTACGCCTGATATCAGTCGTTACTAGTAGACTGCAATAAAATGATATCGACAAAGTATTTATTTTACGGAACATTTTGTTGAGTTTGCTTGACCACATGCTTAAAACATTTTGTAATTGTAGCTGGAAGTCTCAACACCAGAGTGCATCGCTGTTTTGCACAGACTGGAGCAAGTTTCATCGGAGGAGAGAGTCGGATCGCTCTCTGAGAACCTGCTGGAAGCGCTGGGCACCAATGAGGCTGTGAAGGAGAGGATCGAAAAGGTGAATATCAGACGAAGCGATCCATTAGAATATTTCTAACCTTTGAACACTAGGTGCGTCATCACACCAGAGCAGAAAAGAAGAGACTGGCTATGGCGATGAGGGAGAAACAGCTGGGAGCCCTGGGCATGCACACAAACGAGAAAGGGCAGGTCACAGCCAGCAGCTCCCTTCTCTCTCAGATGGATGAGTTGGGTGAGGAAACTGGCTTGGTCTGCGTCATCTGCCGTGAAGGCTATCGGTATATATTGTAAAACTGAAAACTAAGGCAAATTTTATCGTCTTGATTATATAGGTGCCAGCCGAGCAAGGTTCTGGGCATTTACACGTACACGAAACGGTGTGCGCTGGAAGAGGAGGAGCGGAAGCAGCGCCGTTCCCTGGGCTACTCAACCGTCAGCCACTTTAATGTTGTGCACATTGACTGCCACATGGCCGCCGTGCGTCAAGCGCGCACCAGGGACGAATGGGAGTCTGCCGCCCTGCAGAACGCCAACACCAGGTGTAACGGACTGCTTCCTTTGTGGGGTCCTGTCGTGCCAGAGTCCGCTTTCGCCAGCTGCCTCGCCAGACACAACACTTACCTGCAGGTAGTTAAAATTTGAATTTCTGACCAAATCTTGAGTTATACGATTTTTACGCATAGTGCTAGTTAACGGTTTGCAATTGAAAATTTGTTATAAAAAATCGTCTCTGCCAAAATAAAACTTTTAAGATTTTATGATTTAATTCGTTCAATCTTCAGGAATGCACTGGCCACCGCGACATCTCCTACTCGAGCACTGTGCACGACTTGAAGCTGCTACTGCTGAAATTCGCCTATGAACGCTCCTTCAACGAAGACACTGGCGGCGGCGGACCTGAGTCCAACATGCACCTGCTGCCGTATCTGGTGCACATGGCCCTCTATGTCCTGAACACGTAATTTAATCCAATTGAAGAGAAGTAATAGTCTAAATTTCAATTTGTTTGTGTACAGAACAAGATCCGCGTCGCGGGAGGAAAAGTCCCTCTCTGCATTCCTGGCCGCCAGCCAAGACACCTGGGTGGTTAACTCATTCGTGCCAGACGGGCCTTTGTACTGGTGTGTCATGTCAGTGCTCCTAAGGTCATTCAAAAAGTAAGTCTTTTTGGGCTGATTGCACAAGACACATGCAATTTTGTTTTAGTACCAACCTGGGTTTTTGATATTTTTGTTTACGATGTTTTGGATGTTTTCTGAGCGCTCTGATAGCTTCCAAAGGGTAAAATTGTGCATAATCTGAAAGCTCTCATTTTGGCTGTTCCAACGGTGTAGAGATATTGCAGATCAAACCAATTCAGGTTTCGGTCAGGTGTTGGTAAAGTGGCTATATATGCAAATAGAATGATAACGATCGTTTGAGGGCTGCTATGACGCCAGGATTTGATTTCTTACCTTTCCTGAAGGTCTTATCTTAACTCAGGAGTGCCCCAAGGATTTTTTGAAACTAAAAATCAGCCATTTGATTTTTTCACTTTTCGCCTGGCCTCAAAGAATCAGGATGGTGCTCTAGCAATATTTGAAAATTATATATCACTTGTGGAAGCTCTTCTCTTATTAATTTTTCTTGTAGATGGGAACAGGAGGACGGAGTGGCCCATCTTAAGCGGCTGTTGATTTTGGCGCAGACGAGGCACGTGGAAAAGTCAAACACCCAGCAGGTGAAGGCGACGAAGCTATCAGACTCGTCAGTAAAGGAGTATGCTGTTTACAAACCCTATCTTTTGTACTACGCACTGGTGGACGGCCTCTACAAGTACTGCTTTAAGGTAAATAGCTATTTTTTTTAAAGACCTCCCTTGATAATGATAAATCAAAACAGAAGGTTACATGCGGCAGCGAGGAGCAGTGGCCCAATGCCCTGGCAGAATACATCCGCCACAATGACGAGAACCTTGTCAAAGCCAGCAACCAGCTGCTCTCCTTTTACTCGGACGAGCTCTTGCCGTGTGCCTCCTTTGATGAATTCTGCGACATAGTCGGTAGGTTCATTTTGAAGCGTATTATATATCCGTTCAGGAACTAATACGAATTATTTGCAGGACTTCTTGGCGAGATAAACAACCCTGAGTCTTTCCTTTCCGACACTCTCAGAGGCGTGTCTGGATAGCAGAGTAACCCGTGTGTCCTGCCGATGCTTGCACACACTCTCGATTCGTTTTTCAGCAGTTGCAGTTTTAATTAGAATATTCTGTTTTTGTGCTAAACCTTGTGGATTCAGTCAATTTATGCAATTGGTCACTATGAATAAATATATTGCTTTGCATGACTTGCTGTAGTTTCTTTGAGGTTTTGAACCCACTTGTTAGATGTCTCGCGATCCAAATAGTTCCAGATGGTTGGTCCGCTTGCGACCATAGAGTTGATCTAACCCACAATCATGGAAAAATGGTAAATCAATCTGCCGGAAGGTGTGCTATAGACGTCACATAACTGATTCATTTATTCTAAAAAAGGCTAACACAAATTATTTTGCGCCGATTACCACATATGAGTCTCTCTGATCTCGCTCAAGATAAGGCTCGCCTTTTGAAGCGCCTGAAATTGAAGAACAAAAATTGAAAGGACGGTTTTTGAAATTACGAGGCGAACCTTGAGCATGTCTGCAGCCTCCCTGCGTTGGCGAGCGATGTGCGCCGACTCGTTCAGCAAATTCTCGGCGTGGTCAGACTTGTACAAATGAGCTACCAGCTCTGACTGTAAATTGTCCTTGACGTAGTTGACAAGGAAGAACATGACAGCCTTTGGCACGCTGTCCTGGATCGACTTGCGCACGATGTAGAAATATGATTTGATAAGGTGTTCTGCCGAGTTTTTAGGAGAGTTAATAATTATTGCCGAGTGCGAGCTGCTCAAATTTACCGATAACGTCGCAGTCCCTCTGTTCCCTGTCAGACAGCTTGCGGCTGCTGGTCTGCGACGGCACTTCGGGCAACAGATTGACCGCTTTCTGAGGCGTCAGCAGCTGCCTCATGTCCACAATCTGGTTGGCAGGAGACGTTTCGTTCGACTCTCCCTCCAAGATTCGCGCCAAACCGGTGTCGTTCAGATCGCCATTCGCCTTGACCGCGTTCTGGTCGTCCCAAAAATTATCAGTTTGAATTCTAAGTCATTAGCTATACCTTTGGAGCTTCTGCGCCAGCAGGCACCACGGTCAGGCCGCGAGACACGCTCCTCCGGTTTGCTGGACGTCCGAAGCCTCTTTCATCTGCTGAATTTTTTAGAAGAGACGTCACCAGTGCAGCGTCTTGATGGAAATCTGGGTGCTTCGTGTTGATGTACGCGCTCTCTATGGCTACAATGTTCTCAATCTGGAGACAAATATAATTTTTATAGTAACATTCTGCGTACGGAATAAAATTTTATTGACTGTTCTGACAAGGGAACTCTGGGTACAGTTCACGGCTTCGCGCTACTAACATTTAAATGTATTCTTACAAGTATAGAATATCACAATCTTCGAAGAAAATCAATCGTTGACGTGTTACAAAGCGGAAACCTTATATTCCCTTAAGGGAAATTTATTTTAATTTTTATGTAAGGAACAAGCTTATATCTTCTCAACAAATTAAATTACTTTAAAGTTGATTGAGGTGACTTGATTTAAAAATTTTCCAATATATTCAAAGTTAAAGCTGGTTATTAGAAAACATTTTCTAAAAAAAGTTCTCGCGGTAACCATACCTTTGCCGAAAGTGATTTTCCAAGTAGTACAACTCATAGAAAGTAAAAAGAAACAAAATGTTTCCAAAAATGTTTGGTCTTTTTTTAAATCAGACCAATTTTCGCAAAGTTAATTTTTAAACACATTTGAGATATTCCTAAAACACAAACAATTCAAAATATAGCAGTGTTTACGTCTAACGAGTAAAATTGGAACCTTTTTCTTGTCAGCTAAATTTTGAATATGTTTATGTGACAAATAAGCACGATGTTGAAAAAATACCATGGTGTTTGTGGCCGGAAGTCTCCTTCGCAACAGATGAGTGACGACGTCGACGATCTTCTCGTACAACTTGGGGAACCTTAGCATCTCTTGCTGAACTTCGTTACCGCAGTGCTGGATGATGCGTTGCATCTCCTCGTGCACTAGCTCCACGCACCGCAAGGACGGATCCTCGAGGCGCCGAATTTGACGTTTGACCAGCAGCTCGAACGAAACCTCAGGCACAAAGAGAGCAGGTCTGGGTCCAGTTGCGTTGTGGATTGCGGTCAGAATGTCCATTTTCGTCAGTCCAGTGAGCGGGTGGATTGAGTCAAGCGTGCGGCCGAAAGTTTCATGGAAAATGTAGCAAATTCTGGCACCACCACATCTGAAGATATAAAATTTTCAAGAATCCATTCATTATTATAAGAAATTTTGTTACAATTCTGTAGTCTCGATGTTCCTGGAGGTTCCATCGATGGTCGAGCAGTAGGCGGCTGCGAATTTGGTGATAATTTGCAGCAGGGTTTGGCTCTTGTCAGCCACGTCCTCGCCGTAGGAGTTGAGCACGCTCTGCACTTGCGACACCATGCTGTTCACCCTCGCCTAAAATAAATTTATTTTTAATTGACAAGGGCAGTTCAAGTTTATATCTGAAAATTAGGGTGTTCATTGCTGATGATGGCTATAGTTACGTGCAAAACCACCAAAACCTATTAACTATAATTTCTATGGCCGCTATGATGTTCAGGCCATCAAATGAGCCAGAATCATGAGTTTTACGCATTTATACAACCACTATTTCATATGAATTCTACAAAACAAGTAAACCGATCAATTAATCGGGATTTTTCTTCTAAATCTCAGTAAAAACAACATAACGTAGCGATTTTTCAACACATACCAAGCCTTCTTTTTTAATTTTCCGGCCAACCAGGCCCCCATTTCAAAGATTTCGCAAGTTATACCCTTCCCCGGTGGTCGATGAATCCGGTGAAAATCATTTCTATGATTTTTTAATCAGTATTATTATTTCAGTTTTTGGGAAGCATTTTTCACGATTTCTTTAATTTAACCGCTGTTGAAAGTCTCAAGATTTAAACTAAAGAACCACGCATCACAGAAAATTTTTCCAGCAATATGTCATCCAATTTCTAACTCTGTATAGTAAGAACAAAAGCATATTTTTGCGAATAATAAATGCGCCAGAACTATTTTTCTACCTTGAGGTCGGGAAGACAGTCTCTGATGTAGTGCATGAGAAGGCGGTTCAGCGTTTTGGCCAAGTACGGAGTTCCGTTTCTATTGGCCAAAGTGGGGTATTTTCTCTGCAGAAATGATGCTTCGTCCTTCAGCGCATCGCCAATGGGCTACAATTTTCAGATAAGCTTTAAAATTCCCAGTTGACTGGTAACCAATATTACTTTGTTGTTCATGATGTCCTGCTGCGAGCGGTTGACCACGCCAATGATTCCAAGTTTCACCGGGATCACTCTGCCGCACAAGATGTCGATGGCGTCCGTTCCTGGAAAATCAAATATAAGCACGACGAAAAAAAAACAAATGCAGCCAAGTACCTGCGTCCATCAAGTCCAGCTTGGTCAAGACAGCCAAGGTGCGCCTGCCGTCAGGGTCTACCTCCCTAGCCAGTTTCACGCTTTCGGCCGTGGCTATATCTGTGTTGGCCGTGGCGACCGCGAGGATGATCGAATTAGGGTTTGCGATCATCTGCAGAACCAGGTCCTTGATCTGCGACTCGATGTCCTCGGGCTGATCCCCGACAGGCACTTTAGTCAGTCCCGGCAGGTCAACCAGGGTCAAGTTGACGACCTTGTCCGAGTAAATCTTCAATCTGATCGGGTCCGCAGCGATTCCTTTCTTCGTACCAGCGATGCGGTCAGTTTCATTCTCAATCTCCTTTCTGATTTCCTCAAAATCGGTGTAGACCTTGTCCTTTGTGTGGAGGAACTTGCCCCACTCTTGGATGGACAGAGTTCCTGTCCAGCAAAGAACAAATATTATAAACAAATTATATATTTGTTTTTCTCAATTTGTATTCAAATGAACTTATTATTTGCTAAAACTAACCCTCTTCTTTTGATCTGTAAGACATGTCATCTTTAGGGGTGTATACCAGCTGTAAAATCAAAGGTCGGCGGGTGACAATTCCAGTTCCTCTCGGCAGAAATGATCTTCCGACCAGGCTTTCAATGACGGAGCTTTTACCCGAGCTCTGCAAAAAAATATCAAATTGGTTATTGAAATAGATTCCAAACGTATGATTTATTTGGAGTGAATTGAATTTTTCAGAAATAGCCCGACCTGTGTACCGACGACGGCGATTTGGGGCAGCTGGATCGAGTCGGCTCCAACGGTGTGGAAAACATCCTGCAGTTTGTTGATCACAGGAATCAAGGCTTCCATGGTGCACGATTCTGGCGAGTCTTCTGCGTCAAAACGTTTTGGAGGCATAATTATTGGAAAAGTCAAATTAATGGGGCTGTTTGTTATTTTCTCGAGTTGAAAAGATGGTAGACATAGCGCAAGAGCGAGTCTTTCAAGTCTGGGAAAGGCGCGGAAAAGTTTGACACTAGAAGACAGGCAAAATTTCGATATCGTTGGGGTCAAATTGGCAAATGTCTGATACCAGAGCGTCTGAATGAACCGATAAGTTGCGAAAATCTGCAAGACCCACCAATTTTCCGGTAAATTCATGCCCGAGTTCGTAAATTTTGCCGATTTCCCTCTCTGCGAATTTGCTTCTTTTCTTTGCCGTTGGAGTACGACACCATCCAATGTCATTCACTCTGGTTTACCCCGTACGGCGATTCAATCGGGCCAGCCAATAATATTGCAGATTTTTCGTGACGTTGCTCCACGCCGACCAATCAAGGCCAGTGTTTTCGAAAACACTGCTGTCTTAGCAGCTGTCATCCAATGGGGGCGCGTACATGAACGTGTAGTTACGAAGAGCACATCAAAAGCAATCATCGTCGCAGCATTTATGGTAAGTTGGCGTCTTTTTCTGAATGAATTTGTGCCGCACTCTGTGTGGCATTGCTTGTCGTGAATAAAGCAACGCGTATTTCTTTTCCTCGAACCGAATTAACAGACTGTTTTCCTCTGTAAAACTAAAATTTGGACATGATAAAAATTGGTGTGCCCGCCATTTGCAGAAAACTTCTGGAATAAGTGATCTATATTTTCTGAAATTTCTTCCGAACGGGCCGATTTTACAAGAGCTGGCCGAAATTTTCAGCCTTTCCTGTAAAATTCCCGGGAGCGAGGATTATGAGGGGTGTCAGTCAACAATTAGGAAACAAAAAGTGGGCGAAATAACAAAAACAACCCAGCCCCTCTCGGCTTCAAGGAATCCGACATGTTTATCTACTGCAGATTAATTATGTATTTTAAATCTCTCTTAAATATGAAGCAATATTCGTCGAACAGACGTCATCGATGACACGCGTCTGTTCGGAAACTCGAATTAGGTTTGGTATTTTCCAACCGCACGAAGGGATGCCAAATTTAAAAGACGTCCTTTTTATGTACAAGTAACAACTTCGACACGATTGGCAATTTTGATTTAAGAATGGAGAAATCGGGTCAGCAGATCCGCGAGTGTCTGCACAGCCATGACCTGAGGAGCCTGGACGCCACCATGGTGACGGAGGGAAGCAGCGTAGAGCCTCAGAACGTCGCCAAACTCGTTCCGATCAGAACCAGCGCCAGGGTATTGAGGAAAGTGAAACTCGACCAGGAAATCAGTGAGGCGGTCTCGTTTAAATCCCATACGCAGGCTAATTTTCTGCAAACTTGTAGAATCGGTGAAGGAGGAAAAGTGCAAGCCGCTGGTAGCTGGACCGGTCAAGCCGCTAGTTGCTGGACCGTGCAAGCCGCTTGTGACTGGACCGTGCAGCTCTTCAAACACAGATGGAAAACGGAAAAGGAGCTGGGGCCTCTGGTCGGTCGAGGAAAAAAACACGTTTTTCGAGGCTCTTAACGAGTACGGCAAGAACTTTGATGCCATTCAAAATTATTTCCTCACCAAAGCTAAGAAAAAACCCGACTTTGAGGCAAAGAAAAAAGACCAAGTTCGCTACTTCTACTACAGGAACTGGCACAAAATTTCCAAATTCATCGACTTCAACCCTGGTAATGGCTTCAGGAGAAAATTATTTGCTGCTCCTTCTTGACACGCAAAATTTTGCAGATTTAGGGAAAGTGAATCAAGAGCTTTTTGCCCTGATAAACTACGGCGAGCTACGCAAGAGACTGGGCCGCTCGGTGCTGGACAAAAACTTGCATGTCAAGCTGCAAGAGCTGATTTTCGACGGCACCACACAGATTAAACTGAAAG
The DNA here is from genome assembly GCF_949628265.1 of Cloeon dipterum. NCBI lineage: Eukaryota > Metazoa > Arthropoda > Insecta > Ephemeroptera > Baetidae > Cloeon > Cloeon dipterum. Next base: position 17,326,311 of record NC_088789.1, read on the forward strand.
GAAAGACCATCAGGATTAAGACGCCGCCGTGCAGGGCTCTCAGGAGGCTAGGGCAAATGGACAAAAGTTTGTTTCAAATAGGTTATCATGGATCGCAGTTTGAAATTTTTGTTCGTAGGAGAAGATGCGCCAAAACTGCCAGCAAGGGTATCGATTGAGATGAGGCCACTGAACAACACAACCTGGAGTTTTGTCCACTGCAAGGCTCAAAATCCTAGAGTAGTGGCCAACAACCTCTCAATACAGTACAAGCTGTACATGTTAATCACCGCTCTGCAGAACAAGTGGCAGAGCAGGGACAGCAAAGCTGTATCCTTAACCAAATTTATCGATAACCAGGTTAAAACAATTAGTTTCCCTTGGATGTTTTTTTGCTATTTTGTTGTTGGTAGCAAAAATCTGGTCTTTAATGGGAACTCTAGGGATGTGACGGGTTACGTTTTGGTGAAATCATTGAAAATTAGTTGGAAAGTACCGCCAAGGGAAGATTTATTGAATAATGCTGCTCTGAATCCTTTTTGCTTGGGGAATTCGTTTTCAATTTTGAAGCCAGTTTTCGTTAAATCGTGGTTAAATTTGTTTACGGCATAGAGTAGATTCAACTAATTAATTTTTGTTATATAAAAATAGGAGTCCATAAATTTTCAATTATATATAGGGCTGTAAGATTTACAAACTAGGTTACTAATGGTTTAAAATTCGATTTATATTATACTATTGTTTTCAAACTCTTGGAGCTTATTAATAAGCTATATTTAAGAATTGGGAAATTTTTAAAAGTTAAGTTTCCTTTTGATTTTATTTAACTATTTTATGTTCAAAAAAAGATGCCACAAGAAAATGTTGGTCAATTTATTACAAAAAGAAAATATCACCAGCTTGTAAAATATGTTTAATTTTTTGTTTTACCGACAACTGGGCAAGATGTGCCGAATCAATCGTCAATTATTATTTTTTGATCGCTATGATGTTTGGGCCATCAAATGAACACGAATCATGGCTATTCAAGCATTATAAATATTGAATATTTCTGCAAAAACAGTAAATCAGGATTTCGCCTGAAAATCCAGAAACACGTCAAATTTGAGAATTTACCCATGCTTTACAATGTGCCACGATTTCTTTTTGTAAGTTTATTGAGGAACCACGCCCCCAGCTCAAAATTCTCGCAAATTCTAAGAAAAATTTCATTTTTTTTTTTAATTACCCACGCTTTGCGACATGCATGCCATGTCTTTTTTAATGTTTCAAGGACCATATCCCCGTTTCAAAATTCCTACGAGTTGGACCCTTTTTCCAGTAGTCTTTTCCACAGATAATTCAGTGGACTTTGTTTTGACAAAAAAAACTGTAAATCTCCCTTTAAGTTCACCCAAGTTGGGCAACTAGTGGAAATCGATTATTTATCCTTTGAAGTGGAAAAGAATTGTGGTATTCCTGTTCCTTGACTCATTATCAGCTGGAGAAACTGGCCGCTGTAGGCGAGATGAACGTTCCTACACCAAAGCAGACGATGAGACTGAGACTCGCCCCAAGGGCCGGGCTGAAGATCTCGTTGCCATCGGTGAGCTCTGTCGAGACTACTACGGTGAATCCTGTGATTTCGCTCAAATCGCTGGAAGAGAGGCTGATTTCGATCCGGAAGCAGGGTGGTCAGAGGAAGCCAGGCTCCAAGAGGAGCAAGAAGAAAGTGGCCGCTGTTAACCTCGACAAGAGCGAATCTCAGTACGCGGCCGCCACCGAGCAGCTGCTCGCCCTGCAACTGGAGGGAGACGACGCCACCGACGGCGACCTCAAGAAGTTCCTTAAAGAGACCGACTGCGAAGACGTGGAAGTGTCCGTCGTCACCCGTGTCGAAACCATCAAATCCGGCTGGACGCTGGAAAACGCCAACCAACTCACTCTAGGAGATTTATATGCTATGGTAGGATTATTTACAGATATTTGCAGGATTGAATTAGAAATTCTAAAAATTCCAGTTTGGAGAGAACTCGAGGCTGCTTTTAGACTACTCGTGGGAGGAAATTCCCTCAATTGTTGCTGTGAATGGTTATGATAAGGCTTTTCTTACAACGATCGTGCATAGACTCATAAGTATGGCCAGACTCATGCCCATGCTGAAGAGTAAGGTAATTTAAATTTAATATTTACCCGAAGTTTAATTCTGAGCAATTCCACGTGAGATAGAGGAGTGTTTTGTCGGGTTGGAAATCGTATAAACAAATAACAAATTAAAATACATGTGTACAATGTGACAGTTGATGGGAGTTGAGGTCGGAAAGGTGTGGTTGCCCTGTTTTCAAGTATTTCTAAAATCCTGGGAAAAATTTGCAAACTAAAAATTTTGTCTGTAAATTTGTGAAAGTTAATATATTGTTTTGAAAATTTATTCTAAATTTGGATTCTGAAAATATTGCATTTTAAAAAAGCGTAGGTACCGTTTTGGACATTTTTTTTGAAAAAATAATTCAGATTTTAGAGGGATATTAGTCCTTTTTATTTTATCTAATAAAAATTTACCTGACCTTGCAGTCGTCATGTCCGTGCGGCCACGTGTGCTCAAAGCGGCCAATGCGTAATCGACAGAAGGCGTCCAAGCCAAAGGCGGCCGCCGGAGGAGCTGCGGCCTCGATGGTAACGCCCAAGGAGCAGGCGCCGAGCAGCAGCGCCCTCCAGGCCTCCGCGGTTGTCATTCCGAGTACGTTTCCGCAAGGTGCCGGCGTTTCCATCCAAGCGACGCCTGTTGCGGCATCTGTTCCGTTGTTCCGCAGGCCGCTGTTGGCCCCTTCGCAGGTGAAGTCAAACCAGCAGCAAGGAGAGGCTGAAGAAGCCTTCAAAGCTCGGATGGAGGTGAGTCAATTTCTTCTTCATATTTGAATTTCTTTTTAAATAGAGCAAAGTGCGAATTTAACTTAAAAGTTATTTTGGTTATTTATTTAATAAAAATTGCACTTCTCAAATTTACAGCAATTCGGGCTGAAAAAGTACTGCAACCGGCCTGGGCGAACGAGCCGGAAAAACATGACAGTGCAAAGGGTGGTTAGCACACTGCTGCCAAAGGTTCCTGACGGCATGGTGGCTCTGATGCCCAAGAACATAGTGACCTTCACCAGTGGCCGAGCTAATGTGATTTTGCCCGTGATCCAGGGCCCTGCCCCTAGCACCGCAAAGCCCAAGAAGCCCAAAGTTGTACCCGCACCGCCTGTGGCCACGTTCCCTGCCGAGGCGCCGACGCCCACTGTATCCTCCTTTGAGCCCAAAGCCACAATCTCGTCGCTCCTAGGCCTCAACCCTGAGGACCTCTCATTGGGGGTGGAAACCTCCAGCCTGAAGGACGTCACTCTCAGCAATGACGATACTACACCCAGTTTTGTTGGTAAGTCAAAATCTTAATTTTTATAAACAACGAAAGCATGTTTTTTTTAATCAGAAGCAAATAGTTATGATTTTTTTCAGTTCAAATCTTTTTTAAAAGCAATATCAAGTGTCATATTTTTGTTAATATTAGCACTGGAACTTCATTTTCGGCATTGCCAATCAACTACTGGGGGCTAAATTAGGTTTGCAGGCTGAAGCACTCGAAGCTTATTAATCATGTGAAATTTTCGACTGAGTGATTCAGCTGTGGAACATATTTCAGCCTACAGGAATCGATTGGCTGTTTTAAAATAAAATAACTTTAATTTCTACGACAAATATTGTATGAATTGCAGGATTATTGGGTCAATCTCAAAGTACTGTACCTGAGGCTCCTGCCATCTCGCCACCTATGAGTCCAACTCAAATTCTCAAAGAGTCTGACAATCAGTGGCTGAATGCAGACGTAAGCATCTCTTTTTCCGCAATTTTATCCTCACTCATGTCTCACTTCTCGGCAGGTATCTGAATTTTCTCTCAGTAGTTTTCTGGGACACCTGGAGTCTCCTATGAAAACCTCTGTCAATGGTACAAATGCCGACGATTCACGAATGTCGCAAGATGTAGGTGCTAACCTTCCTCTGAACGCATTTGATAATAACTCTGGATTTTCTTGCAGGTTGAAGCTCAATTCCAAAGTCTCTTGTCTGAAAACAGCTTGGAGTTTATCTCAAATTTCGCAGATCTGGCATCTCATTTCACACCTGACTCAACATCAAGCAGCAAGAAGTAGGTAAAAGGCTATTTTTTCATCGCCATGCCATGAGTTGCAGTTTCAAACTTGACAGCCCACCAAATATTATTTTTTTTGTGGATTTGTTAGTATTGGCCTCTTGCAAACAGACACTGAGAGTGTGTAGCTACAGATTTTATAACCTAGAGCTGTGATAAAACCATTAAACTGACTAGAGTAAAATAGAATGCACACAGCAGAGTCGATGTTACGTTCAGAATAATTAGAACTCAACCTTCTTTTGAGAGGCGCACAAATAGCAATAGCCACGCAAGAAAGAATCAATTCTGAGACGACTTTTGTATCCGCATCACTTGCAATGGAAAAGTGCAAAATTTATTATTTAAGGCCAGTAAGTGAAATAAATAAATAAAAAAGATTAACATTCATGTGATTTAAATATTTTATTTAATACTCCAAGTTCCTGAAGTTTGCGGTCACTTCTCTAATCCAGTCTGAGTAGCCCGCGACATTGACGTAGACGCCAGGTAGTCCAGGCGTCGCGCACCCGATGCCCCAGGCCACCAAACCGGCCACGTAGAATTGGCCCTGAGTCGTGGTGCTCTCGCAAACTAAAGGAGAACCGCCGTCACCCTGTCCAATTTCAATTTATTAGATATTCCTTGCATTTTAACAAGGGAAGCGCACCAATTGACCCAAAAATTTAAATGTTTAGTTTCTACCAGGGGAAAGTCTTAAAAAATGTCCAAATTCGGAGTTTTAAGCGGTCAGTGAGTCTCGCGCTGTTGGAAATTGATCTATTTCACGCAACAGAGTAATTATTCTAATTGACTGGCGGTGGTATACGTTTAACTGTTGGCCAAACAGAACTCACGTGTCCTCCGCCGCGCGAAAAAAGATCTATTTTCGACAGCGCATAAAAATAGCAAGAAAATTATGTATTTTTTTGTCAATTCCCTTGAATTGTAGGGCAGACGAAGCAAATTTGGAACTCCAAACGAATTCTCACCGTGCAAGCGTCCTTCTGAGGCTCTCCACCGGCGCAGAGGAAACTCTGCCTGTCCAGCTGGAAATACTGGCTCAGTTTAGTATCGCGAAGTCTTGTTTCGCACTCTGCAGGGTCGATCACTGGCACATCGACGTGTTTCATCACCTCCTGTAACTTGCCCATCGGTTCAAACGCGTCTTTGCCCCAGCCAGAAACCCAGCACCTGCAATCACCGTTCCAAGAATTATGTTTTCAATTTGGATTTCCTTTGTACCTTTGTCCGACAAAATTGGAAGTTGCAGCCGGCAAGCAAGCCGATCCGATGTGTGGATTCTGCCTGAGTTGAACAACTTCTTCCATGGTTAGGATGGCGACGTCTCCTTTCAGGTTTTTGGCGTTGAATTCTGGGTGGACGATGATGTCCGTCACGTTGCGGTCTACCGGCCGATATGGCTCTCTGTGGTTCCTCGCGTCCCACTCTCCCAAACGCACTTTAATTCTCTCTGGATTTGAACTGCTGAAAAAATTTTATGCTGAATTCACTGCTTTTACAGTTTTTTATCACTATAATATACTTGTCGACTGTGTAGATTTTATGCGCAGCGGTCAAAACGTGCACGTTGTTGAGGAGAACTCCTCCGCCGAGATAGACATTCGTCTCAGCGTCCAGCAAAGCCACTACCCACGGATAGTAGCCATATGGGGCCTGCAAATTTTTTTATTATAATTAAATCTATAGCTATATTCATTAAAAGAAGTACCTGTCCAGGTTGGGGGGCCTCATCAGCAGGCAGGGTAATGCTACTCGGCCTGAAGCCACACGTCAACGCAGAATGTTTCGGAGGTTTTGGTTTCGAGCAGCAGAGAACAAAGTTTTTTTCTGTGCAGTTGCTCTCAGGGGTGACAATTCTGGTACCCACCAGCGGACACTGATCGATTCGTATGCAGTTGCAGTTCTTGTTTCCTTCATTTCCTGTTATTCATTGAATAGTATTTAAAAATTGGAAATCTTTCGTAAGTTAAATTATTGAATTTACTGTTACTCTACTTCCATAAAGGCGCAAAAACAGAATGGTTGGCTCAAAATTTGTAAACCCAAAACTCTGAAAAATGATCCGATTTTGAGAAGCCAAAAAACGTTTTTGATGGAATCAGCTCGTCGTCAAGACAAGTCCTAAAACTAAAACGGACTTTAATTCTTCTCGTTACGTCATTTTCATTGTAAGTGTGGAGCAGCTAAACCTCGAATGTCGATAATACTTTGGCTAAGCAGTCCAAAAATGACATTGTTTTTTTAATTAGATAATTTTGCTGAGATGCACTGGAAAATTTTGATTATTTCAGGAAAGGTTTTCAAAGAACCAATCTTTTCCTTACACTTTTCCTGGAAAAATATTGTGGTCGTTGAGTTGGGAGCTGCATTAATTTTTACTTTTTTGCTCAACCAAACTTCCAGCTTCTGGGGGTATTTTTTCAGTTTTAATTAATTAACTTTTTACCAAGCCTGTCAGCAGTTTGTTTTTGCCTGTCCAAAAAAGGCTGCTGCGGAGTTGAAGGTCTGCCTGTAGTCGTACTTTCCTGGCTTTGCGAGGACGTCGATGAAACGTCACTGCTGGCTTGAGTTGTTGCCGACGTTGTCGTGCTGCGCACCTCGAAAATGTGTTCGTCCTTATTTTGAAAAACTATTTGCTGATTGCTTCTGGCATCCTCGAGTGCAGCGCAATTGCAAGCAAAAACAATCACAAGCGCAAAAATAAATCTCATACTGGCGGAGAAAAACGTTCAGTCTCTCGCACTCACGACCTGATACTGAGAAAAAAGCTGCCAAACCACTTCTCGCCAAGGGCAAACACAGGTGATTAAATCAAATCCGTCGGCGCCGCGGGAATAATAACAATGGTGTCGGAATAAAAGCAAGCACACTTGTGTCCTGAGTTTATCCATTTTATTTACAATGCTCGTCCATGTGATAACACAGAGTTAACTAATTCAGCGCAGCTCTCACTCCTATTTCTTTTCAACCTACATTTTAATAGTCAGCTGATATGCAGAGTAATACACTTTGGGAAAAAGAATAAGCGTGGCAAGGACAGTAAAACATTTTCTGACTTTTCTTCCTGGGCGAAGAAAGGCCAAATAAAATTAAGTAAAGAGTTAACAACAGTTTTATACAACATGCAAGAAATTGATTGTTTTTCTTACAAAAGTATGAACATATATAAGTAGTATTTTTTGTTCAAACTGCACTGGCAATGTAACCTTTTTTTAAAACGCAATAAAGATTGAATTTGAAACAAAACAAACAATTAAATCAACGGTGGTGCCATCTGTTACCGGCTCTAAACACCAAACCAATTATTTTCAGCGATATAAAATTACATGAGTGTCCATAAAAAATATTAGAAAGATTTTTAATTATCGAGTGCAGGGAAAAGGACAGAGTTGCCACAGAGCCAAGAATAAATGCAACAGCTAATTATCGCACACGTCAGGACCACATCCATTCAAATCGATTGAGGTACGTGCAAAAAAATGGTATTTTAAAATTTTCCTTCCTCTTACGACAAGCAAACAAACAAATGACAAGATCAACTTCAGCTAAGCTCCGAGCTAGTGGCTGCTTTTCTTTATATAATTTTTATTTCTAGGATAATGGCACTTGCGAGGCGTCGTCCATGTCGTCAGCGTCATCGTCAGTGACAGGCATGAGGACGCGGACGAGCTGGGTGGCCTCGAAGCAGGGCTTCTTCTTGGTCAACTTCTTCCTGAGCAGCGCCTCGCGCGCCTCCTTGGGGCTGTAGTAGTAGCCCGGGTACTTCTTCTTGTGCTCCATGTCAGCTGCCTTGGCCGCGTTGTAGTAAGCCTGCTTCTCGTTTGAGTCCATGCTCTTCCACAGCACGCCCAGTCGGATGCTGATGGCCTTGTTGCTGTCACTCGGGTTCTCCGCCGCCAGCTTGCGCCGCCACTCGTTCGCGAAGATCATGAACGCGTTCGGTGGCCGCCGGATCTTCTCCGCGTCCTCACCCCCTCCGCACACCTCTGCCCCCCGAACTTTCTTCCCCTTCAGCGTCGTCACTCCTGCAACTGGTTCGAGTATGATTAGAACACCCCACCATCGGCCAATTTTCATTTCTTGTTTACCTTTGTTCGGCCGGAACGTGGTTGTCGTTATCGTCGTCACATTGTCGTCCACTACAGGCTGAAACAAAACCATAGATCAGGCAACGTGAAACTCATATAAGGAAAATTTGATAAGTTTTATGAAACAATAAATTTGATTTTTAGAACGACTCTAGGAATTGCTTCACTCTTTTTTAATCATTGATTAATTCATACATTTAACATAAGGCAAGAGCAATAGAGTGAAAGATTTGTTTCCGTCTCGCATACTAGGTTTTAGGAGTAGCGACAAAAGCGGAGAAAGTGCGCTGTTTGTCTCTGTCGCTGCGAGTAGAGGGGGACGAGAGCATGTTCTTTCGTCCAATAGCTCCCCCTCCACTGCCCGCTTGGCTCGCAAACAGCACCACAACAGGCGGGGAATCCCTACTTTCCCACGATTAATCATTAAAAACTAACAAAGCTCATATACAACCCTTATGGAAAATTATTAATTTTTTCTGGAACGTCAATAATTACCCACGAATTGCTTTGTCTCATTGGACAGTGTTTAAAAACCAACTGAGAATTATGGCCACAAGAAACAATAACTATGCAAATTCAAACAAGCCACTTTATTCCCTGCGCAAACAATTGAACGTGTCTTAAAATTGAGCGAGCCTGTAATAGGAAGCAAACATATCAGCCTATTGTTCTTCCTAAAAAAAAATAATTAATGACTCATTTTATAGGTCACACCAAAGCATTGTTTGCTCAACATTCAGATTGTTTGAAAGAGTAAATTAGATATTTTGCCAAAAAATACGTTTAATGTGACGGATTCCCCAAATTCATCGGGGTTTCCATCTACTTTTACGCTTCAAGGTTAAAAATTAAATTAATTTTTTTTCTTTTTAAATGGCCAGACCAAAACCTTATCGTGTCAGTCAGTGCCTCTGTTAGTAGTTTAAATATATCATGTGGCGAATTTGCGAAAGAAATCAAAATAATTACTTTAAAAGCCCCAATTGACACAAATTTGTGACTTCAAATCAAATCAAATTTAACTAAAACGAAGTAGTGAAAATTCATACCAAGTCAATAACCACGCGAGGATCTTCTTCTTTTACATCTGGTGAGCTAGCGTCTATGTCTGTTATGTCTGGCGGCTCTACTTTAATCTAAAAACACACACTGTGATATTTGAAATTTATGGCGATTGAGGAAAACGCACCAAGGAAGCCAACTCGGAGTCGCCTTTGTCCGTGGACGATGAGTCTCCGAGCTGCACTCGCACGATATGAGCGACTTTTCTCGCCTTCTTGCCTGCCGCGTTGCAAGTCTCCTCCGCACTGTCTTCGTTTGCCGACGACTCGAGCCGCTCGTTCGCCTCGCTCTCTCCTAGCATTGGCAGCTCACTGTTACTCTGACATAAAATTAATATTAATTTAGAAGCCCAGGAGTTTTGATTTATTCACCTCATGCTCACTCTTGCACAATTTACTCTTTGGTTCACTGTCCAAGTCGGCCGTGGTTGGCCTCTTGACTACGATTTTGGACCGAATATTGCACAGCCCTTTGACCTGCAGCGTCTCAGCCAGCAGCAGGAAGCTATCCAACTCGCTCTCAAGCACCCTGATTTCCCCTTTGTACATGAACTCGAGCAGTGACTTGACGTGGTTGCTGTTCATGTGGTTCAAAATCACGATTGGGTGCGGTGTGTTGTGGTTGTTGAAAATGTCCTGTACAATAAAATATAATAATTAAAACACGGAAATTGCGTTTTAATATTCAAATTCAATATTTTTTATGACCTGGTCAGGCAAAATTAATTTAACGTTTAATCGATGTAAATTTTTTGAAGCATTTCGCTGAATTTGAATTTACACAATCGAAAATATTTTAATTCAATTTGGTTATTAAAAAATTTAACCTGAAAGTAGGGACTGCAGGCAGAGAGGACCATTCGATGCGCCCTGAAGTGTCTTCCCTGACAGGAAAGGGTGACATCGATGAGGTTCTGCTGTTTGAACTGCTCGATGAACACGTCCAGCATAGTGCTGCTGTGGTTGTTCCAGCGCAGGTGCAGCTGCTGCTCCCCGCATTCCTCTGAGTTCAACATGCTGCCGAATACAACAGAAAACTTCAATAAAAAATGAAAATCCGAATCATATGTGTGGTACATCGGTCTCCGGCTAACGAAGTAAAGAGTAAAGTATTCATCGCCGTTTCCCTGGTGATTGCATCGATTTTATGCCTCTTTTAGAGTTACACAATTATTATTGTGGATTTCGATTTTTTTTTTTAATTTTGCACAACTTGGCGGGAATATGATTGCGGCATGAGAGTCCCGCAATGCATACACAATAGGAAAAATGTGTCATTTCCCGTTATCCCTCTACAAGGGACGGGTGGTTGTGTTTAAAACCCCATCACTGCGGCCACGGATACAACAATGGAAACCTTGAGGGCAATAATGCACTACCTGTTCTGCTGGTGATCCACGGCGCTCGAGTTAACTTTCGGCCCGTCCGAGCAGACCGGATGAAAGTTTCGGACACCAAGTTTCTGGCGTCGAAGAAACGTGGCTTTATTCGCCTTAAATAGTTAAAAAATCGTCTTTGTTAAGCGATAACAATGCGTTCTGACAAATGACGACTGATTGCAGAGACATCTAACGGCCAGACGGACGATTTGACGATTAGCAAACAAGGAACACCCTTGAAGGAGACTCGAGAAAGGACTAAAATTATTCATTTATTTGAACAAGAAGTATGAAGAACGTGAATTTAAGTCACAGAAGTTGTTGCGTGCATAAATACATACAAATCTTAGACAAATAAAGGTGACTGTCTTATTGTCAGTTTATTTTTTCTACCTTCAACACAGCTGATGTTTGCACTGCAAGACGGAGGTATGAGGATTGGAATAGCCGCCATTTGCAAAATTTAATTTCTCCGCAAAGCCAATTATTTTCGTACGTTCATTCCTCAATTTGAACATGGCGTTTTATTGTATCCCTTTCATTGGAGACAGCAGAGACAGGGAGGGTTTAAGAGGGGAATATCTTACTGTTTGTCTGCGTTTAAACACAACACAGTAGAGTAGTAGTCTGGAGTGAGACTGCGGCCGCAACTAACAGGTTAAATACATACAATAATATAATCAGTTCGCAACTCATGTACGCGGCAACCGCGAGTGCAACGGAGAAGACGGTCGCTGTATAATAATTTTAATTGGAAAATTTACTCGCGCCATCAACGAAAATGACAGAGTGAAGGATTAAATCGCTGCGGCGATTGCCAGCGTCTTCTCCTCTCTCTGAGGTAAATCAAGAAGTGTCAAAATATCATATTTTTTGACAAAGGAGCCCATTCATTGACTGCAGTTGGCAGTTTGGCGGGCGGAAATCTTTTATTTGTTTGCTCACTGTTAAATTTATGTCTCGACTTGATCTATGTTGAAGAAGGAAAGCAGGAGGTTGGCTTTTGTTCCTGTCCAGCGACACGCACACACGCAGCAATGACCGAGTTCAGCACCCTGCGGCTGGTGTTTATCAACGCGATGGTGTGCGGCCTGGAGGTCGCCGCCACTGTGGCATTCACCTACCTGCCTCCGATTTTGCTCAAGGCCGGCTTCGCTGAATCCTCGATGGGGATCATTCTCGGAGTCGGTACAGATACACGATGCCAGATGATAATTTATCTTTATTAATTATGCGCCTGTCAGGCCCTTTGATCGGAATGTTCACCGTTTCCGCTGTCGGCCAGCTGTCCGATTATTGGTATGAAAAGTTCGGGCAGCGAATTTTCTTCATGCTCGGACTAGCTTTTATTTTGTCGCTGTCATTGCTGGCTGTAATTTTTGGACATCGACTCTCCTCCTCTGCCGACGGACTTGCTGTAGGGTGAGTGGGGTTTTCTTTTTAAATAATAACGCATCAAAGAAGGCATTGTCAATTATTCAATTTTATTTTTTATGGTGCTTAAAAATGATTACAAGAGTGATTAATTTGATAAACATCAGCATCGATCGTTATGTGACAGAGACATACCTGGTTTTTCCTCCTTCTTAAAATTGGAATATCCCCGATTAGAAGGATTTACTTGTTACCAGTTTGATATACAATATTATAAAATACAGACAGCATTAGCTGACGCGCTGAGATTAAACGATTAAATGCATTACATATGTATAAGTACATAATGTCTGAAACAAACATTATAATCGCGCGTTGATTATTGTTGCTACAGGTGCTATCAGCCTACACTCACGTCGATTTAAATATATTTACACCCTTTGCAAGGGCATGCAACACCGTGTCTATGGTGTTCTAAACTGCTTAAATATGAGTTTATTATTTAAAAAATAAAAATGTACAATATACAGGATGGTCCAAAATCCATCGACCGAGCTCTGGGATAAAAAAAACTATAATTTCAAATTTGGTTGTGAAGGCGGAACAGTTGCCCAATTAGGGTGGTCTGGCTCCGGTCCTTTGTTGCCCCGATACAAAGTGAAATTCTAAGGTGTGATAGGGAACATGCAGGCAGACTTTTCCGCTGCAAGAAGTCGAGATTTTGCAGCATTTAAACATGGTTTCTTGAGATTTGTTCTGCGGAATCTGAATCTGGTGGTATTATTTAAATTTTAAATTAGGGGATTTTTTATTTTAAAAATCAGGGTTGCTTAACTTTGGGTCTCCCAACTTTTCTGGAAAAAGTTATACATCACATGGAATTCGGGCGAAGTTTTTCGGCCAAGCCAGCGGTGATGTGCAATAATCTGAAAATTTGATTTTTCTTAAATACTGGAGACCGGAGCACTTTGACCGAAAGCCTTATTATGTCGATGAGGGACAAATGGAACCAATCTTTTCGGAAAAACTTGAAAATCTGTGAGCGGGTATTAAACGACGTGCTGATTAGATTTTTGAAAATCCGACAAATATTGTTGATTTTCTCAAAAGGTTCGAGTTTGGCACGAGCTCAGCACCGACGGGCTGGAGAGCAAACCCCAGCGCAGTTCCTGAAAGATGATAAATTTACCGCTTTACTCTCGTGTTTTAAAATTTCCAGCACTTACCATTAATTTTCGGGAAAATAATTTTAAAGGTATTAGCATCAATTTTGTGGCATTTAATTTTTTTTCTTAATTTTTTCCAAGTTAGCCAAAGTAAAAAATTGTTCTTGTAAGCATTTCCTGAAGAAATCAAAATATTCGCGCCAGCGATTTTCCTAGTGCACTTCAGCAAAAGTCTTATAAACGAAATCACTTACTTAAAAACAAAATATAACATTTTTGGAGAAATCCTGACAAGCTGATTCGTAAAATGTTTTTTTTAAATCGTATCATTTTTCACAAAGTTTTGTTAATTTTAATTTATTAATTACAAATTATTTATATTTTTTTAAATTTTAGTGTTTGAAGTTGTGGCTGTCTAATAATTGAATCGAATTGCAGATGCGCTTTATTGGCGCTGGGCGGCGTGGTGCTGGACTACTCGTCGCAGGTGGCACTGAACCCTTGCGAGTCGCTGCTGTGTGACCTGCTGCAGGGCAGCGCCAGTTCGGAGCGCGGCTTCTCCATATATTCTGGGGTGCTGAGTCTGGGCGCGTGCATCGGCTACCTGTTGACGGCCGTGCACTGGCCGTGGGGCCGGCAGGAGGAGGCGGCCTGCGGCGCCGCGCTCGTCTTCTTCCTGCTGTGCTGCGCGGCCACCATGTCGGCCGTGTCCACGCTCGCCACCGCCAAGGGGACACGCAAACGCCACCTCAGCTGGACCAAGATCGAGTTTCCCTGCAAGTACAAAAGCGTGCCCCACCTCCTCACCACCAAGATCACCGCCGCCTTTGTCTTCCTTTATCAGAGGGTATATAAAAAAATTAATTAATCTAAAGGACGTGGATGTTGGAAAAATATTATTTGATGAATGAAAAGCTAGAATAGTGTAAATTTAGAGTGGCGTTGGAATGTAATGTTTATTTTTTACAAAAGCATCCTTTTATTTTCTTTTTATTTAATTTTTGATGATAGTGCAAAATAAAAAAAATACTACTGCAAAATTTTGTTAGGAATTTTCAGCAGCTTTCAAAATAAGGATTAATTTGACTCAATTAAACATTGTCTATGATCCAAATTTCAACAAAATATGAGTTTTTTTAAATCAATTTTTGCCATTTTATTAAATTCCCCCAAATTGTTGAAATCGTTTAATCGAAAATTTTCCCCCTATTGATACCATTAAGGCCTCAATAAAAATTTTAAGTAATTAAAAAATTGAAAAAAACGTCACTGGAATTTCTTTTTTCATATTGCGCGTTTTTTTAAATAGGTTCTTATTTAGACAGGGTTAAAATTGATGTTTCAGGTGTTGCTGCTTCCAGTGTCGGTGTGCCGCGAGGTGTGGCAGTCGCCATTGGTGCTGTGGCGGTTGTTCGTGGCGGACACGATCTCTTGGGCCGCGGCGACGAGCCACGCGTTGTTTTACGCGCATTACGTGGGCCAGGTGGTGTACGCGGGGCAACCAAACGCGCCGGCCAACTCGCTGGAGGAGGACCTGTACAACGAAGGCGTGCGCATGGGCTCGTGGGGTCTGCTGCTTCACAGCATGGCCTCGTGCGGCTACGTGCTGCTGCTGCAGAACCAGCTGATTCAGGCTTACGGACTCAAGACGACCTACCGCTTTGGACTGGCCAGCTTCGCCGCCTGCATGTTTGCCACCCTCGTCGTGCACAACGTCTGGCTGCTCAACATCTTCGCCGCCTTCTCTGGCATCGGTTTCGCTGTCATGACCAGCATCCCCAGCGCCCTCGTCACTGAATACCACGCCGACCAACAGGTTCGTCTATGAGCTATTTGTTTTTTCTTAAAAAAAAACTCGCACATCGACCAAAATTGAAAGTATTTTTTTACAAGAGTTGAATTTCATGAAGTTAAAGATATAACAAGTTTTGGGTCTTTTTATGTCTATTCCGCTCAAAATTAATATTAAATATCTCAAACTGATAGCGAATAATTATATAATTATAAAGGAAAAATTAATAATTTAAATTTTCATTGATTTTGTTATGTCATGAAATAAATATTCTTTGCTTTGGCAAGACTATCACGGACCGTTTCGAAAAGATTTTTCATACAAGATGTTATGTGTGCAGACGTTCTACTTTGACCTGCCTGAGGACGAGAAGCGCGGCTGCGGCGCCGACTTTGGAGTGCTGTATGTGGGCTACTACCTGGGCCAGACGGTGATTTCGCTGGTGATGAGCTCAGTTGTGCAGGCAATGGGCATGCCGCACGGCTACATCGCGTTCGCCGCGCTCGCCAGTCTGCTCGCCTACCACCAGGCTAACAAGGTGGTCTACTCGCACACCGACATCCCCCACCTGAGGGCCAGCTATGACCTCACCAAGTGCTGAGAGATTAAATAAAATAAT
This sequence comes from Cloeon dipterum, assembly GCF_949628265.1. Classification (NCBI taxonomy): domain Eukaryota; kingdom Metazoa; phylum Arthropoda; class Insecta; order Ephemeroptera; family Baetidae; genus Cloeon; species Cloeon dipterum. The sequence goes on from NC_088789.1 coordinate 17,341,942, forward strand.
TCTACGCATTCTGAGAACAGCGGTGGCCGCTGCACAGCACACGGATGCTGAGACCATCGTGGCTCGCTTTTTCTCCGAGTGTTTCACTGAAAATTTTAATTACCATATAATAATACCAGTCAACTACAAGTGAATCAAGAGGTATATTTTTATAAATTAATGCCGCCATTGTGTCTTCTAACTAAAAAAATATCTTCCCGAAAGAATTTCGAAAAATTGCATGTGATAAAAAACGATCCTGATTGTGATCTTGCAATCTACGAGCTTGTTTCTATTTTAAAAATAAATTTATTCGATCGCCATTCATGTGCCAGTAATTCTATTTTAGTACAGCGCACTTTGCATACGTATTTATTATCAATTGAGTGTTGTCTATATTATCTGACTGCAGGAAATTCGTGACTATTTCTAACAACGCTATTTGTTTGTTACTCAAGTGGCTGTTGACAATCAGTTCACTGATCTTTACCAAAGCTTGCTAAACGTGAACGAATCTCTTGCCGAAACTGAGACAAGTGCAATTTTGGACTATTTATTTTACTACAGCATTTCTCTGTGTGTTCTTTTTGCACTGATCAAAGTGTTACTATGTAAAGTGTTAAATAATTGCTTTTGCGAATTTTTGATGTCCCAATTTTACGAAATAAAGCTTATTGAGAGGAACAAAAAATATTATTTTTAAATGGGTGTTTCCACAAGAGATTTAATATATTGTTATATATTTGATGAGCATCTTATCCTGATTTTTTAATAAATGTTATGATGCTATGGAGGTGTCAAAATAAGCAAGTTGGCCTGAAAATTTGAAGATTATTTCGAGCTCTAATGAAGTTAGAACATCAAACTTTAGTGCCAAAAGATGCCTAATTAGACGGTCGAAAACTTTGAGTTCTATCCAAATTTGAGTATTTATTTAGTTAATTATTACATTTCGGTCATCTCTAAACCAGCTTCCTAATTTAATGCTAAGTTTTGGGATTGTAAAATTGGTTTTAGAGATACAGGGGGTCAAAGCATTAAAAAAGAGTCTTAGTGTTTGGGTGAATAGTGGGTAAATCGAAACTGCACGATCGGCTGTTTTCACCCCCTCGGAACATGCTGGGGGTCGCCCTTGAGGTCAGATAAGATCATCAGAATAGTTAAAAAATCGAACCCTGCGTTAGGATTTCCTCGTATATGTTTTAATATTAACATTGCTTGATTACAAGTTTTTGTTAAAATGAAAAATAAGTTTTTTTCAACATTAAAAAATACCTTAATTTTTATTGAGGGTTTCCGCTCTTTTTTTACATTATGGGGGTTAAGCAGAGCTGTTGAGTTAAATGAAGAGTAGTAATAATTCATCTCTTTCTGTCTTCAGCTCGCAGCGAAGACAATTTTTCTTCGCGTGTATTTCTTTAAACAAAATCAACATTCGAGTGTCAAAATTGGTCTTTAGGTTTCTATTTAATATTATCCATTTATCTCCAAGATCTGGAGGTTGAAGGTCAATGTTTGCGCAAATGTTTATTTCACAGCAAGTACGAAGGTATAATAATGAACAATAAATATGGTATTCTTGAACATATATACAAATGGTTTATCTTGGAGGAGATAACGACAAAACGTTTGCCATCTTCTGTGCCCGCAGTAAAAATCAATTTCTTTGTGCGACAAAACTTGAAATGGATACAGAAACAGAAACTGAAGAGCGTCTGCCAAGTGGTGGTGAGGTCAGATCGCTGTCTAAATACACTGGTAGGACAATAATTTAGAAGGTCACATCCAACATATCCATCAATGTTAAAAACCGCAATAGGGCACGAGAACGCTGTGAAATGTGGAATCGGGCCGTGTAACTTCGAGTGGATGCAGAGGTTGGCCAGCAAGAAGACATACGTGGTGGTGTACGGCCTCATCGGAATGTCCCATCTCGCAATTTCCGCCTATTTCGTGGGAACAATCAGCACGCTGGAGAAGAAGTTTCAAATCCCCAGCTCGTTCACAGGTGCTTCATTTTTCACAGACGACAATGCCACGGTCTTGGATATAGGAGGACAAAATTGGCATGAGGTTGTGCAAACTGGACAAAATTTACACAAGAAATAAATCTTTACAAGAAGATTTTTCGTAATTAAATTTTTTCGAAAAACAAAAATATTTTTACAGGTTTTACGGGACAATTTTGAAATAACTTTGTATTCCCCGTGGTGAAATTTAAAAAATAGGGTCTGCTGTAGATTCCTCTGGCCGAAACACAGAAAATAAAAAACGTGTTTTTTGAGCTTTTGGAGTGGGATCGAATTTCTAAAAATTCAAAAGTACACCACGAATTTCCGCCTCCAACGCATGACGTTTCGTCCACAACACGCTTTCCCTGCGCTTATATTAATAATTATTGTTCATAAAAAGGACTGATCAGCTCGGGCGTGGACGTCGGCGTTATTCTGACTACTCTGAGCGTCACTTACCTAGCAAAAAGAAGCCACAAGCCGCGCTGGGTGGCATGCGGAACCTTTTTCGTGGCCTCGGCTTGTTTCATTCGCCTCATCCCGCACTTCACCGACCAAAACTCCGTAGAATTTTACAGTGAATCTCCTCAAATTAATGCTACTCGTAAATTAAAAAGTGTTTTATTTATGACATCAGCGATTTACAAAAAATATTAAATTGCAGTTTTATGCGGTGGCAACAAAGGAGAGCACGGAAACTGCGGAGAAGTTGGCTCACAATCAGGAAGCCCGTCTGCCTACATCTTCCTGATTGCAAGTTTCATTCACGGACTTGGCTCCTCGATATACTACACATTAGGCATGGCCTATTTGGATGACAACGCTAAAAAAAGCAAAGGAGCTGTGCTTATTGGTACATTTTTTTTAAAAGACATAGGATCATCCGCACACAAAATATTACCTTTTTCAAAAATCGCAAACTCAGGGCTCCTAAAAATGGGCATTTTTTTATTTCGAGCGGAAATGTTCATGTGAGACTTAAGTCTACTTGGGCAAGACCTCCACCAAATTTCGTCTGAGACCCTTTTGTCTACACAAACTTAATCATGCTAAAAATATCATAAATCATCCAATTGTTTTATAAATTCATTTATTTCTAGTTATGAGCTCTGTTATTTCCATGTTTGGATCGACTGTCGGATTTATTTTGGCCTCATTCTCGTTGGAGATCTTCGTGGATCCAGGATTTAAACCAGAATTCGGTACCACCGATCCACGATGGATTGGCGCTTGGTGGCTGGGTAAACGAATTTATAAATATAAATACAATTTTACCGATCATAATTCTTTTGTATTGTTAAAAGGTTGGATTCCGTTAGGAACTATGACCTTTATTTTCGGAAGCATGATGTACATGTTTCCTCGCTCCCTTCCGCGCACTCTGCTGCACAATGTGGAAGCAACTCTCACGCCTCAGGAAGTCCCAAAGCCTTCTTTTAAAGGTCGCGAATTTTTCTCTTTTTCATTTTTACTGTTGAGATCCTTTTTTTCAGATTTCAAGGACACGATTAAACGGCTATTAAAAAACAAGATTCTGATGTGCAACAATATGAGCACGACTTTCATCGCGTTTGGCTTCTATGGTCAGTGGCTCTTCATGCCAAAATACATGGAAACCCAATTCCACCTGTCTGCAGCCACTTCAAATCTCGCAACCGGTGCTTTTTGTTAATTGTCGATGCCAATACATCAATTAAAGTGTCAATTCAATAGGTTCGATTGGCTTGTTTTTTACCGCCGCAGGACTATTGGCTTCCGCTGTTATTATTTCCAAATTTAAACCCAGCGCTAGATGGCTGGCAGGTTGGAACGTCTTTTCCGAGATTATTGATGTCCTAGGATTTATTTCTATTTTATTGATATCCTGCGAAAGCCTGGATTTCAAATGGACGATCCTATCTGATGGAAGGTAGCAACACACTTAAAATAATTAAAAAATTCATTTATTAAAATTTTTATCAGTAAAATCATCGACATGCCATGCAACGCGGACTGCGCTTGCCACAATTCGATGAAGTACACTCCAGTTTGTCACATTTCCTCCACGGAAACATTCTTTTCGCCTTGCCACGCAGGGTGTCGCCAGTCCTACCTTAGTCAAAACGGAGCCAAGGCATCAATACAAATCTATTTAAATCTTAAACACCTAATGAAACTCTTTGGATTCAACGTTTTAATTTTTGGTGAAATTTTTAATTGTATAGAGCCGCAGGATTTAAGGCGGCGGCTGGCGGGACTGGCTAAACCGATTTTTTTTTTTTTTTTTGCCCGGCGGTGGCTGGTCATTTTCACCGGCAGCTGGCGCGGCTGAAAATATTTTAAACGTGAAGTTTTTGATAGTGCTTAAAGGCCCAAAGGGCCGGAAGACATTTTTTCTCCTGCACTTTTAATTTTTTACACCTTTTCACCGGTGGCTGGCGCAGCTTAGCCAGATTCACGGCGGCTGACGGCTGCCTACGTGACCCAAAATTAGTCGGCTGGCGCGGCGCAGCGCGGCTGGCTGAGACCTTTAACCGCATTCTATTACAATAATTTCGCCAAAAACATAAACGTAAATAGAATCTTAAGAGCTTGCTTGTTAGCGTACGTGTATATTTTAGGTGTTCGCCGACTGCAGTTGTACTTTGGACGACAACCCCGTTTTGGACGGTCCATGTGCGTTAGACTGCAAGTCGGCGTTTGTAATCTTCATCGTTGTCCAATGCGTGCAGCGGTTCCTGGGTGCTACTGGCAGGGCGGGAAACTGCCTCATTCATTTTAGATGCGTCCACTTGGCAGATAAGGCCGTGTCGTTTGCCCTCTTGCAAGTTATGCTTTGCATCTTCGTTCTCATCCCCGGCCCAATTATATTTGGATCTGTGATAGGTTGATCTCAAAAATATAAATTTTTTACAGTAATAATTCTTGTTTATAATCCAGATATGACTTGCTCGCTATGGGGGATGACGTGCGGCAAAATCGGAAATTGCTGGATATACGACGCGGAGAAACTCCGTCACTACGTCTACTTGCCAATTTTAGGTTTGATTATTTGAGATAGTAATCAAGGTGCATATAATTAATTACTTTTGATTTTCAGGTTGTTTAATTATGGGCACTCTGTGGGATATAGGGGTTTGGTACTACTCAAAAGGCTTGCCAATATACGAGGAGGACGATCCTGCCAAAGACGGAGAGCAGCTACAGGATTTTAAAGCAAGAGAAAGAAAAAGTCGACTGAAAATCATATCTCTAGCGTTTGGTGGCGAAACTTAAAAATGAAGAAGTTTAAAGTATTTCAAATAAGAGTAAATAATAATTAAAATGAAAATTAAATGATTAAAAGATAAAAATATAATTTCCAATGGTGTTTCATTTAATTTATCCTGGCAGGATTCTTGTTTGACGTTAAATGCACATCATTTTGACATTAATTATTGACCTTCCTCCATCTGAACAAAAGTTATAATATAATCCTATTAATTTTTTTTAATTGTAAAAACTTTGAGTCCCTGTAAAAATAATTTTTAAAGAATTATGTGGCCAAATATTTTAGGGTGTGACACAAGACTTCTAGGGCAATCCCTCCAGATTTTTGTTTCAAAATTCTGAGGTCCCTTGCCAACAGGGTATCGAAAATGTTTATTTCAAACTTCTATAATATCTAAGGTGGTCGGCACCTTGGTCGTAATCATTGTCAGCAGAAATAAGCGTCCTGGACGAGGATGATTCGCACCCCAGGCGTCCACACACTCACCTCTTGTCGCCCGCTGTCCGCATTAATTTTTCCAAAGGAATGCGTCAAACACCTGTCCCGGAAAAAGATTTGCTCGTATCAGATCATCTGCCACACATGATTTGCATCACGCTTTTAAATTATGGTAAAACAGGTGCCATTGGGAAACATTAATTTTTGTTTTAAAATTTGCTGACTGAAATATCTGACGCTTTCAGCCTTGGTTTTTACGATGGTTTGCAATTTGATGGTAATACTTACTCGCTTTTCGTTGTAATATTGTTCTTCTTGGAGCGTCTGGATGCCCTGGATGTTATATTTAAAACGTTATGTAACTTCTGTCTGGTGTCTTGGTGCAATGACGTTTCTGCAACAAAGCAGAGTGCATTTGTTTATCTCTTTAACCTGACACTCATTCAATATTTAAATTGGTGAAGGAATAAATAAATATATTCAATTTGCGCACGCTGGCTGATGCGTGCGTTAGATAAAAATTGCACAACTCTCTGGAATCCTTGCCCTGCAACGCATGACGAGCCGACTAGTTCACGTGACCCCACACGGCAAATTAAGTAAATTGAAGGAATGAAGAAAGGAGGCCGGCAGAGGAGCAGGGACTGCAAACCGTTTTGCCATTGCGGGCCAGTCCATCGCCAAGACCGCACAGTTTATTGTTTTCCAAGTCACCCGCCACCGCTCTCTGATAAGTAGCTCTATTTGTCTAGCTCTCGACACCTATTGTATATTTTTCCACAATTGTTGCGGAATGAACTCGACGACGTGGACGGCGGGCGGTGCTCCGAAGCTGGGCACCCTGGACCTGTGCGTGTTCGGCGCGATGCTGCTCGCGTCGGCCGCCATCGGCTGCTACTTTGGCCTCTTCCGCGGCGGCCAGCGCAGCGCCGTCGACTACCTGATGGGCGGCCGGCAGATGGGCATGCTGCCGGTGGCCCTCAGCCTCGTCGCCAGCTTCATCTCGGGCATCTCCATAATGGGCGACCCTGCCGAGGTGTACAGACATGGCACGCAGTACTGGATCATCGGCGGATCGGCCTTTGTGTCCAGCCTGGCCGTTGGCACCATTTACGCACCTATTTACCTCGAGTTGCAGCTCACATCGTGCTATCAAGTGAGCATTTTCTTGTAATTTCTGTAAAATCCATTTCGAATTATTTTTATTCCGGTAGCATTTAAATAAATTAAAAATTGAATATATATTTGTCAATTAAATTCTACCTTTTGATTTTTAATTGACGAAATGTCACGGGTCAGAGGACAAAATTGGTATGAGATAAATCTAAACGAAATTTACACCTGAAATCGGTCTTTCCTGTTAGACTGCATCATAAAACGCATGAAACATGTTCTAAGAAATATTCATATTTCTGGTTGTACGGGAAAAAAACTTTGAAACCGCTCAGTACATATATCTCATCTCCCCGTGGTGCAATATAAAAAAGGCTTTTAATAATAAAATTGCTTTGGATTCCTCTAGCCGAGACTAATCTAATTAAATCAAATTTAATGTTCTAAGTCAAGGTCAAATGTCACTTCTGTTATCTTTTGTAAGTATATATTAAAATTTGGGAATGAGCTCTCGGGAATTTGAAATTTAGAAAATGTGCTTACAAGTTGTACGTTACATGTATGAGCTTGTGTAAAAATTTCAGAGTGATGTTATTTTTTAGTTTCCGACAAATTCCACTTCAAAACTAAAAAACTTAAACTTTTTTGCATTTTGCAAATATTAGCAAGATCAAATCTAGTGCTCTAAACATCAGAATTTCAAAAAATTACTGTCGTTATACACTCGTCTCAACCTACACCCTAATCAGCTGATTATTTTTAACTGTAAAAAATGTGCAATTTTCAGTACCTGAAACTGAGATACAACGAGAGCGTCAGAAAAATGGCCTCGGTCATGTTCATCATTTCACAGGTTACCTTTTTCTTTATTTTTAAACCTTTGTTTGTTAAGAGCTTTAAAAATTCCCAGTTCTTGTACATTCCCATTGTGATCTACGCGCCTGCCCTAGCTTTGAGTCAAGGTAAAAGCACGGAATGTTCAAAAAGATAACGGAATATAGCGCCTAAAATTTGCAATTTTTTAGTGACCGGCTTAAACGTGCACCTGATAACGCCAATCATTTCGGCGATTTGCATTTTCTACACCACGATCGTGAGTAAAATTTGTCTATAAAGTTGGGAATTATTTAGCAGTTTTGCAGGGTGGACTCCGCGCCGTGGTGTGGACCGACACCTTGCAGACGTGCCTCATGATGATGGCCATGGTGGTAGTGATCGCGATGGGCGTCACCAACGTCGGAGGATGGCAGAAGGTGTGGGACGCGGCGGACCGGGGTGCACGACTCGAGTTTTTCAAGTACTATTTAATGAAATATAAATTTCTAACAGAATTGCAATATTTTTAAGAAAATTTCGAGGGCTACCCTGACGCCAGGGTTCAATTTATCACTTGTTCTGATGGTCTTGTCTGACATCAGCATGTTCCGAGGACAAAAATCAACCGATCGTGCAATTTTTATTTTCTTACTATATTTTCTTACTATATTAACCCTAACTTAAAATCTCCCGTTTTTCAACCGTTGACCCTCTACTGTGTCTAAAAAACTAAAAGTTTTACCATCTTGAAAATTTCTAGGCATGCATGGTATACATACACTTAAGGCAACATTTTATCCTGTATTTTAAAATAATTAAAGAAGCGCCGTTGTTGAGATTTTCAAAAATTAAAAAATGCAGTAGCAATGACACAAATTTGAAAAATTCCAAACATTTTGGTTGAAATATAAAATTTTTTGGTCTTTTAAATAGACATATTTTGGCACAACATTAATTAGAACTAGAGAAAATGGCACACTGAGTTATTCGACAACCCTAACATCATATTAAAAATACAAAATGGTGCTAAACAAAAAGTTGAAAATTGGCAGACTTCTGTATCAAACCCCTCGTGGAAAAACCAAAGTCATAATTTCAACTTAAAAATTGTAATATGTTCAGCATGAACCCCAACCCATTGGAACGACACACATTCTGGACTGTTCTAATCGGGCAGTCCGTCTATATGATGTCGTGGTGCGCCACCAGCCAGGGCATGGTGCAGAGATACCTGGCGGTGCCCGACCTGCGCACGGCGAGACAGTGTCTGCTGTGCTTCGCCGTCGGCCTGGCATCCGTGAAAGGACTGAGCGTTGCCACCGGACTTCTGCTGTACGCAGAATACGAAAACTGCGATCCGATTTCAGAACAAGTAACGAATTATCTCATTGAGATATATTAGTTTTTTTTTTAATTTTGACGGGTGTTGCAGCGAGTGACGAAGCAGGACCAAATTTTGCCTCTTTATGTCCTCGAAACTGCTGGACACATTCCCGGCCTAAGCGGACTTTTTGTCGTTGGAGTTTTTAGTGCAGCTCTGAGGCAAGAAATTATATTGTTGTTTAAAAAATGGGCATTTCGTGGGTTTTCTCCACGATTTTCCGACGAAGTAGGGTAAATTTTGGGAAAAAAGCAAAATAATTTTCAGAGATTCTGGCTCATTCATTAAAAAGATGCTGTTTATCTTCAAATTATTTAAAAATTAGAAAAATAGTAAATGTTTGATGGTATCAGTGGTTTAATCACTATGTTGTGTGCAATTTAATTTTAGCTCAATGTCCACGGGTTTGAATGCTTTGTCCGGTGTGCTGGTGGAAGACCTTTTTGCCCGCTGGATACCACCAACGGGATTTTTCAGCTCGGCGCTGTGGCTCAGGGTGGCCGCCCTGAGCACCGGCATCGTTTGTGTTCTGCTCGTGATGGCAGTCGAGCACCTGGGCAGCGTCCTGCAGGTACCAAATTTATAGAGCCCCCATATTAAAACCGACACTGATTGAAACTCGCAGATGGCTCTCAGCCTGGGAAGCATCACCAACGGCACCATGCTCGGCCTCTTTACAATGGGCATCTTTTTCCCCTTTGCAAACAGCAAGGTCAAAAAACTATTATTGATATTGCGTGTGCTTTAAGTTGATTCTGTTTTTAATCTCCGGCGGAAGGGAGCGCTGGTGGGCACATTGTCATCGCTCGTCCTGAACGGAGGGCTCGTCCTCTCGACGCAATTCGCCCTGGCCAGAGGTGCCCTCCGCCATTCCTTCCTACCGCTGTCAACAATCGGCTGCTCGGAAAACTCCACAACTATTGCTATACCGTAAGAATAAAACTCCATTTTTTAAATTATATTTCGTTGGGGGGTGAGAGTTTATTTCAACCCTTGATTATTGATGGATGGTACCCCCAGGCATTTTATTTGGCTGAAAAACTTTGGACCCTTATATTGGTTCCTCCTCTTTTGCCACCCCCCTTTTCAATAAGAAAGAATACGGCATTCAATTAGTTCGCTTCAGAAAAAAATTGTTTCTAAATTCCAATCCCCGATGCATGACATATTTAAAATGAAGGAAATAATGTTTGTTTAAATTACCTCTTTTTAATTTCAACCCTTTAAAAACAAATCCTGTAAAATGATATAAATTTATTTTTATATTTTTGTTAGTTTTTAACACATTTCTTGAAATAAAACCTGCAAGTTTTAGCATTCTGGAATCATTAAGTGGAACCAATTTTTGCTTCATCCCCTAAACAACCCCTTAAGTTTGTTCATGGTAAATTTTTCTCCCTTGTTTATAGCTCTTTTATGAGTAATTTTAATTTGTTCAATTTCTTTGCCAAAACCTTATCTCATGTTTGAAAATAGAGAATTTCACCATCCTCGCCTCTTTCAACCCTAACTCATCCCCTTAAAACCAACCCAATTGAAAGAATTTCTGGTTTTTGTTTATTTTCATAATTATTTTAGATGATTTTCTTAAAAAAAAACATTGCGACGGTAGCCTGGACTAATTTTATTGGACCTTTTCGGCCTTTGCAAAATTACGGCTGAAAAAACCAGCAAGGGGTTCACAGGCGCCCCACGCTAAATAAATTGAAATCGATTTTGAACAATTTTCAGTACGGAGCCGGTGTCTGACGTGTGGCCATTGCTGGAGATCTCCTACATGTACTACAGTCTGATCGGGGCGGCTCTCGTCCCGATGGTGGGTCTTCCTGTCAGCTGGCTAACAGGTGGCCGCCACAGAAAACTATCGCCACAGCTTTTCAGCCCATATGTGCACAGGTTTCTGCCTTCGACAGACCTGCCTCAGGAGCAGGTTGAAATTAAATGATTGCCTTAAATTCCATTATTTTTGGAATAGAAACATCTTCCGAATTTATTTGCCGAGAAAATCCTGAAATTTTGACTTTCTTCTCGCTTCTCGCACACCTTAAAGTGATATATTCTATTTTTGCGAGAACGATAAATTATTTCATTATGTTCCATTTTTTCGGAAGTTTTTTCGCGCACATTGCGCTGGCAATACTTGAAGTTTGCATATTTATAACACGTAAAAAGCATAACAGGCATTACAGGAAACATTTGTTAATTTAAAAATTTAAAATAAATTATATTTCATAGGATGGTTAATAATAGTGTAAACCGCCAATATACACAAAAATATATTTTTAACGAATTAACAAATTAGGACGCATTGAAAAGGATCTTTAAAATTCAACGTTTTAGTTTTTAAAGAATCATCTGTGCATATGTGAAGAAATTTTTGAAGAATAAAAATGCCGCAATGGATTTTAGAACTATAAACGTTTCCTACTTTCTTTCAACTACCTGCGAAGCATAGGTGAGAAGCGTGTTGCATAGCCGTCAATTGGCAGGCGTTATTTCCTTTCAAATGAGATTGTTATTGTTATTTTAGTATCGTGTTTTCTCAATTGTGACATTAATTTTTTATCTTTTTCATTAAAAAAAATTTTTTGTTGGTTTTTTACTAACTACATAATCATGATTAAAATTAAAACTAAAAAAATTAAATTATACTTTAAAAAACAATTATTTTTTTAACTTCAGCTTAATTCCCAGAATTTTAACAGGAGCAAACGTTGACCCTTTTGAAATTTTCAAATATTTCGAACAATTCTATGAATTACAATGTAAAACTTAAAAAAATTCTATTTAAATGTCCAATTTTTAAATTTTCGTAATACTGAAAATAGTGATCATAAGCCATAAAAAATACTTGAAATATGACTATCTTAAAAATCAATGTATTTTGGCTCATTTGATCTTGAAATTATAAAAATCCGTGTTCAGATGTGATATCCACGAAGCAAACTATGGGGGAAAAAAGAAAAATGGCCATTTCATCAATTAACCGTCAGTTTTAAAAACTTTTATTATTTTTAATAATAATATGTATAATACATCCACCTCAACAAGTCCAATCCTGCTGGCTACACAATAGGCACTGACAAATTAACGTGTACGTGTACAGTTAACAAAATAATACGTAACTTGTGTGTTTGTGTGATAAATGCTCAAAGCAGAAATAAAACTGAAACAAAAAATACTTTCATCCTTAATACGAGTTAAAAACCACCCGGCCGGTGCAGTAACAACAACCGTCGTAACAAATTTTTATTTTCGTCGGCGGCGACTGGAACAATCAAACGTTCGCCACGGCCTGCAGCAGCTCCTCGTAGATTTTAATACCTTGCAAGAATACTTTCTCGTTCAAGAACTCATCGTGGTCGTGCAGCAACACTGGCGTGTTGATGATCGGCGAGAAGCCCAGCGCAGGAATGCCCACTTCACGCACGTAACGACTGTCAGTGCCGCCAGGGAAAATCGCTGGCTTCAGTTTCAATTTGCTGAAATAATACACAAAGAGTGTAAATACTTTTACAGCTAAAGTCACGATTTTTTTTGCGTGGAAATTTTTGGATTCATCAACCATTTTAGGGATTTAGAGAATATATCGAAGAAACTGACCGCGTACCGAAATTCGGTACTTTAGCGGTTTTTGGTTTGAACTTAGCCGGCGATCATCTAGAGCTAGGATTGGCCACATCTAGATGGTCGAGCCACAGTGACAGCCACCGGAAATGAGTAATGCGACATAGCCACAGCAGCTTGACTTTATTCGCTAATGCTGGCTGTCGCTGTGGCGCTGCTGTCTCAGTCTAAGACCAGCCCTACGTCCTATCAGAGAACCACTCACTTCTATGATAGGTTACAGGATAGGTCCAAACCTAAACCAGCCGAAGTGTAATGGTTTTTAATTCCTCCCTATTTTTGGCATGTCTTGTCAAATTTTTGACCGAGTGATTCAACTCTAGCCATATTCGATACCCTCAGGAATCGATTGCAACTGTCAAAAATAAATCTCTATAGTGCTACTTTAAAAAAACAACAATATTACCATGGAAATTTTAAAGAAAAATTATACTCACAGTTTATCACATGCTTTTTTAAATGCAAGCCACCAGGGGTTGGAGTCGTCGAGTGGCGTGTTGGGCACGAAGTTGTTCTTCTGTTCATAGCTGATAGTGGTGCCTGGTCCTGCCTCCTTACACCAACCTTTGATCATGGCCTCGAACTTTTCGTGGTCCACGTCGGTCGCCAGGCGGACGTCGAAGCCGACGGTCAGCTCGGGTGGCACCACGTTTGGTTGCACGCCACCCTTTCGTTCCCGAGAACAGTCAAATGTTAATTTGGGCTCGACTCGCATCCAAATCGGGGAAGCATTTTGGATGCACGTGCGATTTTGGACGGAGTTTTGGCTAATTTTTAGTTAGTTAAGTGAGAGAGTGAACGAATTCTGCTGGGATATTTTTGATAAAAAATAAATTGAGTCGTTGCTTCAGAGAAAATGCGGTGAGAGAAGAGTGAATATATTATTATAACTTGAGGTGCTTACGGTATTTTCCTGCGATAGCATGTCAGGACACAGACAACATTGCATCCATTTTTAATAAGAGTAAAAATGGCACATAACATATTATCAAATGTCATCACAAAAATCATGCAAAAGAGAAACACGAGAGCCAACCACGCGCGCTTTGGAGATGCGCCTCTTGCGATCGAATGTTCTGAATTCTAGGGGCAAAAATCTGAGCTTTTTTTCTTTTGGTACAAAACGCAGAGACGTCAGAGTGAATTTAATTTGCTACTATTTAGCTCGCCGCTTTGTTGCTCACCTTGATTTGCGTCAGATTGACAGTGGTCACGTCGCCAACTGTCAGATTCTTGTTTGACTCGAGTTTCGCCTTTTCTCTTCTGCGCAAATCCATGAACTTGTTCATGATGATCTCGACCTTTTCCCCCGCCGTGTCGGGCAACATCAACGAGCCGTGGCCTGGTGTGCCAGGACACGTGACGAATATGTCTAAAAGTAATAATACACATATTTTTAAAATAAAAATCGGGCTGCAAAGCTAAGTTGGAAAAACAAAACACTGTAGTGCTCAAACAATTTAATTTCTGAGACCCGAATCTGGTTAAGGGCAGTCGAATCTTTATTTACAATTAGTTTGACACGACGTGCCAAAAAAAGAGAAGTAAAAATAGTTGCTTTGGTGGTTTTTGGTTTGAACTTTGGCACAAAAACGACAGCGACCAATCAGAGAAGGAAGTGGTTCTCTGATTTGTCGCCAGCGTCCCTAATCAGACACCGAAAACCGATAAAGTAACAATTTTTACGTTTCCACCGATTTTCGGCACGTCGTGTCTAATTTTCAACTGCCTTTCCTAATTCAAAAGCCTCAGCGGAATCGATCGACACAATCATAAAAGGAATTCTAGAGATATTTTAACTAAAAATGCTACTCACGCCAAATAGACCTTTCGCCATTGTAAAGGAGGAACTCGTCGTTGGGGCTGGCCATACCTTCGTCTAAAGAAAAGCCGATTCTCAAATTCTCGAAATCTTTGGTGTGCACAAACTTCTCCATTCCGTCGACACCACCGATTTCCTCGTCTGCGCAATTTCCAGAGTAAATGTTTTCAAACTTACTGAAATGCAAAATGAAAAACTAACCAGGTACGAATGAGATGTGGAGGGTTCTTTTGAGTCTGATCCCGTTGCTTTTTAGCCTCCTGATGGCCTCTAAATATTGGATTCCCACGCACTTCATATCCTGAGATCCACGCGCGTAAATATTTCCGTTGTCATCTTTTTCAGCAGCGAATGGCTTGTGGCTCCATTTTTCCTGTGACAAGATATTTTTAAGGTTTTCATTATAAAATTTTTGGTGTACTGACTGGGAACACGGGAACCACGTCCATGTGCGAGTTGAGCAGAACAGCTTTTTCTTCTGGCTTGAGGCCCTGCCATGTGAGCACCACGATCGGCTTGCGGTCCACGACCGTGTAAATTTGAAGCGGCAGGTCAAGGCTCTTGGCCTGCTTCTTCAAGAACTCGATGCATCCATCTGAAACATGCACAACACCATACGATTCGTCAACGCTGCGCATTCAAAAATTCTTTTCAGTCAGTCAGACAACAACATCTAATAATCAGTTTGTGATTCCAAGATTGGATATTAATTGACATTTTTAAATTTTGATTTTGTTCCAAATATTTAGTTTAATTTTTTTTACAAAAATCCAGCGGCAACGAAGAGAGTAAAAAAATGCGTTTTTATTTTTGTTTTTATTGAACAATGAAAAATCCAGCTCTTTCAAAATTACAAAGACCGGGAGGTATCTCTTAAGGTAAGAAAAATCATTTGATTTGAAATTTGTCAAAAATTTTGTTTTTCAAAACATTTTCGAGAAAGGTATTCCGAATGAAATTTTTTACTTAAAAACAACCTCTTTATTTTTTATTGAGCATAAAGAGATAATAAAATGTTGCCCTAAGTGTGTGTGGCATGCCTTGTGAGAGCCAGAGAGTCAAAAGTTAAAAAATGGGCCATATATTTTAGTTAAGATGAATTTTGAGAAAAGCCAAACTTTACGATCGGTTGATTTGTACAAAATTCTGGGGGACAATCCTGAAGTCACACAAGACCATCAGAACAGGTAATAAATTTAACCCTGGCGTCAGGGTGTCCTCAAGCGATCGATACAATTAATTCGCATGTATAGCCAATTTAACGACGTCGTTGTGTATTTTTTATTAACGGACAAAGTAAATAGGTTTCGATGAATTACTTTCAAAGAAATTTCTAAAAATTACCCTGCCAAAAGATTCCATAAAAATAACTCTTTTGTAATATCAACGAAACTTGAATTATGCCGAAAACGGCTGCCTGAAAAACCGTCCAAATCTGCATCTGAATGAAAACTTAATTGAAGAGTTCTTAAAAGAACAGATTTTCAAGAGCAATTGAATCAACATCTCACCCTATTTTCAATAATAATGTTGATATTTGCCTTTATTTGTCGGGATAATGGCTATGTATGGGGCAAAATATCCTTTCAGAACCATAATTAAGATCAGTTTGAAACTAAATCGGCTTGGAAACTGTCGAAAGATTTAATTGAAATAGAAAACATCTCAAAATCAAAGCCTAAATTTTCTATCGCGTATTTAAAAAAAATTGCATTGTCATGTGAAAGAAACAAAAATAAAGCGAGTGCAAAAATCGATCTGAAGATTGTTGAGTCGCGTGCAACTTTTCCGATATTTCCTATTGTGGCGAAAATAGGCCGACCTCTATTTGCATTTGACTGACTGACTCTTTGTCAGTTTCTCATTGCTTCCTTGGATTGGCGTGGCGGTGACGGAGCTCGAGTTAAAAATAATTGAATCGAATAGAACGTGGTGCGGAATTAGGCAACCGGTGCGACGGCCGAGACGCGCGGGCGGGCAGCCTCCTCCGAGCGCGAAAATTGTGCGTTGCACACAACCAGCACTCGCGCGCATCGCGACGAACAGACCTTGGCTGCACTTTATTAGTGAGTCAATGTCAACGCCGACCCCGATTCTGCTGCTCCCGTTCTTCTGCATTATGTTATTTACGTAATTGCATAACTGCAGGCGCAGTTTTAACTGCACGTCAATAGAGAAAGAGAGAGAATTATATTGTCACGAGAGCACAGAAACTAAATGATGATTGCACCAGTCGCGGATGAAACTTTATGCGCCCTCGTTACATGTTCACTTTATTACAGGCTTAATCAAAAGTCGGGCATTCGACAGGCTGCACTTAATTATTTTAAGATTGCCATCAATCCATCACTTAACAACGGCACCGCACTTAATCTATATTTTAGAGAAATAAAAAACCAATTAAATTCATTTAATTTACTAAATCATCGACAGTACATTTTGCGTTTCAACCGTGAAATTGACCCTCGCTACAATTGCTGCTGCGTAGTTTGCAATCCTCTCGAACACTGAAAGCCACTCGTTTTGCATTTGCGCTTCATTCGACCCTTCTTTATTTGTTGCTCAGCAAGTTTCGCGGCAACCGTTGCATATTTATCGGCTGCTGTGGTTGCCAACATAAGCTTTGCACGCCGTACTAAACCGAACATTAACACAAAGCTATATCTGCTTTTACTTGCAAATGGTAAAAATATATCTGCTGAATAGATTTCGACAAAAACAGATTTTCATTGGTTGACATGAAATTGGAAAGCATTTTTTAAATCCATCATAAGTGCGTTGGATTAAAATTTGAATAATTTCGTAGTGTTGTGCTGACAGTTTCTAGCACAGAAAATGTTGTTTTTTAGATTTTCCGATGAAAGTCTTTAAAATCATATTTTGATGTAACCATGGATATTGTGAAATATTTTGAGAGTGAAAACTAGTCTAAAATATGAGCCCCACATAAAGTTCGTCTCATGCGTCAAAAAGCCCTTAAAATCTCAACCATAAAAAACTTTGGAAGAAACAGAGCTGTTTGTCGAGAACATTTTGGAGCAAGTGGTCGTGATGGGGGTGGCACGTGGATGTCACAGTTGGAGGAAAGACGAATGTGTCGATTTTCTCCGTCTCCGTATTGACGCGGGGGTGTGAGATAACCGGGTCACGAGATCAGCCTTGGAATCGGATTTTTGTTTACTCGCGTGAGCTTCTTCTCTATTTCACACGGATTTAGCCTTTAGCGCTGTAGGACGGGCGGGCGCGCGGGCAAAACAGCCGTTTCTCAATGCCACATGCAGCGCGTCAAGTTGCAAAACAAGGCGCTGCCAAGGCGCAACCACCGGCCAGCGTGCGAAAGCGAACATCACACGCGCCGGCCCGAAATAGCGCCGCTTTTGCACGCTTGCACACTTTCGCTGAAAATGAGGAAACGACAGCCCGATCACACGTCCGATCTCGCGCGCTAATTGCTCTCCGAATGCTGCACATTCCTCGCTTTTTTACGGATAAGACGCGAGCAGAATGATTCAACCCTTCTTAAATTCAATTTAAAATGTTTCTTAAAAACTAAAATACATATTAAAATACCTTTTGCTGTAGTAAAATTGTTGAATAAAAATCATACTTTTCCTTTCTAAAGGAAAAATAATCGATCATTTTAATAGTTGTATTAAACGTCCACCAATTTTATTTATTTTGCCAGCTGCCGTCAGTGAAAATTCTGCTCGTTTCATTTTCACTTTAATCATTAAATAACCGATTTCCTCGAGTGCAGCGTTGGAAATATGATCGGTTTATTTTTAATTTTACATTATTTGATATCAAAAATCACGTCCATCGGATTCTCTATGAGCAAGCGACTACTGGAAGAGGGTGTAAATCACACGAATTTCAAAATGGGAACGTGGTTCCCCAGAAAATTAAAACAAGAATTCGAGACGTGTCAGAAAATCGTAAAATTGTATGATTTAGCTTATTAGATTAGAATTATTGATTTTCCGGTTTTGTAGTTTTAATTGATTTTCAAAAACTGCTTCAAAACTCATGATTTGTGCTAAATTGATGGCCCGATCCTTAAGAGGTCACAGAAAAATAATCAATTATTAGTTTTACATGACCCTAGTAACTAAAAATTAATATTTTTCAAATGGTCGAGAGACTCCTCTGGTCTGAATGGGAAATTCTGATAAAACCTGATAAAATTTACAGCTCAATATTTTCCTCGACCACGCAAGTTGGGAAACAAATAATATATACGGCCTCGGCTGCTGGGTGTCCATATAAATCAATTGTAGTCGAGTTTGCTGCAGTATCTGCGTGCGGTGTTTGATGTGTCGGCCGAGCGCAAACACAAAACACACACAGCATCTGATTAGAAAATCTGTGCAAACACTGATAAGCTAGTTTTTTGCACTCGCACTTAATTTATCGCACCTTTCCTCTCTTTGTGCGAGCGCGTGACTGCGCATCATACTCACGCACTGACAAAACAAAATTTAATGATTTTAAATGTACCAGCCGAGCGAGCAGGAAACGTTGTTTTGCGTCGTGCACTGTGTGTTTGGAATTTGCGCAAACTATTATTCTCAGTATAGTCGACACAACCGCAGTCCGTGGAGAGTTGACGCAAAACAAATGCAATAATTTCCGCGAATCGTGCCGGGATGTTCGTTCGATCGAAACTGACAAACAAACTTTGCTTGCGAAATTGGCATCAACTGGAAACCCCGTAATTTTGCCACTTTTTTAATTTCCCGAACGGAAATGTTGAGGTTTCTTCGTATAGAAAATTAGAAAATAATCTGGTTCAAGAAGTGTATATTAATTTGTGTTTATTACAGAGCGATAAGAGAGGTTCAAAGTCAATGCCATCCCGTGGCTAATCAGTGAATGCTTGAGACAAACCTTTTGTTTACAAATTTATCTCATCGATATAGTAATGTATAATACAAAGTATAATTTTGTTACCCTTTCCAGATATATTACTTACAAAGGCAAGCAATGGAATTAACTCCGTTTGGCAAATAAACTAAGATCAAAGCTTCATTCGTGCGTACTTTGTTCTTCTTTGTTTACCGACTGGTCTTTCTGGTGTGTCAGATGAGCAAATATTCGAGTTCGTTAGTTACTTAGCAAACAAACACACACACAAGTTTAAATATAGTAAATGAGGAGAGACGGCAAATATCGTGCATAATTTAAACGCATTATTCGCCGAACAGACTAATGTGTACACGGAGAGAGAGTGAGTGAGCGAACACACACTCGGCTTGGGAATCGATACAGAGTGAATATTCGCTCCTCGCCGAAGAACCGCGTCACTCACCCGAGCATTATTTAGGAATAAAAAATGATATTGATAGCTCCTGATGATTTTTTAATAAGAACTTATTTTAGAAAAAATTGACGTCGTTTATGGCATTGCCGAAAATATTTAGGCCTGGGAGTCGAAAAAGCGAAAATTCTGCGTTCGTGTGGAGAGAAGGAGTCTTTGTTTGGGGGTGCAACAGTGCGAGCGCGGGGGCGGCAAGCGTTCGTCCTTGGCCAAGGTCGGTAAT
Source organism: Cloeon dipterum (assembly GCF_949628265.1). Lineage (NCBI taxonomy): Eukaryota > Metazoa > Arthropoda > Insecta > Ephemeroptera > Baetidae > Cloeon > Cloeon dipterum. The sequence goes on from NC_088789.1 coordinate 17,361,920, forward strand.
CATGCGCCGTCGATATCCCGTGTTTACTTCTAAAAAAAATCGCATGTGTCGTTGGGCTCTAGGGACCCAAATTATAGCCGTGCGTTGTTCCAACCTCGAAACTTCCCTCATTTAGTAACAATCGTTAAAAGTCTCCAAGCTTTATTGACAAGTTCACCCAAAAAATTCGCCATCTTCCTTAAAGACTTTTCAACATTATTAGTCAGTAAAATTTTAACTTATTTCATTTCTTTTTCTCTAGTTTTTAAGAATCACTAGAGTTTCCTTTATGGCAGTTAAAATCGATTGCTGAGAGGGTCCGATTAGGTCTCCCAGCTAAATAACTAGGCTGATAATTCAACACGACGCCTTTGGCTGTTTTTTTTTATTAACCTAGCAAGAAAAACGTCGACAAGGTTCTCTGATTGGCTGTTTGATATATCGACGGCAGCGACACAGTGACAGCCAGCGCAATTAAGCAAAAAGGCTGGCTGCTGATTGGTCGCTGGCATTCCTGTGGTTTTGTTTGCTAGGTTCTAACCAAAAATCGTCAAAGTACATAACGGTTTTAACGTTTCGGCCGATTTTCGGGTATTCATGTTTAATTGTTGAAAGAGAGATTCGGCTCTCTAAAACCTAATTCGACCCTCAGGAGCCGATTGGCAATTCAAAAATGAAATTCCAAATTTTTGTTTCTAAAAGATCCTCACAATCAGCAAGAGATTTCAGTCAACTGTCAACCTGTTTAGGTTGCTGGTTTATTATTTATTTTTCAATAATTTTCAAAGGCTGAATCTCATCAGCATTTAAAGAGGCGGTATAAAACCAATCAAAGAGTCGGCCGGAGACGTGCTCAGGTCGCGGAAAGAGACAACAACAAAGCGCGCTGGCAGAGAGTAGTGTATTGATTTTAATTCCAGGGAGTCGCGCGCCAGCCGACTCTGGATGAGAGCGTAAAAGATGGAAAATTCCACTGGCTGGCAGGCTGGCTGGCTGGCTGGCTGCGGCGGCGAACACACGTTATAATAATACTGTGTCCACCGACGAGAGTGCACAATGTGCACTGCATTATGTGCTCGCAACGCACATAAATTACTTTTAAACAGTCATCCTTCATACGGAGTAATTACTTCTTTGCCTAGCGTGATCCTTTCTAAGTGAACTACGAAATGACACAAACGATGAGCGAGTGTTTTTTTGTTAGACTCCCTGCAAATGGCATAAATGTCAACAAGATTGATTTGAGCAGTGGTTTTAAATATTTTTTATTAAATATTTGCAGCAAAACCTCAGCGTGAATTTTAATTTTATCAAGATATGTAGGTAAAATTTTCTTTTAATTGCAAGAAAGCAACAAAAAAGGGATTTAAAATCGTAAAAATTCTTTAACTCTAATTTAAAAATCTTCTCCTTGCGTGAATTTTCCCTTTGTCCATCGCACGTTTCTAAATGAAAACCAAGCACACCTCGTCTAGACAGACTTGTTAACAAGTTTGCAAGATATTGAAATTTTCTGTTTTTGTAATTTTTGGCGCGCACATAAACGTTTTGATTCTTCGAGAATCACTGAGGAACATTTTCTAAATTGTTACACTTGAGGGTTTCTGAACCTTCCTTTGGAATTTCCAGCCTCCCAGCGGATATTTGGGAATATTTCGATGGACCGTTGGATCGGAATGTGCAAAATAGTTCACGGCTGACTCTAAGCTTCCCTTTGAGTAAAATAGTCGGGCCGAGAGGCGAATAGAAACACGTTTGACATTGAAGTAACCGCCAAAGACGGAACGAAAGTGAAACCTTTCGCATCTTGTAAAAGTGTCAAGTGCAGGCGCGGATGAGCGTGACATGCCGCTGCTGCTCCACTTACCGAAACAGAAGTAAATTTCGCCACCCCTGCCGAGGAAAATCGATAAATCGGCCAAATCCAACTCGCGCGCGGCAAATTAATTACGAGAGAAAACCACGCGATTTCTTTTTTGTTTTAACTAAATTAATCCATCGTCAGGATAAGAGATAAATAAAAAATCAGTCTGAAATAAACGCACTCCAACACAAGGACTGACATTAGAGGAATTTCAAACAAAATCAAATTAAAATCGAGAAGGGGTGAGGGTGCTGGTTTAAGGGCTCACCGTAATTGACATTGGGGTGAACAGAGGGGATGCGCAGGTACTCCCTGAAGTTGGTGACTGCCGAGTCCTCGACGGTGGCCATGCTTTGAGGTGGAGGTTGCGGTGGTCGTGTGTTCGCCGCGATCGGTGCCGTGCTTCGAGTGATTAGATAACGGGTGTCGGAGATTCATTTATCGGTGCGCTCACTCGCTGGCTGGCCGGCGGCTCGCTCACGTTTGCACAGTGCCAGCCGCACGAGTGGGGGCGGTTGTTTTATACCCTCCGCGCGCCAGCTAGCCCACCGCCGACGACATCTGTGCGCGGCACCGCGAAACCGGCGCCTCATGCGTGCGCTGCGCACGACCGACGGGGTCAAGGACCCGCGACACCGTTCGCTCGCGCGCTTGTCTCTCTCGCGATTTTTCTGCATTTCGCTTCGATTCACGCCCCACCGACCGCCGATTTGCTCTTGCAATTTCTCGTGACGAACGCGGACGCGAAGAATTATTGCAACAAAAAGGCTCTTTATTTTTTTCGAGAGGATTTTATCATATTGGTTTACTTTTGATGCCATTATTGCTATAGGTTAAAATGTATAAGTTAAAAAATGAGATAAAAAACTGTTTTTGTTGAAAAACATATTCCTTTATATTTTTTAAGGGTGTCACAATCAGAAAGGAATTTCCAGGGAGGACAAAAATACAAACTATAAATCAGTTGACACCCAAGGAAAGAGATACGATGAAATTTAAGTCCGGAATTGAGTTTTCGAGACAAAACCATTTGAAACGACATCAAGAACGGCAATTTCTTACAAAAGTTGATTTAATTAAAATATATTCAAATCCGCCCCCGTGGGTAGGGGATGGGACCTGATCAGCACCTGATCTCGAATAGTTGAAATTAATAATTTTCAATCAATCAAAATAAAAAATCCTAACGAAAAAAATTATTGCAAAAAAAACGTGTTTTTCGACTCTGACCTCAATGATTATCTAAAAAAATTGTCACAAATTTTTGAGAAGTTGGTGCCACGCAGATGGGCTTCTTTTTGGCTATTTTCGATTATCAAAAGCTTATATGTATGAAGGGTATTATGCCAGATATATATATTTTTTTTGATAATTCGACCTGATATTTGTGACCTTGACCTTTGACCCATGAAGTTGGTCATCAGAAGCAATTAAGCGTCAAACGTAGAACATTATTTTAAATGTTTATTTCAAATATCCTAGTGATATAGCAGCATTCACTATTCCATTTGAGATATAATATCCATAACAGGAACTTCCTTCTACTGCAAAATTTCCTTATTTGCGGTGGCCGGTGGTTGGTTGGAAATTAAATAATCTGTATTGTTAAACTTGAAAAATCTTCTGAATCTTAGACTCGGAGTTGTTAAGACTTGGCAAGCGCTCAAAACGACCTCTTCAGAGCTGGGTGCGCGCAGTAAAAACAAAATGAGGAAGACGCTACACGAGTTGATTGAGTAATTCGCCCTTCAACAGGCAAATCAAGTCTGGCTCGCTGCGACGAGAAAGTATTAAACTACACCTCCTGTTACGCTTGCGACGACGACACTCTCCATTATTAAATCAGAGCTAAAAAGGGTTCAAAAGCTTCTTCTTATTTTTTGCTGCTCATCGCAATTCGATAGAAGGAAAAGGGAGCTGCGCGCGTTTCATTTTACATAAAATACCGGGTTGCAAAGAGAATTTACGGAGAGTGTGGAGCTAGAGAAACAGCAAATTCCATCAGTGGTTACGTAACTCTTAAAAATGTAACTACCGCCTCTGAAAAATACAATTCCAATTCCAATATAGCAAAAGTGTACTTCTAAGGACTTGACCTCATGCCATTAATGTCCTCCGACCCGTGATATTTCGATTTTGTTAATTATACTTAGTTTTTATCACACAGATATTACAATTTGTGGATCATTTTGTGCTTAATTTTGAGCAGAAAATACTGGTTCAAACAATTTGCTTTTATGTACATCAAAACAGGAGCTAACAGTTACGTTAGGTTAAATTTCATAATTGAGTGTCCAAGTTCAGCTGGAACTGCTTTACTCGGTCATTTTATCTGTGCGGTTTCAAAAAAGGAAGTTGCTCCCAGCAACCGCGCAACAAACATTTTGTAGGTGCCACTCCGGCACATAAACACCAAGCTGACAATTGCTGCTGACGGATTAATTCTTCCTCCTCATAATTTACCCGGCAACATGGGTATGGTTTTGGCTTTTCTATTGCTTTTCAAAAATTGCTATAAACTATTTAACCAGGAAACGATGATAGTTCTGTTAGCCTGGTTGTTGATTCTTAAAAAACTAAAAAGTTCATTTTTTGTAACATAATTTATAAATTTGGCAAAATTTTTATTTTAACTACTTACTCAGTCCTGATTCCATTATTTCGCATAATACAGACAACAAGGGAAGCGCAATATTTAACCAAAAATATGTTTATTTTCATAGCCATGATCTTTTTTATGGCGGGGGAATGGTGCGCTCCCCTTGTAAATTTCGCAAAAAAATCCATGAATCACTTAATTGTTGGCCTGTAAAGCTACACTTTAATTGATTTAAATTCTTATTTTGCATCAAGTTGAAATTCAAACAAAGAAAAAAATTGACAGATGCAATTGTTGCCTGGAAATTAACAAAAGATGGGTGTAGGTTGGCACTGGCTGGAAGTGGGCTCGTACATAACGATCACCTCGTTTTTGGTGCTAACTGCCGTGGTCACCATCGGTAAGTCAGAATCCCAGTTGACCCCTCAGCAGAAAATCTGAACAATTTCATTTTTAAGGTTTCCACCACGTGCCCTCGCTGTCCAAGTGGCTGCCCGAGTCATGGTAAACACGCAGTGGAATATTTCCACCAGACACGCATCTCATTGAGTAATCAGCTCGAAAATTAACATGCTGGAACTTTCCTAAATGGCCGAGTGGATTTTTCCACGTGTGATAATGCTTTATTTGACTGCTGCACGGCCAATCTAAATATAAGCCCAACCGAGTGCTTTGTTTGCTTTCAAACGTTTGTTTGTTTGATTGCCAATGTCACGCGTATATTAATAAATAATTAGCTAGAGCTGATCCACGTGTGGCCTCTTTCAATATTTGAAGCTTTTCGAGATTACACAGACAACAATAGATGTTGATCGTTGGTTCTATATATACTAAATAAATTATGTCCCAACAATAATCTCATCAGAGTTTTAGAGCGAGATTTATTGACCAAATTTTGATGAACCCTGTTTCAGCGTGCTAATCATCTTGGGTTTGGCCATCGGCCAATTCCTGAAGTAAGTAGAAAACTGATTCAAGCGCATTAGAAATTATTCTCATTTGTTCGTCGCGTTGCATGATTTACGCTGGCTGTAAAGTGAGGGTGACGTGCCGGGCGAAAATTTTATTGTTTTGTTTCTCACGCGATTCATTGAACTCTTTTCATGTGTCAGCTGTAAGTTGCGCGCGCGGCTGTCGCAGCAGATTATTACAATTTATGGTCGCGACAAATAGACTGCTTTTGGACAATTGTACACGTCGCAATCTTGTCGCGTAAACAATGACTCCACACGGTTTGATGCCGTTATCACAAAGTCAATTTTAAGCATCTTTGACTGCAGGTCATTTGATTACAAAAGGACGGCACCCGGTAATTCGTGCATGTCAGAAGCAAACAGGTGTGCTGTTTTCACACACGGAAATCTAAATATACATTTAAGACTTCAATTTCAATGAATGTGGCTAATCTGTGTTGAAAACGGTTAACATGGGCTAAAATGAAGTACTTATATATATTGCTTGTTTGCCAAAGAAACAGATCCTGTTATTAATAGTTCACTAGGTCCACGCCTCCGTAATTAAAAAGTTAAATTTTAAGAAATTTCAAACTACCTTAATAACATGAAAAGTAGTCAGATTTCAATAAACTTTGCATTTTTGGAATCCGCCCAGCGAGGGGCAAATCGAATGATGTGTCATTTTCATAATTTTGCAAACAGAAGAGTGCTTTTGAAGATTTTTAACTATTTTATAAGGTTTTCATAAAAGTATTTTGGTATTTCAAAACTGTATTTTGCTTTTAAAATTGCGAGTCAATTTTTGAAATGGCTTTTCCAGGAAATTGGGACAAGGAATATTTTAAAAATAGCAAATTCCAACAGTCAGAGATTTTTGTTAAACCCGCTGAATCAGAAAAAAAAACTAATTCAAAGAGCACATTTTTTTATCTCCATATTTTCCAACCTTTTTTTCAAATCAGATTGCTTGACGCTCTGCCTAACGATCCAATTGCAAATCCGGAGCAAATGGTCACAAATGACAGCACAAACTGCACCGCAGAGACGGCAGAGAAATACCCTTTCCTGGCCTTCACCCCGAGACTCTTCTTCTACGTCCTGCTTCCTCCGTGAGTATTTCCGATGCAAAAGTGACTTCAATAAAAAAGAAATCTCATTTCATTTCAGCGTGATTCTAGAGTCGTCATACACGTTATACGACTCGGACTTTGCATCCAACATCGGAACAATCATGTTGTACGCAGTTGTGGTAAACTCACTCTTTCTCAAAATGAGAAAAACTGTTGAACTTTATGATATGATAGCGCTTTGAATATTTATCGATAGATTACAATATATTAAAAAAATGCTTGAATAATGGAGAAAATTTTTAGCTCCCTTTAGTGACTAAAATCTAGAATTCTCATGAATCGTTGCGTTTTCAGGGAACCGTGATCAACACTTTTGCCATAGGTAATTGAAGTAAAATTTGTTGTAACACAATTGCCGATTTCCTTCTTTTGCTAACAAAAAGGTCCGGCTTTGTACGCTCTGTACCATATGGGAGCGATGGGAGACGGCGCCCTGCTCGTGAATCACAACAGCTCGTACACCCTGACCATGCTGGACGCGCTTATTTTCTCGGCCCTCATCTCCGCGGTCGACCCTGTCGCGGTGCTCGCCATTTTTAATGAGACCCACATCGACAGAATCCTCTACTTTTTGGTTTTTGGAGAGTCGCTGTTCAATGGTAAGAAATCCTGATCTTTTCCGTGAAATGTCGAAATTAATTAAAATTGCACCAAACTTAAGTTGAAAATTTAAAAACCAATTTGAGCATTATCAAAGTCTCATGAGTAGAAGAAAAATGAATATAATTCCAGGAGTTTTGGACGGTTTTTAGGTCAATTTAAGTTAATTAGGAGCGTTTTAAATGGATTTCAAAAGAAGTAAAAGCAAAACTATTTATTTGTCTTCAGTTAACCACAAAATTTATTTTCCACCCTTCATCATAATTTCTCGATTAAAATTCATTCGTCAGCAGGTTTTTTATTAATTGCTGTGAATTTACTTTGGTAGACGCCGTAACAGTGGGCATATACCACACCCTGCTGGAATTCGCGGAGTCGGCTGAGCCGGTGGGGGCTGGGAAAGTGTGCCTGGGGCTGTTGAACCTGGTGGCCATCGGGGTGGTCGGTCTTCTCATTGGCATTGTTTTTGGTCTCGTGGCCGCGCTCTTGACCAAGACCACCAAGCACGTGCGAGGTTTGTCTTCGCCCACTTTAAAGACCATCTTTCAACATTAGTCCGACAGAAAAGAAATTGTAAAGTCATTTTTTCTCTCTCCGACAGTGTTCGAGCCGCTTTTGATCCTAGGCATCGCCTATATGTCCTACATGACTGCTGAGCTCTTCGCATTTTCCGGAATCATCAGGTTAAGTGTCTCTTAAGTTGCTTTGACAAGGAGAAATAAAATTTGTGTTTGCAGTATTATCGGATGTGGCCTCGTCCAGTCTCATTACGCAATGCGAAACGTCTCTCGAAAGTCTAAAACTACGGTTAAATACTTCGTCAAAATGTCCAGGTAATGATTAATAAGCAATTTTTGGAGGGAACAAGTCGAACTAGTAATTTGCACTTCTGGGGAAGTTTGTTGAATTACTCAAACAGTTGAGAGACGAGTGATTCGGCTGCCTGATCTAATTCGACCTTTAGGAATCGATTGGCATTATCAATAATAAAATTGTAGTTTTATTTTTATAAATGTTGTAACAAAATGCCTGGATTGTGGGACTTCAATTGATATTAAAACGAAATTTTTTGTTGCAACTTATTTTTACAATTTGTAATTTTTCCAGTGCAATCAGTGAGGCGATAATTTTCCTCTTCCTGGGCTTGGCATTTTTTATGGAAAGACACGAGCTCCACGCCGGATTTATAGCGTGGACCTTGGTTTTGTGCTTAGTCTGCCGATTCATTTGTAAGGAATTAACTAGATCCTCATCTAACGCACTCGTAAAACCGAACCCACACAGCCGTTCTGCTGCTAACCGATCTGGTGAACTCGCGCCGAGTCCGCAGAATTTCTTTCTTCGAACAGTTCATAATGGCTTACGGCGGGTTGCGAGGCGCCGTTTGCTTCTCGCTCAGCCACATGCTACTCCCGGACGTAGTCAAACCGAGGGAACTCTTTCTCACCACCACCCTGGCAGTTATCATTTTCACCGTCTTCGTTCAGGTGAAAATTTTGTGGCCTTTTTAAGTGTCCAAATGTTTATGGTATTTTATTCCAGGGCATCACTCTCAAGCCCCTGATGAATCTTTTGAATATTAAAAGGGCCGACGACAGCAAAGACAAGCCCTTGATTGTCGATCTCAGTGAAAACGTATAATAATTTATGTTCAAATTTTGTTATTATTTCAACTGGTTGGTAATTAGGTAGCGACCTTGATGCTCGCCGGGATGGAGCAAGTTATTGGAATCACGGGCCACTTTTCTGTTTTTGTGAGTGTAATTTTTTCAATTTTGCGTGATTTTTTTGTTTTTAATTTCAAGAAAATCCTGGATTAAGAGTGATCTGTTCTCAAAGTTAAAAATAAATTCCTTTCGATTGTGAGAATAACGCACGATTTAACTCTTAGGAACCAAAATTAATTGATATTTTAATTTTTTGCCAATTTTTCGCAGTCAAAGTTGCTGCAGTGGGACGATAAATACTTGAAAAAGGTCTTCCTAATTTCGGAATACGAGCCGGACGTGCTCCGCGCGTTCAAAAGACACGCTCGGTATGTAAAATATCACGTTTCACACTCAAATATGAAAAATGAACTCACCTCCCGCAGCCAGCTGCCCATAACTCCGGTCGACGTGTTGCGACCTGGTGCCGGGCTCGGTGAGGAGAGCGTCCAGCAAGGCAGGCAGATCAAAACGATGCTGCACAATTTCAGGGTAATTAATATTTGGAAAAGGTAATATTTTAATTTACCTGCAATGTGGGAATCGGTTTCAGCCAATGTCTTTCATGCGGCACCACGTGGAAGACGACACTTGCGAGTTGGAGAAACTTGACGAGCCGGCAGTTTGCTTTAGAAGACAATCGCAGATCTTCAATGCCAGACAGATTCACGGCGCGTGGCGGCGGCAAACTACTAGAGGTGAGTGGCTATCGTCCAAAAGTTAACTAACCCGTCGGGCTAAACCTTCTTCTTAACCGAAAAAAATTGGCATTGTGCGAAATAAAGCGACGGTATCGGTTCAATTTTACCATTTTTTTGAACATGCTGGGGGTGTCTCCTTAAGTCAGATGAGACCATCAGAACATGCAAGTAATCGAACCCTGGCGTCAGGGTAGCTCTCGAGCGTTCGATATCATTCAGTTTGAACTTGAGGCCACATTAACGATGCCTGACGAGCTCTGTATTGGTTCGACTTGCAAGATCTGCACATTAGTGGAACGGCCAAGTCAAGAGCATTCCGAATTTGTCAAATTTGACCATTTGAAAGGTATCAGTTTCTGTGTGCCATGGTTTCTTCCAAAAAGTTGCAAGAATTCTGAAAGCTCTTGACTTGGCCTTTCCAATGCTGTGCAGATATTGCAAATCGAACCAATACATATAGAGCTATCATAGGCGTCGTCATAGTGAACTAAAAAATATTCCCCATCTTATCTTGAAAAAGTTTCCCTATTTTTTCTATAGAATTTTTCTATAGGCATGTCATACAAAGTCAACATTGTATCTCTTTACTCAGAAAAAAATGTAAAGATGTCGCTTTTATGATATGAACAAAATTTATAGCATACTCAAATGAAAAATTAAAAAAATGCAAACATAAACATAATGTATGCAATTTCTTGCTGTAATTTGTATTATGTTCTTAATTGTATGACTTGGCAAGAATAAACTAGAAGTAATAAATAAAAAAATTATAGTTTTTGACCATCTAATTACTAATTAGCATCTGTTGGCACAAAGTTAGATGTTCTAGCTTCATTAGAAATCGAGATGATCTCAATTTTGTAAGCTTCAAGAGGCCGATTTTCCAGGAAAACGGGCTAATTTTTTTCGTAAAACTTGGTTATTTCAGCATCTCTACAGCACCTTAACAAATACAATTAAAAATCAAAGTGGTGCTCAACAAATAGTTAAAAATTGTAGACGTAATTAAAATCTCTCGTTGAAACAACTCGTTTAGATATGACGTGTCATGATCAACTTTCCAGTTGCTATTTTCAATCTCTTTGGCAGCCCAATTTCTGTTTTTAAGGTTAACAAATATTTGTTACAGAAAATATGCTGAATCTGGACGAAGCGTGAAGGAGGTGTGAAGAGAATTAAGCAGAGTAGGTTTCGAAATCACAATAGGCGTTTTATTACTATAATCAATAATAAATTATGATAATAAGCTCTTGTAGATGTTTGGTGGAGATTGAAGCTTTTTCAAAGCCTATCAATATTTTTTCACAAAAGATCACCCTTAACCTTGTAACCAAAATGTAATTTTCCTCTCTTCTCTTGTGAGATTTATTCGATATAAAAGTAATATTAATAAAAACCTTATTATTACTTAAAAAAGCATCGTGAAAACAAGGAATAAAAAATTACATGTGAAAAGAAAAATCAACAATCACATTGTGGGATGCAATGCGTGATAAAAATCTTTTTCCAACGAGCAAATCGGGTTTTGAGATTTAGGTTGGAGCGCTCGATCAAAATAGCACACACGTCAGGTCACCAAATTTAGCAAAAAGGTTCGTTCAAAGGCCTCGTCTGTAAAGTTTGTTTGTGTGGAAATCAACGCTTTGGCACAGTACATAAGAGAAAAGGATTTCGTGACTGCCCAGCTCCAAATAATGCCAAACGTGACCAGCAACATATCTCTCTCTTTCTCTCTCGAACAACAAAAACTCAACAAGCGGGCAATGATACAATTTGGCATCAAACAGCTCAAGAGCTCAGTCATCTTGAAGCAGGTTTTCCGCTAAGAAAACGTGCCCAAATCCTTAAAAACATTCATTCTCACATAAGCCGATTTCCTGATTTAAAAAATGGCCATTCGCGTGGATCACCAGTGTCACGAGCTCTGACAGTGGCGCCATCTGTCCGGGACACTTTTCGGACTTGGGGGGGGGGGGGAATCTGATAGACTCAACCGATCAGACGACTACGAGCTAGGAAATTAGCCTAACATTCACATCGAAGATTCGTTTTTATTAAGCGGCGGATATTAAGTAATGAATTATCACTATGGGGGAGAGAATACAGAGAATTACAGAGTCGCGCGCGCGTGTACAAAGTGTTACAAAAGTTGGCCACATTTACGGGTTATCTTCTTATTTGCTACAGCACTGTCCACAAACACCGTTATTCGATTTGCTACCATAGTAAGTATTATCTGCTCTCTTTCAAGTCTTGGGTCAAGCCTTTGCGTTGTTTATGTTTGCGACGTCAACACTTTGTCAGTTTCCCGAGGCCGTAAGGCACGACTGGACCTGCACAGTTTCGCTCTCCGCCGACGCGGACTTTTTTTTGCAATTTCTGCTTACTTTGTGGCACTATCATCAGTGGTCTCCTCTCAAGAGCTCCATTAACAGGTTGAAACTTGACGACCCTTCTCCATCCTTGTTCTTTAAGCTCAGCATTTCTTTTCCAATCTGAAACAGCATTTTGATACATTGTTTTGGTGGAAATCTCATTTCGTGGGATGTCCCGATGCCGAAGGCGGTGTTAACTGACGGTATTACAACCAAAGGGGGAAATACGATGAAATTACGTCAAGAATTGAGTTTGTCGTGGGGAAAACACGTGAAACCGTACCAATAACGCTCAGTTCTGATCAATTCAACTCTCGCCCGGGGGGCAGAGGGTGGTCTAACCCCAACCTTTATCTCGAAAAGCCAAAATGGATTATTTTCAAGCCTAGCATATTTCGTTTAAATCCAAGGACCAATGCCCACAGCGTGTCAACAATGTTTATTGCGAACCAAAAAATAAATTAGTTTCAAAGATGTTGGGACTGACCTGACATGCTCTTTGCAGTTCGGGGATTCGGAGAAGCAGCTCGCCAAACTTGGAGGGAAGGTCTGGGTACCTTTGCAAGGTGTAATGCTGAAGGGCTTCCAATACTTTCTCCTGAGAAGCTCGCACCTTTTCAGGCTCTTTCAGGTCAGACGTGTCTGAAGTGAGAAAACAAAATTAGCAAGAAATAGATGACAACGAGGGAGTACGTACCCGACGTAAGCAAAACGATAACCTTCATGGCGACGTATTCGTACTTGTCCAGTCTGAGACGGCGCAAGTGCTCAGTGAAGTTGAGCATGCGTTCGATGCAGGGCCCCAGGCCTAGCGCGCGGGCCTTCTCCAGCGACAGGGATTTGCCCAGCGACACTCGGATCTCTCCAGGAGACGACATTGAGCGGAAGCAGCAGGAAAACAGCAGCAGCTCGCACCAGGCGTTGATCAGCAGAGCTATTTGGTCATCAATCTGACAAAACAAGTGTTTAGAAGATTTTCTTAATGTGCACAATTTAAAAAAGTCAAACTCTTTCAAACGGATAAAATTTGTAAGGACGCTACAGTTTTTAAAATTTAATTGAAATTGTTTTACAAGATAGGTCTATTTTAAAATAAAAAACAGAAATTTAATAAAATTTAATGAAATAAATTTCTATGCTTTTGGTTCAAAATATTTCTTTTTTCAAATGAACAATACCCTTTATGATAATTAAATTAAAACTAAGACGGTATCTAAAAAAAGCACTTACAGATATGTATTTAAATAGAGGCAGACTCTTGCACCACTTGACGATCTTGTACAGTCGGTGGTCGGCGATCGAGCAGAGGTTTTGTATGAAATCTGTGCTGCCATTCGAGGCGGCGGCGGCCTGCAGCAGAAATTGTTTTTTAAGTCTGCTATCACCAAAGGTAGATAAATATAGATGTACCTGAATAAAGTCTTGGTTTGTTGATGAGCTTGAGTCGTCGCCAGCAGATGCCAGCAATGCTGCCTCAGCTGCCGTTCTCGCCCTCCTTGAAGAAGGGCCTCCACCTTGTTCATGGTGCCACAGATGTTCAACATCCATGATTTCCTGAATTGTAAAAGAATTGAAAATATGCTTTAGTATAAGAACAAATATGCCAAAACATATAACGTAAAAATGGAAATCTTTCTAACGTAAAAAGTATTTTAAAAAATCTCAATTTTTCTATTTTTTGACAAATTTTTAACTTTTGAGATGTAAACATGAACTAACCAGTCGAAAAGGTTTATATTTATAATTTTTCTAGATACAAAGATAAATAATTATTTGGGATATTGAAAAAATTAATTTTAAATCCAATTTTGGATCAATTTAGGCTGATTTTTGGTACATAGCGGTACATAGATTTCCCTTAACGAGACAAATCGATTGATGGGTCATTTTTGACATGCCAAAAGGCAACTTGATATTTTTGTTAAGGTCATTCAGAGCCTAATTTTTTTTCTTATTTGCAATTGATATTTTTAATTTACGACGGTAATTGGTATAAACTCACTTGTAACAACTGTGGCACGCTGACGCCGTTGCTGCTGGCGTTACGATGCGACATTCCTGCCTCGGAAGCCATGTTTTCCATTTTAACTCTGGTCTGCTCCCTCTGCGACGGCATCTGTGCTGCCTGAAATGCCTGCAAAAATGCATTTTAATTAGCAAACTCTGTCAGGGGAGGGCCAAAATTTATTTTGTCTACTTGAGAGTGGTGAGCGGAAGTGGAGGGTGCGAGGCTCGGGGAAGGCAGCTTCTCAGGCGAGTGCTGCTGCTCCAAGCTTGAGCTGCCGGGTGGGATGAGAGTTGTGGGCAACGTGTACGAGCACTGGTACGTGCTTCGCCCCCCACGCGTCCTGTCCTCGCGGATCGCTAAGATTAAAAAAAATATAAATTGCAGTGATAACTCAAGACTTTTTAAAAAATAGTTAAAATATCCTTCGCACAGCAAATACAAATTTATTCGTTGAACAAACATTCAATTATGCGTGCACGATTTTTCGCATTGACGATTCCTTGAAAGAATTCTACTAAGTCAAAAGGAACAGAAAATAAATTGGCATACCTTCAAGCTTCATGCCTGCCTTGAGGCACTTGTCGAAGCGACATGCGGGACATTTCTTCCTGGTGGCGATGGTGACGGGGCACGCTGAGCCGCGTAGACAGACGTAGTTCTTGCGATTCTGCACGGTCCTCTTGAAGAAGCCCTTGCAGCTCTCGCAGGAAAAGATGCCGTAGTGGAAGCCGGAGATCTTGTCTCCGCAGATCGGACACGGCGAGTTGATCAGCTGCTGCCTAGAGATACCGGCGCCGGACGAAAGGCTTGGCTGATCGTCCACGTCGTCCCGCAGGTATTGTCCTGATAATTTTATGTGTTAAAATTGTTTCTTAAAATTATTTGAACAAACTAAATGAAACCATATTTTCCAGAAACATGACTGACGTGATTGTAGAGAATTGGAGATGCAAAAAAGGAGAAAGACTTAAATTATATTTTTCAACATAATATAGGTTTGCAATCAATTATTTCACCACCGATTTAAATGGTTTTACAATTTTAAACTATTTGGAAATTGCAAAAAATTATTTTCAATTTAAAGAAATAAAAATATTTCCAATATATATTTTTGAAAAATTTTAATTATAAAACAGAAGTTTTAATTTTAAAGTTGGTAAATTTTGCAAAAAATAACTCCCTTATTTTTATTTTTAATCTATTCCAATATATATATTTTTTAAATATTTAAAGTTAACTATTTTAACGATTAAAAAAAATGAAATAAGGGTTTGGGATACCTTCGTGATGGACGGGGTCGTGCAGGTAGGCGTGCTTCTCGTCGTCGGACCTGGCGTAGACGACGACACCTGGGGAAGCGTGCGGCGGCAGGGCATAGTCCCTGGAGAGAGAGGTGTGCGCGAGCAGGTGCAGTGGATGTCGCGCCTGTACGGGGCTGTGCGACGGCGAGGAAAACTGCGCCGGCGACGAGTAGCACGAGCCGGTGGAGTGCTGCGAGTACTGCGACGCGTCCGAGCTGGTGCGCGACAGCGACGGCGTAGCGTGCCGCGTCGAGTACGGGCTGCTGAAGCCCGAAGAGCTGAGCGGGTGCCGTGACGCCACCGGCGACTGCGTCGGGCTGTAGTAGGCCGAGTGGATCGCAGAATCGGGGCTCGGGGTTGGCGGGTGCTGCTGCTGCTGCGACTTGCTGAGCAGCATGTGCCGCTGCGTCAGCGGACTCTGCGACGGCGTGTACGGCAGCCCCGGCGGCAGCGTCGACCCTTTCAATACTGATTCGTCGCGCTGCTCGCCGCACCCGCTCACCAGGTTCATACCTTTCTCGCTCATCTGCGCATAGATAAAAGTCTAATTAAAATTATTAACTCTCTTTTCAGTTACATAGGAAATTGGAAAATTAAGTAAATGGATTTTAAATTTGATCTATTTTAAAACTTAAAATTCAAATAACCTAATTCCAAATTTATTTGCAACGAAATTTAAGGATATGTTTTTAATATTTTGAAATTTCCAATATGGCACTATTCAAATACTTCGAATATGTTAAAAAATGAAAGCCCTTAAATGTTTGAGGCCGCCACCGTATTCTTCCAATTATAAGGCACTTTTTTCTGTTGCGATTTAAGACTCAATCCTGCTGCTGTGCATTCAAGACTTAGAAATGATTTCATTTTATGTGCTGAAAACAAAAATCAGACCTGCCAATCACCTTAGAAACGTCAGCAAAGATTTTTCTTATTTGAAAAGAATTGTATTACACATTTCTACAGCAATTGGCTGAATCGATTTTTGCTTCCAGCATACCATATTATATGAAATCATTTTAAGAGCAGAATGCCTAACAGTAGGATTGAGTCTAAAATTGCAGCGGAATTACCATTAAATCAGAAGTAATCTATTGGCGGCTGCAAACATTAAGATTTTAACGCAACTGGCGAATTAAATCTGGCAAAAATTCAATTTTATCTGTAAAGGAATTTATGGTATAATTTTAAATATTTTAATAGAGGAACATTATATCTATATATGGAATGATGAATTTTCAATGATTTTGTGGCCTGTAGAAATAATTCAATGACATATGTGCGAAGAAAATAATAGTAAAAAATATAATTGAGCACTGGAATTATTTATAACTGCTTGAATTATTTTATGTATCAGTTTTCAAATGCTTCATTCCATCTATAGAATTCATATATTTAATAACCATCTTAAAAAATATTTCAATCTCCCCGGAAAAAATCGCCTCCAAATTGTTTTTTAAAAAAATTCCTTTAGGACTTATAAAAAAAGCCAAAAGATTCAATGTAATATCAGTTTTTTGTGTTATCCTATATAATTTTTTCGTTTTAAGAACATAAAATTCAAAACTAGGCAGTTTCACAATCAAAGAAGAATCATCTTGTATAGACAGAGAAATGGAAAGAGCCGAGGTAATTACAGGAGGCGGTTTGATGTCGAGGAGAACTGGCATGGGCGGCGAGCAGCGCGTGGGCGACGCTCCACCACATTGTACTCCTTCCATCGAAGCCTCTTCTTCATACTCCTGCTGCTGTTGCTGCTGCTGCAATTTGTAAGGAGAATACTGATCAGTTTATTTTTTTTTCTCGCATCAGATTGGACTCGTTCCAAGCTGCTGCCTCGCTCGTCCGTCTCAAATATTTTTCAAGTTTCATTTTCACTTGGCGCACTCGTGAGGTAATAAAAATCAAATCGATTGCTCGCTTGCTCACTCGCTTGCTCACTTGGGATTAACATATTATTTGAACGAACAGGATGCGCGGCCAAGAATGCGACCGGCGCAATTATCAGCGAGAGCAACAGGTAGCGGCCGCGGCTGCGGCGAAAACGCGTCTTTTTCAAAAGTTGCCGTTCAGGAAATGCCTTACGCGTTGCTAATGCTCGAGCAAAAAATGGAAAACCGCTCCGTACTCGCATCAGTGAAAGACAATTCGAATTAAATTGACTCGACAAGTCGATTTCCACAGCTTTCGGAGGTTTAAATTTATTGGAAATTTAATCAAACCAAAAAATAAATAAAATGAAGATTCTAGCGATTTGCAGTTTTTATTTTGCAACTAATTTAATATTTATGTGAGTAAAAATACTACTTTTTTCAAATGACCCAACGGTCGATTTTTTTGGACTAAATTTATTAAAAACTTTGAAATCATTTCTCATTTTCATTTTCAGTTCCGTAAATCGCTTAACTCATCAAATCGAAAAATTACCACGAATTTATCAAGATCACAACAAACCTTCTTGTCTTCCCACTCCTCCTTACCTGATTTTTATTTAATAATAAAAAAACAAACCCATAAAATATTTCCTTTCGAAAGCAGCTCAAAAATTGATTTTAAAATTTAATCTTAATCAAAAAATGTTACGTGACGAAATCAAGCGAGTGAGATTGATCTGTTGGAAGAATGTCGTCGCCAGGAAGGAAATTCCTGGGCGGTGTGTGTCTTAAGCGGCGAAGGAGTGCCCTAGGCGTGAAAGTGGACCTGGGTACTGCCGCACAATTGTTTCTCTCTCTTGAGTACTCTGCGGAATTGTTTTCTCACCTGCAGGGAATTGGCCTGCGCGGCGGCGACAATGGCACCTCGACCGGCGACAATCGCCTCGTCCAGCCGGCTCATCTCCGAGTCGGACAGCTCGCCCTCCCAGGACATTGGACGCTCAGCGTCACGACTGTCCTCGTCTACGGCGGACGACTGCGACGTCAGCCCGCTGCTCGACGACACGCGCTTCTTCTTTTTCAGACGCATGTTCACACCGGCTGTGAATTCAAAGGGCACGAATATATTTGCTGCGAACTCCAGCAGACAGAGCCACCGCGACATGACGTTTTTTTATCAAATATTTGAATTAAAATTTAAAAATGTATAATATTTTAACAAATGGGTGTTTCCACAAGAGATTTGATATCGTCTGCAATTTTTCAAGGGCGCTCAGGAACGAGATTTTTGGTCACATCAGGGTGTATCCTGAGAACCCTGATTGCTTCCCAAGGGAAATTTTGAACATTTTCGGAGCACTCTACCTGGCTTTTAATTTAATGTAGTTTATTTGATTCAATTAATTACACCAACCAACCAACCAATTAATTAATTTTTTCCTTAATTCGAAATGATTAATTATTCTATTTTTCAAATTTTAAATTTACATCAAAACCAAGACAGGGCTAATAAAAGATGTCTCAAGTCGTAAAAGGGATTTATAAAAAAATAATACGAAACTCACCAGCGGAAATTCTGCTCACTTCGGAGTCCGAGAGCGACCCCTCGTCCTCTTGGCCCTGTGGCGGGCCGTTGAAAAGGTTTAGGGCTTGGGTTTGGCAGTTCTCATTGTTCCTGTGGCCACCTGTTGAACACGTTCATTATTGCTACGATCTTGATACCTTTCACATGAATCAAGATTTTACAGTTTGCAAGACAGGCTAATTGCTTTGAACGCCGATAAGAGAGTAAACAGCGCGTTTAGCGGCATTCCCAGAAAGGTGACACTGCATTTATTTGCCGATGACCTTGACAGGTAAAAGCGTTTGTGAGCAATAAAGCCGCATTTGAACGAATTAAATTCGATAATTTGGGTTGCGGCTTTGATGGTTGGGAAACATTTAATAACTGATTTTCTGCCTTTAATTGATTTTGAAATTCCACAAGAAGTTACAAACACTGCAAAATAAATACATATTTTCCAGACAGGCCAAACAAAAAATAATTAATGTCTTGCTATATTGGCCAAAATTTTTAAGGGAAAAACAGTCAGAAGTATTTCTCCCTAGACCCTTAAGCTGGTCAGGAGAGGTTGAGACGAGTCGAGCAGTGAATAATTTGTGCAATTCTGATGGTTAGAACCCGAAACTTCGAGTTAACAACCTTTGCAAAACACGAAAAAGTAAAATAATCATGTTTTTTGAGTTTCGAATGGAGATCCGTGGAAATAATACCACTCTGAAATTTTCACACAAGTTCACTAACGTCATGGGACAACTTAGAATCACATTATTTATTCCAAAATCCTAAGCTTAGCTTTTTCCAAATTTTTAATGAAAAGCAACCTTTGACTTTGATCTAAAACATCAAACTTGGTGTCAGTTTGATCGGGCTCGGCGAGAGGAATTCAAAGCACACCTTATTTTGAAATTGCACCTCGGTTGATGAGATACTAAGGTTCCAACGTTTTCCAAAACTGTCCCATACAACCCATAAAAATGAATACATTTCGCAGAAAAATCTTTAAGACGCAAACCTACTAGAAACTACTGTTTGCATGTGTAAATTACGTTAAGTTTTCTAAAACTCATGTCAATTTTGTCCTCCAAACCATAACATAACATAAATTTTGTTGATTCATTTTTTAAAGTTTTATTTCATTTAGTTGGATAAAAAAAGCACAATTTACCTTCTTCTGGGATAGTGTTGAGGTTATGCTCCTCCTTGATCCTGTCGATGATAACCCCGTTGGCCTTGGGGTACTGCCAGTGCTTGTGGGGCATGGTGAGGGGGGCTGGTGGCTGGACGCCGGTGGCCTCGTCATTCATTGCATCGCCACCGGTATCATCTGGGCGCGGACCCTGGTGTAGCGGCACGCGTGCTTCGCCGCATTACACCTCCCCTGGGGGGCAAGCCTCCACCTGGTCAGCAGCCGTTTCCAACCTGCTGAGCCCTCTGCATCCCCCTGCCTCCCGAGTTTCGGCCGCAGCTGCCTTGCTTGCCTCCGGAGACGGACACTACGGACGGCAGCTCCAAGCACCAAACACCATCTGAAACAACATCCATTCTCACTTTTAGATGATTTACAAGATGATCGTCACTAATTGGGTGTTTTTATACGGTGAAGTTGGTACCGTCGGCAATTTTTCACACTCTATTTGAGCACCATTTTGACTTTTTAGTAACTATGTTTATGTGGTGCTATGGAGGCGTCGAAATAACCTCGCTTGATGGCAAAACGAGAGGCCATTTTGCCGGAAAATCAGAATTAAATCTGGGAAAACCTGTCAACCTCATCAACCTGCCTCATATAGCTTTCAACATTAAGATTATCTCGAGTTCTAACATCAAATTTTGTGCCGAAAGATGCCTGTTTAAAAAGTTCAACAACTTCATATTTGCAAAACCTTTTTTGTTTTTCATTTTTTCTAATATTATTAAATATTTTAATTTGTTAAGAAAGCTGTAAACTGGTCCAATGCGTAAATCATGATATTTAAGAATTCAAAATTCAAATCAAACAACTCGTCTCATCGAGGAGAGTCTGCAAACCAAATGTCATCATCATTAGATAAAAATTTGGAGAGCCACATTAAGTTGTGAGAAATTGCAACCCTATAGCTGCGTTCTCCACTGGCTGTAGCGTAAAACGATCAGAAAAAAGAAACGAGTCAGTTGGAAACTTTTCATCAAATCGAAGCACATTGAGAAAGACAAGTCTGAGGTGTGTCCCGCATTCCCCGACCATTATTTATTTTACCAAAGGAGCTAAGCGCGCAAGTGAAAATAAGCAGAGCACCGCCGCCGTCGCTGCACGATTATTGTTGTTTTGTTGTGGCCAAGGTCGGACGTGAGCAGGACTGAATCTCTTTTCCTTTTCCTCTTACTTTTCAGGCTGAAGGCTTTTCAACACAAAACCAATCAAGGCGAGATGAAATTATGCGTGTGCGAGAGAATCTGCTCGACACCAAGTCACGGCGAGATTCATTCATGACGCAACCCAGCCAAGGTAATCATTACAATCGAGCTGTAAATTAAACAGCAGCAGTGCTTGATTTATTTTCTTTATTTCTGGATCAAAAGAGAAATGCACTATGCAAATTGTGCAGTGAAGACGATTTGATGCAACTGCCGTTTGACTCTAAAAATTGAGTCACAGAGAAGGGGATAGCAGATGTTAACAGGCCAACAATTAAGAGCATTTGCATTGTTGGCTCTGGCAAGTGGTCAATTGAATCTGTTGGTAACTGGCATTAACCATCTTAAAAATATACAAAAATCAAATCAAGAACTAACAGCTTGAATTCAAATTTTGTCAAATTTTCTCGAAAAATTAAACAGCGTTCCAATGATTTTTCAATTCATTTCGACTACTCATCTCGTCGTGATATATATAACAGTGTGCGAATTATGGGGTAAATTTACAGGCTGATTTAAAAAATGGAGACAGTGCTCGGCTTGATTAGGAGCCGATTTTCTCAGAAATTTCAACAAACTTAGTTTAGGAAAAGCTCTTTTCCAAATTTTATGGAAAATATCGAAAAAAGCAAAATTTTCAGAATTTTTCCGTTCATATCCACTTGAATTTTCTGATTTGATTCAAATTTGGCGTTTATTTCCTTTATTATAGCCCTTTGCCACGAATTTTGTGAAACAAATTTTTTTCTCAGACTTTTCACCTGCGATTTCGGGGAAAAAACTAGTTAATCACCCGCGTTGCCATAGCTACTCTCATCATATGAAATAAAATGACTCGCTAAACGAGCAGGACTGCGCCGAAAAAGGCCACTCGATGAGTTTTGTCCGTTTTTAGCCGTTTTACTTATTCGCTCTCGCCACGAGGAGAATCGTTTTGCGATGTCTCACGCAGATAAATAAAACAAAAAATGCTTTTGGCAATGAGCAATGAGTCACTCACTCTCAGTTGGCTAGCACCGTGCATAAATTTGCGGCCGCGGATTTCTGCCACACTCGGATTGAGAGGCGCTAATCGAATAAGAAAAGTGCTCATCTTGCGTATTGTGTCATTATAAAGGTCAAGTGACAAGTGCAGGTCAAAGTCGATGCACGCACAACAGGCCTTTTCGCACACATTCGAACGAGTTAAACCACCGTGTTGTTGCTGCTGCTGCAACGGTGTCTTTTGTAATGCGGAATTGGAAAAGCAGGGAGAGAAAACCTTGGGAGTATTTAAAGGCGCACCATATTAGACTTTCGGATTGCTGGTCAGCAGCATCCTAGGAAATTCTCTTTGACGAAGATTGATAGTTTGAGAAAAGTTTAATTAATTAATAAAAATGCTGTCTACTCTTGAATGTGGGTCTAGGTCGGTGCAAAAATTGCAAAAATTGTGAAATTTAAATATATTATTTGTAAGGGACAACGAACAATATTTTTTATATGAAAAGTGGTTAATTACATTTTTCATTTGCATGGAATTAAGAAGTTTCTACAAATCAAATAAACCAAAACTAGTAGGACTCAAATATTTGCCTAGTTGCTCGAAAAATTAAACGGGTTTTCCAATTACTTTCTGCTTAATTTCAATTCCTCTCGTCAATGGTGTGCGAATCAGGAGCTAAATTTCCTTTCCTGCAAAATATATCTAGATTAACAATAAGGAGCCACTTGATTGGCATGAAAACTTTGTCGCCGATTTTCTCAGAAATTTAAACCTGGAAATTTTTATTTTAAATATTCCAGAGTATCTCATTTAAAGGTAAAAATAATTTTCCAGATTTTTCATTACAAATCCACTTTAAAGAGTTCACAGCCATTTTTGGCGATTCGATTGCACCGAACATGAGCGGCACACGCGGTGCAATAAAACTAATGAGCAACACCTGACAACGAGAGGGCGCAGTGTCACGCGAAGTGCCGTTTCGGGAAGCGGCGCAAAACAAAAGCCAAGGTTCTTATTTTGCACGGGGCGGCGCACGTGCGGGGGTGGTTGGTTGGCAGCCGTTCCGTGCAGCGCGTTGCTGCACCTGCGAAATCGCCAACGAACTCGCAAGTGCAGCTAGGCAGAGCGCGCGCGAGCGCAGTAAAATGCGGATGTTCGCCAAGTTTAAGGTTACCTGCCGGCAGACAAGACTTGGGCCGCTGGTGACTCAAGGTCACGCCGTAAAGGTCATGACGTCACGCCACCTTCTTCTGCCACCGCCACCGCCGCCGCTGCTTCCACGCTTTTTCGCCGCAGCTCTATTCTCATCTAGCACCGAAATCGGACGCGATTTTTTGAAAAAAAAAAAAAGAAACGAACGCCTTGATTTGAACAACCTGAATTCGTTCCATAAACAAATTCTAAGAAAATAAATATACTTTTGTCACTGCAACAAGGAAAACACGTGGTGCGACCGCACCTAACATATATTTTGTTGCATCAAACGTGTACACCACCAGTCAATTTATATCAAGCATTGCTTTCGAGTTAAGAAAAGGTCAACTCTTTGGGGAAATCGATTTAAAAATCCAAGTTTTGTTCAATCTCGATTATATAATGATTATGATAATATAGATTCTTCTTTACGAGACAAATCGATTGGTGTGGGTCAATTTTGAATTTCTGAGATGACGAAAAATTTATATATATCAAGGTCACTTTGGGACAATAAAGCGTTTTAAAAATTAAAAATTCCATTTTAAATATTTATTAATTTGAAAAATGATTAAATTTGCTATATTTTTCGTATCTAAATTTTTCAATCATGCAAATATTTTAGAGAAAAATGTTAAATGAAATAATTAGTTAAATAAAAAAATAAAATTTTTCATATCCATGTCAGATGTTGAAATATTCCTTAACTGTTATATAATTACTACAAGCAGTTTTTAAGTATGCGTTTAGCATTTCAGTGAGAAAAAAAATATCGCAAAATTAAAAAAATGAGAAAGAGTCAAAAATGCAAAAGAAAATATATCGATTGATTCGTCTCGTCAAGGAGAGTCTGCTCTGCATACCATAATTATGTCACAATGATTGGGCATTGCGAGCATTTAAAAAAAGAAAATAATTCCATGCTCTGGATTTATGGATTCGACTTAAGGATGGAAATAAATTCCAGCCGTCAGATGTTGCATAATATTTGGATGTTTCCTTACTGAATTTTTGTGAAGAATGTGCGCGTCTCTCTCTATTTTTCTGTTATTTATTCGATCTACGCTGCTATCTCAGGAGAAATTTTTAGTGCCTGCAGCGAGTGTGCGGTTTTGGCGTGTGTGCTTTCCTGGATTCTGAGAACCTGAGCTCGAGATTGTTCTCCGGAGGATGCGGTGTGTGTCTTTGAAATTGACGGAGCAATAACACGATGCCGCATGCACATCGAAAGGAGAACTGACGAGTGTAGCTTTCAAGGACACTTCTTCACACGGACAAATGTGGAGGAAAGTGCCGAAATTGAAAATATATTTCATTTGAAACTTCAGAGAGAAAAGATAACAGCTAACAGTAAAAGACAGTTAAAGAGTTGAATGAATAAAAAAGCAGTTATTATTTTTTCAGAAAGTGTTTAAAATACAGTATAAAAGCCAGTCCCGAAGAATGGAATAATTATGAATGAGCAAAACCGATTATCGACTATTTTTTTCTTGACCGCTGATGTTTTCACCATCCAATAAGTACAAATCCTGACTTTTTTAGGAATTTGATACACTTTTATTAATTATTAACGATTTAATCAAAAATTAGTTTTTACCTGAAAATTAAAATTGAAACGTTATATTTTACGATTTCCCGAGCTTTGGGACTCGCTTTCTACAAACTGACTATAAACCAAACATTCACCTCAAAATTAATTATTTTGTGCTTCAATACACGCCAAAATAATTAATTATCTTATTGTTAGTACATCCCGATCGGTGCGATTGCTCATTTAGAGGAAAATCTGCGTCAACATGCTGGTTGTTGGTGAAAAATGCGAGGCATGAGTCACTCAAGAGGAGAGTTTAATTATTATTAATCAACGCGGGCCGTCGCTCTCGCGGTTTTCATCGGGCAATTATTTATCTACGCGGTCACTATCCGCCGCACACACGGCTTTGCCAGATAGAATAAATATCTGAGCTGTGGAGTCTTCGAGTCTAACGCGGCGGCGGCAACGGTGATGAGGAATTCACCTCAATTATAAAATAATACAGCCATTCACAGCCGACCTTTGCGTGTTCCATCTCTCTCGCTCGCTCACTCGGCGCGTCGGGCGTGTTGTGCACACATGTTGCAGACCCAAGCCGAAAAAGGTGCCCGACTGAACTGAGTTGAGTTAACTCTTTCTTCCCAGGATTTCATCAGCGGCAATTAAAAAAATTTTCCTCGTCAATTTGCGTTTTTATCCTATTAATTTAGACTTCCTGAAATTTAGGAAAATTATGACAAAGAACGGAGATGATGGTGGTGTTTTGGTACTGAACATGATTATTTGGCGAGAGTGTACAGTTTACTTAAACTAGAAATGTCTGGATTCAAACAAACACGAGCAATTAGAGGAGCAGGAAGATGCAAATTAGTACTCTACAGTTTAGTGTACCTGAATTTTAGGTGTTATTTTTACAGCTGTTCCCTATACATGGGGCCTTCCGAATTTTAAATGCCGAAAATGTAAACTATCGATAGTTTATTTGAGTTATTCCATATTCTGCTGTTTGATTAAGCTTTTTGACGCACTTTGAAATAATATTATTTTTCGTTGTTTCCGCAAAACCAGAAATATGGTTGAAAATCTTGGTAAAAACATCAAATTTTACGATTTCCCCCGCTTTGAAATACGTGCCACGCCTCTCCACATTTTAATATTCCGTCATAATGTGCGCAATTTCAAAATTTTCCAGAGTTACGTCCTCTTCCAGTTCACAGAAAATCCGATGGACGTGCTTTTCAACATAAAAATTGCATCGTTTTCAAAATATTCAGTCATTTTTCCTACCATGTACTTGTGGGATTCAATTATTTATTTGGATAAGAAATTCAAATGCCAAAAATGTCTAATATTGGTTTAAATTTGAATCGAATGACTACGTTTACTGCTGTTTGAAAAGCCTTTGTTTTTTGGCTCTACGACTACGACCACAGGGTCTAAATTTTGATTAAGCCAAAAAATAGTAAAATCCAATTTCAGAGTGCAACACTCGAGTACGTGCAATGAGTGAAAAAGGCAGCTGGCGGGCTCGGTGGGCACGCAAGCTGCGGCGGCGGCGGCGTCGGGAAAGAGCGCTGGCAAAAAGCAAGCGCCCAAGTCTCGTTCGTTCGTTCGTTCGCTCGCTCTCTCAGGTGGATTCCTTAATTATTTTTTGCCCGGCCGACCTTGAGAAAAATGAATTTTCTTTGCTTCCCCGCCAGCCGTCCCTCTCCGTCTTGCGAGAGAGAGAAAGAGGAGAGAGAGGAAAAAATGGCTCGAGAAAGCAACAACTCCGTCTGCCTGCTCTGAACGGTTCGTTTGTTCACTCGCAGGTGACAAGAGAGAGAAAGATGCTCTCAGACACTTCCTCGAATGCATTTCCACCTTTGCACGTTTAAAAGTGTAACTGCTTCATTGGCCTCCGCCGCAGCCGCCGAAAGGGTTTCTCTGCTCGGCCAGTCACGCTTCTTCTCAAACTTGATTTCCAATTGCAACGCACTTGATCTCGCCTTTGAGTTTCATGTTGCGCTAGCCGCTACTGCTCACGCTGTACGCCGACATAATTTAAAAACGAGCGATATTTTCCTCATTACGCCAGACGCGGCAACAAGTAATACAGCGCAGATTGAATTCTTGAATTGACACCCCAACAGCGTCGAGTAGTGCCTCTCACAAAGGTTTACAATGCAGAGCGATTTTTCGATAGCCGCCAAAGAAAATTTTCACGTGGAAACATCTGTGATGAGGGACAAATAAATCGCGTTAAAAGGCCTGGGAAAATAGCCAGGAACTGGAACAAGAACCATACCGTCTTGGTAGCGGAAAAATGCGCATTTCTCAACAACCAAACGCGAATTTCCTTGTTGCAAGAAAAGGACAAAAATCAATTCGATAATGGAAATTTGGGTGTTTGTTGATCGATGCGCAATTTCACCGCTACAAAGACGATAGGGTTTGGTGAGCATCCGGAATTTAGAGGCCAAAATAACTGAAGTCATTTATAAATGATCCAATTGTGGAAAAAAATCACCAGATGAGATCCAAAATTCGTATCTCAGCTCAGTTTAGGAAATTTAATCTCAAAAGCCAAAAGCCAATAAAGATAATAATAATTAGTCTCAATTTGAGATAAAAAAAAATCGGATCTCTTAGTGCAATATGATATGATTTTTCAAATAATTCTCATCGAATTTTCCTTGTGTTGAATGAAAAGAGTTAACGCACTGTTGGAAAAGGTCAACAACTAATCTATTTAAAGCGTAGACGTCTGCTTTCTCGAGGCGCAAAATGGCTAACCACGCGAGAAATTTGATATGACAATGTCACCAAGGTCGAAGTGATGAGATATAGTAAGGCGTGGGAATTTTTCGAGCTTCTGCTACAAAACATTTTGCTACACACACTCGACCGCGATTGTGTGCAAATTTGCTGCGAATCGCCCGCTGTGTGTGTGTGTCAGTGTATATACCGCATGCTTGTTTACGTTCCAGGCATTTGTCCGCCTCAGCAATATTGCTACAATTTATATTATCCAGGAAGTTGGTGCAAAGGGCTCATTGCCAAATTGAATTATTAATTGCAGCTTAATTCCAAGAATGTTTTCCTCTGGCGTTGGTTGAAACAGTGAAATTTGTTTCATTTTTTAATTTTTATTTTAGAACATTACGATGGCTATGTATTTTACACACGCGAGTTAAATTATGGCTTATTTAAAGCCGTTGGAAGATTTTTTGCAAACCTGTCTAATAACCGGCTTGAAGATCGCTTCAGATTCAATTATTGCTACTTCTCAATTGCAAAAGAAGTCTTATTTGCCAAATTTGATGATTTCACACAGCTTTACAAGGAACAAAAAAGGTGAAAGGTTGATAGTTTAGAATCTGAAATTATTACTCCATTGAAGGTAATAACTTCCAATCAAATTTAGCCAAATTTAAACGCCTCAAATTGCTTGTTATTTTTTAAAAAGTCTTTCGTGTCCTGAAACGGGAGAGCCCTCTGACAGGCCCCGCTAATAACTTGCAAATGGATCAGACTTGATATTCTTTATATTTTTTTGAATATTTTCTTGAATCGAATTTATTCGTCTTTGCCGAGCAAATTCAGCGTAGAGTATACGAAAGTGGCGAAATTCAAATGGCAGGTATATCTTTGTGTTGCTAATTTAAAGGATTGCGCGCGGCGATCGGTCGGTCGGCGTGAATGGCGGATGCTTTTTCAGAGTGAGCTGCCTCAAAGTTTAAACAGAGTCGGTTCGTTTCGTTCGTAGACTGGCTGTACATAAAATGAAGCGAGCTAAGCCCGCTAGCGACTGGTTCTCTCCAAGGTCGGTGGCTGCAGTTAAGGCAGCGGCTTACGGCCACTGAACCCTGAGCAATCGCTTTGTTGCCTTCGCAGGTACGCTCTCGACTCTCGAGCGGCCGGCGAAGAAAGAAAGAAACTCACTCGCGCAGCCGAGCAGACTCATGACATGACTAACAACCGACCGACCGACCAACCGAGCCAGCCAGAGAACCAACCGAACCAACGAACGAACGGCCTTTCGCCGCCGCAACAATTATTTGTTTACTATTCGCTAATTCCGACCTTCCATCGTTCTAACACCCTAATAAAATAATTTGTTAAAATCAAGTTCGAAGAAAGAACAGTCTCCGGAAAGATTGGATTTTTAAAAATGAGAAAAATAAGTAACAATTAAAATATAGATTTTGATATTTTCTGTAAAACCCACTCAAAGGGCTACCAAGTTTCAGATTCTTATCTGTTCTGATGGTCTTGTCTAACCTCAGAGGACACCCCAAGCATGATATGAGGGTAAAATACAACAAATCGAGCAATTTTGATTTCCGCATTGTTCACCTGAATTAAAAATACAACTGTTTTTCGATCTTAGACCCTCTCTACTTAAAAAACTTCGAGTTTAACCATCCTGAAAATTTCTAGGAATGTTACACAGACTTTGGCAAACATTTAAGTACCTTAAGAAAAAAATTGCGAACATGAAAGATTCGTAAATTACTTAAATTTGGAAAATTAAAGAACTGGTTCAAATTTTTAAATTGTAGGTTCAATACGGAGTCTATGGACATCATTAGGCACAAAGTTTTAAGTTCTAGCTTCATTAGAACTCAAGAATATTCTCATTTTAGTAAATAATGCTGTTCCTCCAAAATTTCCCCCGGTTTTTCGGAAAACGGCATTAAATTAATCCTTCGAAAAAGGTTCTTTCGACAACCTAACATTTTAGCACCCTAACATCTTAACTAACAAAAAAATGGGGCTCAACAAAAAAGTTCCAACCAAATCTCTTGTGGAAACACCCCAAATTGTTTGGAACATCCTATTGTTTGCAGTATTTTCTAAATCCTTGATATTTTAGATTACCCATATGTAATTTTTCTTAAATAACTGTTAAATATTATATTTAAAAAAAAACCCCGGTTAAAACTGCAGGGAGCAGTGTCACAATGTGGCGGAACCATTCATTTTTCGACCTTGAGAAATCCGTCAAAATACTGCAGAACTTTAAATCCTATCTCGTCTATGCACCAAAATAAATAAAAAGCTAAAGAATTTAAATTGAAGCGAAATAATTTTTTTCAAAGTACGAATTTTTGCGGAACCCAAGCCTTAACTAGAATAGGAATTTAGGAGAGTGGTGCGGCCGCGTCCACAGCACCGATGCAGAATCGGCACTCGGATCGACCTTGGGCCTCAGAGGGCCCATGGTGGGCCCCGGCGGCCCTCGGCTCGCAATGTAAATAAATAGAGTGGCGAGTGTGTGCACGTTCAAGGACGTTGGAGAGTGCACGCGACGGAGGCGGTCCGCGGGCCCCGTCAAGGGGTCTGCGGGGGCCGCGACGGGGGCCGGGGTGCGTCCTACCTGGCGCTCGGCGACACTCGGCGGCCCTGCGAGTCCCTCAGGGGCGTCCACGAGTCATGCTGGCCGGGCAAAACACGCACGGAGACCCACCTTGCACGCTTTCTTTCCTCCACTGATTAGAATGGACCCAAGGTAAAGAAATAACACAAAAAACATGGCACGCCTCTCTGACCTGGCTTGAGTACAGGCCCGCTAGGTGGCACCACTCGGCGCCACCAAATCCGCAACTCCCAGCGCCGCACTCCCGCAGAGTCAAACGCGCTAAACACTTCTTTCTTCGCTTCACACACGCGTGTTTGATTGAGATTTGCCAAAACCTTAAAATTTGTTTTTTGTTAATTGTTATCAGCAATTAAAATTCAATTTTATTACTTTTGATGCAGAATCCCGCGATTGAAGTGTCACGAAAACTGATTTGAATTTTTAATGTTTTATTATATAATAATTAATAAAGCTGATAGATTTAAAACCTGACGCAGACCTGAAGCAGTTAAAAACCATACAAAATTGCTATGAAAGATCATTTCAAAGTAGTTTTGAGGACATAAATATATTCTTATTTGGAAAGAGCTTTTTTCCATCTCTCCCATACCTGGTAATTGGAAACCATAATTTTTCCATTTTAATGAGCCCTAGACAAAATAAATTTATTTTTTAGACGAGTATTAGAAATTTTTAACGAAATATTGCTCCTCTTCTTATAGTCCTAATGAAATAAAGAAAACTTGGATAATTACGGATAAAACGATAAAAATGAAAGTTTCTCTGAAAAGTCCTAATTTTGAAATTGTGCCGAAAACGGTTACTTAAAAACCCGTCCATAAATCGACTTAAAAATCATCTAGAACCAACAGTTTTGTCTCCAAAGATTAATTTATAAATATGAACAAAAGTTCGAAAACGAAACGCAAAAATTGGTCTAAAACCCTAAACAACGATGAAAGTTTTCCGCAGAAAATCGTATATATATATTTATACGTTCCGTCTAAATAAAAATTTTCCACAATTAATTAGAGCTATAGAGTATAATTTTTACCACCAGTATTATTGTGTCCCCTTGTCAGCAATGGGCGTTGATGTTGCATTTTCAAAATTAAATTTGAGCCGAGTGCGATTACGCCCCTTGGACGCCTTTAGAGATAATTCGCCCCCCGTTTGGTGCCAGTCGGTGTTTCACCGTCAGCGGACTAAGAGGATTAGGGGTATCTCTACAATCAGAAAACCAAGTTGCAATGGCAGCGCCTTTGCTGCGATTGCTCTTGTTTGGCTATTTCTGCGTCGCAGTCGCAAAAGGACAAACTTTGTATGAAAAACAGTAAGTTTTGTTGAAATTTAAAATTTTGTATCAATTTGTGACTACACCAGTTTTATATTTTATTGAAGCGCCGGGAAATAATTTAAGGAAATTGAAAGCCACAATATTTTCGCACCCACTTGTAATATCTTCCGCCAGGTTATTATTTGCATATGAGTTTTTAAAATAATTTTTTATTAAGCTCATTTTGAATTTAATATTTTGGTTAGACTTAATTAGAAATTCTAATTTAAGAAAAGTTATAAACGAGAGAATCCACACCTTTTTTAAAAATCTGGGGTACAAACAAATTGCAACTTAATTAAAAAAATTGCATAATTGATGTTAAGGCCAAGACTGAGGACTCAAAATGGAAACTTGCTAATAATCAGCGGGAAAGACAGGAACATCACTCTCAGGACTATCGGCTCACAGAGTTTCATCAACATAAACGGCGAAAACTTGATTTCGTTGGTGGCACAAGTAAAATCTAACTCTTGAATGATTTTCTATTAAAAATATACATTATTCAGGCCAAGTCGGCAGTGACAACGTTACAGGAGGGCACGATCGACAGTTTGCAAAGCTCGCTAAAATCTTTGTCGAGTGACCTTTACAGCGTTGGTGGCGTGATTCAAAGAACCGCCACGCTTGAAAACGGTCTCACCAATCTAACAACTAACGTGGTGAGTATTAGGCAGGGAGATTAACTCTAATTAGAAAATTATGATTTATTTTCGTTTGACCTTTTTTAACAGACCCGAAACAGGAGGATTATGGTGGGCAGATTCGGAATAATGAACAATCGGGTCAGTTTTTTATTAATGAGCCTAATTATTCAAACTAACCAAATTGCGAAAACCAGGTTAAAAAATTGGAGCGTGACCTTCTCTTGATCAAGAGGAACCTGCGGAAGAACGATTGTGCGAGCAATCCGTGCAAGAACGGCGGAGTTTGCGAAGACGCGTTCAGAAAGTTCTACTGCAGATGCATACCAGGCTGGGAAGTATGCTTTTTTAAGGCGATAAAGTTGACCCAAGAAAATACAGTTTTGATTTGAAAAAAGGGGCCGACGTGCGAAACAGACGTGAACGAATGTGCACGATTCGTGGGAACAGACTTAGGCTGTCAGAACGGAGCCACATGCGTCAACAAGCCAGGGACTTACGAGTAAGTGAAGAGCCCAAAAAAACTGTTGTATTATCCTAAATTCTTATTCCTCGAGCAATGAGCTAGATTTTGATTAAATTTTTTCAAGGTGTTTGTGTCCTGGAGGTTTCTACGGACTGCACTGCACGCAAAGTTCCAACAACTGCACTTCAGCCTCCGCCATTGAGTTGTGCGGACACGGAACCTGCATCCCTCAGCGGCTCGGAGGGAGGGGCTATACCTGTCTTTGCGACCAGGTATGTTTATGCGTACTTAAAGTAATCAAATCTCTTGATTGGTTCTTGTGGTACTTTTTGCAAGGAACAAAAACACAAAATAAAAGATATTACGGTTTTGTCGACTGTTGGCACGCGGCGTGTCGAATTGTCGATAGAGTGATTCAGCTGCCTAACCTATTTAGAACTTCAGGAATCGATTAAATTTCAAAAATAAAATTCCAGTACTACTTTTATAATTTAAAAAAATATATATTCCTTTTTGTAAAAGGGTTGGAAAACGAACCCTCTATCAGGAGCATGCACTGACGACGTGAACGAGTGCGAAACGATGACGAGGCCAGCGTGTTCAGTTTCCCCGGCCGTTCCTTGCGTCAACACTCCAGGCTCTTTCATGTGCGGAGCTTGCCCAGCAGGTATAAAAAACACATTTTACATTATTCAGGCCTGAATTTTATACCCTAGGGTTTTCGGGAAATGGATATTTCTGCTCCGACATCGACGAGTGCACGACAAACAACGGGGGTTGCAGTGAAAATCCGAAAGTGCTTTGCTACAATACTATGGTAAGACCACAACTATCAAAAGCCAGAAAATATTGAATTCAATTTATTCTTGGCACTCAGGGATCGCGAATGTGCGGCCATTGCCCGCCAGGTTTCACAGGTGACGGATTGACCTGCACGCTAAGCAGCAGCAGCCCGTGCGGCTCCAACAACGGCGGCTGCCACCCTCTGGCCCGCTGCTATGACAATCCAAGTATACAAATCGGGCAGAGATATATTGGAGGCGGATATAATCTTGCAGACGGAAATTAGTTTATTTGTAGACTGTAAGAGGCCTCTAAATTAAATCAGAGAAAATGGGCAAAATTCAATAATTGAATACTTTCTAAACTAACAAATTAAATTGATTCAGAATTATTCAGAACAAATTGCGTCCGCCTTCTAGATTAAACAGAAATCAAACAAAATTGCCTTTTAGATTTTCTGCAAGATGAAATACTCGTCGTCAATGACTCTAAAACAGTGCTTGACAGACACATATATATTTCAGACATTGGGGCTTCGTTTGTGCAGTGCATTTGCCCACCAAGCTACCAAGGAGCTGGATTCGGACCTCTCGGCTGCATACGCACCGGTGACAACGACTCAGACGTTTGCAGGCCGAATCCTTGCGCTCACGGAAGATGCTACCCTTCAAGCACTAGTTATTTTGAATGCGAATGTCATCCGGGCTATAAAGGTATTGAATTTAACTCTAAATAAATTAAATTAGCCTCCGAAAATTATTTCAGGATATTTGTGCGACACTCCAATATTGGACGGATGCAATCCAAATCCGTGCGAAAACGGTGGGACGTGCGTCTCAAGAAACGGAGCCTACTCCTGCTCCTGTCCAAGTGGTTTCTTAGGTCAGCAGTGCCAGTATCTGAGCTCTGGTGAGCCCACAGTTTTAAATTTAAATCATTGAATTTAAAATTATTTTTCCTTGGTTAGGTTGCGGAGGGGAAATCAACCAAGATACGGGCTCCATCACTTACTCAACAAAAAACGAGCATTTTACGGCGGGTATCAACTGCTTGTGGCACATCAGCGTTAACGAGTCGCAGGTCATCGTTGGTACCTTTTCCAACTTTGCAGTTTCTCTAAGTCCGAGCTGCAATGCCGACTGGGTCCAGGTATTCCACATAGTGTCAATATATTAAAAATTAATCCAATTCTTGCTGCAGATCCACGACGGAAAGAGACCTACGTCGCCGTCGATTGGCACCTATTGTGGAAGTGCATTACCGCCTTCTAATATCACCAGCACGACCAACGCCATCGTTTTGTGGTACAACTCTCCACGTGCCTCTTTGCAGTCGAGTTTTGAGTTTCGCTGGACGACTAAAGCACCTAGTGAGTCTTTCATGAAAATGAGAAAAAAATCAGTGAGCTTCTCGTGTTCTCTGATTGGTGTGGCATTTTTTTTACATATTTCAAAAAACGGCAAAAGTAGTAATTTTTGTCACACTTTCCCCTATTCCATAGAATTTTCTACCTAATTATTCGGATTCATCGAATTAGACCCCCAGGAATCGATTGACACTGTCTAAAATGCTGCTTTAATTAATTTAATATTTAAAAAAACGTGCGTAGTCTTAAAATTATGTTGTAATGTTTATACAGCATGTGGAGGAATCTTCATAAACCAAACCTTGGGCACGATTAAGTCTCCAGGATTCCCAGCCGTGTATCCCGCGAACCGAGAGTGCGTTTGGCGGATATCGGTGCGGCCAGGGATGCGGGTCAGATTGCACATTTTCACCTTACAGCTGCGACAAAGGTCAACTAATTGCGAGCGAGATTTCATTGAAGTAAGGCACCAAGGTTGAAGCACGTTGCATTGATCCATAACTCGTTTGAATGTCAGATCAAAGATGGATCCGGCCAGATGCTGCAAAAAATTTGCAACAATACGGGCGCCACGTCGCTCACCTCAATTGGGCCCACGATGGTAATCCGCTTCAAAAGTGGAGAGGCCAGTGGTGACGAAGGAAAATTCGAAATGACATTCTCCGAGATAACTGGTAAATCTGTTGGATTATATTGCACTTAAAATTTTAATAGAGGAAATTCAGGCGTTGAAGGATGCGGAGGCACGTGGACTACAGAGCGCGGTGTCATCTCTTCGCCCAATTATCCTAGGGTTTACCCAAATAGACTGCATTGCGAATATTTGATCCAACTTCCGATCAACGAGAGAATCAAAGTTACCTTTGCTGACGTTAAGATAGAGACGACTGAAAATTGTAATTTTGATTACTTGGAGGTAAATGTGTTATTTATTATCACTACAGATCGAGACCCTCAAGTTTTTTTCACGCTGCAATTCAAATTTCTTTTAGTTACGCGATGGGTCTTCTGAAAGTAGCCCCCTCGTCTCCAAAATCTGCGGCACCGATATTCCAGCTGCATTTGTATCAAACGGAAATGAACTGCTCTTCATTTTCCACACAGATCAGTCAAAGACCGAAAGAGGATTTTTAATAAAATATGAAACAGGTGAGAGGATGGAGATCACTCTGTCTTTTGGTCTAATCCATTCTTTTGAAGCTTGCAACCAAATCTTCACGGCTCCAAGTGGAATAATTACTTCACTAAACTATCCAAATAATTATTCAAACTCGAAAGAATGCATTTATCAAATAGCTCAACCTCTGCACAAGTCGATCATCTTGGAATTTTTAGATTTTGATATAGAGGCACATCAAAGGTGTTTGCACGACTCGGTCACAGTAAGTTCGCTGAGACTAATTAATGCAACGGAAGAGACAAAATAAAAAATCTAGTTTCTGTGTCATTAAATTTTAAGTTCTTCATTTTTGGTAACAAACGGAAATTTTAATTTTAATTAATCCAGATTAGAGATGGTCCGTCAGAAAGCTCACAGTTCTTGGGAAAATTTTGTGGCAAGAAACCTCCACCGATCACGATTTCGACAAGAAACTTTCTATGGATCAAATTCAAGACTGACGCAACCGTGGTTAAAAAGGGCTTTGCGGCGAATTACACCGTTGTGGACACAAGTTGTTAATTTATTTAAAAAAAATTCAACTGTTTTAAGTACAGAAAATTTCAGCTTGTGGCGGAATTCTCGTCAATCCAACCGGCGACATCAACTCACAAAACACTGGTGACATTTGTACGTTCGTGATCCACGTCGAGAAATCAATGGTGATCCGCCTCACCTGGAGACAAATTTGGAGCAGCGATTCAAACACTAATGCAAACTGCTTCAACTCGGACAATGCACAGATTTTTGACAACTCCACGAGCCCGGCAGGAATGGAAATTGGAAGGTTTTGTTAGCCTTATTAGTGTCCGATTTTGAAAGGGAAAAACAATTTTTCAGGTACTGTGGCAATAAGTTGCCCCCGGAGTTGGTCTCGCAGGGTAACACGGTGACCATAAAACTGAACCAAACGATGCCCGACTCGTCCAAATTTGAGCTGTCTTACGCATCAGTCAAGGCGTCCGACTGTAATTTTATTTGGTACGCTTTTCAGAGTCAACTTTTCAGCGGATGATTTTTCAGTGTGTGGAGGATCATACTTCACCGCCGCCGGAACTCTCACGTCACCAAATTACCCCAGGAAATACGCGTCAAACTTGGACTGCATTTACATCATTCAGGTTGCTGATGGACAGCAAATCAGTCTCAACTTCACGGTTTTCGATTTGGAAAACTCAACGGATTGCTCGTTTGATTTCATTGAAATTAGGTGATTATGGTTTTAAACACAAGTGAGGCAGGTTTAACTTTTATAATTTAAAAAATTAAAATCCTCCTACAAGCCGTTACATTTCTGCATGCAATTTTCCCACAGCACTTTATCTGTTCGAAACATTTGGATGTATTACAAACTTTTTCCAGAGTAAATCGTTTTGTCTCGCTGAGAAGATACCGAATATGTTAAAGTTGATTAAAATCCGAGCACTTCAAAAAACAAATTATGGTAGTTTGAAATTAATGAAAATTATTATTAACTAAGTACATCCGCTATCCACTGTTGCCAAAACTCTCGAAATTAATGGTTAAGGAATATTTAATTTTGTTTATAGGAACGGGCAAAGCAATACTTCGCCGTTGGTTGGAACGTTCTGTGGAAATAACCGGCCGCCGCCGATCATACCATCTCACAGTAATTCACTCTGGATTCGCTTCCACACTGACGGCACCCTTCAATTCAAAGGCTTCAGAGCTCTTTGGGATGGAGCTTCAACAGGTTTGATTGCTCAAAAGTTAGAAAATAATCTTTTCATGCCACAAAGGATCTCAAGCGTAACTTTAATTTTTGATAACTATATTATAGGTTTTATGAATCAGGCATTTTTAGTTAGTATTTTTTATGGAAGCGAATATATTAGAATTAAAAATTCAATATTGCAGAAGAATAAAATTGCTAATTTTTAACTAACAGAGCAAATTTTTGTAAGGCTGTGGCGGTATTTTGAGATCATCATCTGGACACATTGAGTCACCAAATTATCCTCAGCCATATGGGACAAACGCAGAGTGCATTTGGAAAATTTACGTCAGCAAAGGAAACAAAATCAACCTTTGGCTGGTGGATTTTGACATGGAAAAGTCAGATTTTTCTTCAGGCTGTTATGACTATGTTGAGGTGAACCATTTTCCAGTACCTTTTTTAAATTTTATTATACGAGTATAATTATGTCTTAAACCGATTTTAAAAAAGCCACATTATTTTGTTACACATTATTTGGCAAGAGTGGATCGTCATCTTAACTTTTTTAAATGCTTATAATTATCAGATTAGAGATGGCGATGCTTTAGATGGTAAGGTTTTGAAGAAGCAGTGCACCTCAAACGACTTCAGCGGAGTGATTGCGTCCAACGAAAATTCAGTCACAGTCATAATGGCGACCGACGCATCCAACGCAGGAAGAGGATTTAGTCTACGTTATCAGTCAAGTATGAAGCAAAATTATTAGCATCACATTAAATTTCCAACTTCCTAAAAAAATAAAGTGACATTTTAAATTTCCTAGCTTAGTCGTATTTTAAATAATCATTTTTCAAATTTATTCACTTCAATATGTGGTCAATTATAATTGTAATTCGTGAAACCAAATTAAATGTATATTTCGGCAGATTGCAACAACACTCTTCGAGGGTATCGAGGTGTAATTGAAAGTCCGAATTTCCCTGGTGACTATCCGCACAACGCGAACTGCACTTGGTTGATAGTCGCTCCACCAGGAAACCAGATCAACGCATCGTTTTCGCACTTTGCACTTGAGCAGCTCGGTACTGAATGCACTGTGGACTTTGTCAAGGTTGGGAGAAGCAAGACCCAAGAGGATTTAATTGATTAATTTAAAATTTGTTCAATATAGCTCATGACAGTTAAGGTTAATGACGCTGGAACTGAAGCATCAGAGGAAATTGGAAAGTTTTGCTCAACAGAGGAACAACCGGACCCGATAACCACAAAGTATAACATGCTTCGCATCAATTTCCAAACTGATTTGAGCGTCGCCTACTCTGGTTTTCGACTAGAATGGGTGGTCCACGGTGAGAAAAAAAATAGCGCATATTTTTTTTGTACCAGTTGCGATTATTTTTAGGCTGCGGAGGAAAATTTACAACGCCGTTTGGGACGTTGCAGTCACCGAATTATCCAAATTCCTATCCACACAACACAGAATGCAAATGGGAAATCGAAGTGGAGGCAGGCACAAGCGTAGAATTGACCATAAACGATTTACAAATGGAGCAAGGAGCCGATTGCACATTCGACAATCTGAAGGCAAACAAAAATGTCTCCTCCTTTGAGGATAAATATTAATAGTGAAAGTTTGACCCAGGTATATGGTGGCCCAGACGAAAACTCACCCCTTTTGCTACACACATGCTCTAAACACGCCAGAGTGTTGAGAGTCACTACGTCCGGACGATATATGACCGTGACATTCAAAAGTGACTCGTCCTCCAACGGCAAAGGATTCAACGCTTACTACAGACAAATGCCAATAGGTGATTCAAAATGCAACATAGACAATTAAATTACATAAATTTTTTTTATCAGGGTGCGGTGGGTCACTGCAAATGAACAAGGGCAGCTTTACCAGCAGCAACTATCCTCAAAACTTCTACCCAAATACGATTTGCAACTGGATAATTAATGTCGATCAATATCACACGGTCCGTTTGACTTTTGACGACTTTGATGTACCAAAAATCGGAGACAATTGCGATCGGCAGTATGTTGCGGTGAGGAAAAAACACAATCTAGCTATCTGCAATAATATAAATCGTCGCAGGTATGGGAAGGATACAACACTAAGAACCCACCGCTTCTCACACACTGTGGTAACACAGTGCCACCTGAAATCAGGGCGACAGGCAATTTACTATACGTTAGGATGGTCACCAACGAAAGTTTATCAAAAGGGTTCTCAGCAACATTCCATACTGTATTGTGAATTTCCAACTTTTTCAATTTTATCATAATAAAATTTGTCAAGGCGTGCGGAGCGACGATTCAGACCGCGACTTATGGATTTATCAAGAGCTTAAACAGTCGCGAAGTGCAGCTAGGCAACTCAAACGATGACAACAACTGCACTTGGATTATAACCTCCACTATTCCAAGTAGAAAATAATTAAAAAAATATTAATAAACTACGCTTATTTCTTCCTATGACAGCGTCACACGTGACTTTGACAATAACCCATCTGAACATATTCAGACTGGAAACTATGAACAGCAGTTCAGAATGCGATATGCTGCATTTGGACGTGCACGACGGAGTCGGATTACAAGCACCATTGGCTGGAAGGTACTGCGGGAAAAAAATTCCGCCGCATATTGTCAGCAACGGACAATCACTCACCCTCAATCTGGTGAGCGAGTTCTTCCTCCAGGTTCAAGTGGAGTTTGCTGCGACATATTCGGTTGCAGACACAGGTAAAAATATGTTAAAGTGAGATGTATAAAATTCATGAAATTAAATCTTTGATCCAAAAAGCTTGTGGAGGAACATTAACTGCCGAGGAAGGGTCATTTGCCACACCTGGCTACCCTGGAAGCTACAAACTTAATGCTGAGTGCATTTGGAGAATTGCAGCATCACCTGGTAATGAAGTCTGAAAGATCTACATTTAATAAAATAAAACGCTGAAAATGTTACAGGAAATTCTTTGCAACTAACGTTTTCCATGTTTGATTTGGAATCAAGTGAGTTTTGCAACAACGACTACTTGGAAATTAGGAGAGGCAAATCTGGGGAAGACAGGCTGTTAGGCGTGTTTTGCGGAAGTGATCTTCCCAGAAACTTAACGTTGGTCAACGAATTATGGATCAAATTCAGGAGTGACGGAAGCAACGTTGGAGCTGGATTTCTAGCGCACTATTCTTTAGGTTTAAAGTTCTATGCCTTAAAAAAAGGAGATCGAAGAATAACAAGTATTTTCACGCAGTTCATGGTGGGCAACTGATTGGTACCAGTGGTCAAATAACAAATCCTTTGTATCCAAAATATTACGCTGGCAGCGACATTTTTAAGTGGAGAATAATAGCCAGCTCGTTTAAAATAATCAGACTGACGTTCAAAGAAATATTCCTTAACACGATGGGCTGCCCTATCACGGTATATATCTAATAGTTAGGTTTATTTCGCTAAATTATATAAATACAATCAGATTTACGACGGATACGACGAAACAGCGCCGCAGCTTCTGGATATATGCGACCAGACCGTTCCGCCCGATTCAGTTATTTCAACATCAAATGTCGTTTACGTCACTTTCAGCGCAACGCCCAGGATGCCAGGCTCTATGTTTATGATTCAGTGGACCGATTGGAGAAGATCGGCATCGTTCGCAACAGTTACGCCAGGTCTTATCATAAAAATAAAAATCGATTTCAATCTCAATAATTTTTACCAACAGGCTGCGGAGGAGCATTTAACGTTTCAAGCAACGGATCTGCAGAATTCACGAGTCCTGGTTTCCCCTACGGCTACAGAAATGGATTGAAATGCGAGTGGACATTCGAAGCGCCTGTATCGTACCACACAGCGCTGTATTTCAACGCACTTGATGTGGAACAAAGCCCAACATGCTCCTATGACTATGTCGCAGTTTCCTCAGGTTTGACGTAATTTTTCAACAAAACAAGATACATTTTTTTGAAGGTTCTAGATATTCTGATACCTGGCAGAATGAGAGAAAATACTGCCACCCAAACGCAACGCAAGTGAGTGGAATCCACAATTCGGATCGGACGAGGGTTAGTTTTTTGTCTGATTCTGCTGGCAATAAAACTGGATTCTCTGCGACCGTCTTTTCAGGTAACACATTGTCTCCGCTTTTATGGCTTTCTCTCGATTTTTTATCTTTATATGATAGTGTGTGGAGGAAATCTACAAGGTCCGAGCGGCACATTGAAGCTGTTCAACATGACCAGGTCTGTGCCTCACGGCTTCCTGCCGGTTTGCGAGTGGAACATTACGGTGCGTCCTGGTAGGACCATCAAAGTCGACATTGACCAAATAAACACGGCCGACGTGCCAGGCTGCCCCGATGACTATCTCATGGTAAACGATTAATGTTCGGAAAAAATACATAATTTGGCCGCTTTTTTAGCTTAAAAATGTAAAAATTGGAAACTCTGACCCGTACTTCCAAAAACTGTTTTGCGGAAACTTGCCTCCCACCGATCCGATAGAAACTTTGAGTAACACACTCTACGTCAAGTTCAACGTCAGGAAAAACTATGCTCAGGTTGGATTTGAGCCCGCAGGTTTCTCGATGAATGTTTATTTGCACGATTCTTGTAGAGTGGTTTCTCACTGTCTTACCAAGAGAGTTCTTCTATATGCGGAGGCCGTTACACTTTCGAGGAAGATGGAGTTAATTCCCTAACAATTAGCTCTCCCAATCACCCGAATCCGCCGCTGACCAATACTGAATGCGAGTGGGTGTTTATTGCTCCACCTGGGCGCAGACTGAGGGTCGATTTCACAAAGGTCATCAACATGGTTTACACGAGAAGGTATCAAAATTATTGGACCAAAAACCGCTAAAGCAACAGTTTATTTACGTTTGAGCCAATTTTCGGCACGTCCTGTCGAAGTATCGATTGAGTGATTCTGATGCCCAACCCAATTCGACTCTCAGGAGTCGATTGGCAGTCAAAAATTAAATATGTGCTATACTTAAAAAAATTATTTATTACAGATGTGAAACTGCTTTTGTGCAGTTCT
This sequence comes from Cloeon dipterum, assembly GCF_949628265.1. Taxonomy (NCBI): domain Eukaryota; kingdom Metazoa; phylum Arthropoda; class Insecta; order Ephemeroptera; family Baetidae; genus Cloeon; species Cloeon dipterum. Next base: position 17,404,504 of record NC_088789.1, read on the forward strand.
TTAACGGAGGAACGTCTATTGCCCCAAGTCTTGGAAAATATTGCAAGGACCAGCCCAGCTCGCTGCTGACAACTGACAATTCCCTTTATATTCGATACCAGACAACAGCAGCAGAACCCAAAAACGGATTCCAAGTCGACGTCAGAGTTGGTGAGTCGCAAGCCATTCACCTATTTCAACTTACATGGAGATTAAATCGACGAAAATAATTTTCTCAATTAACAGACGACTGCGGAGGTACCATAACGAGCTACGACGAGAGGGCAATCGAGGTTCCAGAAAAGAACGACAACAGTCCCCACGTGTGCATTTGGAAGGTGGAGGCGCCCGAAGGCACTTTGATATCCTACTCGTTCAACAAATTCAGTGTTAGCACGGCCGACGAAAATTGCTCCTCTGATTTTGTCGAAGTGAGGGAAGTCATGCGAAATCCACTGGCAAAAAGCAGCAAGCAGAACGTTACGGAACTATCGCTTTCCCATCCGAGATTTTGCGGATCGAACGACAATCGCACAAGAAACAAGTGGTTTAACTCTGCGACGGACCAGTTGCTAATCATCCTCAATTCAACCAGAGGCATTGGAAAATCGGCTGATAAATACTTTAAGTTTGTGTTTAGACCACTAAATCAAGGTAATTTTGTGAAGTTTTTCAGGTTGACAAAATGTAAAAGCATTTTGTGATTTAATACACATATTATAACACTTTGCTGTTTCTAAAAAATCCGTGGGAAGAGGAGGTATGCAACGTGTCGGTCACGCGTGTCCAGCCGGTTGCCTACCTCCGTATTCTCTGCTTAACAATTTTTTACCAGAATGCGGTGGAGCGCTGGTCGCACCAGAGGGGGAAATAGTCAGTCCTGGTTATCCCAGCTCTCAGTCACGCAGGCAGATCTGCTCATGGACGGTTCAGGTGCCTGAAGGGCGAAGGGTCAAAATTGAATTCCTCGACTTTGACTTGGAGGGCTCTCAGAACGCGTGTCAGCAGTGGCTGGGGGTAAATAAATTCAACACTCTGGGAGCGTCTTGACTGCAAATTCTGACGTAGATTTACAACGGCTTGATCAATTTGATGTCGATTGGTCTGTATTGCGGCGGAGAAAACCCCGGCGAGATCAGTTCCTCGGGCAACACGGTGCTGATCCAGTCGCTCACGTGGCAAACCTCCACACACAGAGGCTTCAAACTGAAGTGGTCTTCCGACCTTCCAACAGGTGGCAAATTATTTATTTGACAAGGCTTCATTATTACGAATGCCCTTTTCCAGTTTGCGAAGGAGACATTAAGCAGGCTTCTGGCTCCTTGACCTTCCCTAAAGCGAACATGTCATCAATCTTCTGTTCGTGGAGCAGAACTAATACGCAGGATCAGCTGGCAGGGACTTTATCAATCACGGTTGTCAACGCTACAATGAACCGCACTCAAGAGACAACTTGCTTACGCTCTACCCGCGGAATTCTTATTTCTGCAGGTAAAAAGGAATTCTTAAGGGGAGTGTGTATTTAAAGTGGCACTTATTTTTTACGGTACCAATCGATTCTTGAGGGTCAAATTAAGTTAGGCAGCCCAATTAATTGGTCGAAAATCGGCGAAAACGATACAACCGTTATTTTTTTTGCTTGGTTCAGACCAAAGACTACGTTTTTGGCACGTAGTATCGAATTTTCGATCAAATAAGATTTAGCTAATTCACCCAATTCTATTCCGAAGAATCGATTGGCAATATCAAAAATTAAATTCTAATTAAAAAGCATCGTGGCACGTTTAATTCAATGTTTCAGACAGTCATTTAAACATCGCTCAAATTTGCGACAAAATAACGACACCGAAAGTGATTACCAATCCATTCCCGACGACAAGCATAATAGCAAAGCAAAGCGACCTGGCCAATAAGTTAGAATTCTACATGGGATACAAATTCTTCGAGTGCGGAGGAGTGCTGAGAGGTCCGATAGACAACATCACATCGCCAGCCAAAATGAACATGAACTGCGGTTGGAGTTTAACCTACCAGTACGGCCAAATCAACGTAGGAAGAGCCAGTTTTGAGAACTATCAGAGACAAAATAACGATTTTTGCTTTCAGGTCACTTTTGTGAATTTGAATTTCACGTCCGACTGCTCGAAGCAGTATTTGAACGTGTACAACGGCAGGGGATCTAGTCATCCAAAGATCGGCACTTACTGCAAAGATAAAAAAGCGCCCGCGTCCATTATGTCACAGTCGAACCAACTCTATGTCGAGTACATTGGCGCCGACAGCGAGCAAACGGGAGGGACGTTTTTCCTTCAGGCAATGGCTGTGCAAAAAGGCAATAGTTTCACTCTTTTCTATGCTCTATGATTTGAACATATATTGTCAATTTGCATTCAGGTTGCGGCGGAATTTATCACTTGCACACGGGTCTGATAACTTCGCCCAACTTCCCGTCTACCTACCCGGCAAACTCGGAGTGCAATTGGGAGATCGTGGTTGACGAGGGATTCCATATCGGCCTTAAATTTGTCAACCGATTTTTCATTGAACTCAGCGCCAACAACTGCTCTAAGGACTATGTGGAGGTATTCGCGTTAATCCATGCGCGAGGAATGTCACTCAAACTGTGATTTTAAATGCGACAGGCTTTTGACTTCATTGACAACGACTGGAAATCTTTGGGTAAAGCTTGTGGACGGGCAGTTCCCAGACCTTTCAATTCCACGGGAAACCGAATGCGAGTGGTGTTTCACAGTGACAACACAACATCTGGCGACGGGTTTGCGGTAAGGTTGAAAAGAGATTAATTATAAAAATGGGATCACGTAAATTAAAGGCAATCTGGAATGTCAACTGCGGTGGTCTCATAAGAGCGAAAGAAGGATACATCTCCTCTCCCAGCTACCCATCTAACTACGGAAAATTCCTCAACTGCAAATATACGATCTTGGCACCGAGAAAGACAATTACTTACAGTTTCCTTGACTTTAATTTGGAGCAAGGTAAACATCACGCCTAGCTACCACAAATCGAACTCATGCCACAGAAAAATCTAAGGTTTCCAAGATTGCCGCTATGATAACGTGACTATTAGAAGGTACACAGCAAGCAGACGGCTGAAACGGTTGACTTATGTTAGAGGGATCACACGTTTCATGTATCGAACGGAAACACTTACTTACTGCGGACAAGATTTACCTCCCGATGGAATTTCATCGGGATCTCTAACTGTCTCATTCCAAACTGACAGATGGATCGAAAAGAGAGGCTTCCGATTGCACTACAAGCTTGATGGTAGCTTTGCGAATTTTCTAGAAACTTTTTCTATATTTAATTTTCTCAGACTGCGATGGAAGCATAAATGAAACAACGATTTTAAATCCAATTCTCTACCAAAGCGGATTACATGCTGTAACGAATTGCACTTGGACAATAACCGCTCCGGAAAATAAGAATGTTCTGTTTCGGTAAAATCCCGCGCATATTCCCAAACTACACAATCATAACTGGATATATGTAACAGGTTCGAGACTTTCAAAGTTCCAAAAACGCAGAAATGCAGAGGCGGTGCGGTCAAGCTGTTTGACGCAAGGTGGCAAGACAGGAAAAAATCCATCGTGCAAATGTGCGGTAACATCAGCGACAGCCAAAGAGTGTATATATCTCGCGGAAACGAGGCCACCCTGGCATACGTTGCCAGCAGACCGTATGCCAAGGCTAACCCCTTCTCAGTCGTCATCTCGTTCACCTATGGTAAGAGGGGGAGCTATATGGCTCTTAATTTGATTTTATTCTGTTCCAGGCGAAAGTGTCGGTTGTGGAGGCACAATCAACATGATAAACAAGAGCCAATCGTTGATCGGTTCATACTCAACGAAGGGTATAAGTGGAAACTACGAGAATATGCTCGATTGTCGCTGGTATGTCGTGGCGAGCCCTGGCGACTCAATCAAGTTCGCTGTCAACAACTTCAACGTCAAGGACTGCGCAAACCAGTCTGGGAATTCTACATGCAATTGCGACTATCTCGAGGCAATTTGATTTTTTTTCATTATTATTATATAAACTCATTGATCGTTTCAAAGTTGCTAATAAACTGAAAATTCCAATATTTAGATTTATTTTAAACGTAATTCAATTCGAAAATTCCAAATTTTACTTTTATTATTTACAAGTTGCGATAGCGTCTTTGTGTTTGAAGCAGCCAGCGGTTATACTTACGATTTTTAAGGCTGTTCCGCTTTTACAGACACAGACTCAATCCTGCCACTGTGCGTCCTACACTTTTTCTAATTTATTTTGATTTGCTGGAAACAAAAATTAGCTCAGTCAATTGCTGTAGAAACGTCACAGATTTATTTTTCATGATTTTGAATGATTTGTTTTTAACATTTATTCAGCGATTTTTTGGTTTGAGCACATCAAAAGAAACAATTTTAAGTGCAGAATGCACAACAGCAGAAATCTCAGCGGAATAAGTGCCTGAAAATCGTAAGTTTACGTTAGCGCCATCTGTTGGTGGCTTCAAACGCTTTAAGTTTTCGCAATAAGTGAATTCGTCTGTACTTTCACACTAATAAGGCTATTTATTTTCGGACAATTTTTCCTAACGAAGCCATAATTTTGCAGGTGCGAGACGGCACAAATCAATTTTCGCCGATTCTGGGACGCTTCTGTGGCAGCACACGTCCTCCGACACTCACTTCTTCTGGAGGATCCCTCTATGTTCGATTCGTTTCAGACGATTATGAGAGCGACAAAGGTTTCCAGGCCACAATTACTAAATCCAAGTGTAAGAAATAATTTTGTTTCTAATATTTAATTAATTACTCCCATTGAAACTATTCCAGCTTTGTGCGGACCGCAAGAGCTGCAAGTAAAAGAGACGATTTCAGAATTAGTTTCGCCAGGATTTGGCTCTGCCGATGGCTACCCGCCTAATGTTGTTTGTAGATGGAAACTTCGATACCCCACCACGTTAAGATTTGACATTCACATCGAGCAGTTGGATTTGGAGAGCTCCGTCGGCTGTCAAAACGACAAACTTGTCATAACGGAGTACACGGTACATTTGATTCATAGTAAGATAAAAGAGAGAGAATTTGATAATACTTACAAAGTCCGTACAGATAAATTTAAAAAATTGATTGAAGATTGTTTTGATACAATGTGTATTACTAGTTTTTAAGTTTGTTAAAACGCGGCGATATAGCTCAGGCTTTTTTAACGTTTCCGTTTGCAGGTGCCTGACGAGGGAGAAAACTTAGTGTACGCTGGAAACAAACCGACGGCCGCTCCAGACTTAAGTATACCTGGATACATGGTTTGTTTAATTATTAAAAAAATCACTAAAATTCGCGATTAATCTTTTCATTTTCTCAGCCTCGGTTGTTTGCTCACCGCGGATCGACTTTCTGCGGAAACGGCTCCCAAATGGATTGGTACTCAAATAGCAACGCAGTCGACGTCATATTTTCAACCAATGAAGCCATCGGGGGCCGAGGATTCAAGCTCAAGTACCAACTTGCACGTGAGATTAAAGATTCATTTTCTGAATGAGATTATTTTTGATGAGTTTTTTTCTTCCCATCAGGCTGCAGTCGAAATTTCACGAGGCAATACGGTAGGATCCACTATCAAGGACGGCTTCACACAACAGGCTTTAACAACGAATGCTCCATTCTAATTTCTACCGAGCAGAATAGAACCATTTCCTTGTACTTTTCTGAGTTGTACTCCCACAAGCAGAGCGCTAACTGCAGCGAGTCGTCTATTTACAAGGTATATTTAAGCAGATGGAAAATAAAGTGTTCCGTATTTAATGAAATTAGGAAATTGAACGTAATTATTGGCCCATTATTAGGTGTACAATGGCGCTTCAACATCTGCGGACGTGTTGGCCGAGTATTGTGGGGTGAAAGTTCCAAATCCGGTCTTTTCCACGGGACCATCTTTACTGATATCCGTGTACCAAAGCGATAAGTGGGGCGAAGAAGGCTTTGACGCGACTTACACGACGTCAGACAAAGGTTTTTATCATTCCACTAATTCCCCTTTTTGTCTTTGAAACTCTATTAACTGCTTACTAGAAAATTAGAGAATTAAATTTGAAAATAATCTCCAATCAGGTCGCGGATGTGGTGGAATATTGCGCAGTGTGGCAGGAAGTTTAACCAGTCCCCTATACCCTGGCAGGACGAAAACCTTCTCCGAATGTCTGTGGGAAATCACGGTGCCGGATGGATCCGTGGTGGCGATTCAATTCCTAGGTGAGTAATGAAACTTCACTTTCTCCATATTTTCAATTAAAAAAATCCAGCATTCAACATCGGCCCAAGGGACACGTGCAACACAGATTACTTGGTCATTGACGAAATCAGCCGGGAAAACGGACGAGAAGTGCTCAGGAGCAAGCTTTGCGGAAATGTACGCAAATCCTCGTGCGATTCAAAAACTCTAGTTTAAATATTTTCGCAGGAGCTGCCGGCACTATTCTTGGCCAATTCTAACTCTATCCGTCTTAAGTACACGACCAGCATCCACAACCAAGGGACGGGATGGAAGATGCATTACGTAGCTAGGCAATCAAGTACGTTTATTGAATAATTATATTATACCTTTTAAGTCAACTAAAACTTTTTGGCTTAGGTTTTGACGTGAATGGGGTGCCATCACCGCCATCTAATTGATGATTTTAATAAATTGATGAAAGTCTGAGGTGTCTAGAATAATTGCCACAAGACACTCAATAATTATGTTAATAGCAAATCTTTAAGTAGAACTGTAATTTCGTTTTTGACAGTACCGTAATCGATTCCTGAGGCGAGATTGGTTTAGCAATTGAATCACTCCCCTCGAAAATTGTCACCTGTCGATCTTATCCTCAGGAATCGATTGGCACGGTCATAAATAATATTCCAGTGCTGCTTTAAGCTGCGAATGTTTACTGAATCATTTTGTTTCTATATTATATTTTTTCTTATTCTATTTCTACCCCTTGTTGCATTTTATCAATCGATTTCCATTATATTTTTACAGTACATTTACCTATCTTGTTCCTAATTTAATCTTTCTATATTTTAATGTAATTATAAGTCAGTTCTCTATTATTTTTGAACTGCATAACACACAATGTTAATTCTATAACATATATGTATTAATTAATAATCATATTTGGCGCGCCATATTTAATTAAGAAATGCTAAAAGGTTATTTTTAAAAAATGCACTTTACCTTGATGAATAACCTCTTAGGTCTGTATTCTGCTATGGTGTTCCATGCTGTTGCTGTCCACTTTAAGAGGACAAAAAATCCAAAGGACACAAGAAATTTTTTTCCCCATCACACACGCAAAGCAGGGCAATAACATCACTGTGACGCACACAACATGCAGCAAATTGTTGGAATACATACATAAAATCATTTTCGAGTTCACTGTACACGTACAAACAAACACTACAACTTTAACGTTTTGGTAATCCATCGAAAGTTATGTATGCGCATACTAGTTGAAAAGTCCGAAAAGTCATGTGTGAGTGTTTATGTATTCATATGCAGAAGCAACAAGCACCAAGGATAATCGGAGGGGGAGGGGAGGCGCTGGTTTGGATTTGACCAAGTCCACATGGGTGTGTCGAGCCTGTTTATGGACTTACTGTGAGAAGTTCTACTCGTCGCCGTCAGAGGCACTAAAGCAGAGTTCTTGATAGGATGGTGCATGAAGGACTGGAAGATCCGCCATGTTTAACTTGCTGAAGTTCGGAGAATTAGGAGTAATAAACCTAACCAACAGCTGCAGAGGGGGCGTGCCACATTTGGCAGGAATGGTGGAAGTTCCGGTTCATGCTCGTTTGACGAAGTTAAAGGGGAGACGAGACTACTTCTAGTAGCAGTAGGACAGACACGGCGATTCCGCAGCTGTCTCGTCGGATTTGTGGCTGCGTAAGGACCCGAGACAGTTTCCTCGGCAAGCAAAATCTAACGCAGAGTTCACTGCGAGTCAAGGGAGAGGTGAAATCCGGGCAAAATGGGCGACGAGTTCCCTAAAGAGTACGACGTAATCGTCGTCGGCACGGGTGAGTTGTAGATTTTTCCCCGTCTTGTTTACGGGCCGGTGCGGAAAAAGGCGTATCGACCTGCGTTTTCTTTATCCCTCGGCTGCTGAATGCAACGCGTTTTTCAGGTATGACCGAGTCCATTTTGGCCGCAGCGGCCAGCCGAGTCGGGAAGCGGGTGTTGCACTTGGATAGGTTCGCCTCCGACCGAGCGTGTCCGATTGCCGTGTGACGTTATCAATTTTTTTTCGCAGCAACGAGTATTATGGCGGCCTGTGGGCCTCTTTCAACTTCGAGGGCCTGCAGCAGTGGGTCGGTGACTGCCAGAAGCCCAAGGACGAGACCGAGTGCAAGGCCGATCCGCAACTCGCGGACGGCGAGTCGGCCCTCAAAATGAGGGTGCACAACCCGCCGACGGCCACTAACGTCAAGGAGCAGTGGCACGTCCCTGAGTGAGTATGACTCACGCTCCAAACGCTTCCTCTCTCTTTTCAGGTGGCCGTTGCCGTGTGTTGTGCTGTTCTCTTCCTGCTGCACATTTTATTGCGCTGCCACAATTATTTGGAGTATAAATTAGAAGTTTAAAGACGGATTAAAACAGTCTCAATTTCATGAAATAAGAAATTATTTCCCCAAAAAAACATGTCTGAAATTCTAAATATAATTGATACAATTTTTCTCATGCCTTTTAATGAACAAATTATTAAAAAAAAATCCTTTTCAGGACCGTGGAGAGCAGCGGCGACGATGCCAAAAAGGCGTGGAGCCAGGAGGAAGTGAAGAAGCTGTACAGAAAGTTCAATATCGACCTGGCTCCAAAGCTGCTGTACTCGCGCGGTGCCCTGGTGGAGCTGCTCATCTCCTCCAACATCGCCCGCTACACCGAGTTCCGCAACGTTACCCGCGTCGTCACCTGGCACGAGGGCAAACTTACGCCGGTGCCGTGCTCGCGCGCCGACGTCTTCGCCACGCAGAATATTACCGTCGTGGAGAAGCGCATGCTCATGAACCTGCTGCAGGAGTGCACCGAGTACGAAGGCAATCCAGAGAAGTTGAAAAGTAATTTCCACCGATAATTGTATTTTCTCTTTGCCTTGGCAGCTAAACGTTACAACCACCGGAATTTTTAAATCACACCCCAATATTTTGAAGGATCACCGGGTGCGCAAAGAACGCGTTTCAATTGGTATTCAGTCAAACGGGAGTGATATTATTATGCTGAAATTAAGTCTGAAATTGAGTTTGCCGTGGGGGAAAACCACATAAGAACGCTCAGTTTTGGCGAAGTAATTTAACCAAAAAAATTCGCTCACAGGGGGCAGAAGGTGGGTGTCAGCCCCTGACCATGACCTCGAAAAGTCAAAATTGATCATTTCAATCAAATTTGGGTCAAAGCTGCTCAAAATCTGCATAAAAATCGACCTATTTTAAAAATCTCAATTTTAAGCATGCCAAAAACGTTTTTTTAACTGATATTCTCAAAAAATAGAAAATAATATATATTATATATATGCTACCAATTTTTATATATTTTACGTTGTTGCCACGTGTATAAACCAAATTTTTCTCTTTAGGATTTGAAACTTTCGCGTGCCAGTATGTTTCAAATAATGCGACCTGATTTTTATGAACTTGACCTTTGACGAAGGAAGCTGGCCACCAAGGGCAACTTGTTTGACGTTAAATTTACAACATTTTCGGCTTGAAATTTTTTTGATCTCCCTAAATCCAGACTAAAGTTATAACTCTCTGAAAATATCGTATTAGTTAATTTTAAAAACTCCGTGAATCGCAAAACCGTTGTATTAAAGAATTTTCATGCAATACATAATTTTAACTGCAATAATTGATTTGGTGTGTAAATGATAATTTGCAGAGCACGAGAATCAGAGCTTCTTAGACTTCTTGAAGGACAAGCAATTGACGGACAACCTGATTCACTACGTGCTGTACGCGATTGCGATGTCAACCGAAGAGACGCCTTGCATCGAAGGCATGGCTCGCACCCAGAAATTCCTGCTGAGTCTGGGTCGCTACGGCAACACTCCCTTCTTGTGGCCCATGTACGGGAGCGGCGAAATTCCCCAGGCCTTCTGCAGACTGTGCGCTGTGTTTGGCGGGCTGTACCACCTGAAGCGAGGAGCTGAGGCCCTGATCGTTGGCTCGGACAACACGCTCAAGGCAATCCACTCGGACAAAGAGAATCTGAAGAGCAACTATCTTGTGATGGGCCTTGACTATGCCCCCGACTCGTTGCTGCCGGAAGAGTCGCCCGGCATCTCGCGAGGTGTCTTTTTGATTGACAGGTAGGCTTGACCAATTTCACAAGATTGCAATTCTAGTATTGTTTCTCTTAATCAGACAAGGAAAATTAATAATGTTCAAATTATTTCGGAAGATTCGTTTAAAAGTTGACTCGTATTAAAAAAAACCTCGATTTCATGAAAACAATCCTAGAAAAAATTAAAACTGTTGCAATACGCAAGACGTTACATTTCTGGCTGCGAAAGCCCTGAGAGCTTTTCTATAGGAAAAATCACGAACGTAAGCATCAGTATGAAAATTCCACGTGCCTAAGCAGATTCCAATAATGTTAAGTTTATTGATTTGCGACCAATTGTTAAGAAATTAGGGCAGTTGGAAATTTTTTGGACTTTTGAAATTAGGGAGGCATGGATCAAGAGGTCCAAAAATGACGGAATGTGTCGAGATAACACCAATAATTTTTGCCCAAATTTGGTTATGTAATTCACTCATTTGGAAACACTCTTAGTTCGATCCTGGCTGCTGACAAGGAGCACCTGACCCTGCTCGAGTTTCCTCCTGATGAAAGCTCTGGGCCGGTTACCATTGTGGAGGTTGGATCTCTCACGAACGCATGTCCACAAGGATTGTGTAATTAAAATCTTTGGAAACCAAACCTACTCTGATTCATGATTTATTTATAGACATGGTTCACATGACCACGAAGCAGAAGGGCAGCGCTGAGGAGGACCTGATGTCGGTGGCCAAGAAGCTGATGAATTTCCCTGGAGAGACGGACGAGTCTAAGCCTAATCTCGTGTGGTCCATGTTCTTCAACATGAAGGACACATCAACTTGTGATCTTGGTGCCAACACACCAACCAATCTTTTCCTCACTTCAGGACCTGATCTGGACCTGGATTTCGACTTCGCCATTAAACAGGTAATTCAGCTTTTAAAATTATCATCATATTTATTAATAATAATGTATTTCTTGAAGGCGAAAGAGATCTTCTCAAAAATGTATCCCGAAGACGAGTTTTTGCCGAGAGCACCAGACCCAGAGGAAATCATCCTAGACGACGACGATGAGGACAAGCAAAAGCAGCCGGAAGAGAAGGCCTCTGAGGAGCCTCAGGAGTGAAGTCTTTAAGTGATAACAGCACATTTTGGCTTTGGCTTGTTGATGCATTCCGTTTCTGTTTAATTTATCAAAGTACACCACTCTCTATTAATTGTTTAAAGTTTTACCCATATTATTGCACTCTGGTCATTTTTACCTATTTTTGTATGTTTTCTTACAAAAATTAGCCACTCTCTGATTTGGTGCTAACGGCGTGTGTACTGTGTATTTTCCCATTGGGCAGCATGGCTCCTTTATTTATGAGATTTACGCGCTTTGATGCTCAAATATCATGAGACGCATTCATAAGCTTTGTTCAATATCATGAGAGAAAAAAGCCCTTAGAACTGAATTAAAAGCTGCATTTGGACCCATGTCAAGTAAGGAGTATTTCAGCTTATTGTGATCTATGCTTAAAATATATAGTAGTATTTTATTTGACTCGAGAGACATTGTGTAATCACCAAATAAAAACTTTGAGCACCCTTCATTCCTTTTTTACCTGCTATAACCCTTATTGAGGGACAAGCGGACTCAAAAAATGGCCAGCTCCGTATTTTGCACATTTTAAATGTCACCCTCTGCTACTGATGAGCGGAAAACCGATTTTTTGGTCTCGTCTTGCAGCTAGAGTTGGTCCATCGATTTATAATTCAGAATCACGTTAAAAATTGATTTCAATTTAAAATGAAACAAGAGCTTGATAGGTAATTCAATAAGCAAGGTGCTTGCATGATGAATTTATTAAATCGTTTCTTCTGTCGAGTCAATTCCGTTCCGAGTGATCATCAACAGAGGAACTGACTTGATAATAATCAATTATAAAATAGGTACAAAGTATGATCACCTATTTATTACAAACATTTTCACCGCGGACTACATACAACTTTGTGATTTTCGGGGGATGTGTTAACATAATTCATTTTGCCTTTCAAAAAGATAAACCAAGGTTCTTGCCACAAACACTGCAAGACGTCAACAACAAAATGGAAAAAACTTTAGAGATAGGTTTCAGCTGTAGCTGCGCATTGCTATCGCCTCCAGCTTCGCTCCTCGTCGTCCTCCTCCTCAGCATCAATTTCTTCCTCGTCCAACTCGATGCAACTCGTCTGAAATTGAAATCACAGCAATCAAGATAAATGATAAAATGTAAATTCGTTCAATATTAAGATGAATTTTATAATAAAAAAAATCAAAATTAAAATAATTTGACTCAAAGGTTGAGTGATTTTTTAAATGTTTAAATTTCAAATGAATATAATTTAATGATTCATTTAAAACATTTTATATTTAATTTAATTCAAAGTTAAACCGAAAGTAATGTGTGAAAACAGTTAATTTTCGATTTGTAACTCACATCCACATCATCCAGCTCAGCGTCTGCCTTCTCGAGCTCATTCTCCCGGTTCTGTCCATCGTCCTCAGGCTCGGCGCTCGCGTTGTTCAACTCTGCGGTGGCTGCGATGATCGGCGGTCCGCTCTGCACGGCCCAGGTCACGCTCAGCGTGCGGTCCTTGAAGTGCTTGCCCTGGATGAGGGCCACCTCAGCGTCTTTGCGTGTCCGGAAACTGACCTCCAGCGACGGCGTCTGGTGGTCCGGGACAGTCTCTTTGATTTCCCCGAATTGCTGCAAAAAATTGGTGCTGAGTTAAATAAAGGTCTAGAAAATAAGAATAGAAAGACTTACGGAGAAGTGCGCCACGACCTCTTCCCACTCGTCGTTCTCATGTCCAGACACGAGTAGCTTGGTCGGCCGGTGGTCCAACCTGGTCAAACCGCCGCGCATACTGCCCCTAGCACCACGTCCTCTGCCAAAACAAAATCGAGAACTTACATTACAAAATTACTATGGTGTCTAAAAGGTGAAAGATGATAATTGGGTCAGTTATGAAATTTTGATGTAATTGCGATGAGAAAACAAATTTATTGGCGATTTTTTCCATTTGAAAAAAATGTTTAAATCATTTAATAATAGAGTTTAAGCTCAATTTATCTGAATTATGGTTTGTAGAAGATACTGTTCAATGAGAAAAATCGATTTGTGAGTGGGTAATTTTTCCAAAATTTCAAAATGGTTAGCTCCGGGATTTGTAAGTGATTAAAGATTGATTGAAGAGAAAAAACTAAACTTATTCTGAAACCTGATCAAATTTCCTTGCAGTTATTGTTTCTCAAAATTATATTTTGGTAAGAGAAAAAATTATTTTTTCATACCTGTACATTCCCCTGCCCCTGCCGCGCATGCGCATGGCGCCTCGATGGATTCCCGGGACTGGGGGTGGCACAACAGGCTTCATCAGGCCGAGAGTGCTGGCTTCCTTCTTCAGCTCAGCCACCTTGAGCTTAAGTTCGGAACTGTCCTTGCCCTCCTGCTGGTGCGTGATCAGGTCAAGCTCAGCATCGAGAATCTCCTTCTGCACCTCCTCCTTTGTCTTCCTCACCGGAGGCGGCAGCTTGGCTTTGGGGGCGGGGGCGGCAGCAGCGACAACGGCCGCCTGAGGAGCCAGGTCCTTTCTGATTGTCTCGATGCTCTCTTGCAGACTCTTGATTGTCTCCAGCAGCTGCTTCTGCTCGACCGGCTTCAGCGTGATCTTGCCCTTCTCCAACTTCTCGATCAGAACCTTCTGCTGAGTCAGCTGCATATCTAGCAGCTCCTGCTTCCGCTTCCGCAGATCAGCAGTCATCTTCAGCGCCTCCTAAACAACCGAAATTTTATTTAGTTATTTACAAAATACTAATTGATTTTAAATAATTCTGCACCTTTCTCTTCTCCTCCTGCCTTTTTTTAAGCTTTTCCTTAGCAAGCAAGATTTCTTGGTTCTTCATTATGGCAGCTGCAGCCTGAAAGACGAATGAACTAAATTAATTTAAGGTCCTCAAGGGTAGCTTCCATTCTTGAAAGTAAGAGGACAAAAGTTGGATGTTTCTTCGAGAGATTAGAATTTATTGTCTGCAATTATTGTTCAATGAATTATAATTTTTCAAATTTGTAATTTTAAGTTCATTAGAAAAATCTGAAAAAAGTCCTTCATTCAAATAAGAACAAGAATAAAACACTCACCAACGCCTTGCTATTTTCTTGCAAAGCCGGGTCTGGCTTCTTGGCACTCGGGACGTAGACGTTCCTGTTGGCGTCGGCTTTCTCGCCGCCTGGCAGGAATTCAGCGTCCGACTTGGCCTTCTGCTGAATCAGGTTGAGGACTTTGTTTGAAGGCACTCCCAGTCTGTCCCTGACGCTCATCCGAGTCACAGGGGGCACGTTTTCGTGCTTGCTCTGCTGATAATATTAGTAATTAGCTCCCTAGATGTAATTCAAGTCTCACCTCAAATCCTGGTTGCTTCTTGCCGTGCCAGAACATCTTGATAAACCTATTGTTAAGAACAGCCTCGGTACTTTTAATGGCGGCGTTGGCCTCGGCGTGCGTGGAGAAGGTAACCAAAGCGGCCTCGGGGTCGCCCTCAAAGCACACTTGAATGTTGACGATCTTGCCGAACTTGGCAAAATGGTCGTTAAGGTGCGTGATGTTGTTCAGACCACGCGGCACCTTCTTCAGCTCCAGAGCGCAGTTGGCCGGGAAGTGCTTACGCGGGCCCAGCCGCTTGAAGTCAAACGCCTGCTGCCCTGCCAGGTGCAGCTTCTTCGAAGGCGGAGGGCCCGTCTGCAAAGCATCGAAATCCTTTGAAAAAATACAGGGTTCCTCTTCCGTAACGAGTACCTTTTTGAAGAATTTGGCAAAAATTACAAAAAATATTAAAAAAAGAAATTTGTCACCAAAAACCCTCACAGGGTCCATTTTTGCAATTTAGCCCTGATGTTAAGACTAACTAAGAGTAGATACATTTACATTTTACGTAAAAAAATAAGAATTTAGTACCCGAAGAGATCTCAATGAAAATATGAACTAGTAATGTTAAAATTCCAAAATCCTGCACCACATCATGTTTGTTTAACCTGGAATAAAGGTTTTACCTCGGCCAGGTCGCCCTCGTACGAAGAAGACTCGCTGGGCTCGAAAGAAGTCTTTGAAGAGTTGTCAGTGACTGGCACACTTATCAGTTCTCTCTGTGGAGGAACAAAGGGGGCGCGGAGTGCAGATCCGCGGCCGGGTCCGCCTCTGCCTCGGAACGCGGGCCGGAACCAAGGCATGTTCGGCGCGTCCGGATTGTACTCTGCAAAGCAAAAGGCCGAGTCAACAAATGAGAAAAAAAATTAACAGGTTCCAAAAAGCTCCTGGAATTCGTCAAAAAATAAAAAAGTTTCTTATGTTTCAAAATACTTGGCTGCAAAAAATTGTTTCAGAGCACTCTTGCAGTATTCTTTCTTGTGCAAAACAACATTTTTGAAAGAGTGCCAGATATAGACAACAAGGGTAGTTGTAGGCGTGCGTGACGTCATGAGTTTAGTAGATAAAAAGAGTTGAAAAAACAATGATAGTCATCGGCTGGTATAGCATTAAGCTCTGATTTTTATCGCTCTATTAATCGCACGTGACGTTCCAGCAGCCAAAAATGGAAAATCTCGACACTACAGGTGTTTAGTTTTTCCTGAAAACCTTGCGTACCTTCAGAACTGGTGAGCATTTTTTGCGTTAAACTTGTACACTATTGTGATGTGAAAATGAAACACCAGTTAAAATTAGTCTATCTACTAGCATTACTTTTAAGTTATAGACTGGACAAGTTATTTTGAAAAACTTAACAGTCGTTTTAAAAATACAATTGTTGTTCAATCACGTTGTTTTTGGTACATATAGATTCTGTTTGACGAAACTAATCAATTGGTGGGTTTAGATTTTCAGAAACAAAATTTAATTATTACATTTAGGTCAGTTTAGGCCACTTTACACTACAAAAATTTTAATTAGACTAAAAAACATACTTGTATTTTAAAACTGAAAAATTCGATTTATTTTTCTTATCTAAAATTTTACCAAAAATTATACATCGCTTGATTAGTCTCGTATAGGAGAATCTTTAAACCAAGTTTCACAATGATTGGACAAATATTGTCCGTTTTTAAAAGATTATTAACATGGAAATTCCCGTAAGACACCATACTAAAGTTTGACTCCAATGCCTCATCTACAGATTATTTTAACCAATCATTTTTTAACCTCTGATCAGCACATCTCGTGAGCTATGAGCTCACCAGATCCAAAAAACACTGCCGAGCGGATACCATGGGGCCCGAGTGGCCGCAGTGGAGCTTGGGCCCAATGTGGCCATCTTTTCGACTCCCCGCACCAAGGTCTTTTATTGAAACGCCAGACATTTGTCAATAAAGCCGTTGGAAAGGTGCGAAAACCAGCAAATGGTGAGTCGGCGCCAGTGCGCCTCCCAGCCATTTGAGCATTTCGAGTCACTAAATAATGGACCTTTTGCCATCTCTGACATTGGGCAGCCAGAATTAGATCCCCAAACTGCTCAAATATCTCCCACTGCTTTGACACTCCTAAAAATGCCTTAACGGTCTTAACAATGCGAGCCAATGGGCTGCTAAGACCAATTTTCTCCTAATACCATGAAATTAAATTTCGGAAGATACGCAGGGTTATTTTGTGAATGAAAAAGGTCAAATTTCCAATTAATTCGAAAACCAGTGCCAAATTTCGGAATCCTATTGCCAATGGAAAGAGCAGAGAAAGCCACAAGAAGTGCCCTATGAAATGGAATGGTATGGCATGTGTGTGAAAAAGAAAAGTTTGTCTCGAGCCAGGTGGGTGACAAAACAAATGAAAGCACTAGCAAGGTGCGAGAGCGAGCGAGTTTGTCTCACCGGCCGAGGCTAGAGCCGTGGCTAGAGGAAGGGCAGGCTGTTCGGTTAGGACGCCGCCGCGTCCCGCCTGTGGCCTTATCGGGACAAACGCGCTGGGGGCAGCTCCCGCCCCCCTCGCGGCCACCGGCATACCTTGAGGCGTGTAAGACAGGCCGGGCATGTTGTCCACGATCACAGGGTCGGCGCCGTGGTCGAACTGGCACAGGTCGCCGCGCATGCAGTACCCTTGTTCTGAGAAAAAATCAAACAGAAACATTACCAATTAACTAGAGAGTTGTCAACTACAAAGTGGCGAGAGTTAATAACTGCCGTTTTTTCTACTTTTTAGTAAAAAGAGAGAAAAATCGAGAGAAAACTACATTTGCACACAAAACAGAAATTTCGTTTCATTAATTTGTTAATTAAAAAAAAACGTGTGCGAGAAACCAAAGAAAAACTAACCAGCTAAAAGGATATAGAAAAAAATATTTTCATGCCTATGAAAATCAATAAAAAAATTGTATACAGTTAAAAGAAATATTTAACATGTGAAATAATTTTAAAGCAACTTTAATCAATTTTGCATAGTTAAATTAAAATATAGACAAATAAAAAACAATTGCTCTAAACTATCTGAGCTAATTACTATACATTTCATCTTCATTTTATTTTAATAAAAATTACCTATTGATTTTTCTCCTAAAATACTTTCATGAAGAAAATTGAAGACGTATGATATTATAAATCTTAATTCTTTTTCAAATCTTTCGGCATTAAAATTATGCATATTCCCTACATTATCAATAAATTTTAATTGCCAACTCACCGTCAAAGTCTCTGCACCGAGTTTTGTACACATTGCCGGTGGCAGCGGTGGCCACAGTGGAAGCGACGGCCGGAGCGGCGGCCACCACCTTCTTGTTGGGCGACACGACAACAGACTGGATGCTCTGTGACGAGGTGGTCAGCCGCATATCCACGTCGCCGTGGTTAGAGTCCTGCGTGGGCGTGTTGGCGCCAGAGTTAGGCTCTGACTTTTTGGCGGTGGCTACCGGCGACTTTGACTTAGAACGATAGGCGCGCGAGCGGTGCTTGCCCGCCGGGGGAGAGTGGGAACGGTTCCTCGCCGGGGATTTGGACCTACTTCTGTAAAACCAAAAAGAAGAGTAAAAAATCTGTCCACATTTTTAATGCAAATAAAAAAAATCAAGTACCATTTTTCCCACAAGTATGAAAAAACGTCAAGGCCAAGATTTATTTAAAAATTATGAAATTAGTTTCAATAAATATTTAGTGACATAACACAGTTTGAATTTAATGAGCAATATATTATTTACAAATGCCCATTTTTCACATTTGACAGCTTTGAATTTTTATCAAAAATTAATTTAAAAAAATGCCAATATTGAACTTAAAAATATTCTTGGAGTTAGTTTAGATCGTTTAGATACATTTTTAACCATAATGAGTTAAATAATGTGGAAAAATGATTTTTATGTTGTGTTTCCGACCGGTTTCTTCCCCTGGAGTAAATAAACTCAAGCATTTTTTAAATATTGGCGAATTTTTTACTTTTTACTAACATTAAAAATTGGGAAAACTGCAAAACTAATTATGAAAATGTTTTAATCATTTGAAGTTATGTTTTCGGTAAAAGAGCTTTTCCAGTAACTTTTGACTATCCCCTGAAATAGAAGCAAGAAGTATAATTTGATAACTATCCCACCTTCGGTCCCTGCTGGCATCCCTTCTCCTGGGGGAGATCTTTCGATCTCTTCCCCTCCTGTTCCTGTCCCTACTCCTGGACCTTCGCCTACCCTCCCACGACCTGGATCGGGAGCGAGAGCGGCGTGAGGCGGGCGACGGCGACCTGTGTCTGCCTCTTCTCGATGGCCTCTCAGCCGGCCTCTTACGCTCAGACCGGTCGACGGCATCAACTCGGTCCTTCTTCGGCTCTGAGGCTTCCTTTGGCTTTTCAGGCTCAGATTTCTCCTCTTTTACTTTAATCTGGAATTATGAGAGTCGTGAGTGAAGTTATGCTCGTTTAACATCGAGGAATTCCTCACAGAAGGTCTCAATTCCTCTCGGAATTCAGTTTTTGAAACGATATGCTCTTCTATCCTCTCAGGGGAGCCGCTGGAATTCATGGCTAGAAGTTCGTCCTCCTCATCTTCCTTGCTCTCCCCCAGGTAGCTTTTGTTGTTTAGAGCCTCTAGCAGGATTTTCACAAACGATTTGGTTTCTGCAGATAATTATTACATAATTAGAAATTCAAATATCATGTGCGGGATTGAAAAAACCTTTTTGAAGAAAGACGTCAAGTGAGTTTTCTATGGAGGCCTGCAGCTCGGGCACCGGCTTCTCTTTCTTGACCAGAGCCAACACATACTTGGCCAGCGCAACTGGGTCTGCATCGCATCTGAGGGGGGTCGACCAGAGTTAAAATTAGTCCAGCTCAAAAATATTGGGACGAAGCCCGGAAGATAGGACGCTTACAAAGGCCGTAGCTTTTCTGTCAGCCACAATTTCAGCGCCTCCTGATTTTCCACCAGCATGATGTGTTCACCCCCGCGATGGAAATTGCCAGAGTCACTTGCTAAACTGTAGATAGGATGGAGAAAGTGCAGAATGCGTGCGTCTCACCAAAGCACCCTTTCGGACCGGCCACTGGGGTGCGTAGGGGAAATTAGGCCAACTTAATTGAACAACAGGCGCTCGCGGAAAAATAGTTTATCAGCTAGAAAACTCGCGTATCCGACACCTTCACTGCAGCTTGGGCAAAAAGTTCGTCATTTCTGTCATATGGAAAAAACAACACCAGCCATTTGCAACGCGCCTTTACTGACCCCTGGCGGCTAAGGGCCAGAACAGGCCACAATGACCAGGGGACGGCTTTACGCGAGAGCAGCAAGGATTTGAAAAAGCGCCATATTGATTTTTACATTAACCTGGATCACAACAATGGTATTTATGATAAACATGACGGTGAGTCTTCTCCTATCATTTGATAAGGTAAATCTTGCCAAAATAGCTGGTTGTTCATAATATTCAATACAGATGGCGTTATGGTGTTTGAATTAGAGCTTCTAGAAGAACAAAGAACACGCCAATTCACAAGGGGCGGCATTTATTTTTAAGGCCTGGGATCTTTTCGACGATAAGGGAACGGCGACGTTTCAAATCTTTAATTTTGGTAGTTAATGTTTATGGTCAGCTTTGGGGTCTGTTTAGCCTTTATGTATATCTTTTAATTTTCTGTCACAAAAAAAATGCATGGAGGTGGCAACAGTTTAATTTTTTTCCACTATTTGGAACTTAATTTCCTTAATTTAATTAACATGCAAATATATCACATACTGAACTTTTTCTTTACGTGTCTTGAAATGAGTGGAAATACAATAAAAGTGCAGAAAACGTTAAATAAAAACAATTAATAACAACTTATGGAACGCACTTAAGGGATAAAAAGAGCTGTTTTGTTCTCTCATATCCGGCAGAGCAAATTGCATGGCGAGTTTATTATACGTGTATAATTTCATTGAAAGCCGCTGACAACAATTTGTGTGGCAAAGTCTGCGTGAAAAACGCGTCCACACGCACAATTTTGTGTCATGAGTCGGCCACAATATGTAATTTAGTTCGTTCACAACAATTTCGCGAGTCAGTTGCGTTTCGTTGTCTGATGCGTTTTAAATTAAAAAGCAGCCCCCAGGTTTTTTTGTGTAGAAAACGAGCTCAATTCATTGCATTGAGCAATTGCCCGACATAATAAGTCTTTAATGGTTTCAGGCAGTGACCGCAAAGAAGCATTTTACTTCCCCTCTTGGCGGCCTGTTGGCGGCGGCCGCCGAGAGCAGCGCGTTTGAAATAAAAGGACCTAAACAAAGCCATAATCACCCATTTCCGACACTCATTATAAATCGTTTTTCATCCCAATGCAACCAACTTTTGCTTCCATTCTCCGAAACCACGCACGTCCCTTGTTTTCTCCTTATATTTTTATTATTGTGTATGTTTGTCGAGAGCGCGAGATGCCGTTTGATAAAAGCCAATAATTATCATTATCATTGCACTGTGCAGCATTTTTCTTTTATCACCGCCGCGCATCTCGTGCTTATTTGCCTGCGCACTATTTGCAGCGGCGGAACCACAGGGGTTTGATTCTCCGATTTGATGCTTATAATTATTTCTCCCAAAACCAGAGTTAAATCTAATTTTTGGCCAAATTCTATCTACGAAAATATCATGAATAAAATTAAATTTTTAGCAAGGAAAATTTTCTTGAATAAATTGAATATTTATAAAACTACACGACAACACGAGTTTTGTTCTTTTGACGAAAATTTTTTAGACCTCTCAAGCAATGGCATGAAATTAGTTTTTGGCTGTGCTGATCAAGTGATCACTACCCAAGGGTCAAATTAGGTTAACTATACTGCCGAATCGGTTAAATCACTCTGTCCACGATTGACAAGATGTGCTTAAAAATGGCGTTTTTCGTTTTTTGAACATATATTTAGCAACTGATTCTAGAGAAAAAACGGCTCTTTGGCGGAACGACGGCAGTGCCACAGGGACAAAACTTACTTACTTTGCTGGCTGACTTACCTTCTCGTTTGACTCCCGCTGTGACGCTGCTGTCGCTACGTTAATGAGCCAATCAGTGAACCATTCTCTCATTTTCGCACATTTGGCTGATATAGGTTTAAAAACAAAAACCGCCGAGATTACAGTTCATACGTTTCCGCCGCAAATTTCGGCACATCGTGTCGAATTGTTGACCGAGTGATTCGGCTATCTATAACCTATTTTAATCATCAGGATTAACAATTTTTTTTGTTTCAAAAAAACTGAAACGAATTACTCAAGAGGGTAAAATAGACTAAAACGTTTACATTTTTTAAAAGAAAACACAGCCCTAGTAATTACTCAATTTTAAATTGCTGGGATTCCCACATCAATGACTCTAGCCGGAATTTCACGAGTGAGAAAGCAGCGAAATTGCTGTCAAGAGGCACGGTGATAACTCGAAATGCGTTTTATATTCGACTATATAAGAGAATATAAGAAGTGTCAAAAGAAAGGAAGATAAATTGCCGCGAGCACGCTACTAGCGTTTCGCATCTGATATTAAATAAATTTATTTCTTGCTAGCGCAGGAGGAAGTGCAGAAACGGCGAGTGCACATCCACCGGCCGCAAGTCATGCAAAGTCCCACGTCGCACCATTCAGCATTGTGTTTGTGTTGAGTGAGTGTGCGATCCGTAATTTGTTTGTTGAGTGCGCGATCTACAGGCAGCAAATAAATATAAAACTTACCGCTATTCAATTTCATGCATAAATCATTGTCAATTTAAAATTAATTCATGTCACAGGAAACGAAATTATTAATTGACTTTTATAACGGTAAGATTTTAGCTGCATGGAAATCTCACAAGGAATCCTGGATATCCTGGATATCGACAGAAATTAAAAGTAATTTTTTGCATCAGATGTGTAGATTTGTATGATATTATTGAAGAAAATGGACAATTAGATGTTTCTATCAAAAGCACCATTGATTAGCTATTGTAGGCAAACCTTAGTATAGGGTCTTATGGGGGTTTCCGTGTTAATTTTCGAAAAAAGGGTTTTTCCAATCCTTGAGAAAATTTTCAGTTTTTCCAAAAAAATATTGTTAAGTCCGTAACTCGAAAGCATTAAATAGTAGATAGAAAATTTTTGACTGATTCATATATTAACATCACAAAAGTGTAGAGTATACGTTCGATGTCCCAAAATGTATGATATATATTAATATGTTATAGGAGTGGTCAGTAAAAACGTAAAATTTGACTTTTTCAAGCACATTCCAACATGAGCAATGCCTTGTAATTAAATTACCGGGGAAACACACCCCTCTTTCAAAATTCACATGAATTCTCAGTGAGAAAGTCAAATTTTACAATTTTAACGATCAATTTTGTCAATTGAGAGCAATGATATTTGTAAGCTGGTTATTTCATTTATATAAAATTATCTGGCAGCTATGCAAACATTTATTACGATGAATTTCATAGGGATATATTATACGGAGAGGATAAAACGCAGACTAAACCTCGAGAGGATTTATCCGATTGCCTTGATCACTATTCATGGGCTGGGATTTGCAACGACGGGTGGCTGTTGATCTGATATTATTTCCATCGCTCCGACCTCCGGTGCTCGCTCTCTGTTATAATACTCGCATCCTTAGGACACATTTCAAAACTCGTCTGGCCGCTCTGGCTTCTAATGCAACTAATTTAAATGCATATTTGACGCAAGTTGTGTGTGCTTGCAACGCAAAAGGTGTCGCACACCAACGATATAATGGGCTCGTTACGTACTTCGTAATATTATAACTTACATAAAATATATAGTTGGTTATTTAAGCTCCTGATAACCTCATCAATCTATTGGCCAATTCAACATGGGAATAATGAGTGATGGTGATGATTAAACAATGTTTTGTCTCCAAAATGTACAGTGCTTGACCACATTTTCTTGGCAGATTTCGATTCCTCTCGACGAGATCTATAATTATTCAACAGTGCGTATGACACTTTTTGGGAAACCTTTTTTGTTTTGAAATAAAATCAGATTTCAAGTAGGAGACAAAATTATCACCATTTGAAAAACGTGCTAACTTTGCAGCCACATTTCTCAAAAATTTAGGTCAATATTGGCTTCAGCTGACTGCATTGACAACAAGGATTTTTCAGGATTACGTAGTTTAAATCCTCTTTAAAAGTTTTGATTTATAAATGTGCTAATGAATTGCAAATTAGAATGAATTAATTAATTTCTTCCCTTGAGAGCATTATTGGCAATCATTTCGCGGATGGGTCGGTTATATTTAAATCGCGTCTGCCTGCGTGAAGTGGTGTAATTTATCGGAGCACAAATTTAATTTGAATTCGTTTACAATGAAGTTTCACGCTCGGCTGCGGCGCCCGTTGCTCTCTGCTAGAGTGCCTTGTGAGCCGCGCGCATTATAAAACGTTTTGAAATACATTTAATTATTTTATCGCAATGTTCCATCGAAAAGCACGCATGTACGCGAGCACTCGAGCGCGACCCCGCCGATTTTGATGAAAATTTTCGTTATTTATGTACGTTGTACAAATTTGCAGCAAATCTCGTCAGCGCGTGTACTTGTCAGGAGTTGAATTGTGCGTCACATTTAATTTGCGCTTCCTGAACCGGTATTTTAGATCTGCCGTTTATGATACTGTCAGGTTTTTACACTTTCCAGCGCTTTGTGAGTTGTGAGTGTGACAAACAAACAAAAGTTATTTCCATGCGCATAGCCGACAAAACGGGCAGAGCCGTAAAATGTCATTCTATAAGCAATGCAGCATTTCATGTGTGCAACAATGCCTGCGCCAAACAGGATCATTTAAACAATGCAGCAAAAGAGAAAGGGATTCAAACGCGCTAAATTAAAAGCATTAGAGATTTGTGGCTTTTTGCTCCAATTTTTTTATATTTCATCCGAAGTTCAAGAAAAAGAGAAAATCGAAGAAGTTTTGAATTTTCTTACATTATTCAATGGTTTAGCTCTGCGTTTAATGGCTGAGAAAATGAAACCTTTAAATTGATGTTACGAAGAAGATCTACGGTTTTTTCTGAGCTTCCAAAACCATTGTCAGACAAAATAATCAATTTTAGATTGCTTCACATGTTGGAAGCAAACGACGCGACTTATTAAAAATAGCACAAATTCAATCTGACAAATAATCATCGCTCTTGCTCAATCCCAGAATGCAAGTAGTGTGCTAAAATTCCTACCAAAAATTGCTAATTATAGATAGAAAATAACATTTTTTAGCACAATTTCGCATAAATTAACACATTTTATGCATTGTTCCATTCTTCATGGGGTTTTGAAAAGGGGGGACACTCTTTTACTGCTTTAACTATTAAGGGGATATCATGATGCGTCGAACAGTGGGCAAGTTTTGTAAATTTGACGGTAAGAAGCTTATTAAGATTCGGTGTAAACGTGTTTTATTTCATCCATGCAGCGTAATCGAAAACAGTGTGACAACTAAATCTAACGACAAATAAGAGTCATATTAACGAAAACTGCATACCGCTACTAGACACTCGTATTCATGTCGCATGATGTACACGCTGAAACATAGTTTCTGGTTGACAAACACTACAAATTCCGTATAGAGGTGCAAACAAAAAAATGCACGTAAATTTTCGTTTGGTGCAAAAATGGGGTTGAAGGGCTGGCATCCTTATATACACTACTTCGGCTATCTAGGGGAGGTTGAGATTAGTCTAGTGGTGTGTGGTTTTTTTAAAAATCTGACCACTAGAAAGTTGAGATTTGACATTGTTTGAAATTTGAATTTTTATCTATCCAACTTCATTTTCGCGCTCTATACAAGATCGCAATATTTTAATAAAAAAATCTAAATCAGTTCAACGTTATCCAAATTTTTGTCCTGCGAACAATTTGAACCGATTTGGAGAAAACTAAAAATTCCAAAACTCGAAATTCAAGTGCCTGTAAAACCCGCAAATGAAGAAAGTTTGAGTTTTTTCAAACAGGGCGTATTTAGTTCCAGTAAAAATTGCACATCAGGCCTTGGATGGTAATCCATCCGTCTCGAACTTAATTTATTGCGTATATATGTTTTCCGAATTTAGATATAATACGTAAATGAGGGGTTGAGAGTGTGCAGCACTGTATGGTGTAACAATTAACATGCGGGTGGGCAGCGATCGAGGTGTGAACGCAGAGGCGACAAATTGGAATTAATATCGAGTGCTGCTCCCCCGATGAGAGCGCGAGGGGGCCAACGCGCGAGCGTATTATTTTACGCATTGATAATTTCATCGCTTCAGCTTCATGATTGCGTTGTTACTCGCTTTTGGCACAATAGAGCGTGAAATTTATTCCTAAATGCAAGTGCAGGAAATAAAGTTTGAGCGCTCGAGAAGTTTTAGTAATTTGCTGCTATTTTGCAAATTGACGAGTTGCTTAAAATTTCACGCACTGACGGTCAAATTGTATGTATGAAAGTTTCACTCATTAGTGTAAAAGCAGTTTAACACCCTTTGCAACGCTGCTGTTCATTTTGAAAAGCGGCCGCGCGGCGTGAGCTCATTCGCCGGCCGGCCGCGGCCGGAGTCAATTTGCAATCGCGCGCAAATGGCAAAAGTTAATTAAAATTCCTGCAGCAATGCGTCTCTAATGATAAACAACAAGGTTATTCGTCGCCTCGGGCCGCGGGTGCTTATTAAAAAATTAAATAAGAGGCGCAACAGTAGAATACAAATACAAAAAAAAAGATCCAACGCGTGCACAAAGGGTCAAATTAGTCTCGCTTTGCCTCGAATTAATTCAAACGGGGGCATAATCGCGTGTGCTCTCCCTTTTTGATCGGCAGCAAAGTAAAATAAATTCTGCGCGTGCAATAAAACGAGTAATTCGCAGTTTGCATGTCATGCATTTTACTTCTGCGCAGGAAACGGGTTACGGTTTGTTTCGACTTCCGGTATTCCGCAGCCGCAGCATCAATGCCACCCCGCGCGCACTTGCTTTTTTATTTCATTTAAATTTATATTGTTTGCGTTAAAAACATAATCTCTGAAACGCGGCTCATGAATTTCAATCCGCAGAGATACATTTGATTGCTGCAGCACACTGAAATTGAAATGCACTTTTTTCGAGAAAATTTTAAATTCATGGTCGGTCGACCGCGCGATTTATTATCCTGCGCTCCCGCTTTTGTTTGGAACGTTTAAAATACAAATCGCGCGCCAAAGAGCATGGCCTGGCTTTTTTCAGCTTGAATAAAATTGAATAATGAATATTATCTGCATTTGTGGAGGCGAAATCTTCACTTCTGGCCAAGCACTGCACTCAATTAATTATGCTAGCTGCCGCGCCAACGAAACTTAACGCGCGCGCTCGCGATAAGTGAATGTTAGAGAGGATGGAGCTGTGTGCATATGTTCCTGCTTTTGGGTGACGGAATTTAAACCTCTCCTTGACAGTTATTATTTCTGTGTGTGGATGGCAAATCGCAGAGAGTTGTATATTTGACTGAGTAGTATTATTTTATTTATGATATTGCAGCTTTGTCAACATGATATTAAAATTCCTAAAGTGATACTAGAATTAACCAAATCATTTGGTCGAAAACTCGACAAGACGTGCCAAAAGGCATAAAAATTTATTTTGGTTTTTTAATCCAGCCACAAGAACGTCGGCGACCCAGCAGAGAAAGGATGAGCCGCATAATATTTACTTGGTTTCTCTGATTGGCACTAATGGCCTAAACATTAAGATCAAGACAATTTAATGAAATGTAAAAGCTGACATTTTTTTTTAACTAAAATCTAACGTTGATGTTACTATAAATCGATTATTAAGTGTTTAAAATGCGCCACCCAGTGCAACGTGTGGTGTGTGTGTGTGGAGCATAATTTAAAGTACAAAACGCGCGAGCCGGTATAGAAACATAATTTTCCAGTAGGATGGTTTTGCCGCCGCCGCCGCTTTTGTGCGTTCACTCAATACATAATGTTTTACGTGTGCGTCTGGTCGGCAAGCCATATGGTGATGTCACGCCACAACAATTAGCGCTAATTGTTAGAAACCACTGCCGCCAGTGAGTGCAGATAGGCAATCGACGTGCAGCAGCTGAAGCAAATTCAAAACGCAACAATCGACAGCAATAAAAGTCATCCGATGGGAAGAAATTTAATTAATTGGAAAATCCCAGCATCAGAAAGATGCACAATGGTTTGAAATAAACACTGTCAACGCCCAGTTGGCATATGAGTCCTGAGATTTGAACGAAATTTTAACCCTAAAACATTGGACTCAAAAATTCCTATTTAACAGGGACTAAAATTTTGCGGTTTTTTTTTCAGAGAATAATAATTTTTGCCTAGATTGAGGTAGATTACATTAAATTGCTCTTAAAAACGTTTTACATCTGACGCCACACTCGTTGCCCTCGGTAACCAACTTCGTAGGTCAAGGCCAAAAGAATCAGGCTGAAATTTTAAAAAAATCTGGCACTCTGATACGTAAAATGTCTAAGATAGCCAAAATGTGGCCCACAAACGTGGCAACAACGTACTATTTTTTAAGATAATCGAGGTCAAAGTTAAAAAAAAAATTGTACGGTAAATTTTTTTCTAAAACAGGCCATTTTTGAGCAGATTTGTAAGGGGACTACAAGCCAAATTTGTTTGAAAATAACTAATTTAGATTTTTGAGGTCGTAGTTGGGGGGCTGAGACTTACCCCCTGTGCCCCGGAGGAGGAATTTTAGACTTAAATTAACTTGGTAATAGAACAGCATTCTTGGAGTCGTTTCATATGATTTTCGACACAAGAATCTCAATTCTGGACTTAATTTCATCGTATCTCACTCCCTTTACCGCATCAGATAACACCGTCTTCGAAGACAGAGGTGATCCTTTCTAATAAGAGGTTGATTTACCGCATTTATTTTTTTAAATGAAAAGATTAATATATATATTAATCAGGAAATTTTACAAAACAAAATTTTAATATTCAATTCAATCAGATTTTATTGATGTTTTGTCATGTTTTAACATTCAGAGTGGCGCGCATTTCATACACATATTTTTGCTGCGAAAAATATAGAACGTGTCCATGCATCAGACCAGTGTGATTTTTGTCTCTGTAAAAAGCGGCAAGGCATGAACGCGGCGCACAATGCGGTGTCTTTTGCAGCATGAAAAACGTTGCTCCTTTTCTCTCTCTCCCGAGCGAGTGGCCGATTTGAAGGATGTGTAGCGGAAAATTCCGACAAATTCGTGTGTGTTAAACTCTCTCTGCTATTTTTTGGAGTCACATTGTTCACGAAATTGCGCATTTATTTTAGCTTAGCGAATCTTTTGTGTGCGTTTGAAAGGTGTGTGAATTCGAAAGTGAAATTAGATAACTCGCGTTGCTGCTACTTATTATATAAAAGAGGCAGTGAGTGGAGTGTGTATTATGACGATTGCCATTATATGTACGTGCAGCGCGTCTCTCTTTTATGCTCACTTTGCTTCAAATAATGCTGAAATTGCTTGCAGGCTATGTCAGCTACTGCAGAGTGTAGCCTCCAAAAGTGACATTTTTGCTTCGGGTTTGTACAAAATGTCAATTGTGGCTGACAGTGGCAATTGAGAGATCAACTTTTGAACTTTGCAAATTCACAATTAATAAAAATGACATACAACAATTTTAATTCATTTTACAAAAGGGAAGCGCATACTATTTTATCCGAAAATTACGAGGATTTTTCGCTACCATTCGGTATACATATAGTTTGATAAATATATCATACTTTTGCCAAAAGAATAGTTATTCCCTGTTATTAATGATTCGCTAGATCCAAGCGCCCTTAATCATGGAAAGTTATAAAATGTTCACAAATTTCAACCTGCCTTAATCTCTTGAAAAGTTGGTCGGATTTCAATAAACTTAAAAATTTTGGAATTAGATCTGCGAGAAAATTGAATGATGTGCGTGGTTTTCATACTATTGCAAAAGTCTGAGATATACAGTTCCAAATTACAAAATTTTCCAACAGAAACGTTTGCTCTGGGAAAAATGCGAATAATAATATATAAATGTAAAAACGGGTTGCATAGTATACTATATGAGTATATGAGTATAGAGCTTAAATTTTCATCAAATCAAAGGTTAATTTGTTTTGGTTATTCAAAATTTAGATTTTCTTCAACTAAAAAATGCCAACAAATTAATCATTTAAATAATTTTAAATAAAATGAAATATTGACTCTTGACATATTGGAATTACATGCTCACAAAGGCATGACAACCAAAACAAATTTGCTTTTAACTAACATGAAGAATTTCATTAAACATCAATTCTGATAATTCTGTCAAAAAAATATTACATTTTTTATTCTTTCAGTTTTGGGGCTACACATTTTGATACAGTTGTCAGTTAATAAAATTATGACTGATCATATGAGAATTGATCAAATTATTTATTTATTTATAGATTGCGTAAGAGGAGCATGCGTGAGGAGTGAATAAAGTTAGTAGGGAGGTAGGGAGTGAGTAAGCAAACAAAGTGCCTGTGTTTGATTGCTTCTCCTAGACTTACAATTATTACAGTTCAGAATACAATTACTAGCAACTACAATTCTGCTAGATAGTGTTAGGGAACAACATATTAAAAATATTTTTAAGTAACATTTTAATTCCTCTTTTTAAATAATAAAAACAGTTTAGAATTTGTCACATATTTAATATTATAATTATGTGCAGAACTTCTCAAGATTGTCACGCGTGATGCTGTCGTGCGACTAATTGTTTCTACTTAGCACTTTGATTAAATTGCCTAGATTCCATGGAAGAGAGCGAAACAAGCGAGGTGACAAAGCCTGCGAATTTCTCAAGGTGACTTGCTCTATGAGTCAGTTTCGAGGGGGACGCACACGAAATTCCTGAATGAAGACTTTCATTCAAAATGCTCTATATAGCTATCGGCAATTATCTCAGTCGAGGAGGTGACAAGAATGCGACCTGGGTGGCTGACTCTGCTGACGGACCGACCCGATATTGAGTGTCACCAAGCCGAGCCGAGCTGGTGATGCTTGCCATGCTGACACTAATCCCCAACTCGCGCGCACAATCTCATGGGGACGAATATTATATTATATATTAAACACACAGCTGCTCAAGGGGCCCCCTCGGCGCGCTTTGCCCCGAGAATCACGGGGATTTTATAACTGGTTTTGAGCGCAATCTCGACCCATTGAACAATTTGGCTTGAGATTCTATTTCTTTGACTTTTTGGGGCGAGCAAATTAAATTTCATAATCGGAATTGAGTGAAAGTTTTGTTTGTAAACAAAATTTTGGGTCAGACTCGGCCCTCGGAACAAATATTTGACACCAGTTGTAGATGCGACATTTAAGCAGAATATTTTTTCCTATATTAAGAGGATCGCCGATTTTGATGATTTTATTGTGCTATTTAAATTGACCGATTTGCCAACCCTCGAATTTTCTGTTTTTTTGGCTGTTACGAGCATTCTTAAGACAGATTTTAAGTGGACAATGACTTAACTTTGTTCAGGTTGATCGAAGATCAAAATTCCTTTTCTAGATAGTCGAAGCATTGTGTCTATAAAGAGGGATCGAGCTACCTTTTTTACCCTGCATAACGTACAATTTTAAAAATTCTTTATTGTTTGCACCTTAATGCGCAAGGATTTTATTTTTTACCACCCACAAAAACTGCGTACACTCGTCTTGACCATTCCCTTGATATCCGAAGCAGTTTAAGGGTGTCAACCCATTTTTCACCCTATCTAAAATGTTAAAAATGCATTTTTCGCAGGTTAGAAGCAATTAACGCGCGGCTTATTAAGTGCGTAAGAAATGTCAAAATCGTTTAAATTCAATTTAAAAAACAATAATTATTCCACTTGCTCAATCCTAAAAAGGCTTAATTAAAGCATAAAACTACCGCTTTTCAGCGTTATCAAGGGTCAAGATAATCTCAATACTTTTTATCAACCCCTAAGAACCACTCTTGACGGTTAAATCTATCATTTAAAATTGTTTATTTTTATAGACAACTATATTTTGTATTTGTCGCATAAAACAATTGAATCGATGTTACTTATTTATTTTGTTCAATTCATTGTTTTGCATGGTATAATTACTTTTAAACGTTAAATCATAAAATACGAATGTTGAATTCATTTATGTGCAAATGTCATGCGATAGAATATTTTTGCAATATGAAAATACGATTTATTGAACAAAATCTGACTTCTTCTAAATTTAATCATGTGTAAAGTAAACAAAATCACTTCATGAAAACAGGTCTTCTGAACACCTGAATGAAACTGTGCCCGCGCGTCGTGATTTTGATTCCTCACTAAAGCGATCAGGTTTTCTATCATCCCTCTCTTGAAACTCTAGAGCGGGCGAGTGCGGGTGGGCCAATCAGTTATTTGATGCCTCTCCATTATATTAACCATCGCGTTTTGGGCGCCGGCAGTGTATTTTATGCTTGGAGGGAAACCTACCTGTGTGCACGGGGGAGCGAGAGTAAATTATCATTAAATTATTAGTGCCACACACCTGGGCCCACAACCGCATCTCATGACTTATAAGTTTTGCACCGACCACATCCTCTCTCGTGCTCTCCACTCGCTTCCAAATTGGATTTTCAGGGGGTTGACGAACGAGCATTTTTACTGGCTGGGGTGTAATAATAGCATTTTTTCGCAAGAAATGTTAAATTCAAGAGGTCATAAAGTTAGTTTGTTGAAAGATAAAAAGCTGTGTATTTTAAATTTTAATTTACCGTTATTTATTAATTTCTTGAACAGCAAACGAGAATCATTTTCCAAGAATAAATAAATAAATTCATACCAAGATGAACAGAAGTGAACAGTTTTTAGCCTGTTTGGTTAGTATAATGTTTATAAATAAATTAAAAACTTTTAAATAACAATATTTATTGCTTTGTAAAGAAATTAAGTTGACGTAACATTTGTTTAAGAAGTTGCGTTAAAATGTTCATATTTTCAACTGTTCATTTTGCAATAATAGTAAATAATGTTTCGAATTTACAAAATAAATGCATACAGAGATTCTTGTTGCTAGTTGTGTTTTTATTTTCTTTTTCTTCTCTCGTGGCAGCGAAAGAAGGAGAACGAGAAGTGTGTGCGCTTGTATTTTATTCACACCTAAGTACAAACGACGATTTACCCCCTCCTCGGCGCTGCGATCAAAAGGCTGCGCCACTTTGCTGGTAATCGCTTTTAAAACTAGCATTTCTCACTATTGGTCGCAAAAAACGGTCCCTTCTTCCACACTCGATTTTACTTCCTGTTATCCCCTCTTTTAACGGCGCGCCGCCGGCGTGATTGGCCGAAAGGAGGAGTCTGGGCAAATATGGCCGCTGTCTGACGGCCCCGGCGGCTGCGGAGGGGTGGGGGAGGGGGCTCCTCGGTGCTGGCTGCTCGCCGGGCGCGCCAGTCAGTCAGCCGCAGTCGGTGCGTCTGTTTGTTCCTCCGTTAGTCCGACAGCAGTAGAGGAGTGGCAGCACGAGTGCGTCCGGATGGTCTACGACTAGAGCCATGACCGTGGACAACTCGCTGCGGCGCAACCCGATCACCTCGAGCAGCAGCAGCAACAGTAGCGTCAGCAGCAGAGCCGACAAGCCGGACACCGTGGCGTCCGTGAGTAAGGACAAGGCCAGGAACGGCCAGCAGGACGCGTGCAGCTCGGACGACGAGGCCGAGCAGGTGTCGCCGTCCGCCGCCGACCTGCACCACCAGACCAGCACGAGCAGCAGCAAGTCGAGCAAGTTCATGATCACCGACATCCTGTCCGGCCGGCGTCCTGACCCGGACGCCGTCCACCACCACCACCACCACCCGCTGTTCGCCCACCCGATGGACCTGCAGCCGCAGAACCTGTCCGTCCGCTTCCGCGGCGGTGGCGGCGCCAACGCCGGTTCTGCCGCCGATCAGGCCCTGCTGCACCACCGCCTCATGGCCGCCGGGGGCCCTGGGGGCTTGCTGCTGCCCCCGCCGCCCCTGCACCTCTTCTCACCGCTGCACCCGGCCGCCCTGTCCGTTCACCGGCCCGCCGGCCTCAGCCCTGGCGGCAGCAACAGTCCCGCCCCCTCGGACCACAGCTCTGGCGAAGACACCGGACACGACACGGACAGCGGTCTCCCTGGCGAGAACTCGTCCGTCTGCTCCAACGGTGAGTCCCCTTTTTACTTCCAAATTTCATATTGTCGCATTCGTAAATTAAAAGTTTCTGGAACGAAAGACGGTTGAAAATTCTTGAATCTCCACAATCCTCCAAAGGAAAACTTTCAAACCTTCTTATAGAACTCCATCTCCTATCTCCTTGTTGTGCAAATTAATTCCTCTCGCCGAATTTGGTGCCCTAGATCAAGGTCAAAGGTTTCTACTACTGTTAATTTTGGATTATAATTTAAATTCAGGATTTTGGAATTTTGAAAATGTGCTCTACAGTTGTTCCATGATATTTTGTTAACTTTAGTGAAAACTTCAGAGTGGTGTTCTTTTTCCTTGGAGAAATTCCGTTCCAAAAATCTGTAAAATCACGAATTTTTCGACTTTCGTGTTTTGCAAATTTTGTCAACTCCGAATCTCGAGTTCTAACCATCAGAATTGCAAAAACTACACACATCATTATAGACTCGTCTCAATCTTCCCTGACCAGCTGAAGGGTTTAGGGGGTGCTTACCCTCCACCCCTTTTAACCCCCGGTCAAATTTTAATAATAGTAAAAATGTACTACACTAACTATATATGCCCCCTCCTTTGGGGTGGAGGGTGAACGCCTACTAAACCCTTCAGCTGATCAGGGTGGATTGAAACGATTCTAACGGTGTGCAGTTTTTGCAATTTCGATGGTTAGAACCAGAAATTTGGAGTCGGCAAAATATTTGAAATAAGACGAAAAGTCGAAATAATCGTGTTTTTTGAAGATAAATGAAGTGCAAAACAAAAATGAACACCCCTGCAAAATTTTAACACATTGCTGGGTTAAAAAAAATTGAATTCTAATAATTCTACTAGTCAAATATTGACCATCCAACTGTGACCACTTTCAAGAGGTAATCCTTTCCTGCGATTTGACCAAAAATTCAGCGATGGGTAAATTTTCCTCAATGCACACCGTTTATTGAAACATAAAAAAGGCCTCATTGGTTGCGTTCTTGTCTTATCAAAAGTACCTGGAAGTGTTTCGACATACGCGTTCGTTTAGCTATCTAAATTGGAGGAATTTGAAAAAACTTGGCACTCATTTCCGAGAAGGCTTGTTAAATTGCCGTCAATGCGGGTGACAATTAACACACACAAACGGCGTAGAATTTTATAAAACACGAAAAATTGTGAGTCACCCAGCACGCGGTGTTGGAAGTAAGTTTTCCGCGTTTAACTGCAAAAATGATTTCTAGGGAAGCACACAGAATTAATACTTGTTTCCGCCTGCAATCAGCATAGGGAAATTTGTGCAAACTATATCGGAATGTAGGAATTCCTCGCGAGTTGCACGCACGACATTCCCGACCAGCCTGCGTGCTAAACGCTGCACTCGGCAAACAATGCGGAGACTTTAATGCACTTTGCACAAGTTCTTTGGATGAGAAATAATGCAAGGTGTAAAAGCAGTAGCACTCACGCACTTTTGATAAATTGTTTTAAAATTACACTGATAATGGGCCATTATGAATATAAATGATGCCGCATTAAAACACAAACATCGTTTAAGAGGCGTGTGTGTGTGAGTGTGGACGAGTGAGTAATAATCCTTTGAAATGTATGCAAGCGATAGATTTCGGGCGATGATAGAGAGAGGAGGATGATGCGGTGTGTGTTATTATCGCATCTCGGAAGGCAGAGGGAACCCTTGGCCGCTTTTATTATTGTTGTTTATTCTCACAAATTGTCAAGTACATTCATGTTAAAGCAAGTAAAGCTTTTAATTTCGGCCGTTATTTATGCGGCACGTGACCCTTTATTTCCCACACGCTTAAGCACTTTATAATTTGGCGTGGAGCGAGGGTGTGCGCGCCGCTGAGAGGGGTGATTGGCCCCCGCGATCACACCGCGCAAAATAAATGCTGACTGGCACAACTCGCGCGGCATAATGGGCACTAATTGCGTTTGGATCTGCTCCCGCCAGCACTAATTTATTGCTCCGCAACATTTGTTTCTCAGGCTCGCGAAGAAATTGATTTTGAAATGGGGATCATTGAGAGCTGCTGGGAACTTCAGGATAGCTAATATAGGTTGAAAAATTTTTAAAAGGAAAAACAATTCTCTTTGGTTCTGGGTTTGTCAAATCACCCACATTTTTATTAGAATTGTCAGTTTGAAGCAATTTGTTGCATTTATTTTGTTTTTTTCCTGCAGTAGAGAAACTGGAGAAACTACAACTAAATTTTGTTTTTTAATAATTACCACTTTATTTTATAAAAAATGACAGCAAGTTGAAATTGAAATCTGGCCAGAAAAAAAAACAAAATAGCACAGAGAAAGAAAGAAATAAACTCGGAGGTAATATGAAATTTAAAATTTATGAATGCGAGGAACTAATTTTAGGATGGTTAGCTATTAGTGAACTTTTGTAAGGAAAACATTAAAAAGCATGATGCTTTCGTACTGTGCACAGCGGCTGTTTCGGCACCGCACCGCAGACCTCGGTTCAGCGCAGTACTTTACCTCCAAAACAAAACCATAATGCAGAGAATTGTGAATCAGCGATCGTCGGAAACGTCCTGCTAATTTACTCGCATTGCTGAACAGAATCAAAAGGAGGGACCAGTGATTTTGCACAGTAATATGATGAGTAGGCCGGACATTGTTCAACAATATTGCTGATCCAGAATTCTCTTTGGTTTTGAATTTTGTTCATTGGAGACTGCTGATCCTATAAGCCTTTAGAGTTTGAAACAGCTAACTGTTAAAATACGATAACATGCTATTTAATTTTTTTCCTTTCAAAATTTCATTGCAGTGTAAAATCCCGAATAGTTTCCATGCAGAGTTTATTTAGCCATTCGTTTATTTAAAATTTCATAAATTCAAACAGCTTGTCGAATGCAAACTTATATTGATATATAGCTCTCACATCCAGTCAAAACTTGACTGTCTCTAACAATTTAAGTTGAAAATTTTGTCTTTAATTTATTTTATTCGCCAAAAAAACAGCTATTTTTTAATGCAAAAAACCGTCATTGCAAGATTGCATTTGAATGAGTGTGCAAACCTTGCTTTGATGAGAGTTTGTTTTTATTCACAAATTTAATTGGATATAGCTAGCAACTTTTCCGCTTCAACAATTTTATTTTATTTTTCGTTTAATACGTTATGTGCAATTTTATGAAAAACTTTATGGAATCTGCTCATTGTTAGCGAGACGAATTAAATAATGTTAAATTTCATCAGAATGTATTGAATCTGCCATGCTTATTTTTATTGACTTTATATATATGTTTTCATTTTTTTGTTTATACTTTTATGTGTACTGAAAAACATAACAATTTTAATAAAATAATCAATTTTATTCATGTTAAATTACTAAGTTGAAGAAGATTTCATTGCTGTTTTTTCCGTCCGGGTTTCCTCTCGTCCAATTCACACACGTGGAAGGGGCAGTGGGGTAAATGCAAAAAATCGGCACGTCTCTTCTCCTTATTTGGCCGATAATGCGCGTCCATGGCATGGCCGAGCAGAGGCAAAGAGGAGCCGCTCAATTAGAGGCCCTTGTTGCTCTCTCTCACTCTCGAGTCGCATTATTATTTATCCGCTTGTGATGATCCCTGCTCGAGCCGGCGTTATTCTCCCTCTTGACAGAAGTGAAACTTCATCGTTTTAAATAGCCGACCGGCCGGGAGCGCACAATGTATAATAAAGTCCTCTTAACTACTGGGCACAGACTGCCGCGCGAGAGTGAGTGCGTCAAAAGTAGAGACTCGCGCTTTAAAAGACGCTAAGTGCGGCCCATAGTAAAGCTAACAGCCACCAATTTAATTTACTTTTCACGCGCCGCGTACAATAATTATCATTGTATAATCGGGTGTAAAACTGCTGAGCAGCAGCAGCAGGCGTGCCCGATGGTTTCCAATTGATAAAAAAGTTCAACGCGGCGACATTTGATTGGCATACTGCTTTTTGTAGCAAAACGGATTATGACACTTCATCGATATTAAATTCCAGCCTGTTGAGGTTGACGAGTGAAAAAAGAAAACCGAAACACGCTCCCCCTCGATCTCAGTGCTGGAGACTCTCTATAAATAAAATTAACAGCTTGAACCGCAGTTTTGCTTCCTGGACAACCTTATTTTAAAATTAAATCAGAACATGCAAAAGAAACACATATTGCATATATCGTTATAAAGTTTTTACTATTTTCAAGGGGGTGAAATATAGCAATTTGGGGAGAGGGTGAGCGCACCCCTTAACACCCTTCAGCTGGTCAGGGGAGTTTAAGACGAGTCTAACAGTGGGTGTATAGTTCTGATGGTTAGAAACCGATATTTGGAGTTGACACAATTTGCAAAACACGACAGAGTTGAAAAATTCGGTATTTTAGCCGTCTATAGGCAGAGAGCTAAATAAAATTAGTGGCTCGAAAATTCGATCTATTCAAGTTTAATAACCTCGGCGGTTTTTGACGCGTTCCTTATAATTTTCCCAACAGCGAAGTACCCTCTCGGAAGTGGGTGTTTTAGTCTCCTTTGAAAGGCAAAGTCAATATTCACACAGACACAAAATTGATATGTGCTGCGTCTTCTTCTTGGGCACACAATATAATAAAGAAGGGCACATAAAAGATTGAGATAAGGCCTATTATTTGGCGGTCAACAAAGTGAAATTAAATCAATAAGGCGGCGGCGTGAAAAGAAAATCGGCTACCGAGCGACACAGCACTATATCATCCTTATTATATGTTATGAATAAATGTTCACACGGTTCAAGCCGAATTTATGCTGATTCACGCGCCGCATAATTACGCGCCGCGAGCAGAAGAGAGGAGGTTAAAATTGTATTAGACCGCCGCGCGTCCATCGTCATCTCCTCTGATTCGACACAATAATGCCGATTGCGACTGGTCGATTGGCGTGAATACGGCTTTGTCATCGCCTCGAGATTTATTGGCCAGATACTGCATGCGTTCGCGGCTGGCAAGTGGCCGCTAATTTGCATGCAGCACGCGAACAGCCTCTTCAACCTCGCGCACACAAATGCGGCCAGCTGCGCTTTTTTCAGCAAAATATTTTTAGATTTTATACATGGAGATGAATTAATTAATTTCTTTACTGCCGTCCTTCAGGGTATGAAATTCGATGAAATTTTGCCACAACACTTCTGTTTTGAAAAATTTGCAAAAAAAATCATGAACTATTCTGATGAACTAAGAAAATCACACTTTATTTGATTTGTCTCGCTGAGCGGATATACTAAATTCGAAACTTATTGAAATGCGACTAGCTTTTCAAAAAATTTCGACAGCTTGAAATTTGTTAAAATTTTTGACTGGTTAATTATGGAGACGAATAGAATCTATAGCCAACGAAAAGTAAAGGAACTATTCTTCTGGAAAATTTTCAGCATCTCTTATCAAACACTATCAGATAGCAACGAAAAACCACTACACTAAGATATGTTCAAATATCAAAATCCTTTGTGAAGAGATTCAAGCATTTTATTTTTAGAATTAGCTCGGGTTGATTTCTCTATATTGAAAAACAGTTCACTTGAAATGAACTGAAGCGAAAGAACTATATCAGTTGCGGTGAAGCACAAATGCCGGTCTTAAACGCGATTAAGCTCAGAACAGAACTGCATAAATTATCCGCGGCAGATTGAAACGAGAAATGAAGAAATTGACTTGCCGTGAAACCGCAAGGACAAACAATCGGCCTCGAGGTGAATTAAAAATTATTGCGCGCATAAATTATAGCTGACAAATTGAGGTTGCTCCAGAAGGTATAAATGATATATTAATTTGTTTGTTTGATCAACGTGAAAGGGTCGCGAGCAGCAAAAGCAATTGTTCAATGAAAGCAGCAATTTTATTTATGTGCGTGTAAAAGGTGGAAAAAGATATTTACTGCTTTTTGCTTCAAAAGACAGATCAGATATTATTTAACAAGATTTCAGGCACGCATATCACATCATGGTATTTCCTGAGCGCCCTGATGGCTTCAAAAGGGTCAAATTGCACAAAATCTGAAAGCTCGACTAGGGCGATCCAACGGTGTGCAAATCTTGCTGATGGTAATTAATAAAATCGATCGCTCGAGGGCTACATTGATATGCCAGGGTTCGATTTCTGACCTGTTCTGGTGGTCCTCTTTCACCTCAGCCTGTTCCGAGGGTAATTTTGATTTTCTACATTCACTTGAACTTTTATTCAAAATATGACCCTCTTTATCTCAAAAACTGAAAGTTTTACCATCCTGAACATTTCTAGGCATGTTGCACATACATTTCATCTTGTTCTTAGAAATTAAAAATTAAAGAGGCTTTTTCAGATGTTCAAAATTTAGTAATAAACTATAAAATTACTCAAAAATGAAAATTCCGAAAACACTTTTGCAAATATCAAGTTGTTGGCCGTATAAATAGGCATCTTTTGGCACAAATTTTGACGTTCTAGCTTTATTGAAACTCGAGATATTCTCAATTTTGTAAGCTCCGAGAGGCTAATTTTCATAGATTCCACCATGATTTTTAGGAAAAACATTTTCCCGTCAAACTCAGTTATTTCGACAGCTAAAAACTTACCATAAAACCAAAATTGTAATCAATAAAGCGTTGAAATATAGCAGCCCATATCAAATTATATGACCTTTTTAAAAAATATTTACCGAAAAAATTAGCAAACTGCATCAATTCGATAAAAATCTTAACTCTTTGATTAAAATAGGAACCAATAACGAAAGATATTTTAGGAAAATGCTGGTAAGAATAAATTTCAGTTACACAAACGAAAACCGCAGGAAGGTGGCAGGGAAATCCGCCGCCGCTGCCGCCAAATGACTGCAACTCGGCAGCAAATTGAAAGCGCGGCGGCCTTGGCGCCGAGAGCAATTGTACATAAATGAATAGAGTGAGTCAAGACGCGCATTAAACACTGCTTTTTCATCGCGCGCCATCATGTTTTTGTGCCGGTCACTTATCCTCGGTTCGCAACAAACGAATCCAATTTTCGAGTGGGTACTGCTAAGGCGAACAAAAAATATATTTATATCCCCTTTTGTGCATCCAAAGTGATGTTATCAAAACTACGAAACGCTGAGAGTGAAAACTGTTTTGATAAATGCAAAGTAGACTCTGTCACACGGTTTATTGTCAAAGCTGAAAAGGTGTCAACATCTGCTGCCTCACAGATTTAATCGGCCCCGCAGCACAGCCAGATTTCGACGATTGTGCTCTCGCTAATCCGATTAGTCAATGAGAGAGCCGAGCACAGCGTCGATTCTATATAATTGTCCCGCTTTATATCATTGTTTACTCTGCGGCTCCCACATTTTCCTATAATTATACCCAACCGCTTTCAATACCTGTGGACAAATATTTCCGTGCTGCTTTTCTCATAGAAAAGCTTCCAATTTCCACTTTTGAATCGTTTTGCCTTATAGGGGAGGCAAATAAAGGAAACGACTCCCTTTATTCAGAGTGACTTTTCGCCAAACAATATTTGTCACTCACTTTTGGGTTGACGTCAAGAGAAGAATGCACGCTGTTTGCTCAATGAAATCTCAATTTTGTTACCAGAATGCGAGGGACAAATGATTTAGGCCGGCTTAACCATGAATTTCTTTATATATAAATCAAAGTGTATATAATATTTTTTAAGCGCCAATCATCAATTTAATAAAAACTTTATTAGAAGCTTTTGCCATAGACTTTGATGTACAAAATTGTCTAATTTCATCAGCCCTATGAATTTACACTTTTGCTATCTAACTCTCAATACAAGGCCAAACTAGTGCCCCTTAATTCTTCGATAAAAATAATATTTTTAAATAGATCAAAGATATCCAAAAGCAGGAAATATCATACTATTTGAGG
Source organism: Cloeon dipterum (assembly GCF_949628265.1). Lineage (NCBI taxonomy): Eukaryota > Metazoa > Arthropoda > Insecta > Ephemeroptera > Baetidae > Cloeon > Cloeon dipterum. Next base: position 17,446,290 of record NC_088789.1, read on the forward strand.
AAACTATCAATTCAAGCGTTACAAATAAATGCAGACCCTGACAGAAGTTGATTTCTAAATTTATGCTTTAATCAAGGCGGAAATTTGCGGTCTGCGGACAGGTTTACGACTCGTTTCGAACGCCATCTTACAAATTTATTTTATCTAAGCTGCTGGTGCTGGGCCAAGAGGAAAAAATTGTAAGTCAATTAAAGGCCGCAAAGCATTGAAAAGAATGCTCGGCTGCAATTAAACATAAAAATTGTACGGCACAGAGATTGCTGAACAATTCATTGTAAAAGTGTAACTTTGGCATCGCGAACAATGCAGCTTTACAGCTTTCATCAGACACGACTGCCGTTTTTTTCCAGCACACATCCGCAAAAACTGCTATAGGACATTTTTATGGCCAATCTCTTATTTTAGCACGTAATATAAAAGCAGAGTTTTATTGCCAGAACGACGCAACGACACGCGGTTAATTCAGCCGAATGTATATAATTGAAATGTTAATTTTTGAAAAATTCTCGCCAGACCTTCAGTTTCACGCAAAAGACGTGTTTTGCATCTTTAATGCGCCGCCTTTTATTGTGTTACACGCGCGCGGCTTTATTATTATTTTCTCTTTTTCCTTTCGTCGAGCGTGTTTGTGAAAATTCGCCGCCGGATAATTATCGGCGAATGCTGCGGAAAATTTGCATGAGCGGTACAAGTGAAATGTTTTATCGCTTCTCAACAGAAAATAATTTTTCTCAACAACTGCTGCTTGCTTTTCATGAATAAATTTTTATGCAAAGGCCAAAAGTTAGAAATATATATTTTTTAACATTTCAAAATGACTTAATTTACTCTTCCTTGTTTAATTTTAAAAATTAAAAATATAAAATTTAAATATGTATATTCCAAACTGTTTTCTTCTTTCATCAATCTCTTCGCCGCCTTTGGTATTGCGACCAATAGGAGGGAATACGGTGACATTTAGCCCAGAATTGTGTTTCTCGAGGCGATAAACTTATGAAACGACACCACGAGTTTTGACCAAGTTAATTTAACTCAAAAAAATATTCCCCCGGGGGACAGGGGGTAAGGTCTCAGCCCCCAACTGCAACCTCATAAAAGTCTAAATTAGTTATTTTCAAATAAGTTTGGGTTAATTCTTCTCGAAATCTAGTCAAAAAAAATTGTCCAGGGTGCAAAAAAACTTTTTTTTTAATTTGACCAGGTCACCAGGGGCAAATATATTATTTTCCATTCAAAGTTATTATTCTTTGAATTAATCCCCCTCTTAAAAATGTCGTATAGCACTCGTTCTGAATTGCTTGTCAATACATACATATATTTTAGAATAAAAATAGAAAGCAAAAAAGGCAAGAATGCTTGTAAACTTTGAGCCCCTGTAAAATAGTCAATTTTTAGGCATTTTTGCCAGATACTTTAGGATGCGACATGAGGATTACTAGGCAACCTCTCCAGCAAATTTTGTCCAATTCTGAGAGGACTAATGCCAACGTGGTGTCGATACAATAATATGTTTTATTATCTCATATATCTCTAAATAATTCTGTGATTAAACGATAAGTTATTTTCATTTGATCAAAGGCTTGCTTGTTAATAAGATTAAAATTATTTTGAAACGTCAAAACGCAGCTGGGCTGAGCTGTTTAGTTGAGCAATAATCAATCCGTAAAAAGGCTTTCCTCCCTCGATCAGCCGACCGACAATACTGGGAGTTGCTGCACTGACTTTTTATTCCAAATCCGCTGTGGATGTTCGATCGCGCACAGAGCTGTATGAATGGACCGATAATGGCAATTTGTGTGCAACGCAGGGGCGTCATGCAGCATTAGATGCACTGATGATTACGCAGGCCCGCGTTTTATTATTGTTGTCAAGTACATTTCGTGTGCAAGCCGCCGCCGACACACAAAATAAATCAATCGCAGAATTTTAAAAACGGCGCCGCTGCTTTGTATGCATGGATAACACGGCCCATTAGGCATCGCCCTTTTTACTAATCGACAAACAAAAAAGCTTAGTCACATACAGCAGCAACGAACGTTTATTGACTGCGCTGAGCGTACATATAGACCAAAATATTTTCCTGCTAGCTTTTAATATCGAAAATGCATTCGCCGCCGCGCGCGCACATTTTCATGCTTTATTATTTATTGATACATTTCGACTGTCTGGGGCTTAGTATACTTATTTTCCTCGATTCCACGGAACTGCAATTTGGGAGGAATTTATAGACCAGTCATGAAATTTTAATTCTGGTTAATTTTTATTCAATTCATGGAGACTGTTGTAAATACTAAGACATTAAGCAAAAAATCAAGCAAATTTACAATTGTACTTTGAGCCGACATTTATTTGTAATTTAAAAAAAACATAAGGGGCTGTGGAGAAGATCTTTATAATTCAGCGGCTATGATTGCTATACATTAGAGCAAAAATCTTGGCAAATTCAAAGAGCTGATGAAATTTGAAATATTTAAAATTTTAAAATATCCTAGAAATTTTCCCGGAAAAGCCTTTTTAATAAAATTACTCGAATTACCCAATTAAATAAATTGAAAAAGCCATAGAAATAAGCTAGATTTTATGAAAACCATCATACAAAATCAAATATCTATTACCATCACATTACAAGCCGTCACATTTCCGCACGTGATTTTCCCAGGCGCTCTTTTGTGTAGGAAATTTTGGAACGATCGCAAACTTTTGCAAAAATCACACATACGTTTATTCATCTCAATGAGCAGATTAAAAAAAATGTATCGTTTATTGAAATCCGACCATTTTCAAGAATTCTGGTAGTTCTTTAAAATTACAGAGGCGTGTGCATCTGGCGAACCATAACCATAAACAACGGGAACTCTTCCTTTGGCAAATTGTCAGTTTTAGCTATAGAGATAAATTTGTCCTAATAGAATGAAGGCTTTTTCGAGAGAAGCAAATCGATATTAGAAAAATAATATTTTCTGCTCTCGCAGCATCGGCGATCGCAGCCAAAGCGATGATTAACGAGCGGTGCCCGTGTTTGGCACTCCCAATTTGTCGTTGCTCTCGCATTTATAAGTATATTTTGCCTAATGCCGAGGTGGGCAGGCCGGGGGCTATTAAAAATTCACTTTGTCCCCGCGTGTGTGGCTGTTTTATATTACAGAAACAGGTTACGCACTCTAATTGCTGGCGCGGCAGCTTCTTTGTCAGCAGATTGGGATCTGCTCTTTTCTTGTTTTCCATTTAATAACGCGAGGACACTATTAGCCGCTTCAGTAGCGAGCCGCACCGAATAAAATAACACGGCCACGGCTGGATGGAACACACCCACATTGTGACACGACTTGGCTCTCAGGAATTGGGCACAAAGCTATGGGGCGCACAAAAGCTTGTCCCGGCAGCTAGGAGCTCATTAGCGCCGCAAAACAGATTCCACGAGAGGATATTAGGGTGCTCTACTCTGCACCACCGCAATTCCGGTTGTAGTTTAATTCTTTTGGAAATGTCTCGAGTCGGCGAAATAAATTGGCATATACTGGGGTCAAGCAAACTTGACGAGTTTACACCAGAAATCAGTCTTTACTAGTGGATTGCTGAAAGACAAATAAATTGATATTGAAAATTGAAATAAAAATATTTCCACAGAATATATATTTTTCGGAGTTTATGGGACAATTTTGGAAAACTTTGACACCTCAGTGTTCTATATTATGTTCATTTTAGTTTCTAATTAAAAAATTTGAAATTAGTTCCGGATATTGGAATTTTGAAAATTTTCTCCCTTTGAAATGATGTGTGAAAATTTTGGAGTGGTTTTCATTTTTGTTTCCGAGACATTCCTCTTTAAAACTCGAAAAAACACGGTTTTTCGGACTTTTTCGTGTAGTTTTTCAGTTTAAACCGTCAGAATTGCCAAAATTACCCACTGTTAGACTCGTTTCAACCTCCCCTGACTATAGCTGAAGAGTTTTGGGAATGTTAACCACTCACCCTAAAATTGCAATAATATTAATGCTCATTAAAAAATTAAAAAACCTTTTAATCCGCTGGAATTAACGTATGACAAGTAAAACTTAAAATACACAATCCTAGTGAAATTGAAAAGGTCCAAGACAATGACATCATTAAAATCGCCACCTCCGCGTGGCATCGTATGTGTATGTGTGTTTCGCCGCCGATTCAAGCCCCAGCATGACAGAGAAATTGATATTTGCCCAGGTGCTCAAGCAGCTAAATAACAGCTTTCGAATGGGTGCTGTCGTGCACACACAACAATTGTTTATCTTTCGCGCCTCCATTTATTAATAATAATTCAATTATCGGTGACTAGAATGTGTCATTACGCGCTCGACTTTGATGTCGACGCGCACCAATTGTCCTCGTATGTTTATTTGCCAAATTGTGTTTGCTCTCTCGCGCCGATAAATGCCTTTCAATTCCTTCAACATTAGAGACAAAAAAACAATTCTGGTGCGGTTATTCTTGCGTGCGTCATCGCGTGGTTTTGTGATTGATTGGAGAGCAAACAAAATTAAATTCGTCTCTGCGCGGACACAAGACTTATTGAAATAATTTCTTTGTTTCACAACTTGTGAATATTTTTTTCGGGCTGGAATTGTACAATTTTGAAAGAAAAAATATGACATGCAATTTTAAGTTTTAAAGTGTATCGTTACAACTAACAGAATGCTAATTAAAATTTCAGACTGTGCCAAATTTCTCGAACGGGTTCTTAGTGGTTTTTCTCTTGGTTTGAATTCCTCTTGACAAGACAGAAGTATATATGAGCTAAGTTTCCCTCCTGGCATAAATAAATTGGGATTTTTACAATAGAGAGACAGCACTCACCGCCTGATAAGCATGCAAACTTTGCGGAGCCGATTTTCTTAGAAATTCAAACGATATCAATTTGGGAAAATTTTTGCTCTTTCCCAATCTTTCAGAAATATTTAAGGTAAAATTGATCAAATTGTGCTGTACCTAACCACTTTAATCGACAAGCTCTAATAATTATTGTCATTTGCTGGATGGAAAAATTAAAACAAAAGAAAGTTTCACTCAGCTGAAACAATGAAGAGCAGGGGCATTGAAACGATAATTTACAGTATATAAAAATTTTTGCTCTCGACTCTCGGCGTTGAGAGTGCATTTTGTAACCGCCAAACGCAATGAAAATGCGATTTGGAGAGAGCACTTGAAATAACACACAAACATAATGACCCTTAACTCTGACTGATGGCAAAGGGGGTTTCACGATCCGACGACGAGAGCACACACATAATAAAATAAAATTCAGCAGCCACTCTGTATGCTCTCTCCCACTTCCCGCGACGACGTTCAGCTGCCGCTGCCGCGCACACGTATATATAAAATTGACATAACAACCGTCGCACCCCCTCGGCTCACAAAAGCAACCCCTGCCTATTGTATCATCATTTGTCTGTATCAAATCGAGCCGATTATTATTAGCACGTGCGCGTCAAAATTCGAGAAATTTGCTGCGGTCAACTTGGCGCATTGTTTGCGGTCTATGCACTCTCGAAATTCGAGCCCTGGGAAAGGGCGCAGAAAATTGTCTGCGTGTCCATCGAGGGGACACTACTTGACCGAGGAGAATTTATTCCATAGAGACTTCAACTGTCGCGATCGATGGAAATTTCAATTGCAGAAAAGCGTTTTGACTGGTTGCTTTCTTCTGTGCGAAATTTGGCGGGCGACGCGATTAAAAATTTGACATACCGTGTCTTGAGCCTTCTTCTCGGCTTACTGTAAATGTGGTAATAGTATTGTGTTGCCCTATTAAATTTATTATATCGCTGAGTGAGCTGGTGTGCTCAGTCAAGGGAAACTCCAGCTCGCATCTCGCCTCGTCTTGTTTTTCTCATGCGCGGCGGCCGCAGATTGAATTACGATTTTCTCAAAGGGCGATCGAGAGAGAAGGAAAGGCTGCCAACATACCGCACCGAGAGAGCAGCGATATGAAAACCCAATTCTCATATCACTTTCAAACAACTTATAACACACCACTTTATGGCATCGCGCGCCAAGATAATTTATATTTTGCGATCAGCCAGCAAACTCAGCCGTTAATCAGCTCCCCTCTGGAGTAATTATTAATTACACCAGATTGATTTCCTCACGCAACTCGTCGTTCGCAACCCGATCCAAGATTATTTATAATTAAACTGTTTTTCCTCTGAATTGTCGCAGGCCACCCGACCGAGGAGGGCTCCGGAGGTCACCACGGTGGCGGGCTGACCAAGAAACAACGCAAAGCCCGCACCGCCTTCACCGACCACCAGCTGCAGACGCTGGAGAAGAGTTTCGAGCGGCAAAAATACCTCAGTGTACAAGATAGAATGGAGCTGGCGGCAAAACTGAGCCTCTCGGACACCCAAGTCAAAACTTGGTACCAAAACAGACGGTGAGTTCAAATATGGAATTTTGGAACCAAACATTATTGTTTTGCTAAAAAGGATGACAAGACTGCAATGGACAGTTTGAAATAGCAAATTTTCTGACAGTGCCGATGTACTCCTGAGGGTCAAATTAGGTTAGAAAGCCAAATCATTTTTGGTTGACAATTCGACAGGACGGGCCGAAAATCGGTGGAAACGTAAAAAAACCGTTACTTAGGCGGGTTTCAATCTGAAAAGTTCGACAAGAACCAATCAGAGAAGTAAGTAGTTGTTCTATCTGATTGGCCAGATAAGACGGCAGCGCCACAGTGACAGCTAAAGAAAGTAAGTGAAAGGCAGATCAACCAGCCTGGTCGCTTTTGTTGGCTGTCACTTTGGCGCTGCTGTCTCGATCTAATTGACAGACCAGCACCCAGTATTAGTAAAACAGTTTATCATAGAGAATAATACTGCGTTTTTCCAATTGGTAACCGCGGTGACTCAGACCAAAAACCACCAAACCAACGGGTTTTAAACCAATTCACTACCACAAATCATGCTATCACAAATCATGGCTGATGTAGCATATTATATTAATCTTTTCTTATTTTGACGATGGCAAAAAACATTAATTATTAGACATTTCTGCTTTTTGCAAATCTGAGCGTCTCGAGCGGTGTGTACACGGCTGCTTCAATGTCGGAATTCGATTTTGCGACGCGCGGGATGCATTGCAGCGAGGGTGACAGAGGGAGAGGGTGCGCTGCAGGGGCTGCACACACACGTAGCGAAGACGAAGCGCCATGCAAATCGAGCTGGCAGCGCAAGATGCCCTAGCTAGCTATTATTCCGACGCGGCTACACACAAGAGTATTATGCAAATCACGCTTGACGCCTCAAATAGGTTTAGCTTCTCAGCCAATGAGCTCGATTACCACGTGACCACGCCCAGTTCCCCGCAGCAGAGCGAAAGAGGTGAGAGAAGAGCGAGAGAGATGCAGCGCAGCTCGCGAAGTGCCACTCGTAGTTGGAAAATGGGACGAAGGGTTAATCTTTTCATCTGTTAGGATATGCTTGTTGCGGAACACACTTTGTCAAATGTTTCACTGAGATGGCAAAAATTCTTCCTATCATTTGAACCCTTTCTCAAAATTTATTTTTGAGGGATTGAGAGGAAACTAAAATCAATAGCGTAAATAAATCTGAATTTAACTAGACTGTGTGTTTTGAAAACACAGCACTGCTTATGGTGGAAATAATTTCATTTTATATTAGTCAATTTTGCTATCCCATAACCAACTAGTCCAAAACTTGACAGTTTATAACATTGTTGTCTTGTATCAAACCTTCTAATTTATCAAAATGCACGTCCTCGTACTATATTTTCTCATCCTCTGGATCGTCAGATTAATAAATTGGCTTAGTTGTTAGTGAAATTAAATGGAATATTTGCACGAGGACCCGGTGCAGTGAGTCTCCTTTTCGTGCAAATTAGCATAACAATCGTCTCTCGTGAGTTTCATTCACGTGGTGCCTCTGCCTCTCTCTTGAAAAGCATTTTATTTTTCTTATTTTATCAATCGCAAATGCAATCGAAACGAAATCTCCTTCTCGGCGGCGCAAGGTGCCAATTACGGACACAAATGATGACGTGGCGAATTTCAAACAATTACACATTTTCATTTTATATCTCTCTCGACGCGATTCTCTCTGCTTCTCTCTCTCTCTCTCTCTCTCTCTCTCTCTCTCGCTCTCTTTCTCTCTCTCGCGCCTATCGTGCGCGGTGTAAAAGTCGTCGCTCGCCGCGTTTCTCTTTATACATTTTTTATCAGCGCCTTTGACTGCTGCTTTTATTTCGCTGAATGTTTCCTGTTCCTTTAGCCCTTTAAGTGCCAGATAATTACCGGTTGCGCGCACCACGCATATACGAAAAGCGCCGCACAGGAGTGTGCTTTTGCCTTTTTCTCTACTCTTTTCGCGTCTCTCTTTTCGCGAAAGGAAAAGGTGTGTCCGCGTGTGTCCTCAGGTCGCAATTATCAGCGTTTGCTCTGCTAATTGCAACTGCCTCCCTATTTAGTAAAGATTTCTATCTCAAATGATTGCTACTCGCAGCACGCAGTATTGAGCTGTTGTGTTGTGTTTGCGATTAGGACGCGGCGAGCCGGTCGTGTTGCCGAATGCAGGCGGTAATTATGTATGGAAATAATGCTGGCGGACTGTGCCTTGCCTCGAATCTACTCTAAAAGCGTGAAAACGGACAAGTTTTTTTCGATATATTTTTAAAACTTTTTTTTATTTCAATTTATTCTTTCATTTAGTAACGTATTATATCACTGGAATTTAATATTTAACACTGAGGGTCGAATTTAGATTAAGTAGCCAGATCATTCGGCGAGAACGTAAAAAACCGTTACTTTTGCGTTTTTTGGTCTTGATAACCTGGCAAAAAGCGTTACTAAAGTACCAATCAGAAAAGGGAGTGTTTCTCTGATTGGATGCGCTGGCCTGTGATCGAGACTGCACATTTTTTTATAATTTCCTCTTTGATGGTGGAGCGTTTATTCTCATGGTGAGTCTCCCTTCTTGCAGCATTCGGGTCAATATCGATTGATGCAAATTTCGCTGCTCCACTATGCACAAAGTGGGCGATTACTTATACGCACACACAGTCTATATAGTATATATAAATATATCTTCCTGTGCGTTGCTTTCAACCCTCGACTTGGCCTTCGCCCGTGATCTCATGCCAAAGACTTCTTTTTATTCTGTTTGGCCGTGAGTTATCTCTTTGCAACCATCTCCCCAATTTGATTTCCCGGCTTCCTTCTCCAAATATTTGCCCGTCTGTCTTTTGTGCTCCGATATAATGCGTTCGTTTTATTTCCGAACGCGCGGCCGGCGCAGCAAAACGCCGAATCGACATGCAATATAATCCGGTGCGGCGGCGAGATTTTACGATTGCATCGTGTGCTCAGCGGCCGTTAGATCGAGGAAAGAATGCTAATTTACACCGACAAAGGAAGATGATTCCGCTATACGGCGTCCGCCCGCTCTTTTTATTATGTGCACGACAAGAAAAAATGGCAGCCGCGAGTAAGAGGTGGAATTATACTCGAGATTTATGGTCGCAATTATTTTAAACCAACCATTAGGCAGCAGTTTATTCATCTAAATCTCGCCTCGCATTTGCATATTCCCTGCCCCTGCTCCAATCGGGACACACACGTAAACGAGTTTTTACTTGCCACGCGCGTAATGCCCAATAATGACGGACCATTACCGCACGATAAACGACTCGACTCCAGACTACTTTTCCCTTCAACGGGGCGTTCGAAATTGTGCAAATGCTGCCCCCTCAGGTTAATTGATAAATAATGATTACGTGAATGTCCAATTGTTCACGAATTCGTTTTGTTGTTGAGCGCGGATATAAATTGCACGTCGGCACTTTTCATTTCGCGCGTTGCTCAAACCGCGAATTAAAATGCCGAGTGAAAGTTAAGCGCGGGCAAATTGGCCTTTTGTGTATGGCATGCAACATAATAAATGAGGGCACACACGCGTGATGGAAAAGTGTCATTTGTTCAACTGTCGGCATATGTGATACCTAATTCCCCATAAAAATTTTGTTCTTTACAAAGACGGCAGTATATAAAAATTGGAACCAACAATGAGCAGTTTCAGGTAAATTTAGAGTCACATTTTTGAGTGAAACATGATTTTATTTTTTCAATGTGATTAAGGTTCATGACCAAAATGCGTAGCCCTGTAGTTTCATAGTGACAATCGCGATAGTTAATCTATAGGTGTTAATCTTAATCTGTTTTTGAATACGTTTAAAAACTGGCTCGAAGCCGCTGTACCCTACGTGACTCTTAAATTGATAATGTGAAAAAACATTAATGTAAAATTTTTCTTGTCCAATTAATTTTACAAAGCACTCTAAAAGGGTAGCCAAATGGAACCATTTGAGGTCAAGTACAACCTTCAGGGTTTAACCCTGACATGACCTGGTGTGTCAAAACTCGAAAAGTCACTTGTCCTAAGTCATCGAGTACGATTTCATTTCATCGGTTTCCGACTCTATGGATCTCAAATTTAGTGTCAGAAATGCTAACAGGGATTCCCATCCGCCAAATTTTATATGCTTGGCCATTTGAGGACATTCAAAGTCGAAATATAGGATTTTTTTAAATATTTTATTGTATATTGTATTGAAATAACTTAACAGATACAAGGTTAAAGCTTGTCACTAATTTGATCTCATTCCTTGATATTGCAAAGAAAATTTTCATGATTTAATTATGGGTCTAGAAACAGCCCTAAATTTTCTGTCACGTTTAGGTAATATATTATAGCGTTCTTCAAGATAACATTTTTAAATGTCAACAAAATTTAACTGTCAACCAAAAGACACTTCAACTCGACACTCGTGCATTTCAAGCATTTTTTCATGCGACACTACTGAGCAATTAAGTTTTTATTCGTTTTGTCAGTCGGTTGGTCGACTGGCGCTGATAACAATTATTACACTGCTGAAAGGTCGTGAAAAATGACTGCTCTAAATTTGTATTTGGCTCGTGTGTTGCAGGACCAAGTGGAAAAGACAGACGGCGGTGGGTCTGGAGCTGCTGGCGGAAGCTGGCAATTACGCCGCCTTCCAGAGAATGTACGGCGCGCCTCCGTACTGTGCATGGCCATATCCTCCGCCCCCGCCCCCGGGGCCCAGCCCCATGGCGCTGACCACCGCTGCTTCCAGGTCGGCGAGCGTCACACCACCCTCAAGTGCCAGGTGAGAGACCGAATTTCCCAAATTACCGAAAATTTCTAACCTAAATTTCAAGAAAATTCATATTTATTATTTACTTGCAATTCTGGTTTTATTAAAAATTCAAATGAATCACAATTATTATCCATTGACTTAACGTTTTCTATGCATCCGTAAACTCCAAGACTCTTAAAATAGCGTAGGATATGTTTTCATAAAGAAATAACTATAGCAAATTACGCATATAAAATAATTAAAAATAAAATCCTCTAAACCTTCTATATTGACTAAAATAAAATAAATAATTTCACAAAAAACTTAGCATTTCCCTATTAAGGAAATTGTTTTCACTTTGTTAACGGCTGGGACATTTTTGCAAGCCAAATTTTTTCTTTAATATTTAAACCACCTGTCAATGTGGAGACTTTTTTGTGCGACAGTCTTGTCATATAGTGAGCGGTGTTACTGATGTTTTGTGATTGTTGCAGTGCTTCTTCGAGTGGCGGCTCTCCCGGGGCGCCGTCCGTGGTCGATCTCTACTACCGGCAGGCGGCCGCGGCGGCGGCGGCGGCCGTCACGCTGCAAAAGCCCTTACCATATCGCTTGTACCCCAGCGCCATCGGCAGCACAGGTAATTTATATGTCTAGCTAATAGTCGCGTATTCGGCAGCGGCGATCGCTATCGCGCGCGCTTAATGCTCTGCATCAGTTTTCATTCGGCTAATTAGTATTTAATTGCGCCCGTTTTTTTCTACAAATTATTAACAAGTGGCTGTTAAATCGGATGAGTCGACGCTTTGCCGATTTTTCTTTCTCACGGCCGCCGAAAGTTTCACGCTGTTTATACAAAACGTTGCGTCGCTGACAGCGCGGGTTGAAAGCCGCGATTATTGGACGTAATTACATTGTTATAAAGCAGCACACACGTATAAAAGGAATTTTATCGCGCGCGCAAACACGACATGGAAAAAAGCGGAGGAAAATTTATAAAAGTAAGACTCAAATAAATGACTTTATTTTCGTATTCGTATTTTTTGCTAATCGATTATTAATTATCGGTCGGCGTGAGTGTCAGTGCACGCGTGCGTTTCAAATATAAAAGACAGGCCGTCTCTGTTGAGTACGCGCGCGCGCTTAATGACAACCTTTGCTCGGAAATAAACGTTGTCCCTTTTTCCTGTACGCGCGATTTTATCGGGCCTAATTTTTCGTTCTGTGAATATCAATTCGGTTTCTCTTTCCCAGAAGCCACACACGTTTATGATTGCGTTTATTTTTTATGTGCGCACAACGCGGCTAGAAACGAATATTTATCCACAAATAACGCGCCCAAGGGTAGTATCGCAATCATCTCGGCGTGTGTGTATCATTATCTACATTTGTCACTATGATTATGTTCACCTCAAAGGTGCTTCCAAACATCATATCGGGAAATAGAAGCAAACAAACTTTTGCTGTGTATTCAGACGGCATTTAACGCGTTTATTCCTATTAATTTTCGGCGAAAACTGAATTTTTCTCTGCACGGCCAAATTAATATTTAAAAGGAGTTAAAATCATCCATGAAAAAGTAAATATCAGTTAATAACAATAATTGAAATTTTTTGTTTTACTGATCGTAGAATTGTAATTAAAAGTGAGTTTGTTTTATTTTGTTGTGTGTAGGTATGACTTTTTTCTGAGCCCAGAAACGTTGCCTGAGCACCCTGATGGCTTCCAAAGGGGTTGGATTGCATATAATCTGAAAGCTCTCGAATTGGCCGTTCCAACGGTGTGTATAGATCTTGCAGCCCATCAGGTGTCGGTATAAAGTGAAATGAAATCGATCGCTCGAGGGCTACTCTGACGTCAGGGTTAGATTTCATACCTGTTCTGATGGTTTTGTCCCACCTCAGGGTTTATCCCCAGCATTTTCCGAGGGTTAAAATCTTGATATTCTTGAAATTCGACTGAATTAAAAAATATCCTAATTTTCAACCTTTTAACTTTTGTGTCTCACAAATTCACAGGCATGTTACACACTTGGGGCAATATTTAATTCCATATTTACTTTGAAAAAAATCAAAGAGGCCATTTTTTAGACATTCGAAATTGAATAACAAACTCAAAATTTATTGAAGAGTCAGTAGCAGAGCATACGGTTAAGCGCGCAATTAGTCCTACGTCCTACACATACAAACACGCACGAAAATTTGGCGAACGCGGCTAATTAATTAACGCCTGCGGGCGGTTTTTGTGTTGGCAGGAAATGCAGCAGGGGGACATGCACATCACCCTCAATTAGTGGCACCATTAGCATTAAGCTCATTAGCCGCTTCCACGTCGCTCAGTTCGCTCTCCAGTTACTACAACTCGGCGGCAGCGGCGGCGGCGGTGGCGGCGCGGGAACCGGGCCGGGAGCGGGAGCCGCCTCCGACCGCCTCCAGCGCCCGCAGCAGCAACGGCGGCGACTCGCGGCCCGGATCTCCCGGTGGCGCTTGAACGTTATTTTTATTATTCCTATGAAAATGCATGTCCGACGCCGATTCAGCGATTTTGGGAACACAATCGATTCCACATTCTTGACGCGGCGTGTTCGGCAAGCACGTTTTGGCGGTGCTCGACATTTCTGCGCCTCTGGTGAACGAATCTGAGCCTGTGAAGGAGATCTGGGGTTTTAGCAGCAAAGTCTTCGTCAGTTTTTTTTTTAAATTATTTTCCAGTTTGAGATCCAATTTTTTGATCTTACGGTAAGATTTTCTTTAGTCCTTCCTGTTATTACACACCTTGTTAATAATTCAGCCAATTATAAGGAATCGATTATGTTCCCACTACCCTGAACAAATTTATCGTTTTGTTGGTCGCTGAGAAGAAATGAGACATTTTTTACGGACGACAAAAGGCGAAAATGTATACGTTTTTGTTTTGTTTAGAAAGTCTTTGGCAGTCAAAGTAGACGAGTGGTCGGCGGCCTGGGAAATCGAAATAGTTTTTTTTTAGCAGAATTAAAAAACCATTTGGAAGTTAATGGCGTTTCTCATCATTTCCGGCGCTCCAAATTACGCGAGATTTCCCCGTCCGCCGCTCAATGTTCTCTCGTTTTTGTTTTGCAATTTTGTGATAAATCTCCGCGATTGCTTATATCTTATTGAAAAGGTACACAGGTATACAACAACGTTGGCTGAGGCTGGCTATGAAAAACGTGTGTGAATATTTTGTAAATTAACAAGAACAAACCGCAGTGAGATTTAGTTTTCCTTGTTTGAATTAAGAAAACAGCACTTAATTTATAAAATGCATGATATAAAATACAAATTGTTACACACTACTTCATTGATGGACGTGAAAGTGTCATAATTATGAATGTATGTAATTGTACGTACGCATCTCGATTTTACATTGTAAACATTTATGCTTTATTTTCTTTCTCAACTCTCGATGATTATAGTCCGATACTCAGCGCGTGCGGCTGCTTCAAGAATTAAAACTATAGAGTAAAACAGCGAAAGGAAAATAAATATTTTTATCTACAAACTCTTTGCATGCATTGAAATATTACATAGTAAACATGTACACTCAACGGATCACTCTCGTTATTATACAAAGCCCGATCCGCCGAGTTTCGAGAAATGCAAAATACCTCAAAGATATAGCTGGTTAAATTGTTTAAAGTAATTATTTGAACGGTGCGCGATTCATATTTTTCTATAAAATTATTAACTAAAGCGAGACGAAGGAGATGAAAAGTCGAAAGAGTTTGTAAAGCAACACCTGCCGGGCGGTCTCGATTCCTAATAACTAATTAATTGTCGCTGGGACATCTGCCGGTACCCATCAAACCAAATTCAAATTACATTCTATCCTACGCTAGCAATTTGCCATTACAAAAGTCATTATATGTACGATCCACTCTGGTTATGTATAGTTTGTATTAAGAGCTCTTTCGGTTCGAGAAAAATTCAGTTTGTTTCGCCTCTGTAGCGACAAAAGATGTGTGTATAATGTGAATAAAACTATTGACAACTGCTGAAAATAATAAAAAATGGTATAAACATATATCTCTATAACTGTAGACGAAATCGTGTTTCATTTACATATTTCCACCGGACTCTAATTCTCTGTGAAAAGCAAAAGGAATTTAAAAATCAAGGCATGGTTCCCCGGTAAATTTAAAAAAGGAAGCGTGGAACTGGTCAATATAAGCGTAGGGAAATGGTAAAATTTTAATGATATCTCACGGCAATTTTTAAAAGGAGGCGTGGTTCCCAGAAAAAATACAACAAAGTGTGGAACTTCTCGCAGAAGTTAGGAAAATTTAAAATTTGACCTTACAAAATTTTCGGCTAAAAATCGATTTAAAATTCGACTTGATGGTTTCGCGATGTTCAAACCTTTGAAAGTTATAAAAAAATGGTATGCATAATCATATCTCTTTACTGGAGACGAATTTGTATTTCATTTTAATTCCACCAGACTAATTCGCGGAGACATTAATTTTTTGTCTGTGTGCTGCATTTAAATGGCAGAAAACGAGAGAGAGGAAAATAGATCAGCACCTTTCATTAGGCCGGCCATCAGCGGCTCAATTTTCATTGCTAATGACACTCTGGCGAAAAGTGTGTTGGTCTGTTTGGCCCCGTCCGAGCTAGCGGCCGAGAGGCAATAATATATATGTTTAATATGAAAACGACATCTAACCAGGCCTAATCAACTCGGCTGCCGCGCTGCTTTTTACTAGAAAAAAGGTTGTTAATATTTACTTCGCGTGATACAACTTGTATTATTTATAAAACACAGCAACACGCTGGGCACGGCCTAAGCTGCTATTTGCTGGTAAAAAGTCTGGCTTTTGTGTTTCCGCTCCAGTCTATGGGAAAACGTTTGCTGGGGAACAATCTGACGCGTGTAATTATCGCCGAATGGGCCCCTAAAGGGGCGATTTTTGCAATGAATGGCAGTGACAAAAGAAATCTTTTCTGATTCGCTAAAATAATCATCATTTCAAACATCAAACACTATTGGTACTCACTCGTCTGTAAACGCAGAGACTAGAAATAGCGTAGGAAATATTTTTTCTTGTAAATGATTGGATAATATATATTCATTTAATTGCGCACCAAAAATGTATAAAAATCTAAATTATTAAAAAAAACAGTCTAGAAATTGTTTCGACTAATTTAGCGAAAAACTACAAAAACCGTCTAAAAATAAGAATCCTCTATATAAATATGGCTATTAATTTGTACAAATTACCACTTAATTAACACACATAACAAATGAAATAATTTTACTGTCTTTGTTGCTGTTTCCATTTATTTCGATTCAAATTCGAGCCATTCACTTAAAGCATGATAGTACTAGCTGAAGAAATAATAAAAATGCGCAGCCGTTTTAGGCAAAATGAAATGAAAAATAAATCAGGAAATACTGTGAATTCCAATCAATCCTCTGGCTAAATGTTCTAAATTTAATCTTTTTCATTTATTATGTAACATATTATATGCGATGATTTGTTTTTAAGGAAAATTTGAATTAAATTGATGCAGAGAGAATAATAATAATAATAATTAAAATTAACAACTTCCCTCTTACAATTAGAGATTTATTTTTTCCTCTCAAAAATGGATTGCTTGGAGACACTCCTTACACAATTTTCACAGTCACTCAAATTTGCTAGCAGAAAAATGTAATCATCGCGCAATAGTTTTCCCATTACGTGGTGGAAACGAGTCCCCAGAAGTACCCTCTCTCCAACGCGAACGCTTTCGGTTAGCGCGTATAGGCATTGTGCACGCTCCTCTCGATTACGCAAAACTCAAGTGCGTCGCTACAGTTTCAATTAAAAAGCCGGGCGAGCACAAAAGTCGAGTGCTGCTTGTGAAATTAAGTCTGTGGTCTCTTTCGAGTGCAGCTCTCGACCAATTGTGTCCATATACATATGTTACACACTCAAGTGGTGCAAAGTCGCGTTAATGGCTCACCGAGCTGCATTTTCCCATCATTTCAGCTGCCCCTGTTAATGGCTAAAGAGGGGGTGACTCTTCCACTCGGCCAAATAGCCGCGTTTGCCGCAAAATCGGCTGATTTTTCGAGTGTGCAAAGCTGATATTTCTCTCAGAAAGAAGTTAAGGGCGTTTTTCATAATTGTCTGCGCTTTGGATATTTGTTCATACTTAATTAAAAACTTTAATTTAATTTTTCATATGCATTTTAAACCTGCGAAATTTTACAATAATGTACTGGATGGGCCTATAGTAACGTCATAACATGTTGTATATCAGGAATGGTATGCCCTTTCTCACTTTTTTATCCTTTTATAAGTAATTTGTGTGATATTTAATTGAATTTTAATAAGTGAGAATAAACATCAAATAAATGAACAATTCTGAAAAGCAACTTTTGCCATTTCCTTAAAATTAGGGAAGATTTAAAATTGTCCTAAATTGTTGTTTAAATTTCTTATAAAATCGACTGAAAAGTATTAATGCTAATTTTGCGGCAAGCGCTGTCTCCTTTACTGTAAAACCACGATTTTTTCTCCAAATAAGGAAATTCGCACGCCGTTATGGAAAGATCGTGACGAGAGGAATCAAAAGCAGGCGAAAAATCATTGGAAAACCGGTAAATTTTCGGGATATTTGGTAAATTCTGAAATGAGTAGTGTTATTCAAGTCAACAATTCAAATTACTTAATTTCAATTGTCGCTTCGCATTTAATAAATTATACAAATAAATTATTCTTTTAGAATAAATTAAATTTTCTTTGACTCTGCATTTTATCAAACGAGCAAAATTTTCCATTTGTATAACGTATGTATAACTCCTGCTGCGAGGAGCAAAAGGTGTGTATTAATGCCGACCAGATGTTTTCACGAGCATGCCATTTTTAAATCGTATAAAAAGCTCGTTTTCGTCGGCTCTCAGCGTAAAAAGGTGTGCGTTGTTAATATTTCCAGCGTTTGCAGAGGCCGAGAGGAGTAATAATGGCTGCAATTTCCTGGCTGCTTGAATTAAAATGATGAAACGAGTATCACTCTCGCGCGTTTCATGTTATTTGATGTGTTCGTCGCTGATGAGCCGAATCCGATGATGAATCTGTGTTACACGCCGTTCGCAGCCGGGATGCATTCACCTTCTCATTAAGAAGGAGAACGGATCGAATCAGGGGAAGTGTGCAATGAAAATTGATTTTTTTTTTAATTCTTGTAAAGCTGGGAAGAGGGCAGGTATAATATATTTTAATAAAAATATTATTTTTGTGATTCAGCAAACCATGAAATTTTCTAGATGTCTTCTTTCCAAATTATTGAATTATTTTCGTATCTCAATGGTTTCTGCTTTTAAATATATATTATTTAAAATTTAAAACATCGATCTTATAAACATTTAAGATTAACAATTACATTCAATATTCCCGCGTTTTGCGACACGTGTCACGCACGCCTTCTTTTTGTATTTTTCCGGGGAACCACGCCCCCAATTCTTAATTACCGCGAGTTACACCTTCCTCCGGTGGTTGATGTTTGCAGAGAACCTGGTGGACGTGTGTTTCAATATAATTAATCGCAAAACTCATTAACATTTTAAATAAATTTATACAATTTTAATGACGGAGAAGCAAATAAATTAGTGCTTTGAAAAAATAATATTTTTTCACTGCCCTGTTGGCTCGGCAGGCACACATGATTCGTCTCTTTGTAATACAATATAATACGCGTTGGGCCGCTTAATATAAACTTTAATTTTTCACTGTGGCGGGGTGCTTTGGGGTCTGTGCGAGTGCGCGGAGGCAGGCAATAAGGTTCTATTATTGCCTCATTACAGGTAGCTATTTGCGGTGCCTTTGATTGCAGAGGTCATCCATTGTTCAAAGCCCAAAGCAGCCAGCGGGAGCCGACACACACACACATACAAAAAAGTTAATGGCGAGGAGTTATAATAAAAGCGGCTCCATCAGCGGGGCCTCCAACATCAATTAAAATCACGCGGCTATCTGTTAATCCAATTTCGTGAACAATTCATCCATCCGTGTTTTTTTTCGCGCGTCCCCACAGGTGAAATCGCTGCTCTCCTGAGTGAGCTTTCCCCTCATTTTTCAACCATTTTCCTTGCAGACCGACCGACCGGCCTCTTTGTTTAATGCACAAAGCGCGTCTCTAATTACATCAAAGCACCGCGCCGGTAGATTAATTGATCACTTCTGGATTCACCCGGGATTAGTAATTAGCTCGCAGGGGTAGGAAAATAGCTGCTGATTACCAACAGGTGCGCTCTTTGGATAGATCGGCTCATTTGTCATGCGGATTCAAAGTTTCCTCATTAAGGAAAAGCTCTTAACAGTTTGTTTACTCTGGCAAAATGTTAATTTGAGCACGCACATCTTTAGTTTAAAAGCAGTAGGTTTTTATAAGCTACAAAATTGAAAAAATTCTGTTCACAGAAAATTTGCTAGACATGTTTTTCGACCTCAAATTTTTTTTATAAAAATCAGTCATTATTCCTATTATTCAAACAGTTAACTCTTGGAAACCGATAACTAATCATTTTTAATTGAAAAAAGAAAGCGGCTACTTAACAGCTGAAATTTCACTTGACAAAATAAATAAAATTTTTAACGTTGAAAAAAACAATTATTTACCGATTATTCTCTTCAAAGTTAAACATAATATTTTTGCTAAGACACCAGTCAAAATATTTTAGCAAATATCTTCTAATTTTGCACATTGTTATTAATAAAAAATGGGTATAGAAAGAGAGCAGCAATAAATAGGCATAATCATTGAAATCAATAAGTCACGTTTTATCTTTTCTTTCTTACATATTAGTAACATAAGCCTGCATTACTCGTGGACAACACGAAGAGCGTATTTACGTGAGTAAAACAAAGAAACTCCATTGCTGTATAGGAACAGTTTGCGGAAAGTAAGTGGGCGCTTTCTGCACGAGTATGGCTGCAAAAACAAATGCGAGCAAAGCACGCCACGCTATCGTCCATGTGTTTTGTGTCGCGCGCGCGGTCATCGTCACATTTCGCCATGTATTGTGTCACTAATTGGCTAAGAATGATCGGCTTCCCGGAGCGGCAGACGCGATTTGTGTATCGCTCGCTTGGAAACAAAATGCGAATAGTCGCCGCTTACGAACAGCGTGCGGGAAGCCGCACTCGGCGCTGAGGAAAAAATGCCGCCGTTTGGTAATTCAGTAGTGCAAAACGCGGGCATTGCTCTAAGGGGGAAGATTTAAAGGATGTCCGCGGCCGTGCGTGTACAAAGTGAAAAATTCGGACATTGCTCTGTGGTCACGTTAAGCATCGAAATCTTACGACTGCTGCATTAGTTTTTACTATAACGCATGCAAAATGGTCGATTTTCAGCTTTAAAAGTATCTAAATAAATTTAAATCATTATAATATTGATTTAAAGAGATATAGAAGGAACAGAATCGTATTTAAAGTTAAAAAAGTTCTGAATTTCATCGTAAATAATTTATTGAGCAAGCTTTAATAAAGTTGTACTCTTTTTATCAAAATTTTAGGTCTTGATAATTTAAATATTTAAAAAAGGCAATTTTTATCCAATCACAATGAAATTTGGTATGCAGACTCTCCTTGACAAAAGGCGAGAATCGTGGATTGATGTTTATTCCATTTTTTAATCTTTAAATAAACCTTTACGATTATTTGCGTATGAGTCAACTTTTATATAGCAAGTAGATCCTCAGAAAATAAAATATTTTAAATTGTATGATTTGTAATGACTTTTGAACCATGTTCCATTATTATAAACATCTATAAATGGTAATATTTTAAATTGCTTTTTAAATTTTTCCCAATAATTTGTTCCGTCCGTAACTCGGTGACAATTTAACACTATGGATTCATGAAAACATCACAATGAAAACATTTGAGGAAATAAATTTGCAAAACACTGAAATGAAAATTGAAATCACTGAAATTTAAAGCAGATTGTAGTAAAAAAATTATAACTGAGCTCACCCTCTATTATTTCCGTTGAAACATTCCCTGTTATTTTATAAAAAATAAAAATAATGCAGAAAATGATAAGCGACTATCTTGGAGTGTGTTTATGCAACCGGTAGTGCAATGATGAGCAAAGGAAATACGGCAGAAAAAAGCACACGAGACATGCCGCGCAGCCGTAATCATAATTGCGCCAAATTACACTCGGCGAAATGCAAAAAGCTGGCTGGCTTTTCAGGTGAGCGCGGTGGGAGAACGGAGCGAGAGAGGTGCTAAATGGGTTGTTTGTTTTATGCTTGGTGCGGCTGGAGCGGCCAGGGAAACGAGAGACGCGCGCAATCGATTTTCCAATCGCATTATGTAGACATAAATGTAAATTTTATCGCCCTCTGCTCTCTGTAATTAGGCCGCGCCGGGGTAATTACCTAGCTTTTTCCTAGGTCGCGGGCAAGAAAAGCACTTAAGCCATCTTTCTCATGCTAATGTGTGCCCATGCTTGATTTTCCCCTTTAATACATCTGGCACGAATAGAACGAGCGAGCGAGCGATTGACTAGCTCAGATAAAGCGAAACTACTTTACTCGAAATTGCAATAGCTAGTTCGTGATTGCAAAGCCGCATTGATAAGTAAAACGAAGGACAAAAAAATGACGAAGGAGTTAAATTTTTGGAGCAATCTAGTCGGTCAATTTAATTATTATACGTGCGTAATTTGCTTGAAATTATTTTTAATAAAAATATATATCCTACGCCTATTTTAGAGTCGTGCGTTTACAGATGTATAGAAAAAGTTCAGTCAATGATTAAAGATGGCATTTTTTGATTCATTTGCATTGTACGCGTAGTAAGATAAAGATGATTTATTGAACCTACTAATCAAGCGCAGTGATAAGGCTTTGGCGATATTACCGAAAATTAAAACTTTCAATTTCTTCCACCATTTGCCATCGCCAAATCTCGGGTTTGGGCCATCAGAGTTACAAAAACTGCATACTGTTCGACTCGTCTCAACCTCCCCTAGATAGTCCGAGGGTTTTAGGGGTGATCGTGATCGCCCAGCACCAACCCCAAGTTGCCTCCGTTGTTGTAAAAATGCGATGAAATTTCTGCTTTTTGGATTTTTACTTTTAACCTTTTCCCACACTAAAAAGGGTGGATGGTGGTAAATTGGATAAGTTTTTATTAATTTAGGAGAGTTGTGATAGGTGAATGAGTTTGTGAAAGTGTAAAGATTTCAATAAATGGGGTGGAGGGGGATGAGGTTTGATTATCCTCAGAGTCCTTCGGCTACCTAGGGGAGGTCAAGAGGAGTCGAATAGTGTGTAGATTTTGTAATTCTGACCATTAGAACCCGAGATTTGGCGGTGACAATATTGGCAACAATTTGTGTCCCTCGTCGCGTATACAAACATTAAAAAAGGCTAAAAAAGAAGACGAAAAATAAGGTTCTGGTCGTGCAATTGGTCTAAATTTCGTCTACACTTAGGGTCATGGTTGGAAGTAAAAAATTCGCGCGAAAATATGCTTGGCAATGAACTACAGTTGCTGGGAAAAAGCAAGCTGCTGAGATTTTGTTGCCAGGGTTTTGTTGCTGGCGAAATAGTAAATGTGTCACTCACGAGGCTTATTATTTATTTTTAAAGAGAAAATCGTGTTTGAAGACAAGATTAATGCAAAACTGAACAAATTAGATGGTTTTAGTAGATTTAGTTGATCCAATGAAATTAATGTCACAAAACGGCTGGCAATGAGCAGAGCAAATAAGTAGGTGGAGGACGGCAATGTGTGTGATTTGGGGGGGGGGGGGGGGCAAAGCGTAATGACAACCGAGGCGCCGGTCGTCAGAAAGAGATCCACGAAAGAATAAAAACGTAATTGTGCCGACCGGCAACCCTTCAATTAGTCCCGACTGCGGGTTAATAAGCAATTTATTGCGGCCGCTGCACTGAGAGCGCAATGACAGGCTTTTAAAGCTTCGGCCGCGACGTGTCTTTGCTCGGTCGCGACCAAATCTATGATTTCAGGAGATAATCACACGCCGACTCGCAGGCTCCAGCATCCTTTCTTTCGTTTCGTTTTTTTACTGCTCTCGCATCCGAAATTAAATGCGCTCTTTTCGGAGCTCCCCGGGCCATTTCTCGTCGCCGCCGTTTTAAGAATGAAAATCTTTTCCTGCGCGTGTGTGTTTATGTGTTTAGCTGCGAGCGAAAAGGAAACTTGTGCACGCGATGAATCACTTTTGCCGCGCCATTCACAACTTTGAATACTATTTGAAACAGAACAAATTAATTAAAAATTGTGCTTTTGAAATCGATTGATTTTTCTGAAAATATAATTAATTCATTTGAGGAAGGAGTCGAAAGGAAACGATTTGTAGCAAATTTGTGCACCGGGAGGACCTTCAACATTAGGGGTGGTTTCCCATTAGTATTACGATCAAATGGAGTAAGATCTTAGATGAAATTAACTCCATAATTAAGTTTTCGTGGCAAACAAAAAATTAATGGAACGATATCAAGAACGCTCAGTTCCGACAAATAATTTTCAAATACAAAATTCTGCCTTCGGAGGACAGGGATGAGGTTAAGCCCCCAATCATGACCTCAAAAAGTAAAAATTAATTATTTCTAATCAAACTTGAGTCGAAATCTGCACAGTAAGTACCTTATTTAAAAAAATTGATTTTCAGTGCTCCAAAAACCACTTTTTTTCAATATTTTTACTATGATTTTTATGACACCAATATTTTCATATGTGTTTTGCTGTTACGTTGATGGGCCACACCTCATTTAAGCTATTTTAGATTTAATATTTTTTTAGAATATACCAGATTTATTTGAAAAATTCCTGATTTTAAAAAATTGCTTTTTAAAAAAACCGCAAAGTTTGAGCACATGTTAAACGAGCAATTTTTTAAATTTCAGCCCTTTTTGCATCAGCAGAGAATGATTCATATTTCAGCGGTGCTCCCGCTGTTGCTGATTATTTGTTGGTCGTCGTCAAAATTCATCGACTGTTTCCTCTAACGGAAAAATTGCATACCAACCTATTCCGAAAATCGCTCGATTCGAAATTTTACGAACCTCCCGCAAAAATGAGGTCAAGTCCTGACTCATAAAATCTGGTTAAATACATGTCGAAGCTGCAATTAATTGAATCAACACGATACGATGCATTTGACTTCGGTTATGTAATAATTTTTTATTTAATTAAAATTTTTATTTCCTGGAAACTTTCGACAGTTATAGTTTCCTGTTTTGCTTTGAAAACTGGATCCTGAAATGAGAGAATTGAAATTTATCGTTTTGAAAAATTGTGTCAAGCCTGAAGTCAACTGAAATGAACTATTTGGTGTGAAAAATTATTTCAATAAATCGCAAAAATTTGTTACAATGTCATAAAAATACAAAAAGTGGGACTTATTTGTCCACTTTTCAATAGAAAAAAAAACTCCTGAACAAAATCGGATAAAGTGGAAGATTAACGCCAAGAAGCAATGGTCGGTTGGTTTGTTTGCGTCTTGAATACGAAATGCGGCCGGCGCAAATAAACAAAAGCTGGGGAGCTCATCCGAAACCGGCAATTACGGGGATTCGTCATGTTTTCCTCCAAAAGCCGCTGCTTTCGTCAATGGAAGAGGTTTCTGGTGTTGGCGGTGAGATGCATCTGGCATGGTAATAAATTATAATGGACCAATTTTATCCACTATTAGATTGGAGGTTCCCATGAAAAGGCTTCCAGCGCCGATGATGCTTTTTTGTTGGCGCGGCCAAAAGAGGCTCTTAATTTGCACCTTGGCCCGGACAGAGACACAAACGCGGCGTCATTTCGACCAGCATGCACACGTCTCTAAACGTGGAATAATACCAGAGATGGATCCCTACACCAAATAAATAGGTGCTACGTGGATAAATACATAAGAAGACTGGCGCCAACGCGGATAAATTGCTGTACCACAATTGCTCTCTGCCGCCGCCGCCGCCGCCGTCGACAAAAACCAACCGTGTGTTTCTCTTTCTTCCTTTCGACGTCTCGAAAATTGCGTTTCCATTGTTGGCACGTTTGTTTCTCTTTCTCCCCTGCTGCTGCTCCACAATTGCTTTGTTTTATCGCGAAAATATGTATACGTATTAATAAATTAGAGATGCTATGTTTTCAAATTAAAGTCTCTCTGCGTGTTAAATTTTACAAGGCATCTTTTTTGAACCGATGTTCATGAAATATTCATATAGTTCTAGCAGAGGTTTGAAATTTTATTTAACATTTTTACTGAAACTCGTATTTTCCGATATTTACGGGAACTCGAATTTTGAGTTTTATAATTTTTTAGTTTTTTTTTTTCAAATTTGATCAAAGAACAAAAATGTAGACACCGTTGAACTCATCTCGTCAATTGACGCCAACTTTCCTGTCGATCTTAAAGTGGTAGGTCAAATGTCAAGGTTACCAATATCGAATTTTTGAAATGGGACGCAAATTTGAAAACAAATATATAAAGAATTTTTTGTTTTTGAATTATCGACTTGTAGAGCGGAAAAACTTTCAATAAAAATTTCAAAGTCTAGGACGACATTTTGTCTTAATTTTGTAATAAACAACCTAAAAAACAAAAACCTTAAATTTGGTGCTTTTCACGTAAACAACAACCATGCTCATTGTAGGTGGGTAACAATCACCCTGTTTGAATTGTTTCCGATTTTAACGTCGGTTTGATTGTTGGCGACAATGCAACAACCATCAACAATGAATGTGACATTGTTATCATAATGTTAACCCAATAATTCCTTTCAAAACAATGAAAACAACCATGTAATTGATTGGTATTGTTTGCATTTTTTAAATTAAAAATTCTTTGATCGGATAGATGAAAAAGAATTAATTTTTTTTAAACTACATAACTAAAATATATTTCAAATTAATATGTACTTCTTATTGCCAAACCGTAATATTTATTTTATTTTTCCTTATTCTGGGGAAAGGGCTAAATGAAATGTTATTTGTTTTCTTTCAAGAACAAGTGTTTATTTGGTGTTAAAATTCAGTGTGGTTTTTCCTGACCAGGTTGTGGAGGCGAGGCTTCCTCAGGTTTCGGCGGCGTTGAAGGGTTGTCGGGGGTGCTTGTTGTTGGGTTTGGGGAGGCTGGGTGGTGGGGAGGGTTTGGAGTTTCGGTTTGGTTTCGGGCTTTTTGGTGAGGGGCTGTGGCTGTGGGGGCTTGGTCGTCCCCTGAGGTTGGTGGCGACCTCTGGGCTCCCAGGTCTTTGGGCGCGTGATTGGTTTTTGTGGGGGTTGGTTTCGTTGGAGGCCTGTTTGGGGCTCAGTCTGTTGCCGCTGGCGGCGGCGGTAGTGTGTTGGGGGCAGGGGGCGTTTGCCGACTTTTCGGGGTTGTCGGGGATTGTTCCGGGTCTTTGGGCGAGCGATTGCCATCGCCTGTCGCCTGTGGGGGCGTTGGGGATTGTTTAGGGGCCGTGGGGGTTGGTTTCTTTCCCTGCGAGGGAGGCGGCGTTGGTGTTTGGGCTTTGTCTCGGTTTGGGGCCGTCGCTGCTGGCCTCGTTGGGTCTGAGCCCGTCGTAGAGTTCTTATGTAGTTTGTCGGGGGCAGAGCGATTTCGTCATTTTCGTAGAGTTTTCGGGGGTTGTTCCACGGGTGGGAGTTGTAGCTATTTGCTGGTGGGGAATTGCGCCAGGTGCGGCGTCGGGGGTTTGTTGGCGGCAGGGAGCGTTTCTCGATTTTTTGGGGCTGTCGGGGATTGTTCCGGGTCATTGGGCGAGTAATTGTCATCGTCTGTCGCCTGTGGGGGCGTTGGGGATTGTTTAGGGGCTGTGGGGGTTGGTTTCTTTCCCTGCGAGGGATGTGGCGTGGATTTTTGGGGTTTGTCTCGGTTCGGGGCTGTCGCTGCCGGTCTTGTTGGGGCTCAGTCTGTTGCCGCTGGCGTCGGCGGTTATTTTTGGGGGGCAGGGAGCGTTTGCCGACTTTTCGGGGGTTGTTCCAAGGGTGGGAGTTGTAGCTATTTGCTGGTGGGGAGGTGCGCCAAGTGCGTCGTTTGGGCGGGTTTGTCAGGGTTCGGTCGTGTCTGGTGTCGGAGGTCAAATACTCATCGTTTCCTCGGTCTTCTGGGGTCCATCCGGTGTCGATCCTCTTGTCCTGGTCGTCGGGCATCCTTCTGGCGTCGATCTCGTAGAGGGTGCAGAGCAGCATCATCGTCAGGGCGGTCGTGGTTCTCATCTTGGCGTTCTCAGCAGGAGAGTTGTGCACTGTTCCAGGAGTTGGCAGTGTTTGAATTGTTTCCTGATTGTAACCTCTATATATAACCTCGGTTTGATTGTTGGCGGCAGTGCAACAACCACTGCTGCTCACCAACAATCAATGATATACATATTGTTTAGGCTAGAGGTAAATTTCCTTTTTGAATAAATACATAACAAATCACAATTTTCAATGAGGAAACACAGTGCTCGCTGCTTGATTAGATTTTAAATTTCAAAGCTCCAGATTTACAAAAACGTCACACCGTTCGACTCGTAGTAACCTCCTCTAGATAGCTACAGCATTCAAAGGGTTTCAACCCCTTTTACACAGAAAATTACGCGGCTAATTGAGCCTGCATATAATTAAAAATTGCTAAAATTCAATCTGATCAATCATCCTTCTTTCTCCCTAGAATGAAGGTATTAAAGACCTTCCAAAGATTGGTAGAAATTAGGAAACTGCTGTTGTGCAGGCAGCACAATTTAGCATTCATGTAATCATTTCTCTTCATTTTTTTAATTTTTTAACCTTTGACTGCTTCAGCTATCTAATAGGCAATCACAAAGAAAATCGACCTGAAAGACGGTATAGAATCCGTCTAAAACATTTGTATTTTTATCGGAAATTTGTTAATAATTGCAACTTTGGCTCCAAAATAATCAATTTTTATAGCATTGAATTTGCACCTGTGAAGTGTCAGATTAAACAATAGTGCTTGAAGTGAGGAAGTCCAAATGGACTGACTCGTTTTGTTCTGGTTTATTGTGAAATGCATTCAACGCAGCTATGAAATTAATTAAAATAACCGATTCAGAGTGGGCAGCTGTCGCCACCGGTCAGTGGAATAATGACAAATGGAAAAACGCCCCCGCGGATCAAAGGAACCCGAAATTAATTATTAATTGCCGCCGATTGAAATAATCAAAAGTCGGCCGCGGAGAAAGACTGTGTGTATGCGTTTATAATTAAAAAAAATAGTAGAGGTTCCGAGCAGGGCGTGTAATTCAATGAAAGAAACACGTGAACCGGTGCGGTGCGGTGCGTCCAAGTTATATAATTCAATCAATTGTGCGCGCGGAGCCGAGTGCATGTTAATAGAGTTTGAAATCAAGGAGCTCATTGTTGGTGCGGGCCGATAATTACGGCCTCATTGTTTTGGGCTTGTTCTCTGGTGTTGCCGTTGCCGCCGAGCTGTTATGCCTCTAATTATCTCTGCGGGGGTTTCTAATTCTCGCTCTCGCTGCTACCAAAAAAGCAATATGGAGATTTAGACACAACACATGCCGGCCACACCGCCACCGGGTCGACGAAAATAATACATCGAGACGATCATTTTCAATTTATATAAATCAAATTTAATTTAATGCTCTATCTGAATAAATATTTTATTTGCATCAATCACATGAAATGACTTATAGGTCAAAAATAAAAATTATTTATTAACGGTTTCTTATTTGAAGTTAAATATTTTAAAATATAGAGCCGGATTTTTGGGAAGAGGCCATTAGTTGAAAACGAGTGCTGTACAAAAAAAAACGGTCATATTGTAACGTTATCATTGCTCTTAGTGTCAAAGACAAGAATGCGATAATTTTTTGATTTTCCTTTTTAAACCAAACAATCGGCAAGGAACGAGGCTTGAACATCAGCGGCCATGACACTGATGACGTCAAAATATGGCCATATCTCTTTTTCCAGTGCTTGACAGCTTTAAAATTCCAGTTGCACTCTAATTTTCAGAAGGTTAGCAGAACATATATTAAAAAATTCAAATACATCTTTTTTAAGAAATTAAAAAAATGAAAGTGTTTAAACCTTTCCGTTCTAGTCCAGAAATTTTAAATGCAAGATAATCAATAAAATTGTTTGTTCTGACATGCTAATTTTGTGCACGCTGAAAATAAAATTAATTATCAGAATTAAAGCGATTATGCTCGTCGACCCGGTGGAAATTCATCCGATATTAGCGGGCCAGGAGTGCTGTGTTTAATTCGTGCGGCGGCATTCTAGCAGCAAACATGGGGTGTTAAGCTATTAGTGATTTTCATCAATCATTCGCGCGCTCAGGGCTCCTGCTGCTACTCTGCTCTTTTCTCCGCGGCCTCTGACACGTTTTCCCCGACCGACGCAGCACGCCAAGTGAAACGCTTACCGACATTTAATTGCGTTCTATTAGGCCGCGCGCGTTTGCTGAAACACTTGACGCGGGGGTGGCAAAGCCACTTTTCCGCCCTTGGCTAGACGCAACCCTCGGCGTCGGCAGCACTTCTCGCAATTAGTCACTCTCAGCGGCTAATTCAATGTTAGGCGTGCTGTGGGAACGCTCGACGGCAACAGATTTTTTCCCTCTCCAACCTTGATGTTGCCTATTTCAGGGGGGCTTTTGAGATATAGCCTATTTTGATTTGCGTTGAGGTTTTAAAATTGTTTTAGGATGCTAAAAAACAGAAAGAAATTCTATGGGGAAAACAAACTATTTTTAACTTTTCAGTATAGAGGTCGAGACGAGTCTAACGGAGGGTAGTTCTTGAAATTCTGATGGTTGGAACCAAAGACTTGGAGCTGATATTATTTGCAAAATGAGAAAAAGTCGAAAAATCGTATTTTTCGAGTTTTGAAGAGAAATTTCTTTAAAACTAACAAATTACACCTCTGAAAATTTTACAAAAGTTCACACGTGTGACATGTCATGGGACAGCTTTTAAGCACATTTTCAAAACTCTAAAATCGGGATCTTATTTCCAAAGTTTTAATTAGAAACCAAAATTAACAGCAGTGACCTTTGACCTTGACCTAAGACATCATTATTAGTGTCAGATCGATCACGCTTAGCGAGAGAAATCCAAAGCACGCCTTATTTTTGAAATTGCACCACGGGGAGATGAGATACTGAGGTCTTAATGTTTTCCAAAATCGTCCCATAAAACCCGTAAAAACTTTTCGACAACATTTTATATATTACCATCTACGAATAAAGATTGACATCTGGTGTGAATTTCCTTGAGTTTGTTTGACCTCATGCCAATTTTATCCTCAAACTCGTGACATTTTGTCAGAAGAAAAATTTTAATGGTTTAATATATTCGCATATTTCATGATAAAAACTATTTGAAGAGTCAAGCTGGAAGAAAAACGAGTGCTGCTCGCGTACTTTGGTGGTTTGGACAGGCGCAGAAGATTCTGAAGTGCATACTGCGAGGCGAAATCTCGAAATCACTTTTGCGGTCGGACAATAACAATTGAACCCGCGCCGATCGAGGACAAGAAGAGCAAGCAAACAATTTCCATCTCGCTTAAGATTGCTTCATTGAAACACAGGCGCCCATTCATGCTGAGAGAGAAAAAAAAATCAATGATTCACCTTGCCGCGGGTAGGCGCAGAGAGGAATAATTTTCGGCACTCTACGGAGAACGAGGAACCTTGCCGCCGGCTTTTCGGTGTACGCATTTAGCATTTTTCTTTCACAAAAGTAGAGACCGCAGCGTGATTACACACACGTCTCTATTGTTTTGGCCTCCCAGAAGTGTTTTCCGCGTCCTCTCGTTAATGACATCACCCCTAAAAGCTGCGTTCATTGAAGAAAAAGCGGCTCTTTTAATGCACTCTCCAATTATTAACTATTTCGCCGCCGGCGGCCCTTTGCAAGCCCGACGAAATGTGTTTTCTCTAATGGATCAGCCGCAATCCTAACTGCTTTTGATCTTTACACAAATTCGGACGGATGTTCAATTAAGTCAAATAAATGATTCTGGCAGATAACCTTAATTCAAAATATTATTATCACTTCCGCAAAACTTTTAATGATTAATTATAAGTACCTAATTTTACTGTTCTATCGATTGAGTAATTAAATTTTAAAATTGTGGCAAAATTGTTTCAAAAATGTTTTTTGGAAAAAATCATAATGACACATAAGAACAAAAAATTATATTCATTGTTAAATAATTAAAGTTAACGCACAAAAATAGGAAAATAAATTAAAATTAAAAAGCAAAAATGGGAAAATTAAACCACAATTTTTTATCTTTTTTTATTTTGGTTAGTATATACATACAGTTAAAATAATTTTAATCTGATATTCCCAATTTCACACAAAAAATCCAAATTGTTCAACAAACCCCGCGCAGATTAAGATTTTTAAGTACAAAATATGAAAAATCTTTTATTCGATAGAATAAGGTATCAATCAAGGATTCGTTCAATCAATCTAGGAAAATCGGACATTCATCGAGTAAATTAATACTGAGAATATGTTATTAATTTTCCTATTGTAAATTTCAGGTAGAAATTTGTGTAAATTTTGCTATATTAACTTATTACCATTTTTATTATTCTGCGCGGGCTATGAAAATAGGGCTGCAGTTGACAGCCGAAAAGTAGGTGACTATTGAATATTTTATGCAAGGAATGTCGGGTTATTTCTTTCAAAATGTTTTATCTCGAATACTGGAGAGCTTCAATTTATGGAAATTTCCATCCCTATCAATTTAATCATAAAAAATAGCCAACAATTAACAAGATTTGCAGCATCGGTTTCAACACAGATATTTCCCAAAGGCTCAGTTTCATCGGGGAATAATTGAAATGTGAATTGCATGCGGTTAAATAAAGCAATCGGCTCGCTGCTCTGACATATTCATCGGCCGGCTAGCTTTTTTGTGCCACCGCCAGACGAGAGAGAATATTGAGATGCAAGCGGTGCAGCTCGGGAATCGAGACTTTCCCATGCTTTAAATGACTCAAATTGAGAGTTTTGCTGAAAAAAGCTGCGGCAAAGCGGCCGGAATTACAGAAAAGAGCTACGCGTCATTATTTTCCGACACACAAAAACCGAAATCGTTTTCATGCCGCGCTCTCAAATTGAAATAATGATCCGCCAGCACCTCGGCGCGGCACTTAGTGGTTTCAACGCCAGAAAATCTTTTCCTCCCGTTCACGCGTAAAAACTGATTTACGTCTCTAACTTATTCTCAATTCGACCACTTAACTTTTGGGCAAAAAAGTGACTTATCCCTGTGGAAAGTCTTTAATTTTATTTTTGTATTTCATCATTCAAAATCATAATTCAGGAGATATGTTGCTTCTTTTCTACCTCCGCAGTCAAAATCGATTAGTACAAATGTGATGAAATTTCTGATTCTGATATTTAGATTTTTAACCTTTTCACTTTCTATAAAAGGTAATAGGTGGTAGTTTGGAGAGGGTTTTTATTCATTTAAAAGCGTTGTGATCAGCGAATACGTATGTTGAAAATTCAAAGTGATGCGATTTTTATTGCTAAGCTGCAATACATGGGGTGGAAGGGGGATGAGGGTTGATCACCTTTGAAACCGTTCGGCTATGTATCTAGGGGAGGCCGAGACGAGTCAAACAGTGTGCAGTTTTTGCGATTCTGACTTTTAGAGATTTGGTGATTAAAAAACTCGCAAAAATGGAATAATTCGTGTCACTCATAGCGAATATAAATTTTGAAAAAAGCCATTAATTTACTACGAAAAATATGGTTCGGGGCATTCAATTGGGTTAAAAATTTTGCTATGCTTATAGGTCATGGTTAAAAGGAAAAAACAGCGCACGAAAACGTGTTTGACAAAAACTGCAGTTATTGCGGGATTCGGTTGCCTGGGATTGCTCGCTGGCTTCCACGTTTAGTTGCTGGGATTCTTTGTTGCCACGGCGAAATAGTCGATTTCTAACACACAATATTTTTTTCATATTATCGTCAATATTTCAATACTATTTTCTGTTTTTTTAAAGAATATCATGGTTGAAGGGCAAAATGATCAAATCAGACGGTTTTAGATGATTTTTGATTTGGTTTCATAAGTTTAATTAACATTGCATTGTCTTTAGTTTAATACTGACAGCTCTAGATTTTAAAAAATCTCTTATTTCTTGGTTAAATTGAATTATTTATTGGAGAAGGGAGGAGCATAAACATGCTAATTCAAGCATGGCCCAGATAATAAAAACCAAATTTGAATGATGTGAAACTTCTGAGCCCACGGAATTGCAGCAAAAAAAGAAACGCAAAACCGCATGTGAGAGAGTGCAAGACTCGTTGGTTGGTTGGTTGCTAATGGCATGTCTCGGGTAAACGCGTTGGATGGTAGTGAATTGAGTTCTTAACCGCACAAATAAATTATTCAATTTTATAGTACACGAGAAAACGAGCCGCAGCTTTTTGCCTCTTTTTGCTGCGCGCGAGCGCGTTTTGTTCTATTTCACCAGCAGCGCTGATTACTTTGCATAAATTCATAATCTCATGTTTTCTGTGATGTGAGAGAGATGCTTGCTGCCGGGATTGAAAAGGCAATTTATTTCACGAGACGCAGGCCGATCAATCGCGCAATTTCTCGTTGGCTTGCCTTTGGCCGGAGAGTAATTGCACTTGGGAAATAACCCTCGCGGTGTGAATGTGTCTCGGATTGGATCTCATCAAGCTATTATTCCATCTGGATTGCTCTCTCGCAGAGAAATTGCTGTCAATGCATGCCAATCGACGGGGCATTCCGATCAATCCACTGATGCGTACGCCGCCGGAATATAAATCGCAACATTTTCAAATATTACACAGTGAAAATACAACTACCCCTCTCATCACTCTCATGGTGTTTTGTAAATGGAAAACCATTTATTTTTTGTAAAACTGAAAATAAACAATTGTTCCCGTCATTTTATGGTTCGCTACATCAACCAAAACTCCGCAATTTAAAATTAAGTTAAAATTTTATCTAATTTAAAATTCTCATGATTCCTTGAAAAGTGGTCACGTTTAAAATAACTTTAAATATTTGGAATCCGCTCAGCAAGACTTTGCAATAGAAAAGTGCTCTTGGAAAACGCGTGAGGAAATGTGACGGCTTGTAGAGGAGTTAAAATATTTTCTAATACAGTTTTAATAAAATCAAGCTTTATTTTGTCTTTTTCAATTTTTTAAATAAATCTAACCAATCGTTTTTCTTGTAACTTAAAAATGTTTATTTCTCCTAAACAATAATCATAAATGAACGTTTAAACTATTTGACAAATTATTTTCCCCTCTGTGTACCAATTTGTTGGTTGTCAGTCAATTTTGCTGTCGTTCTAAAATGTGGATTTAGTCATTAGAAAATGGTCGCCTTATTTACCAAGTGAAAACCACGAAGGTGACACCAAAGCTCAAAAACTATTCATCTGTGCTGGCCAAATTTTAATCCAGCGCCGTGAAATCGGAGCTTGCGCGTCACTCTGCTCGCTGCTTTGGCCGAGATGACCGCAGAATTATAGGGAAATAACGTTTCTCTCGAAACCTCCCGTTTTGGTGTTGGTGTTTGTGTGAGTGAGTGAAGCTTGATTTTCTTTATATCACTGACCAACTCCCAAGTGAGCGTTAAAATTGTGAGAAACTCGTCCAGCTGTTTCTTCCCGCTTCCCGCTACTGCCTCCACATTTTACCAATTTAAAGCATCTATTTTTAGATGACGGATCGATTTTTCCCGTCTTTAGAATGAACAAAGCGAGAGACTTATTTCCTTGAGTGCAAATCACGCGTTTGATCCCTCGGCAGCAGGTCAACGTTTCCCTCCAGTAAAAAGCAGGCTAAACGGTCAATTTGGAACACCTTTTTCCCTTGTAATGATGCTGCAGTTTCCCTGAAGAGCCGCTTTAAAGAAGCAAACAGTCGGTTTGTGAAAATTAGAGGGTGTTGCATTGTTCCGAAAATACGACTTTGATGTTTAATTTTTAATGCGTCCTTTTGTTATTGCGTGCTGACGTGATTGATATATAAGCGCAGTTTGCGGGCTGGAGCTAGAGTTACGACCAGTTATAATAAGCTGTAGCATGTCTTTTATGCGGTTAACTTGTGATTAGTCGCGACATGTAATGTTCATTACGATATAATATTATTATTCCCGCTTTTAGCGCAAAGAAAACAGCGCGTCAAAAGGGCCTTTTCCGTCGCTCTCCGCTGCTCTCTCTGCGGCCGGCGCTGATTTGTTATTATTTAAAATATATGTGGTTTTGACAGCACCTTGAACATCACAGCAGACTTGTCTTAAATTCATCTCTCTCGCTCGATTTGTGTACCTACGAGAGGGGAATCGAATTTCCATCGGCAGCATCTCGTACTCTCCCGGCCTCGCCTCTCTCTCTCTCTCTCTCTCTCTCTCTCTCTCTCTCTCTCTCTCTCTCTCTCTCTCTCTCTCTCTCTCTCTCTCGTATGTGTGTTAAGAAACATTTAATGCCACCCAAAGTTAAAAACATCTCAATTTGCGGTCGCAATTTTGCTATAAACAAGGATGAGCTTGTCAACATCTTTTTTAGATGATGCTGCTTTTCAAAAAGTTGTTCTCCGCGTGTTGGTGTACTTTTTAATACAGAGAGGTAGGGGGTAGGGGAGTGAGTGAAAGGGTCAGGTGAGGATTAAGAGCGCGGAAAAAGGATGATTTCGTTTTGGGTATTTTAAATTATGGGTTTAATCATGAGTTTTTAAGCATTTAGACACGTTTTGTAAATTGATTATACCTTATATCTGAAAAACCACCAAATCAATAATTTATTCAGGATATTTCAGCTGAAAATCTCTGTCAAAAAAGTTACGATTTTCCCGCTCTTTGCTCTACGCTCTTTACGATATGTTCCACGTCTACTTTTTAAAACGTCAAATTTTCGAAAATCCTGTGAACTGTCAGAAGAAATGTCAGTGTGTGTTTTT
Source organism: Cloeon dipterum (assembly GCF_949628265.1). Lineage (NCBI taxonomy): Eukaryota > Metazoa > Arthropoda > Insecta > Ephemeroptera > Baetidae > Cloeon > Cloeon dipterum. The sequence continues at coordinate 17,482,341 of NC_088789.1, forward strand.
CCCGCGTTTTTAGTGACGTGTCACGCCTTCTAGTTGAAATTTGCCGGGTGTTACGCCCTCTTGCAGTGCATGGTTGCTCTTCACAGTCAAACTGTTGAACGCGTTTTTCGATATAAGAGTTGAGTCTTTTTTCCAACGGTTATAACTCGTGGAAAACGATCGTTTTAACTAGAAATGAAACAACCGGCTATTTCACTGGTGGAAATTGGCAAAATAAAACTAAATGTTGAATTAAAAAAGAAACAGACCTTTTATTTATTGATTCTTTTAGAGAGCATTGAAAAGGATGTCTGTTGAATATTGTTGATTTGATTTCTTTCTTGCAAATAATCCTCGATGAGCAGCCTGGCGATCCACTCAAAGTGCTCTGCTCCATGCGACGATATTAAGTTACATTCAGAGAAATCACACGAGGACGCATTATCCGGCGCAGCAGCAAACCGAATTTGAATCCTGGCGGTGCGGCGATTTAAAAAACCAGAAGCCGCGCGCGATTATAAAAAGGCCGAACATCTCTCTTTTCCGATTGACTGCGTGCCGAAGAAGTGGCGTCGCAATCTAAATCGACCGCCGACAACTGAATTCAATTATATTGTTTTAATAATTTAGCGTGGCGCCTGCCGGATAATGGGATTATTGCTCAAGCAGCATAATCAGCTCGACGCAGCTCTCATTTGATTTTGTGAAACTCGGCGACGCAGGAATTTAATATCCTCGATTCGATTAAAACCTGCTGCCGCTGCTGCCGGTGGCTCCGAAAAATTTAATATACATAAGGCCTCGCTCGCTCGCTCGCTCGCTGGGGCCCGATAAAAAATTAACACTTGCATATTATGTTAGTATAAAGTGTGAAACCCGATATGTCGTGTGTGTTGGTTCTATTAGGGCGAATTAAACTGGTTTTGATGTATTTAAGTGGACATAAGATTACGTGACCTCCCAGGTGCGCATGCTTTCGTGCCTGGAATCAGGGACTGCACACATCGATCGCATTTCACCTTTCAAACTCACAAAGTTCGTCGGGTGAGAATAGGCGTGTGATCTCGCCCTTTTTCAGGTTCACTTGCTCGTTCTGCTGTGTCACACTATAAAATGCATGGAAATCAAAACCTGCACTAATTGGCTTTTGATTTTTTTCGAAAATATTTGGAAAAAAAATCAATTCAATTTTCAATATAGTTAACTCGCAGAAATCGATTATTCATCGTTCTAAATTTAAATGAAAGATTAAAGAGGCTTTTACCTGATGGCACTTGGGACAATAAAAATTGATAAACGTTTACCAACCAATTATTTTCCTAAAAATTGATTTTTAACAGATCAAATTTGGGGTATGCCATTGATTTAAATAACCAAATATTTAAAGCAAAACGAAAATTTGTACACATTCCTGGACATAATTTATATTATTAAACATTATTTACAAGAAAACAAAACCTTTTAATGGGATTTGAATTGTTAATATGTTATGTTATTTAATTAGAGTGAAAAAGGAGACAACATTTCATACTAGTTACAAATCGTTTCAACCAGATTGGCGCGTGAGGTCGGGTGTTTTCCATCGCTGCTTTTAAAATGGTTAAAGGAAAATGAGTGTTTCGTCACAAGTCATCTCACTTATATCGATTAATTACCTTCAATACTCGGCTGTGCGGGGCAAAAATTGTTGCGGTTACGCACGGTTTTCCATTTCTCACATGTGCGCCTGCTTTTATAATGTAACAAACCGAGATTGATATTCACACACGCAATCTCGCGCTTTTTGCGACAAATATTGCAATTCTCGGAGCAAATGAAACACTAAACTGCCGCCTCTACCTCCAATTACAAAACAAAGTCAGCGAAAAGTACGAGTCGGACAGCTGAAAAAAAGTTGTTGCATGAGGCAATTACCGAGAGCTGAATCTCAACTCGATACTCTGTGTGTGTGTGTGTGTGTGTGTGCGAGTTCACTTAATATGCACGCACTCTGATACGTTTTAATCGGAGCCGGAGTATAGTGCGTCTGTGAGTGAGCCGTAATTGCATCAGCGCGTAGCGAAACATTAGCGCGCTCATTATTCTCCACTGAGAGCGAGTCACTTGCAATTATTACTCCAATTAGACGGTCTCGTCCGTCTTGAGTGTGTGTGCATATACAATTGAAATGCTGCCAAAGCGGCTCAAGCAGTACACGCGCAACCGAGGTCACCCCTAATGGTGTAAATAAGAAATAAATAAATTATGAAATAAGCTCCTGTCACGGATTAGTAGGGGAAGGAGAGACAGGTAAAAAGAGAATTACTTTTAATGATATAAATTAGTTACCTAATTTTTGTAGCTTTTTAAAATTTTAATTTAGGAAATGAAGAGATGAATATTCCCCTCTTTTACCTGTCCTTCCTTCCCCTACTAATCGGTATTAATTTTTCTCTCTTCATGTTGCAAACTTGAGCCAACCTAAAATACAAAAAAAATTGTTGAATCCTTGTATTTTATTTACATTTTTTCAAATTTGTGAATACAATAAACAATAATTACTCCCCTCTTTTACGAGTCTCTTTCTTTCCTCTTCTAATCAGTATTTTTGAACAATGAAATTCCCTTAAAAATATAACAAATCGATAGCGGTGTTTTCTGTTTTCAGATAAAGTTTATCAATTTCGGATTGAATAAGCAACACTATTTTTTAACCTTAATCAGGCCGTGCCCGTTTAAAGTAGGACCTGGTTGAGCTGAAAGATGCAGTACACTCTCTATATCTATATATAAAATATGTACGTGTGTGTCTAAAGTCGCTCGCATCCAACTCGAGAAATGAGAAACCCGATCCGATAACCACACAAGCCGATATTAAGTAACATGCACCTACATTTTCATTCTCCCCTTTCCTTCAAGTCACCTCGCTTGCCTGCCTCGCCAGACATATTTAGATATTTATAAAGTGTTTGCTGCCTTCATAGAATGTTACACCTCGCGCTCATAATATGGATTTTTTACACACGACCGGTGTGAATATTATCTCCGCGATCTTGTACAAACACCGTTTAAATCACAGATTTGATCCGAATTTGTATTTTTTATTGTTATTAATGTAAAAGTAAAATTGTGAATAGAGCGAGTTTTGGCGTAAAATGTTACCAGTTTGAACCGTGGTCCGTGGTCTAACGAGCCTCAGGCGAAAAACAATAAAACCAGCAGTAAATCAAAGAGGAAGCCAATAAATACTCGCAGCCACTCAAGAGAACAAATAGCGCTATATAAAAAATTAACAACTTCCTCTTCCCTAAAGTATTATAAATTATTGGCGCTTGCTCTCTCTCCTTCTTTCCACTCAGAAAGCGCAGATCAATTTAAAAATAATACACTTGTCGGTTTTTCCGAGATTTTTCTGGCTTGTTGGTTTTATTGGCAATTAGCAAACGTTTTTTGCCGTCGACCAAAAGTGGAAAGAGATGGGAAGCGGCAATAAAGGTTGTGTATATACGAGAGCGGCGCGCGGTTTTAGTATTTATAGCTCTAATTACGGCGCGGGTAATAATTACAATTAGCACCTCGCACCGCGTGCACCGAATCTATGGAGCAACGCGAGATTTACGACCGCGATCATCCATCCTGCCGCATTATTTGCGGCACCTTGCTTCCTCTCATGTACTTGTAATATGCCATCCTTCCTCCTCGCCAAAAGAGACTGCCAAAAATAAATCAACAGAAAAGAGAGAGCTAAAACTCTGTTGCTCTGTTGCTGTGGTCTGCCACTTGATATTTTATTTTTGAAATGTAATAAATTATTTTTACTGCTAATCTCTAAGGCCTATGATTTAAAAAAAAAACTTCAGGTCCGGAGATATTTTAAATCAAAGTGGAAAATGAAGAATTTTGAGTTAAATTTATTTTTAAGTAAAAATCTTAAAAAATTTAAACTGCTATAATGTCACGAAAGGATTTTAATAAATTTTGAATATTTTGAATCTGCTCAGTGAGACGAACCAAATGATATGCGATTTCAATACCTATATGGAAACATTTGGGATTTTTCACAAAAATTTCCAACAGAAGGTGTTATTTTTGCGTGTAAGGAATGTGACGGCTTGTAGTCATGTATTTTCTAAGAGAAATTTCCAAAAAATAAAGCTTCATTTTGGCTCTTTCAATTTTTTGTAGGTTTTACATTTTGCTGTAAATTATGACAAAGGAATTTAAAGAGTATCGAGTAAAAAATTACAATGCCTTATTATACCGCCAACTTCATTTATCCACAGTCACTTCTCTTGTGAAGCGTTGATGCTGACAAAAGGAGGGCAAAAAGTCACCGCTGTCATTAGCAGTATTTTTTCCATCTCATTCACTTGTTCATTCGAATTACTGCACTTTGTGCGTACATTATTTAATGCTATTTTTGTCTTTTCACCTGCTGCTATTACGTCATCCGCCGCGTCTCTTCCGGTCCAAACAATGACGAAAATGAGCCTTTTAATGAACTTTATCTAGTCGTGTCTATCTCGAATAATTACTCTGCCGACCTTTTGGAAAAAAGAGCAATCAAACGCTGGAAATTGACAAAACGGGCACACGAGCCGATGAATTTTCTCTCTGAATGCCAGCAATGAGAGGGAAGAGGGAATATATATGTTTAATCTAATATCCAATTGTTTGTTATTGCGGTCTTACGACGAAACATATATAATAGCGTTGACCGCAAATTTTGGAATATGTATTACTGCGCACGTTGCACTCGTTTAGCGCTGGCAATTGTTTTATTTTCACAGAAGGTGCTCCTGATGATGATGATGATGAGAATTTCTGCTCTGCGGCGGGACGATTGTCTTCTCAAGGACAACTGTGATTGTCAGTGTTTATTATTGCCACTATTAAGGACACACTCGGAATCGTTTACGAAATATACGTATTACACTCTGCTGAAGCGCAAAAAAAGAAATGTTGCTCTAAATGTGCTCATTCGGAGGGTTTTCTGCGATCATTGAAATGGTTCAGAACAGTGCTTTATTGTTTGCACTTCACTGCGGAATGGAGTTGAGTGTTTATTAACCCTGAAACCACTTCAGCTCATCACGGGACGTGAAGACGAGTAAAAAGGTGTGCAGTTTTTGTAATTTTGAATCTTAGAACTCGAGATTTAGTTGAAACACAGTTTTTTTTATATTGCCGGTCTCCAAAAGAAACACGTTTTTCACCAAATCATTTAGCTAGAACCATCAGATTTACAAAAACTGCACACTGTTCGACTCTTCACAATCTTCCACAGTTTGCAGGTTGGAAACAATATTGACGCGACTAATTGAGTGTGTATAAACAAGTCAAAATCCCTAAAATTCAATTTGACCAACCATCCCTCTTTCTCACCCCTATGAAAGTTCTTAGACCGTTTTAAACATTAAATTTAAGTTTTTCAGAGTGATTAGTTGTTTCACATTTTTGACACTTGCACGCGTCGAGAGGCAAACACTGCATGTGTCGAGTGGTTCGCGGGTAATGACATCCTGTTTAAGCACAGAGTGCTTTTGTGTTGATTCCTCTTTGATACATTTAATTGGCCCCGCGCGGTGGCGGCGGCGGCGGCTACGTGGAAAAGCGCGCGGATCACGTAATTGCACACATCGCGCGAAATCTGTTTTCACTGTTTTCGGTTGGCCCCTGCACCCGCACCGACACCGACGCAGCCACCTACGCGCTATTTCACGGTCAGCTGCACACGTGCAGCGGCGGGAAATTTACATACGTAACCACATGGCTCCTTATACGCCAACAGCGAATTGTATACATAATGAATTAAGCGTTAATTACCCGCGCGGCACGCAGTCCGTCGATGGAAAAAGCAGATAATTAGTTTATTTTTACAAAAAGCCGGCTCATTACCGCAATTGAGCGCATCTCTCACGCGGTGATATTTTATTTGTGCACCGCGCGCAAATCTTGATGTGTGCACTTCCGCGCACTGACGCCGCAAAAGTGCAATTACACCCGCCGACGGGAGTGGGAAGTGAGTCACAAAAAGTGTAATTGCGCACGGTGATGAAAATTGCAATGCGCTTGAATGCGCAGTTTTTTGCTCTTCAAGCACGCCGCTTTGTTCTTAATTGCCTTTGTTTTATTAATTAATGGATGCAATCTCCACTGGGGTTTACAGGTTTACTTTAAAATATATTTTTCGTATTTTCAGCCCAAACGGAAATCAAAACGAGTAGGAAACAGTAACCACAATTTTAATATAACTTTTTCTCCCACTCGATGAAAAAATTATTTTGACTCTTTAATTTGCTGAAAGCTTGAATTATCATGACGTTACTTTTAATTTTGACTAAAATTAGGCACCCTAGGAGCAAGTGCAATGGTTGAGAGATTCAGATTATGTTTTGCCAGCAAATTAGGAGAGTTATATTTTTAATCAGCATTATTTCGCTTGCTGTCGTTATTGTTTCCAGACAAATTGTGAAGGCTTACTTAAACAAATCACAATGCATAGTACTGAGAGAAGAAATGATAATTTGATTCGAGTTTAATGGCTCGATACCTGATGTGCTGCCAGCACTAATTGAGCGACTTTGTTAGTCATCCTGCTCCTTTTTGTTTTAATATTCGCGCCGCGCGCGCAGATGGGTCGCTTTTTATGCATTGCATTGTGTAAATAACGCGCTTTTCTGTCCGCCGCACTCATTCATGTAATTACCAGAGTTATTTCCTCTTAAGGAACTCGCTTGAGTGCTGGAAACATTAGAGGCCGTTCAAGTGCTGCTCCGAATTATACATCGCAGCCCCTCCTTTTTACTTATGTTCTTAACCGTATTTTGTTTCTACACGACTCTTTCTTTTCCTTCCTTCTTGATGCAATTATAACTCTTCGCTTTCGTCTGTTTTTTTCTGCCACTTGGCCTAATTGTCTGATGGCTTTATAACCGGTAGTTTAATTTCATTTTAATATCCTGCACTTTCTGGACTAGACGCATTTGAGTCTAAATGCAATTTAATGACGGTCACTCTCAGAGATATCAATTTGGAACTAACAAAGCCCAGTCTCCCTATACTTGATGCAATAGTTGAGTTTTTAAATGCTAACACAGTGGTTAAAAAAGAATCAAAAGATTGGGTTTACCTGAATTACTCATTAATGGTTTGACAGCAGTTTTTAAGCAGAATAAAATTATGTCAAATACAATTTGAACTATTTTATCTTTACAATTAAATAAATAAAAACAGGAGTGGTGGGAGCAATTTGTGCGATACGCGGAACGTGACGATTTTAGCACATCGTTGTACAATTTGCAGGCTCAACAGCCAGCAGCGCTTGATCTTGATTTCTCGGGAGCCAAATAAATAATTACATCCACTGCTGCGCCGTGGAAACGCAGGGAGAACGAAGGCAGTGTGCCGGAATAAAATATATAAATATTATGCAGATCGCAGCCGAGAGATAATGTGATTTCCGTTGAGGGAGTAAATTGTTGTTGTCCGTCGCGGTGCACGAGAATAAATATCACCGGTGCTTTTAAGATCATAATTACGCTGCTTGGATGGCAGCACCACCTGCGTTTTCCTCTTTTAATATTCGGCGTCGAAGCTTTGCGCACGTTTTGTTTAAATTTCATTAATTCATTTCCATATATCAGCAGGATAATATGCAGATTTTTTCAAATACAAAAATGCACTTTAAAACGAAAAATAAATGTAATTATTAAAAACACGAAAGGAAAATCCAATTAAAATGTTTAACAAGTCTATTTTAGATTTATTTAGGAGTGCTAACTTCTTTTGTGTCCGTTTTCTGCGGTTGAAACCGTCCACACATTTTGCAGTAATTTATTCCTCTCCCGCTTTCTCTGTTAGTATACAAATACGGTGCGGAGATGAGTGCGAGGCAGAGCCAATTTCCGCAAGCTTCAATTAATCAAAGGAACGGCTAATGAATTGTAGCATTCGCTCGGACGTGATGAGCGGATTCGTAATGCAGCCGACTATCCAGCTAACAGGCGGCAATTGATTTTTAAGTCACGTATACCCGAAGAATAGGGCTTTCTTCCCTCTTTTCAGTGCCGAGTATCATTTCCCGGCCAGGATTAATCTCATTTTTCAGCAGCGACGAGAGAAAAGGTTTATTCTCCGGGCCGCTGTTCGTTTTTGCCTTTCCACTGCAGATTGGAATTCCTTTGAAACTACGCGTGGGATTCAATTTATTTATTTACTTGCTATCTGCATTGACAAGCAATGTTTGTGTAAGAACAACTCATTGTCATTAAGGTAACAGCATATGGTCCTCATCTGAAGTACAAAGTAAATAATTCAATTCTACTTGGTACTTTCGGGGTCAACAAATTCAAGATGAACTAGCGATAAAAAATGATGCATCAACGCAATAATCACGAGCAGCCAGTCTGCTGGTGCAAACTGCTAAGTCAACACGCCGCTCAAAAGTAAGTTTCCTAACAATTGAACAATTTATTTGCTTACACTCACAGAAAATTTTTTCACTAATTGAGACACAAAAATGGGAACCATGCAATAAATCACTTATGTATCTTTAAAGATATAATTGTTAGGTGGGCAATAATGCGGAAATGTTTCATCTCTTCAATTCTTATCCTGTCTGTAAAAATGCTACAAACAGCAAAATGCAGTATCCTTGAAGAAATTGAGCTAAGGATATCGAGGAGCTCCTGAGCTTAGGCGATGGCATCGATTATCACCGCATTTTTATGGGATTTTCAGGCGTCGTTTCTGAAGCTCTTTGGCCAAATTTCTGATCCAAGACCCTACCCTGACGGTGATAAGGAAAGGGCGCAGCTCTTACAACGACAGCAAAAATGCAATCAGCACCGTAACGCGTAAACAAAAAACCTTTCTTCCAAATTACTACAAGGACAACGAAACAGGTCGGGTGATTGTTGATTTACTTCAGCAGCAGGAGAGAATCGCCGCGGCGTATTTTGCCGAAAGTGGTGCTCGAGTCTGCTGAGAGTCTGAAACTAGTGTCCGTCGAGAACATGTTCAGTTTAGCCGAAGGATAGGACCGGTATGGACTCAGCAGGTTGGTCAAGCATATTGCAGAACTGACTCCTGAATTAAGCCTATTCTAAGGGTCTGTCGGAATCATAGCGACTATAAAGCTATGCACAACGGACTGTCCGGCGAGGAGAGCATCGCCGAAGTCTTGGACAACATTCGGTCATTTGCTGATGATATCGCCACAGGTGAAGAGGACGTCGAGTTGGATGCTTGGTTAAAAAAATAATAATACAACTAACTGCTAAAATGTAAAAGATATAAAATAACGTAACAATATAGTGATAAGAATATCTTAAAATGTGAGAAAGGGGCGAAACGTCTGGTGAACTTTAACCATGTCCAGGAAATTGAGTCCTTTAGTAATAAAATGCAAAAAGCCAGAATAATTAATTAAATTAAAAAAACATTTAAAAATTATGCACCTTGCAGAGGGGTGGACACTGTGCCGCCAAACATTCATTCAGTGCAGGTGGCATACCATTCCGCTCCTTATCGACGCATAAGTCAAAGCTCGTTTTACCGCCTTATTTAAAAAGGTTTAGTTCAATTTGGTTCTTCTTTAGGTCAATTCTTGATGACCTTAGCCGAAGTGATAAGAACTCAATGCGACTTTATTCCACTTTTGACCTTTAGTGTGAATAATATAAACACACACACACACCATGTATTATCTTGAGTAAGTTAGAGCCGCATTCAGTCTGCCGATGAACTGCAGAGAGACAACATAATAACGCAGACAAGTAAGTTCCTATTACAATAATCTGGTTAATTTAAGATAACATTTTCAAAATCTCTTTCCTTATTGTATATTAAACATTAAGCATCTAGAAAAAGGGGCATTATATTTTACATTCAAGTCAGAATCATAATATTGCAAAGATATTTTTACAAATTTTGTTTATAGCTCTCATTGTTTTTTTTTTCAGACGATAGGGCAATGAGGAATTTAAAACCATATTTCACCTCTTTGCTGATTCTTACCATTCAACTGTTTCAACTATCAAGTTCATCTGCCGTAAGAACTGGCGTTGAAGAGGTTCAGGAGCTCCTGAACTTGGGTGATGGCATCGATTTCCACGGGGCATCGCAGTACACAATCCTCATGGGATCTTCAGGCGTCGGCAAAAGCACTTTAGCCAAATTCCTTATTCAAGATCCCACCCTGACGGTGATTAAAAAGGGTCAGAACTTCCTTTACGCAGATAACGACAATACCATCAGCACCGTCACGCGGAAATCGAAAACTCTGCTTCCAAATTACTACAAAGACAATGAGACAGGTCAGGTGATTGTTGATTTGCCGGGATTCAGCGACACAAGAGAGCCGCAGTACGAAATTGCCGCAGCCTACTTCATTAAAACTGTGCTGGAGTCTGCGAAGAGTCTGAAACTTATTTTGGTTGAGAACATGTTTAGTTTGACAGAGGGTGAAGATAGATACGGACTGAACAGACTTGTTAAACACGTCGCTGAGCTGATTCCTGATATGGCCCAATTTGAAGGACCTGTCGGCGTGATTGCCACAAAGGTTAGGCTCAACGGATTGTCCGACGAAGAAAATGTGGCAGACATACTGGATTTTTTACGTTCTTTTGCTGACGATGTTGCGATCGACGACGATGATGACAGTGAAAAAGACGAAGCTTCGAAAGCAATCAGCAGAAGCCAGTATCAAGTACTGAAAAAGATGATTGGGCAAGGAGATGGTGCCAACTTTGGACTATTCTACAGGCCAAACAAAGCAGGAAGTCCGTGGGAATCGTACTTGGGAAACAAATGCTGGACATCGCTGAGGCGTCTGATTTTTGACGATCTGCCGTTCAGGCAAGTACCAGCGGAGGTCAAATTTAAATACTCGCTTTCAGTGGAAGGCCAAGTGTTCGTCAAGGAAAACCTGCTCAACACGACAAATGATCGGGTGTATACTGAAGTGGAGAACATTTTCAAATACTTCCAAAGAAACTTGGAGCTCAAGCTTGATGTTGCGAACACCACCGGTGAAAAATCTGCTATTGCAAAGGTCAGTAATCAAGAAATCAAATTGTTTGCAACAAACTTGCGCAATCTTGGGGATTTAGTTCCCGACCTCAAGAAGCTTCAGCTTTTGAAGAATCAAGATTTTCACAACATTAGCTACTTGGTACGAAAAGCAGAATTCTTCCACGGAGTTGTTGAAAAAAATACGCATTCGGTTGTTGCAGAAATCAAGCTTGTTCTAAAGCCGTATCTAAAAAAGGCTCTGGATGCCGCAAACTTTTACAGTTTTTTGGCCGAATTGGAGGTTGAACTGGACACTTACTGGCCACAATACAACAGAGCAGACCTGAGCAAACCACTGACGCAGACAAACTTTAGGAAAATCATTCTAAACGCTGAAAAATACAATCTGAAAATCTCCGACAAAGACTCACTTTACGCCGTGGTTCCCACGAAAGAAATGATCGACGACCTGAACAGAATTTTAAGCAAACACTTGGACTACAAAATCTACTTCAAGTCAAACGAATACGACCTGGTGATCGAAGGGCAGCACATCCTCATCAGCGAAATCAAGAACAAAATGAATGCCTCGTCGAGAAACCAGCTGAAAAATATTTACATCTACGGACACAAAAAGATTTTCGTAGATGAAAGCTTCACGGTGCAAAATGCAAACTTGTCCTTCGCGTCTCCAGTGATCGAAGCGGTGATCAAGGTGCCTGGAATTGTTCCTGTTATCAAAACGATCGGACTCGACTCCACGGAAGTGATGCCACAAGCTCCAAGATGCAAAACACCCGGTTTATTTGGCCAAAGAGGACAAGCAGGCAAGGCTGGCGGCAAGGCCGGAAATATTCTGATTGCTGCTCTTGAGATTAAATCACCAGCGAACATGGCAATCGAGAGCAAGGGAGGCAAGGGTGGACCAGGCCAGAGAGGCGGTGACGGATGCGATGGGCAAACAAGTCCCATACCGGATTATTGTAAGTTCAAGTTTTATCAATCTCTGGAAATAGATTATAAAACAAAAGTGGAGGGAAAATATTTTGGAAATAATTTTTATTTTCGCTTGTTCCAGCTCCGGCGGCTCGATTTGGCGAATTCCACGACGTTTACAACCACTACAGCTCTCGTGGCTACACAGTAACAGTCACCAACGAACGAGCCGTGCAGCTGTCAAACTACAGACAAAATATCTACCCTACCCAGGGTGGCACCGGCGGCGAAGGCGGCCCTGGCGGGCATCCAGGCTCGGTGCTGATACGGACGAAAGAAACCATTGACGGACTGATAAGCCAAATCCTGTCTTTCGGTGACTCTGGCGAGGGTGGAATAGGAGGCACGGGGGGCAGGGGCATGGCGCGGTGCTCAGAAGCGCATCTTTTCTGCGAGAGGCATGAGGAAAAGAAGAAGCGAAGTGGATTCAACTGGGCGCGATACAACTGTCAGTGGTTCAAAAGGGAGTGCGACATCATCGTGACGCACACGTGCAGGTACGTTACCGCAAAATTGTGCCCTGAGATGACACCTGCCGCCAGCAAGGGCGAGAAGGGAGGACGCAGCAGTTTGGCCTCAAACAGACCACTGCCCCCGCAGGAAACCGTTGACACGAGCCCACTCAAGGCGGAAGTGGCTGCACTCGCCAGCGTGGTCAACTCTCCTCAATTGAAGCAACTCGATACTTTCATAAAAAGTGTGCTTTAAAATAAACAATTAAAGTCCCATATTGAAAATTTCGCAACTGATATTATTTGACATATTATTCCCTTTCTTTGAATTACAATTATTTCTGAAATTATTAAGTAAAATGCAATACTTGCAAGACAACATTATGGAATTTTAATAAATTATCTCTCGCAAATGAATTAAAACATTATAATGCACGTACATGAAATGGAGTAGTGTTTTAACTAAAAAACTCTTCAGAGGCAATTTTAAAAATTTAAATACCGCAGATAATAAAATCTGCTGAGTTGCAGGGCGCTGTCAAACTAGGTAAACTGACAGTGTTTTCTCTTCCGCCGCGGCATCGACGGTAATTTCATTATTCACGACCAGCCCGAGTGTATTCTGTGTCGATTTAAAGCGTGCTAGGGGGCTCGTTTTACAATTTTATAGATTAGGTGTGCACCCGTCACTCGTCCGCTTTATTGTTGTCTGGCTGCTCGACAAAGGGAGAATAATATAATATATTATGAACTCTCGAGAGTCAGTTTAGGAAAGCGTTGTCGGATACATTCAGCAGTCGGAGGTGCGGATGTGGTTACAGCTGCACGCGAGAGATCAAATTTTCACAGGACACCTGAATAATTTTACCATCATCATCATCATCATCATTATATGATATATATTTGGCTTCGCTGCAAAATATCATTTACTACGTCGCAATAATAATCAGATCAGAGAGCATAGTTTTCCTCAAGATATCGATTCGCAGCATCTCTTCTGGGAATCGTTTAAATAACAAACGAGTCAAAGTTGCAGATAAAGCCGTCCATCAGGAGGTCAGGCACTGCGCGCATGGGATGTATTTCGTCACGTGCAGTGTCAAGTTCAAGAGAGTGTCGGTTGGTTGATCTTTGAAAGGATTATATTATATATTGCTGCAGGTACTTAGAGTGGCTTGTTCAAATAAGGAAATATTTTAAAATAACTCCATGAAGTGCACTGGCAACTTATAAAATTTACTTTTTTTAGACAATTTTTGAAGAAGTACCAGAAATAATTTTAATTCTAAGGTAAAGGAAGCCTTCTTGAAAAAGAAATGAAAATTCTGCCTTGTTTTTTACTGATTTGTATAATTTTTCTGTCTTAAATTGGTTTAAATTTGAGATTATTAAATATTTTAGATGATTAGGTGGATCGTATATTTTTTGTGAGAAAACAGTGGCATCGATAGCAAGCTCAGTTTTTGTGACATGTAATTTATCTAAAGCTGCAAAACTCATTCACTGATTTTAACACTCAGTGAACCGCGAAATATTTGAAGCGCGGCTAATTTGCTTCTTCAAACGTATCCGCCGGATTTTGGTACTGGGAAATGAAGAGGTGGAAATCACACAGAAATACCGTCATGCGCATGTGATGAACGCGAAATAAAAACAAGTTAATTTAAAAATAAATGAGAGAGAGAGAGAGAGAGCGCACGAAAGTTCTTTTTGCGCCGTACGCGCGCGTCTCCCGCGGGAATGGCTCTCTTTTAATACAATATATTCCGGTCTCCCTAATAATTTGCGTGTACCCACCCCTGCGCGCCTTTTTTTATTTCGAAAAGAGAGCAAAGGAAAAACGAGGAGAGCAGCCGCAGCCTTGCTCTTTCGCCACACGCCAACTCAAATTACAAATCGCTCATCTCTCGATTCCCATCAAAATTTTACGCTACACTGAAAATAAATGACACTTTTTATCCCCGTCAAAAAAGAAGCGAATAACAGCACCGCAGCAGCAGCTCGATGATTTTGTATGAGTGGCATGTTGTACATCGTGTTGAATCGCTATACAAATTGCAATATTTAATAGGCGGAAAGCGGTACGTAATACTTTTTCCAATATTTGCTCTTTTTTGACGCGCTGTGTGCAGTCATGGCGGCGGATTTTTTGCACGTTTCGCTTTTTCCGTCAAATTTTTGCTTCCAGATCATTACTGATGGATTTTTCTCCTTGAATTTTAATTTTAAAATACAGGAATATCCCAAAAAACGAAAAACTATCAACTTTTAAAGAAAGGGTTTATTAAAATAAATTTTAAAACCAGCAAATCTATAATTTAATCTGAACTTTTTAGCTGAAAATCTCAGTAAAAACATCAAATTAACGATTTTCCCGCGCGGTGACACGTGCCTGCCTCTTTTTTAAGTTTTCCAATGAAGAATTGCTCTTTTAATAAACCTACAAATTCTTTTAAAAGGTATAAAGGAAATCCTCGAAATGAACATTAGAGTTATGTTCTAGTCGTTTTTTTCTGGTCTTCTTTTTTGTAGGCATCAAGTTTGGAGTTATTGTGGCGTTGACGGCAATTTTACACGACGAGAGCGATTATCAAAATGCGGCCTTTAGCCATGCTCCGCGCTCGCTCGATCCTTTTTGTCGCGCTTCTCGGAGCAAAAGCGTTGAGTCGTGAAATTCGTTGCGATGCGGAAGATCAGTTTCTGACCAGTGGAAAACGCCGAAATCGTCGCTTCCAGCCCAAAATGAACGCCCGTCACCGCTTTCTCGCTTCGTGCTTTCAAGGTCTTGCCGTCATTTTGGTTGGTGCTCGCAAGGAAGACGTATTCTCGATTCGAGGCCTTGGCCAAAAGAGCTGATAATTGGCTCCATTACCTTCTCGCTTTTATGCGTTTTTCCTACAAAGCCTTTTAGGCAAATTGCAATTAGACGCTGGAGTTGCAGTTTTTTATAATAATTAAAGAAGCCTTGAAATTGCTTATCCCAATTATTTTCCCATTCAATTTTCCATCAAATGAGAGGTCGAATCATGAATTTTTAAGCAGTTTGAAAATTGATTTTAATCTATTATTTTTGCGATATTTTAATCGGGACTTTTCTGAAAATCTCGGTAAAAACATATAATTGTACTAGTTTCCCACGCTTGGCCTTCATTATTTAGTTTTCCGGGAAACTATACGCTCCCTTTCCAGTGGTCACTGTTTACACAAAATGCGGAGTTTTCCCGAAATCAAAAGTTGCAAAATTATTTTAAAATTCAGTCATTTTACCGACGGTTCACTTGTGGAAATCGATTATACATCGTTTGAAGTGGAAAAGAAACAAGCGGCTTTTTCACTGATAACTTGGTAATTAAAATAAATAAATTTTTGAACGTTTACAATTTCTCCTCAAAATCGATTATTTTTGCACGTCCCTAGATTAGATAGATTCAATTAAACATCTATAATTTAAAGACAACAGGTGCAATGAAATTAACGAGTGTTCATGAAATAAAATCCATCCATCGTATTTACTTTCTCATTTAAAAGGCAGCCTTGATGGAATTATATGTGCGCGACTTGAATTAGTCTTTCTCAATTATATTATTCTCACGTGCTGCGAGACGTCTGAGCCGGTGTTTAAGGTCTCATTTCATAATCGCAAAAGCCTTTCAGCTTTCGAAAGATGCTACTTTAACTCGAGTACGAAGAGAGGATTATCAAAGCACGGAGTGAGAGAGATGCTGCGCCTTTTTTAAATTACAGAGAGAGAAGAATAAGAAGGCAAAAACGCGCGTGATACATTGCACAGCCAGCGCAGCAGCCGCTTTTTTATTTTCTATACAGACAAGTCACGTGATCAGAACGCATCATCATAATCAAAAATGGCGTTCACAATGCACCGTGAGAAGAAAAGCCGCTCCGAGAGTAAAATAAAAACAACTTAAACTGCCGAGTTAAATGGCGCTTTCGAGCAGAACTAACTCTTTGATATCTCTCGAAAATTGCTGTTTTGTGTTGCTTCGGCTTTCCTGAAAATGCGCTTTCACGATCTGCCGAACACGTTATTCACATTGCTCACAGTCAGAAAGTGCCGGCCGGCATCTGCCGATATTAAAATGGCACGACACCATATCGCATCCAACTTCGTGCTCACTGCCTCTGCCTACCATTTGTAGACAGCATTTCATTTTAAAAAATGGTTGATTCTTTAACTGATTATTCCTGAACAGCAACAAGAAAAGGATCGTGGAAGAAGTATCTCGTATAAAATTTAATTTTTTTTGTGGCACTGTCTATTAGGATTTTGCTGCAACAATGCGGGGGTTTCCAAAAGGGCACCACTATGTTTTTATACATATATGATCAGATACTACGAAATAACTTATTTTTTTGATTTTTGCGTCCCTGTTATTATTTTTTAAATAACCGACTTATTTAACAATAGTTTTAATTTAAATTTGGAAAGTTATTAAACAAATTTGAAATCTACAAATTTTCATTTCTTATTAGTTCTCGGATTCTTGGGATAATTATCTCAATTCGTTAACTATGTTTTTTTGCTCTTTTTATCCCTGTCCGAGGACCGGGAAGAGCGCGCACTGCACTAGCACGAATGCTGAAACTCGGGTCCCAATAACACCGCGAATGGATAACATGTTAAACGTAAAGATACCAAGAGCCTCATATATTGAAGTCCAGATGATCTTTTCAATACCATTGTATTGTTAAAGGAGACGAAATGCCAGAATTTACAGATAAATCGCGGTTGGAGCGCGTCAAAATCATAAAAAGGCAATAAACCGCAACAGGATCTGTTTAGGTTAATGAACAACGTCCTTATGCGGTCGTGAAAATAATTAAGGAAGCTGCGCTGCCTTAATTTGATGCACACGTCTTGGCAAAAATGCCAAAAGCATCCTCTCTCTCTCCTGTTGAATGGTGGCAATTAAAAATAAAAATTGAGTAAGGAACGAAATGCGGGAGGAAGCTGTCTCTAATTTTTATATTTATCCACTTGAAGTGTGTTGTTATTGTTCATCCGGCGTGCAGTGCCAAGCAAGAGCAAAAGGAGCAGAGCAGGAGGTAAACTCTTTTATGGCTCGACACAATAAAAAGCGTTCTCTCGTCTGCCGAGATAATACACTTTTGGTCATGGCCTTTTGTTGTGCATTTTACATTTCTCGCCAGCATTGTGTGCGTATCAGTTAAATTCGTCTCGGGTTATTAGATAAACTTTTTAATATAAAAAAGATTCGGAAAATGAGTAGAAAAATGACTCTAACGCGTACATTTTCCATCAACAAAGACGGCCTCGGGCGCAAAAAGCGGGCATAATAACAATACACGGCGGCGGCGGCGCGGCTCAGACTCAATTAATATAAAAAATCATCATCCTCCCATTGTCAAGGTGCTAAAGCAAAAGATGAAATGTAACATTACGGCCGGCTATTGTATTTCACATTCAGCTACCTTAATTATATTAACCGAACAGATGATTAATTATAAAAACGACGGTAGCCGCTGTAACAAAAACCACATTTTCTAAACACTAATTCGGACAAAGAACACCGCCCATTCTTAATTAGTAAAGAAGAATGCGGCTCCTGAATTAAATTCTTCGCTCGGGAAAATGATAAATTAGTTTCGTAGGCAGAAATATTAGCCTGCTATCAAATTGCGGCCACGTAATCTTTCCGAGTTGAACTCTCAAACGACCCTGAATCTTATTTTTATTTTCCTTCGCCGCATTTAAATCGAAAGGAACGCTGTGTATGAGTCAGATTCACTTCAGGACAACAAATAAGCATGAAAAACCAAATTATAAGACTTTAGAGCCATGTTTAAATTAGTTTAAAACCCTTTCCAAGACCCTATATACTGACAATGAATTATGTTACCTTTAAAACTTACTTAAATCCAGTAAATCATTCAGAATGGGGATTTTTCTACTTTCCTGAGTTTTTTTTTAAAAATAATAATAATAGTTCGATAAGAGGTAAAAACTCGATTTTAATGTAGTTCAAAGTTCAAACCATATATTATTTTATTCAATTTCATAAAAAAACAAATGAATATCATAAATCTATATACCGTCAATTTTAACCCATTTTTCTAGTTTTTTAATAAAAAAATATGTTCAAAAAGAGTTGGAAGTTTGATAATTCAGGTGAATATTGAGAAAATATTGCACTCTCGGTTAATTAAAACCCTCAGCTGATTTTCCGGGTAAACAGCACCAAATGTTTCCATCAAACTTGGTTATCTTCTATCGAAATCTCTATAAATCACCCTAACAATATACAAAAAATCAAAATATAGTGTGGTAAGGGCGTTATAGTTAGCCCCCGGCCTAGACGCCCCTTTCTGGGCTCGTTGAAGTGACCAAGGGCTTCTTGTCAACCGGTGAATGGCCGAGGGTGTTTGGGATTTAAATATTTTGGTTCCTTTGGGCTGCAATAAAATCATGCTGTAACTTTTATTTCGTAGAAATTTTTTCAAACCCCAGGAAAATTGTAAATTATATAGGTGCTCAACAAAAGTTGAAAAAATTGCAGGTTATATCAATGCTCTCGTGGAAACATCCCGGCATTAAAAATTCTTATAATTAGAAAAGGTTTAATAATACGCACAAAATTTTCTAATTTTAATTCAATATCGTGTGGCGGAGGTGTGAAAAGTGCGCGTTCGCCCGAAGGGATTCGTTTGCACAGCACTTGAACCGATGCGAGATTTGATGGCGCGCAAGAGTGTGTGAGCTACTGCTCGGCAGGCTTCGCCGCTAATCTTAGGGAAAAAGTGGATGTGAGAACGCGTTCACCGTTGGCTGGCTGGCACATGCAGCACAGATATCGGATTGATCCCCCTGTAAACGTCGAGACGATTTTCTCGAGGGTATCAGGTTGTCCGTCAGTCAGCTTTTCGCGTTCGTGAACAATGACGCTGCGTGCGGCGCGGCTGGCGAAAAAGATTGTGTTCGCCGCGGGAGAATGAAACAAATGTATCATTTATCGCATTTCAGACAGGAAATCGCACGACGCAATAAAGCCGACCGACCGATCGACATTAAGACGAGTCTCGTGATTTTCAGCGCAGCAAAAATCTTTTCCTGAGCGCAAAAAATGAACTGGAACGGTAGAAATATTGGTGTCGATTGCACCTTCATTTTTCGTTATATTATATCCGCTCGCGTGTTTGGATACAAATAGGAAAAACTGGTTATCTATAATTCATGCGTAGAATAATTTTATAAAAATATCCCCTGCTTCGTACTTTGGAGCGATTTAAAAACGATAAATAATCATTTCGGGATTTACACTTAGAAAATATGACTGGGGCGTAGTTTTCCGGAAAATTAAAATGGTGTGGCCGTTATTGAAAAGCAAGGGAAAACCATGAAGTTTGATGTTTTGTTTAGAGCTCGTGGGAATTTCAAAATTGGGATGTGGTTCCTTGATGGAAAATTATAAAAGGCGTGGCACGTGCTGCAAAATTTTACCGCGATTTTCCGATAAAATCTCATGAATTGTGCTCATTTAATGTTTTACACATCCCTTGTCATTCCTTTGGAAATTGAAAGAATTAGAGAGGATAACATAGCTTACTCCCAACTTTACGTATTAATAATTATGAAATAATACTTTTTAATTCTGCAGGTATTACTTAATTTTATTATTTTTCACATTAAGAATTATAACAAACAGAGTTGATTTTGAAGGTTTTAATTACCTATTTCATCAACAGCAATTTATGAATATGCTTAGCTTATTAAAAAGAACCATACAAAACTTAGGATTAAGAATTTCCGCTCTTTCCACTATCAGTAGATTTAAAAAATTATAATCGTAATTAAGCTAAGCTACGATTTTCTGCATTAATATAAAGATAATAATTCAGAGATTTCTCATAATATCTTGCTCAAGTCGGCCACCATGTTGGAGGCACGGAGCATGGAAGTCATCGTTTTCCGAATACGCCTTCCCGAATCAGATAATTGCTGGCGGCTCATTCTCCACGCCGAGATTTCGTTCGTTTACATTACACGCTAAAAGTGGGGAATTTTTAACAGAGTAATTAACACAATCGCTAGAACGAAAGACTCGTAATTAACAAGTTTCTGAGAAAGGGTCCGATTTTAATTGCAGCTTGTTCACAAATTCGAGATGGGAAGCGTTCTCCCACGATCTGCGATGGAATAAAACCTCCATTTTGAGAGTCAGTGTATTAAATACACTCGTTAATTGTTTATTTTACACGCGCTAATTATTTTTCACAGTCCAGACGCGTACTCGGAGACAAGCAGCTCCTTGTTTCTGTCCTTGGATCTCTTGATGGTGCCAGGGTTTTGCCTCCTGAAACGAGAAAAGCGAGTTTTCCAATGCTCCGAATCAGCGATTGATAATTACGGCCGCCGTCGTAGCAGAGCAGAAAAACAGTAATATCTGTAATCTGCGCTAATGACGGGTTGTTTAAGGGTCCTCGCAATGACAGAATATAAACTGCGGTGGCATTACCAGCGCGTAATTATCTAACAACAACTATTGATCAGTCGTTGGACCCATTTCATGGATTCGATGGCAATTAAAGATGTTTATCGGCAGACGTAGGAATTGGCAATTAAATTACCTGAAATTGGTGCGCTGCTCCGAGTGTTGCTTCTGCTGGTCTCGTTCCCAGTTCCTCTTGCCGATGCCGCCGATCCTGCTCGGCGCGTCACGCAGGGCGAAGCTCTTCGCGTAATGACCCAAGTGCAGCGCTTTGTAGTGGAAATAGGCCTTTGCTTTCGCCGGGTAGCTCGCGTAAAATCGCACCCACGACACGTACGCTGCACAAAATCAACACAAAAATAGAATGTTGATTAAAAAAAATTAACACAGCTTACAGGATGCTCGGGATTGAGATTTTACGCATTTTCTGAGCGCTCTGAAGGCTTTAAATGGGTTGTATTGCATATATTCTGAAAGATCTCGACTTGGCAATTCCAACAGTGTACGGATCTTGCAAATTGAACCAATAAAGAGCCCCCCAGGCGTGGTTAAAGTGGGAATTAATAATATCGATCGCTCAAGGGCTACTGACGTCAGGGTTCAATTTATCTCCTATTCCGATGGTCTTGTTTGACCTTACGGGTACCTCTTAGCATGTTTCGTGGTTCAAAATCTCACTTTTCCCCAGAACTCAAAAACTGTAACGCTATTGTACAACATTTTTACCCTCATCTGTACATCTCAAAAACTAAGAAAAATTTTAGGCATGTTACACACATTCACGGCAACATACTCGGAACAAAAAAAATCAATTTTTGGGATGTTCAAAAATTAAAAATATAGGCAAAAATTCCTCATTTTTTAAATTTGGTATAAATTTAAAAGTTGTAGGCAGCATAATTAGGCATCTTATGGCACCAAGTTTAATGTTTAAGCACCATTAGAACGCAAATATTTAATTTTTCTGAATGCTGGATCAGAGGCCTGATTTTCTAGATTTTCAACCCCAACTGTCAAAAAATACTGTGGTGGAAACACCCCAATCTAAGAACAGTAATAAGAAAAATGTTTCGGTTTGCAAAAATCAACCTAATTAAATAAAAAACGTACCTTTGCAAGCCAACTCATGCAGCTGTCTGTCGTCCAAAACGGCCTTCTCGAACTGCAGCTGCAGATCCGTGGCGACTGCCTCGACGCTCCTGCCAGCAGACTGCATTTGGGTCAAATTAGTCTTTGGCTTTAGATGTACAATTTCCTGACCGCATTTGGTGTCATTAACAAGGGGGAATAAAGTTGCGTACCTTGGAGCGCGAGCCACGTCTCCTCTTCAGCTCGGGTTCGCGTGGTATCAGCATGAGCAGTTCGTCAAGCACCTTCGTCGCATCCATTTCTTTCAATCTATGGTTCAAATAATAGTTGCAAAACTGTTAAATATGTCCACGATTTTAAAGGAAGAAAAATGTGTAAAATAAAACTGAATTTACTCAAAAGAGGTAAGGCATTATCTTGCAACACAAACAACTAATATGAAAAAGGAAAAAAAGTAAAAAGAATCCAAACATAACCAGCAAGCACTGGAATTAAGCGAAAAAATTAATATTTTTTCATAATTGAAACAATATTTACTAAATCTGTTGATGTAAATCTATTCGATAATTTGTGCAGGTAACTAAAGCGTCAAATCTTGGCAAAATATGTAAATTTCCTTACCTTATGCCGTGCTCTTCTAGTTTTGTGACGTAACCAAGCTCTGATAGCGCAAGGAATATGACGGCAGACCCTTTGTGGCCCACTCTCGCAGTGCGACCGACGCGGTGCACGTAATCCTGAGGCGTTGGAGGAGCAGTGAATTGGATAATCCAATCCACTTTGGGCAAGTCCAAGCCTCGAGACGCAACGTCCTACCGAATTAACAACGAGAAAAAAGGCGATTTTTTTAAAATTAATATTAAAATATAATAGGGTAAAAGACGGTAGAAGACATTTATTTTTTATTCTTAAAACTATTGCCCTAAAATACTCTTGAAATTTGATTTTTGTATGCTTTCAGAGACTTAAATTTATTTGAAAAAAGCTACAAAAACATCCCCCAAGACCCCATACTAAGGTTAGGCTCTGTAGCTCACTTATAGACACTTTTCTTTGATATTTTTCTTCTATAATTTCATGAAAAACAACACTTCTGTAGACCAATTAATTAATTTCGGAAACTTTGCCAAAAGCGGACTTGCAACCCTATAGAGCCTTTTGGGAGCAGCACAGATCCCTGTCGCGCTAAATTGTGATTTTTTGCTCGGTTGTATTTCGGTTGGCCATGCACGAGAGCGTAAATATTGTACGTTGGCGGGCAGCAAAGCAGAAAATAAGAAAATTTTCCACTTTCCTCGAGCCGAAAAGCAGAGAGTGAGAGAGAGAAGCAATTTCGTGTGAGGAGAGCTGTTTTCTATGCAGTTGGAGAAGGAAGAGGCAAGCAACAAAATAAAATAAATAAAGAGACGAGGCAGCGCATGCGAAAGGAGCCGAGTGACGAGTGAGTGGTTATCTAATATGTTTTTCAACTTGTTGATGGAGTATTGTCTCCTCGCAGGAGACTAAAAAGAAAGTAATTTATCCGTTAACAATCCACGGCTACGGACACAATGAAAAACGATTTCGGCTACTGTTGTTTACTTCCTTAGTTAATTTCCTTCGTGCCAATCAACCGTTTTGACACCCGACCGATTGTGGAAAACGAGAAAAGATTTCCATTTGGATCCTGGGAGGTCTGGCTCCCAGCACCGCACAAAATTTTCATTATCCGCCTTTTGAATGCAGCAACTCGTTACTTAAATTATATTAACTGCTGCTTATTACTCGGCCGCTCGCTTGCTTTGCTTTTCTCCCCCTTTCGCCTCCTGGCATTTGAATGGAAACGTTCTGATTGCGTTTCTCTATTCACCCGACGTCTCTTTTTAATTCTCTACTTTCCCAGGCTCCGAATTATGCCTAAATGCGTGCTGGCAGAGAGGAATTTGCCGTTCACGTCCTCTTGGGTGGCGATTTTGTAAGAACAGCCAACCTAATTGAAACGTCCTAGTTAGCGTTTCCATAATTCGTGCCGGAAAAGCTTAATTATAAAGTGCTGGCAAACGGACACTAATTATTTTCCACCATTTTTCCAGCTCTAAACGCCGGCCATCAAGCCAAAACTCACCGTGCAGAGCAAAACGCCGGAGGGGACGTCACGGAAAGTTTTGAAAACCTCGGTTCTTTCCTGCAACATCGAACAAACCCAGCACATTTAAACACCAGCTTGGAACCGCTGAAAAAAGCTATACCTTTTGCGTCATATTGCCGTGAAGCCGGAAAAACTGAATTTTCGTATTGATTCCGGACAGATTCTTCTCATCTTCAGCCTCTTCGTCATTGTCTCCCTCTTCGTCGCTGCTCTCCTCGGTCGTGTCTTTTTGGGACAAAGCTGAGGCCAGGAGCGGCGTCAAGTAGTCGACCATGTCTTGCGTGGCGCAGAAAATCAGCATTTTGCGTTGATTTGTCAGCTAATAAAATACCAAGTCCATGCAAAAATTTCTTTAATCAACCATTTCAAAATGTCCAAAATATTAAAAGTCTTCGACAGATGGCGCCACCATTTAATTATATTTATTGTAAATTTTAATTGCGAGAACCGATTTTGGTTTTCAGCCCGTCAACTGAAATCTTTTGGCAAATAATAGGTTCTAAAATTGCATTGGAAATTCCTGGACACTTAAAAGTAGCACTGGCACTTAATTTACGACCGTGTCTATCGATTCCTGAGGATCTATTTTGGTTTGAGAGTCGTATTGTTCAGTTGGAAATTCGACAGTATTTGCCAAAAATCGTGGAAAACGTGAAAACCAGGACATTGGCTTTTTTTGGTCTGATATTCGTCACAAAAACGCCAGAGACAAAGAGAGGCGAGAAGGGTTCCCTGATTTTATGCATGTACGCCTAACAATCAGACCGAGACAGCAACGCCACAGCGACAGCCAGCGCAAGCAAGTCTAGCGACAAATAATTCTAGCTGCTGGCTGACCAGCCTTGTTCCTTACGCTGCTATCTCAATCTTTAGCCAGCGCTACGACTAATTATCCCTTCTCTGATTGGAACCTGGCGTTCTTTGCTATAGGTTCAAACCCAAAATCACCAAAGTAACGCATTTTAAGATTCCTTTTATTTACGGCACAATCAACGTGTCAAATTTTCTTCCTAACCTAATTGACATTCAAGCCTTAAGAATCGATTTATGTATAAAAAAAAATCAAATTTCAGTGCTATTTTATATGGATAGTGGCACCGAAATTCGAAAGAATTATCCCATTCCCAAATCTCACTACAATAAATTGATTTTTCAAGCGAAAAAATCCTTACCTCGCACTTTGAAGCGACGAAGGAGGCCAGCACGACGAGCCGCAGCTTAGGCGGCACCGCCAGGAACCACTGGTCCAGGGTGTCAGGGACGCACAGTACCTCCGAGTCGGCGGTTTCGGCCTGCTCCTTGTCGTTGGACGCGTCCACGTACTCGCGCGATTCCTTCAGGGCCAAGCCGGCCAGTCGCTCCACCGCCGAATTGATCGTGGCTGACAAGAGAATCGTTTGCCTCAACTCGGATGTCGAACCCTGATCGTTCAGAGCCGTCACAATTCTATTTGAGACGGACAAGTAAAGTAAAAGGTTAAGCCACTGGTAGCGGGGTTGCAAAAAATGTTGTTTAATTTTTAATTTGGTCTAAACTATTTCAAAACGAAAATATCGCATATTTTATTTGTCTTGAAAAAATTTTGATATTCGAGTTTGTATGTAATTTTTAGTTTTAAAACGTTTTAAATGCATGAAAAGATCTCGATAAAAATTATTTACTTAAAATTTAAGCCACCAAAGAAAATTAGCCAGATTTATTTATTCAAAATTAATTAAAACGAAAAGAAATAAAAAATTACGCCTTACTTTGCAACAGACTCTTCATAGCCCAAGTCAAGCATCCTGTCCGCCTCGTCAAGAATCAGGTACTTAACCTTGCTCATGTTGCAGTTCTTCGTTGTGCTCAGGTGGTCGAGCAGGCGTCCCGGCGTGGACACAAGTATGGTGAAACCCTTGCGCATGCGCGCCTTCTCGGACTTCTTTTTCTCGCCTCCAGTAAAAACTCCAGGCACGAGCCACGTGAAGGACTGATAAAAAATCCGCGTTCCAAAAAACGAAAGAAATAACGAAAAAATTGAAATTTTACCTTGGTCAGCTTGCTCAACCACTCGTAGGACTGCAACGCCAGTTCTCGCGTGGGCACGATAACCAGAGCCATGATGCCCTCGCCTCGACTGATTTTCGGCCGAATTTCTTGCAACGCCTATTTTTAAAATTTGAATGGAAAAATCGTTTAATTAAATTGATTTCAATTAAAATCGAGGAAAATTGTAAAAAATATGATTCAGCTGTCAATTTTCCGTATCCAAATTTCTTGTCTGCAGCTTTTTAATAATTGAATATAAGAACATCCATTTTCTGTCATAAACATGTTTAAATATTTAGATTGAAATCATTTTTTCAAATTTAAAGAATCAATCAATAGGACGAACCTGAATGATAGGACAAGCGTATGTGAGTGTCTTCCCGCTGCCAGTCTGCGATTTGACGATAGTGTCCTTGCCTGAAAGGATGATTGGAATGGCCAACCTTTGCACCTCAGTCATTTTGGTGCTGCCCAGCAGCTCCTCAAGATTTTTCACCTGAAGAATCCATCGCCCAAAATAAACATCACATCGAAAACAGTGGAATATATAATTATGCTCAGTTTTTGGATATTTCCTCAAGAGATACCTAAAAATACTTTTTGCAATTTTAAAACTTTTTGTTTAATATCAATTTGATTTTTTTGGTATTTTGTTAGGATGCTAAAGAGGTTTCGAAATAACTGAGTTTGACGGAAAAATGTGAAGCCGATTTACCGGAAAATCAGGGTTAAATCTGGGAAAAACAGCCTCTTGGGGCTTACAAAATTGAGAATTACTCGAGTTCTAATGAAGCTAGAACATCAAACTTTTTGCCAAAAGATGCCTAATTAAACGTTCAACAACTTGTGCTCGCAAAAATGAAATTTTCCAGCTTTGAGTAATTTTAGTTACAATTTAATTTTTTTTAATACCTCAAAAACAGCATTTAAATAATATTTTTCTAAGTATTGGGCTAAATAATGTTGCTCTAAATGTATTTACCATGCCTAGAAATTATTAGGATGGTTTTACAACAATTTTTATATAGAGGGTCAAAGGTTAAAAAACGGGTGTGTATAGAGTTGTTAAAATTGCAAGTGATATTCTGAAAGCTCGCGGGGAAAAAACTGAAATTCAATGGCAGGCAAACAAAATACCAAACTGATCAAAATCACAAAAATGCATTTTAAATTAAAACCAAAAATTATTGAAATAGCCAAGAATTCTTGCCATAAAAGGGTGTAAGTTGGCCTTTTCAAAGGTGAGCTGCGAAAAGACAGTTTGGTGTTTCTGCTTTTTGATGTTGGGCGGGGGCAGTCGGGGGATGTCCTCCGTGCCAGTGAACAGCGACGAGGTGACCCCCTGCCGCGGGGGTCGCTGCTCCCCTTCGTGCGACCGCTTCGCCTTCTTCGGCTCTCGCTTGCTTGATTCAAATTCATCAGGCTCGGCTTCCAAATTTCGTTTCTTCTCCTTCGGCTTCTAAGATTTCGACGGTATAAATTTAGAATACACAAACATTACATTTCACGGTGATTATTATTATTTTTTTAAATAGAAATGGTATAAAAATGTTTTTAAATTTGTGGGAAAATAACAAAAAAAAGGTGTGCCTGCATTTAAATAAGGTACAAAATGTGCAACCTAAATATCATTTTTGCATTTACATATTTTAAATTTATTTTATTTTGATGGTGAAGCAGGAATTATGGCAGAAAATTTTGTCCGTTAGAGAGGTTCAAACTGCGGCACATTCAGAGAAATAATGCAGGAAAACGCAATCATAAAAGCAGCGAAAGTTTCGCGGAATCGGCCGAATTCAATGTCACTGTCACGGGACACACTTCTGAATAACAACTCATTTCATATTATCTCGAGGGAAAACGAAGAAGACGCCTACCTTCTTGGCCGAATCCTTGCTCGCGGGCTCAGTGTAGACGTTGAGGCTCAACTCCGAGTCCATGGTGGCCTAAAAATCCCTTAAAGGGACGAAAATTGCTGGTAAACACGCGGCCGAATGCGACACAAACAGAAGCACATGGACCGACAGCTGGCAGATCGCGACTTGCGCTACCTCTCGCGGTTAAAACTCTAACCCATCAGCTGAACGAGCAGCACACGAAGCACAAGCACACAGCAAGGAATGAGCCCTTCAGCGAGTCCAGCACGAGAAAGAGAGACGACATTATAACACATTATTTTAAATAAACAGATTTGATTTCTGTACATATTAGAATTATTTTTTCGTTAAAATTTTATTACATAATGCAGAGTATTCCAAAATTCAACGACTAATCTGCTACCTATGCTCTGCGGCCCGAAAATTTGATACTCGGTTCGATGGCCTTAAAGGTGTAGATTGAAAAAAATTGGAAACAAATTAAAAATAAGTTAAGTGGTCCTCTGAAATGATTTCCTGATAAAAAAATCACGTAAGCCATGAATTTTCCTCACGTGATTTTCTAAATTTAATGCACTTTAGAAAACGTCAAAGTACTATATTTTGGACTCCTTTAGACGAGTTGATACCCAAATAGTTTTGTTTAAAGTCTGAACATTTCCTCAAAATTGTGGGTTTTTAAGAAAAGAACTTTGGGAAAATTTCAGAGCAGCACAAAAATACAAAATAATCTGTAGTCTAATTTATATTTAGTTCATATCTAGCAGGTTATTTTTTAAATGACGAATGAGAACCTAATTTGAGTCTGATCAATCGGTATTCATTTTTTTGTATTTCCGTTATTTAAATTTTTTTAATTATAAAATTGAGAAATATAATTATGGTAGCTAGCTAAAAATTAATTAACATTTAAAATTCCTTAAGAAAAAAACATCGCCCTTTACTTATTTTCAAATTAAAAAAAATATTTATAGAGGAACCAATTTTAAATGAAATTGTTAGAAACAAAATAAACGAATTTATTGGAGAGGTTTATGCGGGGGTAAAAACTCCGAAAAAGAATGGATGGAGCGAGACACAAGTTCACCCTTAGGCCTTATTATTGCAAGCAGTCGCGACAATGGGGCCGCCAACAATAGATTCCTTTCTTTACGACCGCGCTCGCTCGCTTTATTCGGCGCCAATAAAAGTTTATATATTGCCCAGCGCCGAGGAGGCAAATGGCTGAGGTGCGGGATATTTTTATCTTCATCAGCGCGCGTGTGCGTTTCTTTTATTCCCAGCAGCAGAGCAGAGATTTGTTTTTACTCTCCATTAGCTCTGAGATGCGCTTTTCCACCGATAGAAAATTGTCACTGCCGCCAAAAGTGGTCATTTCGACGGCTTTATTGCCTGGAAAATAAGACAAATTTATTCGGCACGCTGCGATGTCGATAATTTCGCCATAAATCGAGTTGAATTTCGAAAGCCAATTCAGAAACGGGGGTGCCTCGAGATCGGATTATTTTGGAACAGCGACTACCTTGCTCTACCGTCTCAATGTTAAGTTTTTTTTCAAATCATTTTTATTTTAGGTCGCAAATCCAGGAAATCCTTGAGACTCATCTTCCCCTGATAATTTTTAAATTACTTCAGCCTGTAAATATAAGTTTGTCGAAGGAATTAGAAAACTACTTTAATATCCACACCTTTCATTTATTGTGTGGAAATGGAAACATTATTTATCTGGCTGTTTTTATTGTGTTTCACAAGAGCCTTTCGGCGCAGCCATTGTTGACACGATAATTCGGCCGTAATCACTATGGTTTGGAACAATTTCACAGATGCTGCGTCGAAACAAACAAACGCATCTCTCGTTTTCCCTTCTCGCACATATCCGGCCTTTTCTGCGTTTTATTTGTTAAGCAAGCCAATCGCATCAGCTTCGTTTATATGTAAATCAGTTTGCGTGCAGAATTTTGCAATGACACTGCAACTTACTGGAAATCATCGCAACACTCACGGGGCAGATGCAAGAGTTTTGCTCATTTGCATCTGCTCTGCGTCGCTGATCGAATGTTAATAATAAAAAATGCTTACGCAATTCGGATCAATAGCACGAGGAAAGGGTTGCATTCAAGCGAGAAGCAGCGCTCCTCCGAGTGAATACGTAATTTAACTCGCTGCTTTTTGCAACATCACGTCTTTTAAAATCAGCTTTTGTGCTGCAATCGCTTAAAATCAAGTTTAATTGCAAGAATGAATATTATAAACCTAATATACTGTTGTTATATTTAAAGGGAATTTCTGGTTTATTTATTTTTTAATTAAAAAGTTCATTTTTTATATTAAATCATATATAGGCTTATGTAGAGTCAATTATTGGACGGTAAAGGAATTTTTTATTCTTTTTCCAAATATTCCCGCGTAAAATGATTTAAAAAGGAAGGCGCGGCAAATCGTAAAATTGGACCTTTTACCAAGATTTTCAGATTAAACAATCAATGAATACCTTTTAAATAGTTCCTATACTTATGCAAAATTTAAATTATTTGAAAAATATCGAAGAAAATTGATTTTGAATTCATTAGCACCTGCATACCGTCATGCCTTGTGCCAATAATAAGTATGAATAATAAGAAATTAATCATCTACATTTAACATTTTTAGTTATCTTTTTTAATCCTGCTCCTCCGCATCCATTTAACTGTTTGTAATCTTTGCTCACTCAATTTACGTGTGCTGAGGTGACGGGCCATTTACTTTCTCATGCGCGGTACTTGAAGTCGCTGTCAAGCGCGCAATGATAAATATATTAAACTGTACCGGATTTTTTTTGCCTCCGAAATTTACCACAAGAGTTGGCACGGCGCAGCGGCTAGGGCAGGCATTAAGACACAATCGATGCTCGGCAGAAGCTGCACAATAAAAGAGGAATTTAAGCAGCACAATAATAAGGATAAAAAGCTTTCTCACATGGCATCTCGGCCGGCCAGAGTGAGTAAATGCAAAGTGTTTGCAAGTCACCGGCTGTAATGATGATTCGGAAGGCAGGCTGCATTCCCGCCGACAATGACGCCGGTGATGATGATAATAATGACGATAACTCCTGCTTTTAGCGCGTTCAGAAAGCGCTGAAAAAGGCCAATTAATGTTAACACATGCAGAATACCCATCCACTACAGCGAGATGGCTCAATTAAAAAGTGCTGATGCATCTGCCCGCCGCGTATTCGGCACTGCATCGTCTCAACAGCGGAAAATGCATCGCTCGTGGGAAATGTGCTGTGAAATATTCATCTTCTTTTTGTTCGTTAAGTTTTCCTCCGACCAAATCGGATTATCAACTTTGTAAGAGAAACTAAAACTGCAGAGGGCAAACTATAAGTGTGTTTTTGTTGCTCTGCAGGCCCACAAAAAGTGTCAAACCTATTTTTTTAATTAAGCTGTTCGTGGTTTCGAATTATCATTAATTTTTATTTTGAAAAAAAGGTTGGCCACGTAGTTTTTACTATAGTAAATTAATTTGTAATTTTTGCAGTTTCGTGTCAATAATTTAATGTGTCCTCTTTCTTAAAACTGTACTTTTATTGTTTGACTTACCAAGAAATAATAGCAACTATGCATGTCAAAAAATAGCACAACCTTATTAACTGTGATTCTTGCAAGTTTTTGCTGTTTTCCTTCAACTTTTCCTCTTAATCACACGCGTCGTTTATTCGCGCTTGCACTTGCTCGGGAGACCTTCGCTTCACAGGCCAACGAGAATTAAATGAAGGTGCATGAGACAAGCGGCTCTTTCCACGTCACACGCGTAATTACAAAATGTTTTGTCTCGCGGCATTGTGTGCGCGCCCGGATTGAATACATTTTTCTGCCTGCTGATGGGAGTTTAATGTTTATATCCCACTAATTGTTGCATGTTTAATTGTGCATTTTGTGAGTTTTGCACGCACACAGCAATTTACCGAGTGCGCTCAACAAAACACTCATCAGCAGTGAAAGGTTTTTAGGCTCACGCACCGCGTGTGCGTTTTATAGTCATCAGTTGACATTCCAAATTGGCTCGTTTAGATCCGTGCAAACACACACAAAAATCCGGTAGCGAAATTTATGGGGCAGCTTTTATTATGTATCATTACTGTCATCACCGCACAGTTAAACTCTGAAATAAATTAGTGTTTTAATATTAAAAGTTGTTTACAAATATTTAAAGAATTTTTAAGTCAAATAAGGCTACTAATTTTTTTACGATCGATTGCTTTTTTCTGAGCAAATCTTCATAACGCTAACAAATATGAACATACGATTTGTTCAATTTTAAGCCTCATAAGCCACACTTGAAATCATCTAATACCAACCTAATTTGTTCAGTTTGGCAAAAGACTTGTCTTCAAGCAAGATTTTATCTACAAAAATAAATAATAAGCTTCCCTGGCAACCAAATCCCGGCAAATTTTTTCCTAGATAGTAGATACACCAGTTAGTTGCCACATGTGTTTTTATGATTATTCTATATCCCTAGCATGAGACCTGCGCGTACCTATCGAACGCAAAAAACCATATTTTTCGTCATTTATTGGTCATTTTCAAAATTTAAATTCGTGACGAGTGACACGAATTGTTCCATTTCTGCCAATATTGTCACCGCACCAAATCTCAGATTCTAACTGTCAGAATTGCAAAAACCTCACAACCAGTGGAGTAACTATTTTTCGGCGCCTCTCAGCACATGACTGAAAAATTGCATTGCGCATTTTTTGCCCGATTGTCGCTTAGGGGGTGAAGTTACATGGTGATTAAACCCGAAACGTGCGAGAAGAAAGGAGACTCCCCAGTCGGCGTCGGCAGCTCATATTATCCCCATTATGAATTTCTCACTTTTTGTGTGCGCGCCAGCCAGCCATCCAGCCTGAGCCAGAGTGGCCGGGCTTTTGTGCAAAGTGCTGCTGCTTTCGTAACAAAACGTTTTGCCACGTCATGGGTTCTCGAAATGACTTTATTATTTACTGCTTGACACCTAGATGAAAAATGGTTGCAAACAGAAGCTCTCTCGGCGCGCATGTAAATTGAAATATGTATACATTTAAATGAAGCTCCATTCTATTATCATGGGAGCAGAAAGACGACCTTTTTCAAACTTTCTGCCTCTATGCTGATGACGACGAGAGATCGGGCGCGCGCGTTAACAGCATGCTTTCCCACTACTGTCAGCACAACAATCGAAGCCAAAATTCATAGCTCAATGCTAAAAATAAACTGTCTCTAAAATAGAGACATGATGAAATGTCACGGGTTAGAGAAAAAAAATCGGCATCAGGTCAAGCAAACCCAACGAAATTTACTGCGAAACTGACAGACCCTGCTATATAGAAGTTTGCTTAATTTATCTGGGTTTTACAGTAGATTTTGCGAAACTATAGAGATCTCATCTCTCCGTGGTGCAATTTCCAAAATAAGGCATGATTTGGATTCCTCTCGCATTGCCCGATCGAACTGACACCAAATTTATGTCATAGTTCAAGGTTAAAGGCCACTACTGTTAAATTTAGTTTCTATTTAAGATTTTGAAAATAAGCTCACAACTTTGGAATTTTGAAAACGTCCTTAATAGTTGTTCCATGACATGTGTGAACTTGTGAATAAATTTAAGAGCGGTGTCCTAATATTGTTTTCGAGAAATTTCCTTCAAAACAGGAAAAACACAATTTTTTAACTATTAACTCCAAATATCGACTTGTAACCATAATTTTTATTAAATAACACCAATTTGAACTGATTTAGAAAGAACTAAAAAATTCCAAAATTTGAAATTCAAGTGTCTATGTAAAACCAACACATGTAGGAGAGTCGGGTTTTTTAATGGCGTGTTCGGTCTAATAGGGCCTTGTTTCATTGCACCTTTCCTGGAAATAGGCTGCCCATTGAATTTAATTGCGATTTTGATACGTCTATACATGAAAGTAGCAGCGACAAAAATGCAAATTGCGGGGGTACAGAAGCGTCAGCGGTGCATGAGAGAGGAACAATTTCAGCAGAGTTGATTTTTACATTTATTTCGCTCAACGTGCACGTTTTCCTCTGTTCTC
The DNA here is from genome assembly GCF_949628265.1 of Cloeon dipterum. NCBI lineage: Eukaryota > Metazoa > Arthropoda > Insecta > Ephemeroptera > Baetidae > Cloeon > Cloeon dipterum. The sequence continues at coordinate 17,516,420 of NC_088789.1, forward strand.
ATATACGAGCGTTTGAACGTTCGAGTGGGGCACTTTGTGCCGAAGTGTATAATGCAAATTTTTTTCTCTCTTTTTTTCCAATTCTTTTATATTCAAATCCAATTTGCGAAAGCAGTCGTGTCACACGCGCGCGTGCATTTCAAAAATAAACGCGGGGCAATATTTCATTTAAACGTACCGCGGCAGCGCGCGTATACGAAATTAATTGAAGCAGCAGTTTTGTTTCCTGCGCGCTCGCTGTGGCTGAAATCTAGCATGATTATTTGTGTAAAAGTTTTTAATTGCGAGACGACGGAATAATAAAATTCCGCCGCAGTGCTCGCCGCGAATAAAAAGCTCAATTTGTTTTACGGCAGAGAAGGGAGGGAGGGTGGAAAGGGCGCTTATGCATTATTCAATAAAAGCAGCTAGGCCACCGCGCGCTCAAATAAAACTGTTTGCAGATTAATGACTTTTTTCTTTAGAAACGGTCGGTCACGAGAGTTTCTCTCCTTTTCTCTTTTTTCCTTCACAACTTGTTTTAAGAGGGTGCGAGTGGGCGAGCGGGCGAGAGGGTGAGAGAATAAAGAAGTTGCCTGTTCTTTTTCCGCTGCTCGCCAACTTCTCAACTTTTTGCCCTCGCCGCGAGCGAAAACTGTATATATTTATGTGCAAGTGTCGGTGAAACATGAAATGCGCGCGCGTTGACGCTTTTTTGCAGAAATCGTCTGGAAATTCTACACAGAGCGGAATTTAATGCGATGGAACAAAGACAAATCGCGCTCATTTGCATAACTTTGCTCCACTGCGCATTGTGAAAGAAGCGAAATTTATTTTTCATCGCCGCCCCGACGACTTGCTTAAGCGATAATTGCTTGACGCTCAGCCTTAAATGTGAAAAATCGCTTTTCTCGCCCAGTCACACTCCTTTCTCGCTTACACAGTTTAAAATTACCATTTTCTTTCGACAAAAAAAATTACGAACACAATTTTTGTTTGTAACATTGTAATTTTCCTGATCACAGCTAGTGATCAAAACACTAAAAAACGGTAGGTTTAATAGTGAAATGAGCAATAAAAAATTAATGAATAATTAATTATTTTGAAAATTTGGCTCTTTTTTTCGAAAAATATGCCCTACGGATTCATTATGAGCAACGACTATGAGAGAGGGCGTAACTCGCGGGAAGTATGAAATGGGAGCGTTTTTCCCTAGAAAAATAAACAAAAATTAGGCATGGCAAGTGTCTGAAACCCAGGAAAATTGTAAAATTTGACGTACTTACAACGAATTTGCGGCACATTTTCGATGGAGGTATTCTCCAAAAAAGTATAAAAAGCATTGCTTGACAAAATTTGCGGGAAATCGTAAAATAACAAAGAACTTGCGGCAATTTAGAAATGGGGGCGTATTTCCCCGGAAAGTTAAAAAGAAGACTTGGCCCATACCACAAAGTGGCTGATAATCGTAAAAAGTGGCGTTTTCAATTAAATTATCATTATGCTGGGTTTTCAGAAATAATCAGCTATAAAAATGCTTCAAATACTCACATGATTTGTGCTCTATGATCTTTTAATGGTCACAGAAAAAGTCATCGATAATCAGTTTTGCACATCCCTCTGATCAACTCGTTAATGGGCAAATGTAATATTTAACAGGACGTATAGGGATGAAATTAAATAAACAGAAATATTAAATGCCAATATCCCCATGTTGTCAGAATTAGGGTAGGATGATTGTTTTACAAATTCGTGGAGCCGAGAGTGAGATGAAATATGTGGTGAGGTGCAACGGGGGCACTCAAATAATAGCATCAACTCCAATAACATAAATCTGCGGCAGTTATTTTTTTGTTTCTCCTGCGCTCTTTATGTGCGGGTGTGCGGGAAACTTTTTTCGCTTTGCAGCCATTCCGATTCGAGGGGCGCAGAATTATCGACACAGCTCTCAGCAAACGGCTCTCTCTCTCTCTCTCTCTCTCTCTCTCTCTCTCTCTCTCTCTCTCTCTCTCCCTCTCTCTTGCTCCCTCGAGGGGGATTGTGTAACATCAAATTGGCCTGATCCAAACGCACAAAGACAAATTGAAGTGAATTTGGAATCGGAAGGAAACCATTATTGCTAAACTACGACGAGGGTTATTTTCTGCGTTCTCCTTTTTTATACGTTTCCACACTGGCTGATGCTGCTGCTGCTGATTCATGGAAACCCTTTTTGTATGAGAGAGGAAGAGGAGTTTTAGCTTTCTGCCCGTCTCGTTTATTTAAACTTGAACTTTCGGACCCTCGCGCGCATTGACAATAATTTATCGGCCGGGGAAAAGCTTTTGCATAAATTCGCTTGCGCTTTTTATTGCTCAACTTTCGCTCGGAATTTTTCAAATCGGCATGGCGTTTTTCCTCTTTTACGGGAAGTGAGAAGAGCGATGAAAAATGAGCAAACTTTTGCAAACGCAATATTTCAGGCTGTTTATTCATAAAAATAATCGCTCGAAGCAGGGCCATCTTTTGTAACAACTTTATATATCCGTCTCAATTGGAAAGACATTTACATCACAAAACTTTGACAGAGAGAGCTTTCAACGTTTTGTATGAGTAAGATGCGAAAATATTTTCCCCATAGCTCGTCTCGCTCTGAACGATTTTATTTGCTTGCTTTTAGAGCTGCACAAAAGAGTTTTCCGTGAAACTTTATTATAGAGAAGCAGAGAGAGAAGGAGGATGACGTATATAAAAGTTTTATTGTGCTAAAAGGGATTCATGCAGAGTCAAGAACGCGCGGTTTACTCGCACGATATCGGCCCATTTGAAAGAAAAGCTCCTCCGCTGCAATTTTTTCGTGTTTCAAAATATCCTTGTGGGATTCTCGATTTATTAGGCTGGGAAAATTGCGAAATCGATTATTAATGGATCTCAGCTGACAAGGTCATTCTATTCATTCTAACTTTTTATTCTACAGCATAGACACTTATATTGTTCTTCGCCAAAAATAAAGACAAAACTACACCTGACGGGCTCTGTATTATAGTTCAGTCTGCAAGATCTGCACATTGTTGGAACGATAATAGTCGAGAGCTTCCAGAACATGTACAATTTGACCTTTTGGAAGTCATCAGGGTGTTCAGGAACGAGATTTTGGGCACATCAGGGCGTTTCTTGAGCGCCCTGGTGGCTTCCAAAGTACCAAATTGTACATATTATGAAAGCTCTCAACTTGGCTGATTCAACAGTGTGTAGATCTTGCAGATTGTACTAATAATAACCCGTAAGGCGTGTTAAAAGTGGCAGTAGGAACTATATAATAATTTATGGATCGCTCAAGGGCTACCCTGAAGCCAGGGTTTGGTTTCTTGCCTGTTATAATGGTCTTATCTGACCTCAAGGGCGACCCCCAGCATGTTCCGAGAGTAATAATCGACCGATAGTGCAATTTCAAAATTCACCTGAATTAAAAAATACCCGTTTGCTATAATCTTCGACTCTGTTTAATTCAAAAACTGAAAGTTTCACCATCTTGAAAATTTATAGATATATTTATCCACTAAGGGCAACATTTTGTCCTTGCTTAGAAAATATTTAATATTCTGGTTTTTTAGATATTCGGAATTTCAAAATGTAAACTCAAAAGTTGCTCGAATTTAAAAAATTCCCATATTTTGCAAATGTAAAAGTTTTTGACCGTCTAAATAGGCATCTTGTGGCATAAAGTTTGATGTTCTAGCGTCATTATAACTCGAAATAATCTCGATATATGCGATATATGTAAGCCCTTAAAAGCTAATTTTCCCGGATTTTATCATGATTTCCCGGGAAAACATAGCCACAAAATTTTCCGTAAAAATTGTTATTTTGACACCTTTATAACACTAATTACAATAAAAATTGAAAAGGTGCTCTACTAAAAGCTGAAAATTTGCAGGCATTCAAAATCTCTTGTGGAAACAAAATCATTTTAAAATTGATTTTTTTTTAATTTCGCGCCAATTTCTTCAGTCAGTCTTATCTGATACAAAATATTCCACCTAATTAACACGATGAGAGTCCACAACGAATTAAATAGTTTCCCAAGAAATAAAAAGCTGCATCCAGAGTTTCTTGTGCGAGTGTAGGCCGCAATTAATTGGCTTTGAATTTGAATGGCATGCAAATTCTCATTTTTCAAATCTAGTTTGAGCGCTACTCGTGGTCTGTGTGTAATTAATCTGACAAAGGACTGCCGAAATTGGACGGACAACTTAAAATGCTGATTACTACCTTAGAGGTGCGCGCGGTGTGGGAAGCGACATAATAAATATTTTTGTTTGTCTGCGTCTCAGGCATAGAGAGCAATAAATGAATGCTATTTCAAATGCAGCTTGGCTGTTTAATAAAACATGCAGGAGGTGGAATTTTAGGGGCAATTAGTGTTAAATAATAGGCAGCGCGACGAACAATGCTGTGTGTTTTGGCCCGCCCTTGCATGTATTTTTATGCGCGCAGACAACTCGTATAATTTGCGGCCCTTTGAATAAAAATGACGGTTTCTCCATCGGTTTCACACTCTCTCGCCTGTTTTCTATACACAAACTTTAATAATAGCTACTTTCAAATTGTATACAAATATCCTGCGGCAAAAGTAGTACGCACGTTGGTGCTGCAATGGTGCGATTGAGTGCGGATATGAATAAATTAGGAAAAACTCACATTTATTTTTATTAGACCAGAGCCCCCTCCCTTTTATTTGAACCTTTTCTCACTAAAATTCACCAGCTCAAAAAAATACCCTCCATTGTTTTGAAAAGCTAAAGAGACATTCTGCTTTTTATGACTTAGAGAATTAATGAAGGGAAAATCATAAAATTTTCAAAAAATGAGATATAAGTTAGATTATCGATTTACATGGGTTTAGCAGAAATCGAGAAGGAGAAACACGGACGTAAAAATAAACTCGGGATTATTTTGAGATTTTTTCCTTTCTTTCGTGCAGCTTTCTTTGTCTGGAGCAATCTGTTGAGACTATTCAGACCAGTTGGAGGATATGAAATATGAAAGCGAGAAATCAATAATTTGATGTTGAGATGTATCATTTTGTAAGCATGACAAGAGACAGTCAAATTTATTATTAATTCAACGCAGCACCAAACTGAAGTTGTTCAAATAAAAAAATTAAACGTTATAGAATTTGAGTTCCAAAATAATAGCATCCGGTTTCAACGAATGTTAAATTTTTAAAAGCCAATTTACAATTGAGAATCTCAGTATTATTTGAATAATAATTGAGGCAAGTTCTAAAAATATAATTCAGTTTTAAAGCAAACAAACAATTTGTCATAATAAATTTAATGCAAATTTATTGATGAATATTGATGAAATTATATATCTGTATTATTCAATAGATATTTGCTATCAATTTTGTAAATATTTGCAACTTGGTTTTTAAATAAACCGAAACAAATGCAACTCTGCTGTATAAAAAGTCACACGGCGTACACCTTGATCTGCGATATCAAGTGAAAGATATATGTTTAATTTACATTCCACGTTATTCTGATTGCGAGAGAGACCTTTTCTCAGCGGCGCGAGCAATTTGATCAATTTCGTTCTTCCCAAGGAGTGGAGGAACAAAAGGCAAAGCGAGCAGCGTGTGTGTGTGTGTTATTTTCGTAAACCACACATTTAACAACACACAATGGCCAAAATAATAATCGAGGAAGCGGGGAAGAAATGAAATGAGTGGCTGGCGATGCGAAGGCTATTCATTAAAAGGTTTTGGTTGTGTCTGCGAGAGAGTCAATTAAGGAGATAATTTGTGCGGCGGCGGCGAAAGAGAGTATATGAATTGCCGCGCGCGCAAATAAACCTTGTCATTATGTGTGCATTGTGTGTTTCCAAACGGAGTCACGTCTCTCGCTCTTGTCCGCCGTAATGGCTTTAATGGCGATCGTTCAAACCCATCCAAACGGAGATAATTCCTTTTCGTATTGTCCTTGGCCATCTTTTTCTATCCGAAATCCACCCATCCGAAAGGAATTAATCTAATGATAGATACAAAATACACGCGGTCTGATTAAATGCGCGCGACCTCTCCTCTCTCTTACCAAACAAATAACAGTGCTTAGGAAAATTTCGATGCATGTGCGCGTTTCTTTCTTTTTATATTTCCTACTCAGCGTTGCAACGGACAATTATTTTGGTTTAGGATGACTCGTGAATAATCCATAAAGAGCTCGAGAATTATCTCCCGTAAAAATCGATGTTACAAGTTGATAAGTTTTTCTTTAAGTTAAAAATCTGGAAAATTGTAATCTGTGGATATATACACATAATTTTTCTGATTTGAAGATAGTTATATTTGAAAAAAATCGAATATAAGTAGTACAAGTTCTCAGCTTTTTATAATTGAGTGGTCTTTGTAGTACTGGAGCAAAATTTTTGTCAAATTTTGAAAGCTGATTATTTCTCATTTCCCAGAAAATTTGTTTAACTTTTCTGTTTGAAAAATCCCAAATTTAAGCAAAAGCATACAAATCTTATTCAATTTGTCACACTGAGCAGGTTCCTAAAATATTAAATTGCATGAACACTAATCAAAAAATTATAGCTGTTTGTATTTTGTTGAAATTGTGATTTTTTTTCCTGCTCCAAAATGGCGCACGAAAAATGAGAAACATCGCCGGAATGAGAACGATTCCGCAATTACATGCCTTCGCTCTGCGAGTTGTGATTTGCATTTTGCATGCCGATAATGGCCGTGCCGCGCCGCGTTTACTGGCTCGTTTTTTGTGTATAGGTCTCTGGAAATCAGGCACACACCCCGCTCTCGACTAAATTGCATTTATTTCAATGCACAAACATCTAATTTGGCAGCGAGGAAATAATGCAGCTTGTGTGCATTCTCACCGCCAGCCGAATCGTGAGCGGAATTTCAATTTTATATGATATTCACGACCTTCATTTCACGATTTGACTTTTACAAGTGTATTTGCCAGAGCCAAAGTGCTCATTATGCTCACTAAAAGAATAAATCTCTTGCTGCAAATAATATGCTTCTACAGTTGGTTTGGATTAAATCGGATATTATGATTTCGATTCTAAAATTGCTACAGGGGCAGTTTTGGAAATCTTTGAGACCTCAATCTCATCTCCCCGTGGTGAAATTACATAATCAAGGTGTGCTTTGGATGTATTTTTCGAAATTCCAAAATTCTAAGCTCTCGTTTCCGCATCCAAAATTTTAATTAGAAACCAAAATGAAAAGATGTGACCTTTGACCTTGATTTAGGACATCAATTTTAGTGTTCGTTCGATTGGGCTTGTTATTGAGAGGAATCCAAAGCCAACCTAATTTTTCAAATTGCATCACGTGGAAATGGGACACTGGGAGGTTTCAAAGTTTTCCAAAACTGTCCCGTAAAAACCGTCAAATTAAATATTTTGTCTAAAAATTTTATGATGCAATCTACGAGTAAACGGTGGCGTCATCTAGCAGCTTCACAGCAAACACAAATTTTGATAAGTCTTAAAAACTGAGGCTTTTATAAAACATTTTTAAATAAATTCATCCGTAGGCTTTGCGGTCCCATTTTTGACTTCACCATTAAAACATTGGTCACACACGCATTTATATAAAAGGCAAGCGACACGATCATGAAATCAATTACCCGAAAATGCCGCAGCGCACAAAAGCGACACTCAGTGCTCGGGGTCATAGCGATAAATATTCAAAGCGCAATACAAAAATAGTAATTGCGGCTGTGCTTGCTGAATAAAGAGAGAGGGCAATAATTCGCGTCGCGTATTATCCGCGAGCGAAACCATTTCGAGCGTTAAAAATTGCGGTCATTAACGAGTCGTTTTTCATCGGCCTTGTTTTTCCATAATCCGCTCTGTGTGCGCGGAATAAATCAACAACGCAATAAAGCGGAATTTTATTTTTTTCCTTCTCGCCGCGGCAAAGGGGGTTGTTTGGTTTTTGTACTCGCTGCAGAGATAATGTCATTAGACACGGGTTTCTCTCATATTGTGTCGTTCGGAATCATCCCCTGTGCAGCCACTTTTCCTGCTTCCTCCTCATTCACTCTCTCTGTCGCTTTTATATACTCTCACAAAAACGCGCGTGCATTTGAATGGAAAAGTTCGGCGCGCACACGCCGACAAATTTCCTCTGTGACTCATCTTGCGTTTATTTTATTATCACTTCCCTAACTCTCTTTTGTGTCGTTTTGCTGGAAAATCTTGCCACTCTCAAGGGGAGTGAGATAATTTTTATTTTAAATAATACATATTTACTCTCCGAAATGAAGGAGTAAATTTATTCTTAGCTGCGGCAATTATTAAAGCACACAATTAGGTTAAATTTTAAAAGTTTCTTACTGAAACTTTAGATCATTCTAAGGAACCTTTTACATTTTTAACATTCATTCAAATTTTGTATTCATAAAATTGATGTATCATTTGAAGTTAAAAAAATGCAGAAAATTTGCCGAAATGCTGTTTTAAAAATTGACTCCTATATTTTCCAGCAAGTTATGCAGCCCGGAAAAAATTTGAAATGGCGAAAATAGAGCTTGGTATTATTGAAAATATATTAGAAAAATTAAAACTTCTATTAACCGTTACATTTCTGCACACAATTTTCCCTGAACACGTTTCTGTTGGAAATTTTTGGAAAAATCCCAAACTTTTTGCAAGAGAATAAAAAATGACTCCTCATTTGATTCGTCTCGCTGAGCAGATTCCAGAAATGCAATTTTTTAATTTACCTATCTAAAAAATTACAGCAGTTTAAATTTACTAAAATTTAGAAATTTCTAAGTTATTGCTCTAAATGAACTATAAATAACGGGAACTATTCCTTTGGGACAAAATTGTCAAAAACAATAAATTTTTGGAACCTTGTTTTTCACTGCCCTCGAGAATGGAGCAGAGGCTCCAAAATATCTCGCGTATTTCTCCCTCTTCCGCACACTCCGACGAGCAGAATGCTCTCTCTTTCTGCGAATAATAGACCGACAAATTTATTACGGAATAATGTGTTTTCGCTATTTCTGCGTCTGCTTGTTTATTCAGTGGTGAAACCTCATACATAACATTGAACGTGCGATTGCTCACGGGCAAAGCATCAAATTTGCTCGTTTTTTTTCGACATTTTTTTGGCCAGCCGGAGCAGCGCTCTCGTCCCCTTTTCATATTAGGCGTATCATGTTTTATCACACACACACACTGCTCGGCTCGGTTGGCTCGGCACAGCACTCATTGATATTCAGTGCGTGTGCGTGAGGCCTCTTTTATTTGTTTTATTCACTTTGAAGCAGGGATTTTTAAATGTGTGGCTCGTTCTCGCTATATATTTATTCATTCCTCGCCCTTTTTCGGCCCCCTGCTGCTGCTCTCTCGCGCTCTCAACATCAATAAATAAGCAGCGAAAATGGACGTGTGAGCAGTATGTCCGAATTTATGTGCGGTCGACGCACAAACCACCTTGTAAAACACACTCGTGTCTCTTTCAGAGTATTTTTTTATACTTCTCAAGTGCAGAAAAATTATTATTTACGAGGAAGCCCCGCTGGCCATCCTCTAAGTCTTTGATTTGACCAAAAGAAATTTTTGAATCAAACGTTTTTACTCTAGGGATATCAAAATTTACTACCAGTAATCCCATTTTTAATGTTGAATTGAAATCCGGAAATTGTATTACGCTCTACTAGTTTTGGATTCTATCCGAAACCATATTAAACAGAAAATTTATCATTAAATTATTTAAAATATTTACACATTAAATTAATAAAATCGCAGTTATAGAACAAATACCGTCACCAATTTAAAAAATTTCAGAAGGTACAAATTCCTATAATATACACACACACACCTATTTAATGATCGAGCAGCTCTTTGACCCTCAAGCGTCAAAGGACCTCTCGTTAGATTTTCAGTAAAATTCCAATTTTTTGTTCAACAACGATGATTTTATTTTGTAGATTTAGATTTTTCTTGACGATGTAACACAAAAATCGATTAATGGGTCATTATTGAATTTCTGAAAACCCAGCTAATTTTTACATTGAGTGCGCTTTGGGCCAATAAAACGCTACAAATAATTGATAGCTCCATTGAAAATATTAAGGCTGTTTTGAAGGTAGATTTAAAATGTGCTAAATTTTCCTTATCTATTTTTTCTATAATGTTGCAAATATTTTGAAGTAATAAATATAGCTCTCCGTAATTTTACATTGCCACTTTAAACAGTCATAGATATATATTATCACAGCTTTAATTTTCGAAGACGACACGAACTGAAACAATAACAGGATCAATATAAATGCGGAAAATGTGAGCGGCGGTGCGTTTGCGTTTGCACAACACGGCCGGGAGGGAACACGCGGCGCCGTCGGTGCGGCGGAGGGTAATCAGCGCAATTTCGCAATTACCAGCATAACAAATGTGTGCAAGTTGGTTGAGTAGAAAATCGAGTGGCGCGTTCGTTCGACGCATTTGCCTCCATTGGTGCCATGTTTGCCGGCGTTTAAAAATGCTCCACTTTGCGCACACAAGAGGTGGGTAGATTTTGTACCGGGATTGGCTGAAAGGCGGAGCCTGCGAGACGCGCGGATCAGCGCCGCTTTGCTCGCCATGCTCCGCTCGCGGCTCTCCTCCAAATCGACGACAATTTATTTTGACTCGAAATAACAAGAGTACGTAGCGTGGCTCGGAATTATTCTCGCTTGACCTCCACACTGTGCACAGCGCGCATTTCGAAACAGTCGGAGTAAAATTAGGAGAAATCGTGGCCTCAACAAAAACAAATTATTCTTGTTGGAGCTATCAAAAATTAAATAAATAAGTGGTCAAGCTAACCGAGAAGTATTTGCATCTTTACGTCAAATAAATTGAGCTTGTAACTGAAATGCTATTTTTACTATGTTCTTTTAACTCGTTGAACCTTTTATTAAAAAAGATAATTTATTATATTTTTGGACAACAAAAGAATTATGAAAATCATAACAATGATGGCTGCGTGCTCAGACACCCTATAAAATGAATTAAACCCCAATTCACCGATTGCGAAATCCCCTTAAAGTTTCAAGCAGCCAATAGATGGCGCCAGCGGTAACTTTAAATTTTATTGCACTTCCAATGCGATTTCAAACTCAATCCTGCCACTTTGCATTCTTCACTTTATATGCTTTCTGAAAACCAAAATCAATTAAGCCAATCGCCGTAGAATCGTGAAAACCTATTTTCTTAAAACGTAAAATCATTTCCAACGTTACTATACGGTGAATGACTGAATTGATTTTGGTTTTCAGCACGTCAAAAGAGAGTATATTCAAAATCCGCGAAGAAGTGCCTAAAGGACACAAAGTGAAAGACACACGAAGTTTTACGCGCGAATTCGGGAAAGGAATATTAATTTGTAAAATCACATGCACAAGTATTGAGATTGTGTGTGAAGAATGCATAGTGGCAGGATTATGATTGTGAAATCGAAGCAGAAGTGCCTTAAAATTAAATATATTAATAAATTATACGGGGGCGCCATCTGTTAGCGACTTCGAACACTATATAAGGGCTTACGATATCGGTGAATTCTACAGCGATTGGCAGAACCGATTTTGGTTTTCAGCCCATCAAAAAAAAAAAAAATAATTTAAGATGCTAAATGCGCAGTAGCACCAGGATTATTGAGGCTTAAATCGCACCTGCATGAAGTGCCTCAGAATCGGAAGTATTCAGTGGCGCCATCTATTGGTGGCTACTTATACACGAAGGGATTTTGAAAATGGATTTTTAAACAATTAAATATATGGGCTTTTAGGATATACTATTGATATGCTATATCAATTCCAAAATGAACGGAAATAAACAATCACTTTTTGTGATAGCATTTGACCGCGCGAGAAAATTTTTCGTTTGACAGCAAACCTTTTCCAAAAACCATGATTTTCCGTCCAGATAAAAGACATGCGAGAGTTAAACCCCGCTTTGGCGTGATTTCAATTCTGCAGCGCCTTTTTTGTCGCCGTTTTTCCGCACCGCACACTATAATTTTCCAAGAGGGTCAGAGCAGTCTAGGAAATCATTTCCGAGAACCAGTTTTTTACATTCAACGGACGTGTATACGCTGGGTTATCGTCCAAAATGCTTGCGCATTAGGGGAATTAATGGGGGTAGCCGCGCGAAATTAGACATCAAGAGAGCGTTCGTTCTCTATCTTGATGGAAAATCGACACAAAATTGGGTCTGCACGGCACAAAAGGCTTATTTTTCGACAGCCGGCTCGCTCTATGGCTTAATCTCGGGGCTATCTATCAGTCATTTGTGAAATATGCGGATTACAGCCCCTAATGTGCGCACAACCAGCGATCTAGATAATTTGTCTCCTCTGCGCAAGCGAGCGACTCTTTGAAAAACACACACAGGCGCACAGACTTGGATAAAAGCAATATGTGCTCGTTTGCTGCTCAAAATAAGCCATGAATATGCAAATTTGCCTGCTGTGCCGCGCCACGCTCGTCCTCTCTCTCTCTCTCTCTCTCTCTCTCTCTCTCTCTCTCTCTCTCTCTCTCTCTCTCTCTCTCTCTCTCTCTCTCTCTCGCTCTCTTTCTCTGCATGCCACGCGCTGCTCAAGAGGAAATTCTGAACGCAATTTGAGAAGGATACACATACAGACAAAAGGCTTCTAAAAGAAAGAGAACTTGAGGCACCACAAGTTTTTTCATAGAGAGTCTTATCAAATATGCTTTAACTTGCTTTCTCAACATTTTTAAGGTTTGATGCTATATTTTTTTCGTTGGCAAAACATATTTTTACTTTGACCCCAAAATAATTATAGGTCTAGAAATTGTTTTAAACCAATTAATGAACGCCTGTATAGAACTATATTTCTCGCCATCTATATGTAGTTATTGGCTTTTTCATTATTAATATTTAATATATACACGACGTGTGATACGAATTGTACCATTTTTGCCAGTATTGTCACCGCCAAATCTCGGGTACTAACAGTCAGAATTGCAAAAAGTGTACACCGTTCAGCTCATCTCAACCTCCCCTAGATAGCCGGAAGATTTTGCGGATGATCAACCCTATTCCCCCACCACCTTATGCATCGCAATAACGATAAAAAGTGCGCCACTTTGCACTTTCAAGACACTTTTCTTCATTGAACATAACTCTCTTAAATTCATAAAAATTTACCTCTCAAACTATCACCTTACCCCTTTACTTGATTAGTTGGTTCAATAAATCATCTGTATCTTAATATTATGCTATTACCTATTTTTATTTAAAATTAATCCTAATAATTAATCATTGACTTATTAACCTTTTCTGCTCATCCTGTAATCGTACAAACTCAATAAATAGCATAGGAAATATTTTTCCCTTCTAAATATATAATTTTTAGCCAATTCCTCACATTCAATATATAATAAACTGGTCTAGAAACTATTTCAAGCCAATTATAAAAAACAGTTTACAAATAAAGGCCCTATAATCATTTCGTCTGCATATTTTCGATTTTAAATTACAATTAATTCGCAATCTGTAATTTCCCAAGCAGAAAAACAAGCTCTCAGGGTGAAAATAATCCCGATTGTTTACGAGACGACATCATTCTCCAATAAATTACGACCCTCGGGGTTGATTATTTCTACTTTGTTAAATAATGAGTTGTAGCAATCGGCGAGCGGGCGCGCAATCCTTTTTACTCGTTATATTCTTTTGTGCCGCCGCGCTGTGCAGCTAATGATAATGTTATTACAGCATTTCTGGCCCTGTGCTCGGCTGTATGGAGAGCTTAAAACCATTAGCGGCGGCGGCGGCAGGGGGTGAAGAGCAAAAGCACTGATGCACGCCCGCTCTCTCTCTCTCTCTCTCTCTCTCTCTCCCTCGCTCTCTCATCACTCAGTGCACAAACACAGGCGCGCGTTGCCGAGTTAGTGGTCACATTAAGCAGGATAATTCGAGGGAGGTGGTTTATTTAAGTGAGGGGTAACATATTGCTGACATGTGTTGTCGCTCAAGGCCTGTGCGACGGGCATTAATAGCCAGCGGGGTGTGATTAGCACTATTATTGAGCTGCAAATCAAGTGCCTCGTGACTGCTCAAAGCGCTTATGGGCTCAAAATCATCAAAATATAAAGGAAAAGTAACAATCAAATGTAAATAGCTGTAATGGTTACAACACTTTTAAACATTTATTCGTAATTTATCGGACATTAGGATATTTTTTAAAGAATTTTATATTCATTGTTAGAAAAACATTAATTTATTAATTTATGCTCGATATTCATCATTTGTGTCAGTCACCAATAGATGACACCACTGGTAAGCTGATGATATTTGCTTCTGGAACAAATTGTTATCTCCCCATAATTTCCGGGGAAGCCGTTATAAAAATTGACTCGAATTCACCGCAAAAAAATAAATGGCCAACATGAAGCTTGATATCTTAGAATAATTTTAAATCTACTGCAACCCACCAGTTCTCATTTTAGTCTGTCTCGAATTGTGAAAATTACGAGATTGGTAATTCCAGAGTTAGTCAGTCGCTCACTCATAGCCCCGCATACAAGCGCATATACACAACTGAATCAAGCGCAAGAGATGCGGTATATATGATAAATGTATTTGATGCGCGTTGCAATCATCGTTGCGTGAAGGCGCATGTAATATTGATAATAATAGCATTCGAGTGCGCACTTAACACCCCGGATTGGCTTTTGGGAAGCAGCAGCGGGGCGTTAATACGGTTTGCCGCGAGCAGATTAAACCACCCCGCCGCGAACACATCATTTCCAGCACGCACTGCACACAAAGTGCAATTTATTTATTCTGTCAGCGCCGCCCCCGAGGAAATATTGCGGACGCGTCAAATCGCATCAAATCGCGAAGAACGCTCTTTCCGTCATTTGAGAGAGTGAGCGAAAGAGATCGAGATAGGAAGCTGGAGGGAAATGGAACCATTCCGATTTGGAAACTGTGTGTTTGTGATGACGATCGGGAAAGTTTGGGGCCAATTATGCCAATGATGCGTTTCCTCTGTGCGTATAACGAGCTGCTATGGCTTCCATTCGGTATTATATCCGCTGAAAATGGCCAAAACTAAATCAAAACAAAAACGGGGAAAGGTTGAAATCACTGAGCGGGAACTGCACAAATTCAAAATTATCTGACCAATTTAGTTAATACAAATGTGAAATATTCCATTAAGTGATCTGTAAAACCATATATGTTTGCATAGAGACCAAATTCCCGAAAAATCCACATTTTCTATCGGAAAAAACCTCAATTTAATGATTTAAAAGGGTTTCTTGCAGTTCCCGCATTATTTGCGTACTTATATATATGTTTGATATCGTATAGCCACGTCCAGTGGAATTTTTATGTGTGGAGATTGAAAATGTATCGCAGAGTAGCCATGGAAAATTTAAATAAGAATGCGTATCACTTGTCGCAAAGAGCGGGATAATCGTAAAATTTGTAAACGTTTACTGAGAACTCGCGAAATTTTTGAAATTGTGGTGAAGCTCCATGCAAATAGAAAGCAGGCGTGTCGTAGCTCATGTCTTAAAGCGCGGGAATTTGGTAAAATAATCTTTTTCTATAAATGTGTCTTATATTTTTTAACTTTTTGATGGACCGATAATTATGGTAAAGTAATGGAAAATATTCGATATATTCAATTTTGCACATCCAGAAATATTTTCAGGACGAAATTTTCTATTCAATTTTAAATAAATTTGTCTACCTCTTTTGGGTCAAAAAAGATATTTTGCTATTATACGCTGCTTTAAGTGCAGTGTGTGCTACTAAAAAAACGTATTAGTAAAAAATGACGAGTCCCGAAAAGGTGTTATTTCCGCAGAATCACTAAACTACGAGAACATTCACACACTGGAAGCACCTAATTGTATTTCAGGTGAAGTTTTTCGCGACAATTTTAGCAAAATGCACGGGTAATTAGTATTTCGGTTGCACACGCGCGTGTGTCCTTTGTAGGAAACACGCGTAAAATTAGAGCCAACGACTGAGGTTGCTCTCATCTCGTCAAAAGCTCCGAGTCCACGCCAACACCCACACAACAACAACACACAGAAAGAGCAGGAGGTAATTCAAGGAAGGCGCGATTAAAATGGCAGACACGTTCGTATCTCTTTCAGTTTGCTCTGCTGTGCGCATGATGCCAGAATTAGCGAGCTCTTAATTCATAAAAGAGGCATGAAGAAAATCAAATTTCTAATTGCTTTGATGGTACGGAGCTAATATAATGAAGCAGAGCGAGAGAGGCGGTGGCTTAATGAGTGAGAGAGCCGAGCCGAGCCGCCCGGGTAAGTACTTGGCATTCAGCAAAGCTCCATCTCACACAGCAGCGCAACTTTTTGGGGTGCACACTTCACAGAGGCAGAGCGGAGAAGGATAATATTTCACGTAATATGAGCCTTAATCACTAACTCACTTAACCGCTTTGTACGCTTTTTGCGTGCTTTGAATTTACCTATTATGACAACCATATCATCATCTGCATGCGCTCAAAGCCAGCCCTTCGCTCGCTTTCATTATGCCCTGTGTGTGTGTGTGTGTGTTTTAAGAGCAGCCGCTCGAGCTCTTAATTAAGCCCGGCACCCTGCTTTTGAACCGTCACACCGCCCTTTTATCGGCTCTTTGTTGCATTTTTGCCCTGGGTTTCAAACGCCGCTGCCCGGCTGATGGATCGGCCCGGTGCTAAAATTGCTCTGCAGCGCAAAAAGGCGCCAATTTTGGGGGAAAAAATAAAGCTAGCTCGTCTCGCGCTGCTCGCTAAAAGCTTTTTGCCCGAGCGTTTTTTTTTCAAATTCACTTTTTTTCCAAATTGAAATCTTGACCAAGAGTAAAAAAGCTGTGAACGTTTTCATTTTAGGTGAAGTGCAGAAAAGGGCTAGAGAAATTAACGAACATTCTTGATGGTTATTGTGCTCAAATAATTATTGCTGTTGATAAGTGAAAAATTGAGACTTGAACTGATTTGAATGGAAACTATTAAATAGTTATCTATTTTTTACTGGAAATTTAATTTTACTTTACAAATATGAGTTGTATTATTAGCAATTATGCATAAACCTTGTTCAAAAAGGTTCAACAGAGATTTTTTTACAATTTTTCATTTTCATATAGACCTATCAAACTGGAAATAAAATGCTTGAATCAATATATGAAGCCAAGAGATTGAGCATTACCAAAACAGGGTATTCTCCTTTGAGGGAAAGAAACTAAATTATGTTTTTTAATCTGGATATTGAAACTAAACATTAAAATTTTTGGGTCTTTCCCTGTAGTTTCATAAAAATTCCTAAGCAAAATCTTATTGATATAATACAAATAAGTGAAAAACAATGCATTTTAGCACTCTCAATCTCAAGACAGCCAGCCAGCAGTCGAATTGATTTTGCAGAGACGCGCGCGCGGAAGAAAAGGAGAACGGAGGGAAAAGCGGTTGCTAAAGCAAAAAGATTGCACTTTCAGCACTCAAGCAGATCGAGTGAGCGAGCGAGCGAGCCCCAAAAGACTGCTACATAGCTGCTTGGTTGCATTTAGGCCGGTAAAAGAGGCGAGGGTTAGAACGCTCCGACTGCGCCGACGAGACTATTAGCCCAATAAAGCCAATAACGTTGCTCAGTGAACCGAGAATATATCTTTCTGAGCCCCTCCTGCTCTCTTTGACCAATGCTTTTTCAAAATCCCCGGGGGTGAGTGAACGAGCGAGCGAGCGCGAGCTGAAAACATTCATTTACAGTAAATAAATTATCATATACAACCCCCGAATGGAAAGGAGTGTGTGTTTTTCATCCCTTTTGCAAGCCGCGCCACAGCAGCTTTTGAATCGATTTATTTTTATTGGGCCGGGGGGCGGGCGGGCGGGCGCATTTCCATTCATTTGCTTATCAATTACACCACGCAGCTGCCAAGAGATGCTTGAACGCGGCATGTGTCTGCTACATTCATTTGAGAGCGTGTAATCACATGAATTAGTTGATTGAGCCCTCGAGTGCACAAATCTGGTCAGCGGATTAGCAATTAGTCCTCCTCTCAACACACGAATTCGACTTTGACACCAACCAGAGGCCTCGTAAAATCAATTTTCGAATATGTAATTGATGCTTTATTGGTAACTGAAAATTCTTTATATTATTATTAATGGTTTATTAAACGCAAAATATGCGTGCAACACTCTACATCTAAAGGTTACTCAATTTTTACACATTTTCGCTGCTTCTCTCAAAGTAAGTTTTCTTGCTGTACACTTTTGGATATGATATTTTTCACAAGTCTCGCCACAGAACTTACATCTACAATCATAATTAGGCTCATAGTGAAACGTTGCATTATTACAGAAAATATAGTGAAAATTCTTTATAAATAGTTAATTTTAAACCACTTAATCTATTCTATTACTATTATTAAGTGAAAATTTAATAGAGAAATTAGTCAAATTTATACAAATAATATAAATAAATAAGCCATCGGGGTGCGTTCTGATACCCAAAATCTCGTTCCTGAGCTCCCTGATGGCTTTCCAAATGGTAAAAATACACAATATATTATGAAAGATATTGACTCGGCCGTTCCAACGGTGCGCAGATCTTACAAATCAATACAGAGCCTGTCAGGTGTTGTTAAAGTTGCTACATATGGCAATTATAATAATAATATCAATCTCTCGGGGCTGCCCTGACACCAAGGTTTGATTTCCTACTAGTTCTAATGTTCTAATCTCACCTCGGGAGTGACCCCCAGCATGTTCCGAAGGTAAAACCTGTTCTAGAACCCTGTATTATCCAGCGTGTCTCAGAAACTAAGACTTGCTTCATCCTGAAAATTTCTAAAAATGTTACACACATTATTTTTATTTCCGTTACATTTTTATGCTTTTCTATCATAAATACTTTAGAATCAGTTGGACATAGGGTTTTAAATAAATCTCTTATTCTTAAAAGAAGTTCAGTTAATTTACATCCCGTATTTTAATAATCCAATTTTGTCAAATCAAAAGTCCCTCGATAGTGAGTGGCTGGTGGTGCCAAAAAAGGAAAGTAAACCACTGATTTGACCAAAATAAAAGTGTCTCGGCCAATTGCGGGGGTGGAGTCAAGAGGCGAGGAAAAGTAGGCAGCTATATAGGAGGTGTTCTCTGGTATGGCGTGCATTTCGGCGAGGATGGGAGCCAGTCTGTGTCGGATCATGAATTATTTACAACCACTTTGCGAGAGAGATTCCGTCTCCCCCGCTGGCGTTGCCGCCGCCACCGCCGCGCACCCCAAACATCATCATCACGCCCTTATGTAACACCTCTGTGAAGCGTCATCACTTTACGGATTCACGCCTCTACTTATGCGCCTGTAAATGAGTCTAATGGTATAATAATTCTGCGCGCTCTCTCTCTCTCTCTCTCTCCATCCACTTAGACGTCATCATCCACTCTCCGTAATGTACAGGCAAACACTCACTTAGCGTCAATTTATTTTTGAATACTTTTGCATAAAACATCGGCGTAAAAGCAGCTTTTCCCTTGCCACCACCGAGCGAGCGAACGAGCGAGAGCTCAAATAAAAATTCTATGCAAATGGCTTTTCCTCTGATCTTTAGAGCACTCTCTCGAACGCGCGCGCGGCAAGAAACAACCCTTTTGCGCAAACTATTCTGTACCAAAGTGCAAGAGATGGCCGAGTAAGTGCACCGGCAAGGAAGTCTTCTCGGAAACTGAGCGAAAATACATTTCCATCAGTCTTTCTTTTATTCAAATCATAAGGTCAACCTTATCTCAGCACAGATTTCAAACATTTTTTTCCTGGGAGGAAGTTGAAAATGACCGAACATTTTTAAGAAACAAAAAAGTATTGTGAAAGTTTACGTATTTGGGGGGGGGGGGCAAAAATTAGGTTGAAGGGTTGACACCTTTAGAATTATTTTCGATTATCTAGGAGAAGCTGGCTTTATAGTGGTGGGCAGTTTTTTATATCTGTCGCTATAAGAAGCTGAGATTTGGGTGTGTTAAATATTTTTGGAAAAACCGAAAAAGCACCAGTTTTTTATTTTTTATATGAAACATTCGTTGCTTTGACTTATTTTTTGCGTACAAGATGGTGCTATCAAAATTTAAAAAATTCATATTAAAAAATTTAAGTCTTATTTCAAAAATTCTATTTAACATTTGACCTACAACTTGGAGGTCAAAGGAAAGTTGTTCCACTTTTCGATACAAGTTCAATGGTGTAACAACATTTGTTTTGTGATCCATTTAAACCGATTTGATGAGTAAAACCCGTAAATTTAGTAAAATACAGGGTTTCAATCGAATATAGGGCCTTAGTTTTAGTAAAAAGTCTTCAGACCCCTGCCATAGAACCATCAACCTTTCCTGGACATAAGGCTCAAAAACACTACTATAGAGAGCTGTAAAACAGACGAAAATTCTGTCCAACGGAAGTTTTATGGCTCTCTGATTGAATCCGGTGCAATATTAGTTCAAAAAATATAAAAATATATACTTTCCATCTCTGAAGCACAGAAACAGAAAAAAGAGTGCCGAGGAAATGTGTAAATTTCCACTCGAGTTTTGCGTCCCTCAAAGAAAGTCGCACCCCACGGGAAAATGAATAAATGGCCTTCTGCACGCCAAGCTCGAATATGGAAATCTGCCTCTGTGTGTTTGTGTGCGTATCTTTTTTATACATATATAAACTGGAGCATAAAAAGGGAGGCGGCTTCTCACTGTCGACTCCTCGTGCCTCGATCTATCCATCCACACACATACAACGCCTCTCGCGCATAAATAGAAAATTGCGTATGTATGTGTATATACGTGTCGCGGAAAAAGCAGCGCGAAAGGCATTTACATAACGCAAAATATGTCACTTCCATGAATATAAATCCATCCGCTGCCGGCGTTTTCACGAGAGCAGTCCAAATATCAAAAATTGGTTGCAAGTTAAAAACTTTTCGGCACATCAAAAACAAACAGCTTTCCTTTGCCGCTCCCAGGGAGCTACGAAACGTGACGTGTTTATGGAAAATAAGAGCAGAAGAAAAAAGCAGTGCGCCTATCTCTCTTTCTCTCTCGATCCCACGCCGCCCTTGCTGCTGCTGACACCGACACGATTTTAGTGTCCGATTTCATCTCAATTCAAAAACTGAATCAAATTGTTTCTTTTCTGGAAAACGTTGAGACCTCAGAATCTCAACTCCCCGTGCTGCAATTAAAATACCGATCGAACTGACGCCAATTTTGATGTCCTCTATATATAAGTGAACATTAAAGGTCTTGTTCTGTTAATTACTTTAATTTATTTCTGTTTCTAATTAAATTTGTTTGGAAATGAGCTCAGGAGAGTTAAGAATTTTGAAAACATGTTTGAAAGTGTTACTTTTGACAGTTTTAAACTTGTGTGAAATTTGAGTGTTATTCCTCTTAATATATTTGAAAAATTCCACTTTAAATTCAAAAAAACATGATTTTCTTACTTTTTCGTATTTTTTAAATAATCTAATCTCGATATATCGCAGGTTCTAACCATCAAAATTGAAATAATTGCACACCATCTTGACCTTCTTTAACCCTTTCTACATCCATGATACATTTTTAAAAGCCAAAATGTACTAATGAATTCATTGGTGATGAGTTTGCTTTACTTTTTACCTTAAAAAATACAACTCAACTTAATATGTATGTATTTTTTTCAATAATATCCGCTTCGAGATCGAATGGAATCTTCTCTAATAGCAAGAGAATTTCCTCTCATCAGGCCACTTTTACACCAAAAACAAGAGTAAATTGTTCCATCAGAGAGGAGAGTGCGCGCCGGTAATTATTTTCCACTTACAAATTACAGAGAGAGGAAACACGCGCGGCGATATAATCTGTCGATCCCAATAATATAAAGTTTGATTGCTAAAAAACTTTCTCCACGGGCATAGAAAGACAGCAGGTAATTGGTCGCGCTGACAGGGGCCGAAAGAATTAAAGAAAACAGACGATGGAACGTGCCGATTGTCAAAACTTTAGAGGCTGCACCTTGCAAGCTGCTGCAAACGCCGGGCTAATGGGGGAAAAGAGCAACAATGATCTGATAACTGCACTTTTTCCTCTCTTATCTTCGCTGTGCATCTAAAAAGTATTGTTATTCACACAATTGCGGCGACAAATTGGCCATCTGCCGCGTGATACTCTTGATCTGCTGTTTTGTTTGAAACAGCGCAGCTAGTGTTGAATTACGGTTTGGCGAAAATTGAAACCAGCAACGCCGACGGAGACATCTGCACTGCACCGCTAATGGCTTTTAAAAGACACACACTTATATATTAGCACTCTGAAACGGGTGTTTCCACGAGAGCTTTGCAATTTTTTATTTTAACTTTTGTAGGGCACCATTATTATTTTAAATAATGTTTTTAGGGTGCTATAGAGGTGTCGAAATAACCGCGAATTTGATGGAAAAATGTGAG
Source organism: Cloeon dipterum (assembly GCF_949628265.1). Classification (NCBI taxonomy): domain Eukaryota; kingdom Metazoa; phylum Arthropoda; class Insecta; order Ephemeroptera; family Baetidae; genus Cloeon; species Cloeon dipterum. Next base: position 17,538,854 of record NC_088789.1, read on the forward strand.
GCCGTTTTCCTTGAAAATCAAGGTGAAATCTGGGAAATTTAGCTTCTCAGAGCTTGAAAAATTCAGATTATGTGAAGGTAGAACATCAAACTTTGTGCCAAAAGATGCTTATTTAGACCACTAACAACTGATGATATTTGCAAAACACTTGTAATCTTTCAAATTGTAGTGTTTGTTTAGTATTTTATTTATTAACTTTTATATTAAATGGCCCATTTGGCACATTTTCTAAGTATGCTGTGATAAAATGCTACTCTATACATGCTATACACATACTTAGAAATTTTCAGGATGGTGTAATTTGATGTTTTCGAGATAAAGATATAGTCAAAGGTTGAAAAAGGATATTTTATGTTCGCAGGATCGTAGGGAGAAACTAAAATGTACACGATCGGTTAATTTGTACCCCCGGAACATGTTGGGGGTCATCCCTGAGGTCAGATAAGACACCATTAGAGCAGGCAAAACGTTAAACACTGGCGTCAGGGTATAGCCCTTGAGCGATCGATATCATTAAATCCCATGTGTAGCCGCTTAATGACGCCTGATGGTCTTTGTAATGGTTCGATCTGTAATATCTTAACACCGTTGGAACGGCCAAGTTGAGAGCTCTCGGAATATGTATAATTTGACCATTTGGAAGTCATCAGGGCGCCCAGGAAATACCCTGATGTGCTACAAATTTCGTTCAATTAACAAAAAATTATGTTTTACTCAAATTTATACCCTACAGAATTTTTTATTTTCCTCTTGGTCCTCGCACCCGCCACGTCCGCTTTAAATTTAGAACACGCGGAACTCATTATAAGAGATCGTCGAAATTGGCGGCGACGCGGCGCGCAGTAAAAGGAGCGTTTTAATTAAAATTTGAGTTGCAAATTAAATAGTAATGAGATTTTCGTATTCGCGGCGGCGCAGGAAGAGCAGCTCATCAAAGAGGGCGAATTAGACAAGTGTGCGCCGCGCGCGCGACGAAACCAAATATTATTCTTTTGTGCGTCCGACAAATTATATGTAAATTAGCTTTCGACACGAGCTGACTGAGAGTGGGGACTCGTAATCTGTGTACTACGTACATATTACGTGTGAGTCGAAACATAAAAGCCGGCAGGCCGGCTGTGCTTTGTTAATGAAAAGGGGTGCGCGAATTCATCACCAGCCTAATGATACTAAAGATGCACAAAAGGTCGCAAAAAAGATAAATTGCGCTCGGTGTGAATTTGGCCAGCTGCTTTTGCTTTTCTACGGAAAATCGTCACGCCGGCCTTTTTAATATTTCATCGCGTTTGCGCTTGAAAAGGTGCCATACTGTACCAATTAGATCAATTATTCAGCCAAACGACACGTGCATCCAGCTTTTTTTCCTCCACAAAAGCACCTGATATTCAAGAGAGCTCTTTACAAACTTATCGGCACAATATGCTTGATAAGCTTCAAATAAAAATATTCAGTAACAAACTAAAAGATGGATTGAGATTTTTTTACTGTTGTTTGGACGATTTTTGGAATCGATTTAGACCCACATGTCTTTACCAAAAAATCACGTTGACAGTTAGATTTTGTATATTCAAAACAACAATTTTTTAGACCATTAATATATTGTTCCCCATTTCTGACTATGTAGCGTTTGAATATTTGATAAAATATGCGTTGAAATTTGAGATTAAAATTGATTTAATTTAAAAACCAAACATATATATGTACAAATTGATTTTTGCAAGAAAAAATTAGTTCTTCAGAATGGTGAACGATTTTAAGTGATTTAAATTTTTGAGATCTGGTAGAATTTAAACGATTTTTACAGTTTCAAGTGCTGCTTATAGTCATTTGTATCATGAAATCAAATGTTTATAAAATTTTTGCAATAAAATCGAATTTTAATCAGTATTTAAAACTTCAAACGATTTTAGTAAATATTGTCCTGTCTGACATAGACGGATTTAAATAATTTTAAGAGATTCGTATAGCTTAAATTTGCGTCCTTTACGAATTAAAGCTCAGTAAACATAACATTAATTAATTATTTTACGCTTCAGTTAAAAATATCCATTCTTAGCAATTTTTCTAAACACTTTCTATTCGGATTTCTTGTAACTAAATAATTTCCCAAATTTCCTTACTCATAACAATAGGGAAGGGGATTAGAAATAAACGAACCCTTTGTTCGTTAGTGGAAACTTAATCTTTATATTATGTGTGTTTGTGGGAAGAAATTTTGCTTAATCACGTCAGCGCGTTGCCCATTATGCAAATGGAGAGTTAAATGATGGGACTTTCCTTCCTTCTTCGGACCGCAGTGCTGTGTCCACTCTGGCAATAATTCTTGCAACGCAAAGTGCATTCGAGGAAAAGGGGTTGGTTGTATATAATAAAAGAAGAGCGGCTGCTCTAAAATATGATAATGCTTGCGGTTTCCTTTGCAGAGTAGTTTCTTCCTGGCTAATATCGTGTAATTTGGGAAATGACCCCTCAGGCAGCTACTTTTCAACTAACTGCCCATTTACATTTACAAAAAGTTGTGTCTACTATGCGCTGCTTCCACATCACAGAGACACGAAATGATATTCTGGGCGGAGACGGAGAGAAGAGAGCAGCAGTGGTAATCAGCATTTCATTGTGCAGACGCCGAAAAAGGAAGGAAGCTTAGCTGCGGAGCCATCTCCTTTTGTCTCTGAAAGCGCTAATGGCTTTTCTCTTCGTTTTTTTTGTGCCAGCGCCGAAAAAAGCTTTTTTGCTGCTCGGGCCTAATTAAAATTATAGCAGGAGCCGCGTATTTTTTCCTTTTTAGAAAAGCAGTTAATATAATGCGATGAGTGGATGTGTCATTAGAGCACACGGCGCGTTGTTTGCCTCCAAATTGGATTTTACAGCGCGTTTTTACAGACAGAATAATATATTCAAACGACACCGAAAAGCCTTTTGAATCGCGCCATCCTGCTTTTTCTTTTGTTCTTTTTAAATTAGTAAACAGACTCTATGTTTAGAGCTTTCATGAAGGACCTGAGTAAAGTTTTGGAAAATCCTAAATTAAAAAAATAAGTATACGCGTTAAACCATATTTTTTAATTTCGAAAAAAATGGTAACTTTTTAACCTTGTGTGGTACCTTTAGGCCACAAGCTGTAACTTTGCAAATGATGTTGCTAAAAATCTAAAAAAAAATACTTTCATCTGTGTGGTTTTAGGGGTAAAAATTGAAATTTGAGATCCGTCGGTATTTTCCCAAAACTTATTCCTTTCTTTGAACAATTTATATTTAGATTTGGGGATAATTTTTTCTGAAGAAAATTTTCATTATATGTTTTTTCTTGAAAAAGGAGGTGGAAAAAGGGTGATTCTCGTCTTATTTTAAACCAAGAGCTACTTGGTTCCAATTAAAAATATTTTTATGGCTCCAATTCTCGCCATTAAACCGAATTGCTTGGGTGGGTTAAGATCTATGACGAAAATTGTTTGTAATTATTTATATCTAGTGTTGACGTCCTTAAACAACAAGGAAAAATACGTGACATTCACGGAATCAGAGTTGAGCTGCGACGTGTGTGTCTTATTGTGTGTTTTAATAGTTTTACGCCTTTTCCTGCGAGCGCTGTTCAATTGAAACCACTTGTGCAAACGAGGAAACTCTGGTGCGTCGATTAACTTTGGTGCGACTGCATGCAGTAATTGCACAGGTGAGCGAGTTTCACATCCTGGGATGTTGGTTGGTTGGTTGACAATAATTAAGCCCGGCATCTGGTGGTTTCCCAAAGGGCTGCGAGCCACCCCCTGCAGCCAGGGGCTGATTGCTTTCTTCGGCTGACCACAAAATCAGCCATAACGTTGATTAATCACTCGCTTTAGCCAATTTTACCGCGCGCTTTTGTATACGCACAGCACAACACACACTCCTTTTAATTCCTTTCCGCTTCACACGCGCGCGTTTCCACGAAAAATAGAGAGCTCAAAACACGACTCCGCTGCTTGATTGATTTATATTACACGTGCGCTGCGCTCTTTGTGAGCGTTTTCCCGAAAAAGCTATTTATTAACACACTGCATCAAGTTAACAGAACGTATCGGGCTATTCAAATTCATTCAAGCTTAAAAATTAAATTCCTTAAAACACTATTTAGTTTTTTTCTTGTCTTAAGTTTTTTTTTAATATTTAGATTTAAGAATTTATTGCTATTGACTTTTTTTAAACGTCCAAATAGTTTTCATTAAGGTATCAATTGAGCTCAAATTAAGAGAATATTTAGCTATGCAAATGTAAAATATAGAGCTGTATTATTCTTTTCCTTGGCTTCTTTTATTTAAAATAAAAAATCCTACGTAGCATAAAAACTATAGAATAAAAGGTTCAAAAGAGAAAATACCCAGGAAGAAAGTGCCCCGATTGGCAAATAAATTATTGATTTAAATTTATAAAAAAATAACAAGCATAACACTCTTGAGAAAACCAAACCAGGGATATAAAATATGCTTAACTATATAAACAAGATTAGGGCTAAGGCTGTTCGGAGCTGAGATGAGACAAAGTGGCTTTTAAAAGCATAATTATATTGGCAATTTATGATCCTGTCTCTATACAAAATAATTTTAGATGGTTAAGGAGATTTTCTATCACAGATTTTTTTTTTTAAAATCGTCTCTAAACATTATATACTTTAAAAGTAATGAGATTTTAAAAAAAACAAGGATGATATTTGTTGGTAAAAATGTTTTAAGGCGAATTAATTAACAAAAACCTCTAAATCAAAACTTGGTTCAAAACTATCTATCTACAGCTTAAACCAATAAACAATTTTAAAAAAGCCATCTTCAGTTTCCCTTTCTTACAATTATCTAAGCAATTTGATACCAAAAATTTTGGTGCTTACAAAAACGTCTTATTCCATTACAGCGTTTTAATTCGCTCTTCTCGCAAGAGCGGAGGAGAATAAAAACACAGCAAGTCTCTTAGTTGCATGTTTAAAAGAGGAAAAACAAAGGCGTGCGCATAAATCAGCCGAGGAATGATTAATTAATTTGATAAAAGGGTTGCTCTGGGTGGCGGCGCGCCGAGAAAGCTCCTGCTTTTTAGCTGCAGGACGGATTTTGGCACTCTCTTTCTCCCTGCTCTTGAGATCTTCACATTGTTTGTCCCTCCTCTTTCTTTCTCTCTCTGCTACATATTATCTTTCTCTGGTGTGTACATAAAAGCAGCTCAGCAGCAGCAGTAGCAGCAGCGGCGCAGAAAAGGGATATGAGATGACATATAAAACGTTGGCAAGAAAAGCTAGCTCTCGGGCGGCGTTTGCTGCCATGAAAAGAATATAAGAAAGCTTTTTCGAGTGTTCATTTCCGTGACAAAGAGAATAAAACATATTAGAGCGGCGTAGGAGAGAATGAGTCGTGTGTTTCAGCGCTCGCGCAATTATATTGTTTTTCTTGCCTGAGCGAAATAAAAGGGGTTGCTCGCTCTCTGCGAAACAGAATAAAAGCACCCAGCTAAATAATCAAGTGTCGCGCGCGCTCTGAAAGCAGATATTTTGCTGCCAGGAAGTTCGAGATGGAGCAAAAAGTGGGAAATAACTGCGCCTTCGCTCGCTCATCAAGTTGTTATTATATTTCTTCCTTTGTCGATTCAGCTGGCTTTTTTCTGCTTGTATTCGCAGCTTGAATGCAAAATTATAATATTCTTTTATTTAGAGTGAAGACCTAACACGAAATAGACCAAATTGGCATGAATTCAAGCAAACACAATGAAATTTATTGTACTAAGTGAAAAAAAATTTTTGAGCTTCTAACCTCAAAAGAAACAAATTTTACAGGTTAAAAAATTTCAGTTTGATGAATAAAAGCGGTTTACAGAGGTTGGAATAAAATTCATGTATGAATTTCTTGTAATGTTTTTAATAAAGCTAGATATATTTACATAGTATCTAGTACCCTAGCTTATCGTTTAATTTGGTCCTTCCATCACCTTTCTGATCTTTAGGTGGCACCCACGTGGAGTAGTCGCCGCTCTCGTCGTCATAGTGAGTTTTCACTTTGCTCTTCTCAGTATTACTCTGCAAATTAAGACCAAATTTTTAAGAGGAAATTCAAGGGATTAGTCCTCATTGTCAGTAGAAATATTAAAATCGCGTAGGCTTTCATCATGTGAAATTAAAAGAAATTTTCCGATTTAACGATTTTAGCGATTTACGGGACTTGGAAGAAAATGATTTTGAAAAAAATTAATTACAGTTTTTGCTTAATTTAGACGAAATTAGGTTTATTGAAAGTGTTAGTTGAGACAAATCGATCAGTGGGTCATTTTTGATATTTGCGTTTTAAATGGTTTAGTGGAACGAGTAAAAAAAACTAGCAATTTTTTTTTGTAAAATAAATTAGATATTCGTAAATTCCAGCCAAAAGTAAAAAATGCTGGAATTTTCCCATAAAATAAAAAATGACACACCATCGAGAAGAGTAAAAATATCCTCATGATTTATCAAAATATGTACCTTATTGTGTCTTGTTCTGACTCGCTGCCGTTTTGGCCCCTTGTAATCCTCATCCAAATCTTCATCATCTTCATATTCCACCTCATAGTATTTGGCTAGCATCTCTGCAGGGATGGAAGGGCCTAATTTTCTCTTGGCATTCGATTCCGGCTCACAATCAGTTATCGACTCAGTTTTCTCTACTTCTTTAACATCCTCTTCCTCCTCCTCTTCCACTTCCTCGCCTTCAGGGTAGGAAACAGCCTCAGGTTCAGGTTCAGGTGCAGCACTTGACTGAATGAATTAAAGTAATTAATAGGAAAACTTGGCGCTTGCTGTATATTTCTTACAGTGGATGCGGTTGATTTCGATTTGGCTGCTGGTCGGCTTCCTACAAACGCAGCCTTTTTGCTCACCTCAGGTACTTCTTCTTGCACTTTCAGCTCAGGTAGCGACGCAGGACGGGCAATGTTGGCTAATCTCACTAATCTTTTCTCGTCCTGTTGCAGCCGCAACAACTGAGTCTGGTAACAAATAAGAGAAAAATGATTTAAATTTGAGAAAAATATTCATATATTATTCGTTTACTACTTCAATTTAAAAAGGGCATATAGGACATTTTTCATGCAAAAAAGTTGTATAAACAGTTTAAACAATAATATTTAAAATCAATTAGTTTATATGTCCAATGTGTAACATATGAAAAAAATTAAATATAAAAAGTATTGAATATTTACATAAGTTTCAGGAATATAATTATATTATGTGAAATGTACATATAATATTTTATCATAAAATAGTATAGCGTTACAGGCACCTAAAGTTACCTTTACAATAACATTTCCAAGAATTTTAAAAAGTGAAAAATGACCCATGAATCCATTTATCTTGTCAAGGGGAGTCTTATGTTCCAAAAATCATTGCAATTGAATGAAAACTGGATTTTTCAATTGATTTTGAAGTTTTTCCTAACCAATATGTCCATTCAGAAAAAAAGGACTTGTGGTCCATGTAAACATCACAAAATTGAGCAATTTTGATTAAATATTTTCAATAACTGGACAAACAAACCTTAGCTGCCCTTCGTTTGATCTTGTCCTGTGTGGTGTCCTTGCTCAGTGTGGACATAAATGCGTCCAGCTCATCTTGCTCCGCTTTCTGCGTTGAGATTAGCTCAGCACTCTTCTCGCTCTGTTCCAATTCTAGCTGTGTTTCGCTGATTCTCTCTCGCACCTTTTCCAGTTCTTCCACCTGAAACGTGCCTCGCATTTGAATGAAGAATAGCTTTGATTAAAAAGGACCTCACCAGGGATTCATAGGTTTGGGCCTTTTGTGCTGATTTGCCGTCCAACTTCCTCTGCCGCTTAAGCTCAACGGCGCCTGTCCGGTCGAGGAACGTGTCGTCATCACTGTCGCCTTCTTCGTCCCAGTTCTTTTTCTTTTTACTCCTTGCCTCTGCAACATTAAATTTATGACTTAAATAATGAGAAAGCATTATTTTTAATCCATGAAAATTAATTTTGAAATATTTTTTGGGATTATTTATTTATTAGTCCCTTACTAAATATTGCTGCGGTTTTTTCTTTTAAACACACGTTATTATTTATGGCCCTTTGAAGTAAATTCAACTTAAGTTTAATGCAAACATTTTACTGTGAAGATGGTGCCGTTTAATTGCTCTTTATTGCATTTTAACTGTTATAAAATTTTTCAAATTAAAAAAAAATGACCAAGTAGAATGAGTACTTTGCACCTACTGACTGTTCATTTTACTCAGTTTTTTTCTGATGGTTAGTTAAATTCTTTTGAAATTGAGGCATTTTCACACTATTTTTGAAAAAGGGTTAAACAGTGACTGGCCTTTATTCTTTGCGTCTAAATTTCTTTTCCTATCTGGTAAAACTGATTTATTTTAAAAAAAAATATGATGCATTTATGTCGTTTATGTAGAAATGTAATTTAAGTGTACTTTGTTTCACTTCAGATTCAAAGTAATTTATACAAGTATAAATTATAAATATAGAGGATTTAAATATTTATAGCCAATATAGACGATTTTACACAGTTTTGTCAAATTTAGTCAGGCTTACAAGGAATTCAACATTTTTATTCAACTGAGTTTGCGAGTAATGGAGCTCCAAAGGTTAAATGTCATTGAGGGAAATGTTTGATAATAAAATTTCGAAGAAAAATTTCATTCAATCGTGGTATTAAAATCCCCTACTATCTCTGAGATAATGGAATGAAAATATTACCATTACTATGAGTAATTGGCACCAGGAAAAATTAATAGGAAAGGAAATAGTTTCCCCAAAAACTATCACGTTGAATAATTAGTTTCCTTGTTGGAAACTTTTGCGTTGCATAGCTTTTTTCTATTTTGTGTTCGATTAAAAGTCAATCGTTGAAAAAAGAGATCATGACCATACCGTGGGTGGCTTTCCTGAAGAGGCCCTGCCTGTCGAGCAGTCTGCACGCTTCGAGGGCGCACTGCACGACAGCCTCCTTCTTCTTGCCGCGGACCATTGCCTCTGCAATCAGGGGCCTTCCACCGGCGTCATCCACGGGGAGGACGACGCGGCACACGAACTGCCCGCTGGTCCGCTCCTGGCAGTCGTACGCCAGCTCCTCGCCTTCACGCTCGAACCAGCCACGCAGACTCTTTTTCGGGTCAGTCAAATACAACTCTTCGTTGTTAGTGCTCGCGTAAGGGTTCTCTGTCAAATCGGTTTCTTCATCTGCATCCTCACCTGGAAAAAATATGAATAGTTTAGCTAAATGATACCTTCCGATTAGAAGCTGATCTTACCCATTCCCCAATCTATCCCAGCGTTTTCCTCGTCGATTTTTCTTTTCTCTTCCATCGCCTTTTCTTCAGCCAGCCGAAGAGCCTCCATTCGCTGCTTTTCCAACTCCTTTTCTCTCTTCTGCTGAATCAACTCTGTGACTGTGAAAGGAGACTCAGGCTCCTCGTCCTCCTCTGGACCCTGTCAAACAAACAATCGATCTAAGTAAATAAATGAATCAAGGCCAGGGTTGGTGATTATATCTGTCAGGATTTTTCAATGGCCGGTTCAAAAAAAGTAGAAAATTGCTTTTATTTATGTTGGGTAGAAAATTTAATTTTTAAATTACTCAAAAGGTTTATGATGAAATTTGTTTGTTAAAACCTATTCAAAATGAAGGCATGTAAGAAATGTTAAATTACCGTTCGAGACAGTGTTTTTCCCGCCCTTTTCGGCACGTGCCAAGCCACCTTTCTTTAATTTTCCGTAAAATCGTAAAATATTACGACTTTCCTGCGTTTTGACACACGTACCACTAATTCATTCTTAATTTTTCGGGATATCACGCTTCCATTTAAGAATTTCCGCGAGCTACACACCCTCTTATAGTTGTCGTTATTCACAGAGAATAAAATTTATGTGTTTTTTGAATAAAAAATTTGCCAAAGGTGGAAACCTACAGACATTTTGCCTATGGTTTACTCATAGAAATTGGTATTTAATAGTTTTCAGATGGAAAGAAACAAGCGGCTATTTTACCAGTTTTGCAGTAGGTGGAAAAAAGTAAATAAAAATTTGTCAACATGTGGTAGCACGCCACATACATGTCGTTCAGTTAAATTTATCACTAAGATATCACCTGCAAAATGAGCATTCTGGTGCTGCCACCGATTTGGAGCATGTGTCCGACCCGGACAGGGGCGAAAACCTCAGGCTTGAGTTTCTGCTTATTCATGAAAGTGCCATGTGTGCTTTTCAAGTCGTAGATGTAGAAGCCTTTGGGGTTGTCGGCCTCACTCTCAGACCGGTACTGCAGCACAGCGTGATACCGAGAGGTGGATGGATGGTTCATCTGGATGTCGCAGTTGGACAGCCTTCCGAAAACGTAGAACGACTTCGTGTTCAGGGCGATTTGTTCCACTATCGTGCCATTCTTCAAAATCTAAAAATGGCAAGGTAATTATAAAATAAAAAATTTAACTTTTAGTAATATTATGCCTCGAAACTGTAGGACTGAGTTGCAACTTCTCCGCCCCAGTCGGGCTCTGTGTAGGGAAGAGGGGGCAGTTTTTCCTTGGAGCGCTCCTTTATCGGAGGCTCTGGAGGTTTGATTGGGACGTCTGCTGCCACTGTGATTGCACTCGGGCCCAATTTCTTCTTCGCAGGCAAGCTAAAGACGGGCTTTTTGAAGTCCTGCTCTACGGCACTGACGCTCGCATCTTCGCCTTTTGCTGGAGTAGCCTCACTCTCGGCCAGGCCCTCCATATTTCACTTTCCTCTGCAAAACCGACGGGTATCATTACAAAAAAGTAAATGAAAACGTGAAAAATATAAATGAAAAACCATAGGAAAGAGCATGAGTTTTCAGTATGGTAAATTTTTAAAGAAATTCAGATTCAGTATGTATATTTATTTATAGAGGGAAAAGAAACTTACAAGTAGTGTGATCTGCTCCAATAATAGCTTATATTCAGTAAAATCCAAGATTTCAGAGCGATAATATTAGATAATTTTTCCAAACAATATTAGAGAACCGTGGTTTTGTTTGTTTACTTCTTGCTTCTTGTCATTGGCCATTACGCCGGGGAAGTCACGTGATATTTTTTGAAGTGCTGTAGCGGGTCGGGAAAATTCTCTCACCATAGAGAATCCCACTGTCGTGTCCGAGCAGCAGGTCACGCTTGGAAACAATAAACTGTTCGTTTCTATGTAGGGCAAAACACTTAATATACCAAACATATTCAAGAAATTATGATAAAGCTAATCATTTTTCCTTTTTACAAAATAAATGTTGTTGCTAATAGCACATTTACTTTAGATCAGCAAGTAACCGAACAATCATTAATCTAGGTTCTATATTCTTCGTTTCATCCAATGGCTTTTTTTCCTCGTCTCTTTAATTAATTTCCTCAGACCAAAAGAGGAAACTTGTGTCCTGGTATAGTAATAATTGTTGCAACAGTGTGAGTTCTCTTTGCAACTAATAAAAATCAGAGAGATTTAATAAGCTTTGATTGTTTCTCTATTTCGGTTGTCTCTATCTTTGGGCTGAAAGGAGGTGAAAATAATATGGCCATCGCACTTGACACTGAGCATCACCTTCAAATGTAAACTATCTCTTCCTCTCTTTTTAATAACCTTTACTTCAAGCTGGTGTGAAACTCATTAAAACATGACCAGAAAATCAGAATGTTTACCGAGAATACAGCCGACTTTGATGTGCCCTGATTCGATCCTGCTGCCAAAAGTTCTGCAAATGTGCCTAGTTCTAACCCTGGTTTACTGCACTGCCTTCTTCTTGTTGGGGAAAACCGCTGCCCCTCCGTCAGGATCGTTGTTTCAGTTTATCACTCTCATCGCCGTTGCGTTAACATTTGGAAAGGCCGTATGCTTATTGGGTTACTTTTTATCATATATTTTCCCTGATTCTAAATTTCCAGTTTGAATTCGTTGATATTCCTCCGCTGATTGGAATGCTGCTTGCTGGCATCCTGCTCAAAGAAGTCGGTTTCATCAACTTTGGATCTGAATACAAGGAAGCTATTTTGTCGCTCAGGTAATGAGTGTGTGCATGAGTACACGCAGTCGATTTATGCTCAAAATATTGTTTATTGTTCGATTTCGAAGAGGATAATCATAGTTTTTAAACGTTCAACATTTTATTTATTTTGCTAGAGGTGCCATCAGTTGAACAAGCTGCTAATATATAGTTTTTTCTACTTTAAACACCACAATTTAACAGCTGGGAAAAAAATCAACCATCATGAAAAAATAATCGAAAATTGATTTCGCGAAATCCGTATAGTTAATGAATTATTAGCAAAAGCTATTATTCTATTTGAAATTAGAAGCATCTTCCTTGGTGTGTGTATTGTGAGAGCTTTTATTATCCCAGCCCTCTGATGGGAAAGAAAGCTCATGAATTAGGGCATTTGTAGAAAAAAAATATGGAAAAAATACACTGAGGAAGCTGCATCTAATTTTAACTTGAAAATTATGAAAACCTCGAATGCATGAAGCCTACTTCATGGGCTTATACTAACAAGTCTGCTGTAAAAATTTTCAGGAAAATCTCCATTACCGTGATATTGATTAAAGCAGGACTGTACTTGAATCCTGAGGTGATGAAACGGCTGAGCTGGATTGTGTTGCGACTTGCTTTCGCTCCGTGTTGCGTCGAGGCAGTCACTTGCATGGCTGTTGCATATTTAATTCTCGATCTACCCCTTCTCTGGGGTCTCTTGATGGGGTGAGTTTTCATATATTTGATTTAGCAAAAGAATAAATTTGCTTCTCATCACAATATTAAAAAAAATAGATTTGTCATTGGAGCAGTGTCTCCTGCAATTTTGGTGCCTTCTTTGCTGAAATTGGAAAAGGAGGGGTACGGATCGAAAAGCGGAATTCACACTTTAGGAATCGCGGCCTCCGGCATTGACGACATCCTGGCCATAACCATGTTTGGAATCATTCTAGGACTGATATTCGATGCTGGTCAGACGCAAATTTATTTACAAACTGAATAAAAATTAATTTCTTACAGGCACCTTTTTGAGCGATATAATCAAGGGACCAGTAGGAGTTTTAGCTGGAGTAATTATAGGCGTTTTGTACGGGCTAATCCTGATTTATGTTCCTCATAAATCCGAGGTAAATTTATTTAGTTTACAAGGAAACTGCGGTTCAACCACCCTTTACATTTATATTTTTTGCATCAAACCTGTACTGTACACTCTTGTGATGTTATAACATGAACCACCAGTCAGAATTTTCATATCTAACATTGCTTTCAAGTTACGGACTGGAAAAAACATAGGAAAAATTAAAAATTCAATTTAAAATAGCACATTTTTATTTAATCATGATGAATTCTTGAATACAGATTCTTTTTGATAAGACAAATCGATTGAAGGGTCATTTTTGCTTTATCTAATCCCACGCATATAATTATTTGTTTATACAAAATCACAGGTGAAAATTTTTTACATGGCTCATAGAATTATTTTGGTGATTTCAGAAAAACGTGGTGTTCTACAGGGTTTTCCTCCAGCTTGCTGGCGGCATTGTGTGCATTTTCGGCAGCCACGCCATCGGCTTTGACGGTGCAGGGCCGCTCGCTTGCATGGTGTCCACTTTCGTCGCCACCTGTGGCTGGAGTGCCGCTGGCCAAGACCCTGCGGTGCGTTGTTTCTTTTAATTTTATTTTTTCAGAATGAAATTTTTTGAAAAGGCTCTTAAATCGGTGACGACGACCTTCTCCGGCATATGGTACATTTTCGAGCCCGTCCTCTTCAGCGTCATCGGAACCGAAATTCATCTGTCTCGCCTTAGTGGACGCATTGTGCTGCAATGCTTGGCTGTGCTGCTTCTAGCTCTGATGGTATTTTATAGTTTGAAGTAGTTTCTGTCGACATTGGTCCTCAGACATGGATGATATTTTCTGGAGGGTTTGCTCTACTAATCGTAACTATTAACTAGATTTTGAGAAAATCGAACACTATTAAGTTAAAAACCTTTTTTTCGTCCTTTAAAATATGGCAATTTTTGTGCTGATTTTTGAGTGAATTGGACCCTATAATTCAGTTGAAAATATTTACTTTTCAAGGTCATAGTCGGGGGCTGAGAACCACCCATGCTCTCCAAGAGTTGCATTTTTTAGTTAAATTAACTTGGTCAAAACTGAGCGTTCTTTTGGTGTCATAATGTCATATGGTTTTCGCCCCGAGAAACTCAAATCTGGACTTGATTTCATCATTTATCTCACTCCTTTTTTTCATAACCATCTCCTATTTCGAAGGATCGTTCGGTGCACTAAGATTTCGTTATAGAAATATCAATTTTAAATAACTTGTTGTGCTAAACTTTTTAATTAGATCAGGCTGCTTGTGGCTTTCCTCGTCACCGCAGGAGGCGTATTTGAAAGGAGAGAAAGGTTTTTCTTGGCAATTGCCTGGATGCCGAAAGCCTCTGTCCAAGGTTTGCTCGGCCCCATCGCTCTTGAGATGGCAACCAAACAAAACGACGACCAAGCTGGCATGCGAGGAAATATTGCAAGTTCATGACATGAAAGTTTTGAATTTAAATTTTTGATGGTCATTTTATTATTTCCATAGATTTTGACGCTTGCTGTTTTATCAATAGTCGTGACTGCGCCAGTCGGAGCCATTGCCATCAAAATAGCTGGAACTAGATTGTTAACTAAATGAAGTGCTTCTCCCTGCAATAAATTTTTGAAGTCGGTTGATCTATTTAATTCGATGTAATTATGCTGGATGACGAAATGTCACATTTTGAAGGAAAAAAGTAAAACAATTTAAATTTATTTTAATTGCATGCAAAAAAGAATAAAAATTCCAGCATTTACTATATAGTTCTTACTTTATTCGACGAGGGTGAAATATAGCAATTTTGGGGTAGAGGTTAAACACCCCCTAAATCCTTCAATTGGCCAGAACTCAGAAGAGGTCGATACTAAGTCTAATGGTGTGCAGTTTCTGATTTTTTGGATTTAAACTATGATGAATTCTTCCTCTCGCGCATCCAAAGCATTGATCAGATGTTTCGGGATGTTCATCTCTGCATTTCTCAAATTTTTTGACGGTCTTTCATATCCTACTCCCCCCGATTCGACTTGCATAAGGGAAAGTAGGGCTTGCACTTTTACTTATCTCAGCTCATAGGCAGCGGTTTATTCTGTCGAGTTTTTACACTGCTTGTAATTTTTACCCATTTGATTGCTATATTTAGCAACAAATCTCTGAATTTTAAAGAGGTGAAACATTAATTTCTAACCAGTCAACATGAATTCTGACAATGAAGATGAGTAAGTATAATTTACTAAGTGTCAATTTCATTACAAAGAATCTACTTTATTTAGGCCTTATAAATTAAATTTGTTCTTTTCCCCAGACATTCAAGACTTAATTTCTTAATTTATTTAATTTAGGGAACCTAAGCAAAGTTCAGAAACAAAAGCGGCGAACTCTTTATTTCGGCTGAGGTGGCGTGCTCTGCAATCAGGAAAAGGGACGGACTGCAAACTGCTTGTCGGAAATGTTACCAAAATGGTATTTTGCTGTATCCAAACTTATCATAATTTTTATCTCTGCCCAAATCACGACAGCATTTTCACGCCTGCAAATTCGACTTGGCTTGTGCTGTTAAATGTGACCAATTTCAGGAATTTTTAAGAAATTCTTCCCCTGTTAAACCAATCGTCATCACAGAAATTGAGCCGCACATTTTTGAAAAGATTAACAAGTATATATACATATAATTCCGTTCGCATGTACTGTGGAATTTGAGAGGTTGCTCAACGCTTTTAGATTCGTGCACTGCTACGTTGTTCCTGTTTACACCGAAAATGAGTTGGACGAACTCGTGGAAATGACGGTGGCAGTTCTGAAATTGAACATTGCAGCTCTCGTGCCTATGTACCTAGCTGCTCTCGTTCGCTACACGAACCCTGACAACATTTGGAAGATTTTCAAGAACTGCTCAAACTGCGAAGAAATCATGCAAATTTGTAAAACGGTAATGGCGCTTTCAATTTCTAAGGGACACAAAAAGTTGGAAAGTGTCAATCGATTTGAAAGAAACTTTAGTTAGTTGACTCTGCCGCTAGGAAGATGATTTCATTTTCCTGAAATAATCTAATTTATCTAACTTGCAGGGGCACAAAGTTGCAGGTTTTTTTAAAAACACTGATTGCTTTATTTTTTATTATTGTTGAAAAACATGGTTTTTTGGGCAAAGATATGGTAATTTTCAAGTTATAGATTTCAACATGATTTAGGGCCTAGATATGACAGAGTACCGGCTGTAAATAGTTATTAGAGACTTATTATATATAAAGGTATGAAATTATTATCTACACCTCAGGAGACCTCTGGAGGTGGTTTTCGGGCTTAAGCCGAAATTAAGTTAAGTATTCTTAATGTCGATTTCTATGTTTTTCCCCATCAGAACTTCGAATTTGCGAGGCCACTTTTATAAAAAATTTTTAACTGGGCAGGTTGTGGCTCCCAATCCAGAAGAGTATCTTAAGCAGCCTGAATTTCTATCTATTGACATTTTAAAATTCCTGGATCTATTCGATAATACGGACTCTGAATTGATTGCCGACGCTCTTATCCGATTGGCTGAAAGTGCCCTAGATAATAAAAGGTAAATAAATCAAGCATGTCTCAATAAACTCCATTTATATTTTTTTTCTATGCAGTGTACTCATAAAAGCTGTAATTCCTCATCTGAAATTAAAAAAATTGGACCAAAGTAGGATTGAAAAATTGGAGCAGTATATTTCTGCCGAAGAATTAGACTAAGACGTCACTGAAAATGAGATCGATAAAATTTCCAATTTTATTAAGACTTCGTTTAATTAAAAGGTACAATTTTAAAATTTAATTTTAATCTACGATTTTTACAAAAATAAAAACATTAGGAACACTGGATGATGTACTTTTTAGTGCTTAAATTTTACGCGTTGAAGAGCATCTAGCTTTCTGGTATGATTTTGTACATTGAAAAATAAAAGTTCTACAAGAGAATTTAAATTCTTTTTGTAAAACAAATAGAGCATGAACAAGATTTTCTTAAACTATCCTTTCTAAACCTGTAATTTTTGTGTCTGAAGTGAGCCGAATTAAAACAGTTTAACAGCAGTATATGAAAATTAAATCAAATTGAAATGGAAAATCAATACTGATTACCTTTTAGGCGTCAAAAATGTAAGGAATACTATTCCCCAGAAGTAGAATTAAATAAATTTCCAGCATTCCACCACAGCACTTTCTTGACTTTCAAACATTCTCCAAATTTTAGCGTCTGCACGGAATTTGAAAAGTCAAAGTCTGAATTTCCTGCATTTTTAGATAATTCTAAACTTGCCTTAACTTTAAACTTGTCACAATAAAAGATTTTCGTTTAAAATCTAAAATATTTTTGCGGGTAAAATCGTAAATAGCCTCATTTCAGCCTATAAAAACGAATTATTGGAAAAATAATAGAGAAAAGACAGTAGAAAATTTGATGCAAAGAGGAACTTCGTTGAGCACGCAAAAAAGTGAATCACGCAAAGAGGCTTCTCTGTCTTCAATTAGGTTAGGGAAAAAAAGGGATGTGAAGGAACTTTGAATTATCACTCCCGTGACAATTAATGACCAAGTACGATATCTTTGGGGAGGTTCGGTCATATATATCCCGTATCGTACACAGACCCTCGTCAACGCCACGAGCGTTAACCCACTGAGCTAGTCTGCCTCCCCTCTACACGCTGAGATATTGACGGTATATATCAGCGGTCTCAACCACGATCGCATCCGCTGCTCAACTAACGCTGATACTCGACTGTAATAGACGAGAGATGAGACACTAAAAAACGCTTCAAAGTTCAAAGAGAAGATAACAATAATAAGTATGGTGAAGAATGGAAAAGGAGTTTTTCAGGAAATATTGCTAATATTAATACACTCACTTCAAATTTGATAATTTTTAATTCATCACGGCTAAGGAGAGTATGAGAGTAGATACTCTCCTTAATCACGGCAAAGTTATTTTATTCTTCTCGTTCTTCATCTCTTCTGTTGATTTTCATTGAGTGACTTTGTTTTTTTGATGCTGAACGATGTGGACCATTGGCAAGATGTATCAAAAAACTCTTCTGAGTCACGCAAAAAAGTGAGTCACTCTAAGTGGCTTCTCTGTCTCTCCAATTAGCTTAGCAATAAAAAGGATGAGAAGGATCGCTGTTTTGTCATCTACGTGACATTGACCAAGTTCGATTTCGTTGGGGAGGTTTGGTCTTAGATGTATCCCGTATCGAACACAGACCCTCGTCAACGCCACGCGCGTTGACCAACTGAGCTAGTCTGCCTCCCCGTCATGCGTAGACGATAGAATAGTATATCAACTTTAACAACCATGATCGCAAACAGCTGCTTTGCTAGTCTGCTATTTTTGCAGATACTCGACGACTTGGAGTGACAGGCAACTGTGACCCGCGGCAACTGTGCCCTAAGTAAAAATGGTGGGAAGAGGAGGAGTGTGGCATCAGGGTTTCGTCTTTAGGGAGGGTCTTTCGAGGGTGGTTGTGGCCTAAATATAATGCTACTTTAAATAAAAAATGTGCTTACAATATCGTTGATTTCCTGCTTAATTCGCATCGTATATATTTAAAATGTGTGTTGATATCAAGATAATAACATGACAATCGAGTCTGCCCTTAGTTAATTAAATTCTGAAAATTTTACTTAGGGCACAATTGCCACGAGTCACAGTTACCGTTCACTCGCTTCAACTGTGACCCGAGAGACGAGCTTGCAACGCAGCATCATCCGAGGGTGTTTAGCCCGTGCACATATTTAGGCTGTGCATCAAAATCAACGATATTGTAAGCACATTTTTTTATTCAAAGTAGCATTATATTTAGGCCACAACCACCCTCGAAAGACCCTCCCTAAAGACGAAACCCTGATGCCACACTCCTCCTCTTCCCACCATTTTAACTTAGGGCACAGTTGCCGCGGGTCACAGTTGCAGCACCCTCCTTGACAATAATGTATTGACTGGCGCGATGCTAGGGGTGCATGAAAAATCACGAAAGAACCGCTCTTGGATTCTCATCCACAAAAATCGAATATCAAGCGCGGGAAAATTTGTGCCGTACATCACCAGTATTCTAAATTAAAATCGTTTTTAAAAAGTTAGCAATCAAACGAAACGATAATTGAGTATACATTTATTTCGAAAAAGATTATAGAAAGGAGGAAATAGTAGAAAATTTAATGCAAAGAGGAACTTCCTTGTGCACGCAAAAAAGTGTGTTACGCAGGTTACTAAAAGAGGCTTCTCTGTCTCCAATTAGGTTAGATAAAAAAGGCCACGAAGGATCTTTGTATTGTCACTACCGTGACAATGACCAAGTTCGATTTCGTTGGGGATATTTGGTCTTACATGTATCCCGTATCGAACACAGACCCTCATCAACGCCACGCGCGTTGACCAACTGAGCTGGTCTGCCTCCCCGACAAAGTGAGAAGATAGAATAGTTTATCAACTTTCACAACCAAGATCGCAAACTTGCTGCTCTTCTAGTTTGCTATTTTTGCAGATACTCGACGACTTACACGATAATTTTTACCATAATATTTTAGCCTGATTTTTTTTAAAAAAGCCATTATATATGTTTGCTTTTGGAAACAAACTTGGAAGATAAATATGTACACGAATTATATTTCAATAAATTATTATCTTTTTGTTTCTTGCGATAAATTGGTCTGGGGATATTAATCTTAAATATTGCATCTAAAAACCTCGTTTTTTATTTTATCAATTTGTTTCTTACGCTTTCGTTACCTCTGAACGAAATGTTATTTTTTAATTTGAAAATGTGTATTATTTTTTAATGTTACGTTTTATTCTAGAAAATATCTTATAGAATAGTAAAGTTCTAGTCTCGCGAGTTGAAAAATTCCAGCATTCCGCACCACAGCACTCTCTCTTGGTATATTGTCATTTTCTCCGAATTCTCGTGTCCGCACGGAATTTGAAATTTGAAGACCAGAAGATATCCAGCTCTTGACAAGTCAAAATCCGATTTTCCTGCATCTTACTCGAATTGTTGGAATATCTCGAATTCTTGGATTTCATTCCTCCTTTTGGTCGAAATGGTCCGCATCGGAATTCAGAGGATGCCAAACTCGCAACGAACGGGAGCTTTCGTTGGAAGTGACGAACTTCAAGTTTAAAAAGCATTCGATACTGAGCCACCAATATATGTCATAATTGTGAGCATGGAGGCCGCTCCGCCCTTTGTACGCCAAATCGCCTGCAAATCGCATATTCTTGTCTTATCGAGGAAATGATTGCAGGCATCAAAATGAGCTGCACCGATTTGGACGTAAGGGGCAACGTCCTGGCGGTCCTCTCAGGAGGAATCCACATGCCGGTGGACCCTGTGAGGCACGTCAAAATCGGAGACAAGCTGGTCATCGTCAAGAAGGATCAGTTCAGCGACTGGAAAATAGAGGTATTAGTCGATTAAATTTTATTGGTTCTGCTTCGTGTGCATTTTCAGGATTTGCTGTTTTTTCTGATTCTATGCTTTTGTTGAAGAAAATTAACAGCATGAAAATCCATTTTTCCATCTATTTTTTTTATTCTCACGTTTTGTGTGCACTAAATGTGTAAAATGTTAGGATGAATGAGGCTAAAATATTTTAAATATATACAATTAATTGCGACAAACTTAGTTTAAATTAACGCAAAAATTGTAACGTATTCCAGATTTTCCAATGGTGGAAAAGTGGAATTCTAATTCCATTAATAAACTGCTTTAAAACATTTTTTTGTAAATTTGCCCCCTTACAATTAAATCTCATTCCGCAGGACTCGCAATCAGTTATTGGCATCGAGAGCGAAGTTCTGGAGCAGGAAGT
The DNA here is from genome assembly GCF_949628265.1 of Cloeon dipterum. NCBI lineage: Eukaryota > Metazoa > Arthropoda > Insecta > Ephemeroptera > Baetidae > Cloeon > Cloeon dipterum. Next base: position 17,559,748 of record NC_088789.1, read on the forward strand.
TGAAGTGATCACGTTAGAAAAAGGTGACGACCTGAAGGTTTTAGAAGGGTACGTGGTGCTGTACCACACCTCCTCAGACACGCTCATCATCGGTCCGGACAATGTAAGCGTCCAGCTGGGTGACATCAACTGCAACTTTACCTTCTTGGACGGTAAACCTTTTTTAAATACAAGAGTGTTTCCTACAACCCCTGTGATTAGATGACTTGGTGCAGTACACCATGCGCGGAGAGAAAATCGTGAAGGTGACGCCGAAGGAGGACAAAATCTTTGAGTCCACCGTGTTGAAGTGCAACAGTTCAGGAGGATATTCATCCGCAGCCCTGACAATAAAATGGTCGTCTTCTCGTGCAGCGCCTGCGACGTACACTACATGCCTCGCCAGGGCGACACTGACTTCGTCAAGGCCATCCCGTGTCAGAGAGGTGCGTTAATTGTCAAAGAAAAATAACATTGTTTTGTGAAATTTTCTGAGATCGTAATTCTAAATGATGAGATGAGAAGGATCGCTGATGATCCCTTTATTAATAAGGATCGCCTCCTTATTATTTAGTTTTATCGATATGATGAAATATAGCATTCTGATGGAAGCGCGATCTATAGAATAGAATCTAACTTTCTCGCATACGACAGGACTATAAAAACGTTTCGAATTGGACATGTTAGCGAAAAACTGCTCATTATTCCTGCAAAAAGTGGATACAGTTTACAAAATAAAATCACCATATGTATCATTCAAGAAGCATTACATCCTTTATTCATATTAAACCAAGTAGCAGGATTCCTGATGTAATTGAACAAGCTATTATTTATTAGTTTTTAAACATTGATTTCAATTTTATACGATATTTTCGTTTAACAGTTTAATAGCAGTATATGAAAATTAAATCAAATTGAAATGGAAAATCAATACTGATTACCTTTTAGGCGTCAAAAATGTAAGGAATTTGCTATTCCCCAGAAGTAGAATTAAATAAATATCCAGCATTCCACCACAGCACTTTCTTGGCTTTCAAACGTTCTCCAAATTTTTGCGGCTGCACGGAATTTGAAAAGTCAAAGTCTGAATTTCCTGCATTTTTAGATAATTCTAAACTTGCCTTAACTTTAAACTTGTCACAATAAAAAAGATTTTCGTTTAAAATCTAAAATATTTTTGCCGGTAGAATCGTAAATAGCCTCATTTCAGCCTATAAAAACGAATTATTGGAAAAATAATAGAGAAAAGATAGTAGAAAATTTGATGCAAAGAGGAACTACGTTGAGCACGCAAAAAAGTGAGTCACGCAAAGAGGCTTCTTTGTCTTCAATTAGGTTAGGGAAAAAAAGGGACGCGAAGGATCTTTGAATTGTCATTTCCCGTGACAATTAATGATCAATTTCGATATCGTTGGGGAGGTTCGGTCATATATGTATCTCGGTACCGATCACAGACACTCGTCAACGCCACGAGCGTTAACCAACTGAGCGTTAACCAACTGAGCTAGTCTGCCTCCCCTCTACACCCTGAGATATTGACGGTATATCAGCGGTCTCAACCACGATCGCATCCGCTGCTCAACTAACGCTGATACTCGACTGTAATCGACGAGACACTAAAAAACGCTTCAAAGAGAAGATAACAATAATAAGTATTACGGTGAAGAATGGAAAAGGTGTTTTTCAGGAAATATTGCTAATATTAATACACTCACTTCAAATTTGATAATTTTTAATTCATCACGGCTAAGGAGAGTATGAGAGTAGATACTCTCCTTAATCACGGCAAAGTAATTTTATTCTTATCGTTCTTCATCTCTTCTGTTGATTTTCATTTTTCTTTTGTCAAGAGCCTTGTTTGACTTATAGATTTGAGTGACTTTGTGTTGTTGATGCTGAACGATGTGGAACATTGGTAAGATGTATCAAAAAACTCTTCTGAGTCACGCAAAAAAGTGAGTCACGCAAAGTGGCTTCTCTGTCTCTCCAATTAGCTTAGCAATAAAAAGGATGTGAAGGATCGCTGTTATGTCATCTGAGTGACATTGACCTAGTTCGATTTCGTTGGGGAGGTAAGGTCTCGGATATATCCCGTATCGAACACAGACACTCGCCAGCGCCACGCGCGTTAACCAACTGAGCCAGTCTGCCTCCCCATCATGACATAAGGATAGAATAGTATATCAACTTTCACAACCAAGATCGCTAACTGCTGCTCTTCTAGTTTGCTATTTTTGCAGTTACTCGACGACTTACACGATAATTTTTACCATAATATATTTTAGCCCGATTTTTTTTAAATGCCCTATGTTTGTTTTTGGAAACAAACTCGGAAGATAAATAAGTACACGAATTATATTTCAATAAATTATTATATCTTTCTGTTTCTTGCGATAATTTGGTCTGGGGATATTAATCTTAAAGTTATTTTATATATTGCATCTAAAAACCTCGTTTTTTATTGTATCCATTTTATCGATTTGTTTTTGACGCTTTCGTTACCTATGAACGAAATATGTTATTTTTTAAATTTGATAATATGTAGTATTTTTTTAAAATGTTACGTAATTATTCTAGAAAATATCTTCTAGAATAGTTCTAGTGCTCATTATTGCTGCAAAAAGTGGATACAGTTTACAAAATAAAATCACCATATGTATCATTCAAGAAGCATTACATCTTTATTCATATTAAACCAAGTAGTAGGATTCCACATTTTCTGATATTTACACAAACAAATATATATAATACATATTAGTTATCAGCACTTTGTGGCAAAAGGTAAAAATATTCTATTTTCATTCGCATCAGAAATTGGGGTTTGCACAACAATGTTTTAAGACAGTCTTGACGAGAGAAATCCTAAAATTTTCAAGGCGTCTCCAAGGATGAGACTATTATAAAGCACTACTGGTTCAAAGTCTAACGCACTCTTACGTTAAAAAGTAATGTTTGTGCACAATTATTATTGTCGGGGAGAGAGAGAACACTGCTGGAATGAAACAAAACTCGATCAATCTCGCGAGCAGACTTTGGCAAAAGGGATAGTTGAGAAGGAAGTGGAGCGTATTTCTCAGACAAAATTAAATTAGACAGACGAATTATAATTTCACAGCCTGAAAAATACAAACAAAGGCGAGATTTAACAAATAACAATTAAATCGGGCAAAGTAATACAAATGTTTGAGAACATAATTTTGATTTTGTATTGCACATGAAAATTTGAGACCTCATGAGTTTGGGAATAATTGCTTGAAAGAGTTAAATTTCAATGACTTTCTTTTCAAAGAAAACAACTTTTTCATCATATGCGTAGAATGTCATGAAATCAAGCGCAGGGCAGGAGAAATTTTTGCTTAGACACGGCGGTGACTGACCGTAATTTCTTTAGCCAGTTGTTTATCTCGGAGAAGTGGGGATTCCCCTGCCATCGTGGTGCTGTTTGCAAGCGAAGTGGGCAGTGGAGGGGGAGCGAGCGGGTGAATGAACATGCTCTTGTCTCCCTCCACTCGCAGCGACAGAGGCAAACAGCGCACTTTCTCCGCTTTTGTCGCTACTAATTGGCTGCCCCCAAAATACACCTAAATATACTTTGCGCAAATGGACACAAAACTACCACTCGCATGCGTTTGGCTAGCATGAAATTAGTAGAAAATCGGTGAGCTACAGGAAATTATTTAAATTTTTGTTTTAAAAATGGGAAAATTTTCCAAACGAGATGATATTTGGTAAAAAGACTCCCCACAAAGAGACCAATCGATTGATATTTTTTTTTTTTGAATTTTTTTATTGGTTACCTTCTGTGTGAAAAATCCTTTTAATTGGTTGGGAATATGGTTTATAATCAGCAATGGATAATAATACAAATTTTTAAGTTTGAGAAAATAGAGTAAATTATTAAAAAATGTTACTATATAAATAATTTTTAACTGACGAAAAAAATTATTTCAATGCAGAATTATAAGATTTAGGATTGTGTGATTTTTTAATATCAAATTTTAGTTATTTTTTATAAGACAAGTGAGCCGAATTTAAACAAAATCAATTTTTTTTCAGAGAGTCAAAAATGACCCATCAATCAATTGGTCTAGTGAAGAGGTATCTAAATTACAAAAATCATTATGAGTTGTAAAAAAAATGATTCAGGTTTATTCATAAAAGTGCACACATATGATGCAAAAAATTATTTTTCAATTTTAGCATTTGGTTGGTTGGGTTGTTTCCGGAATACGCTGCTAGTTTTGAAGGCAATAAATTATTAGTGACTGTGGACATCAAGACTCGGCGCCGGCCTGGATCCTTCCGACCATCTGCTTGACCCAGCCCTTGGGTTTGGGCTGGGTCTCGGCGGGGGCACCGCATTCAGATGGCGCCGGCGGTTTGGCAATCAGCAGCCTGGGCGGCTTGGCCGGCACCGGCGGTGGCACCTTTCTCGGCGGCGCCGGCGTGGTGGCAGTGGCGACGGGCTCGTCGTGGTCGTCGCTGAAGATGGCACTGTCGCGGTAGAACTCCTCCTGGTCCAGCACGGCGGACAGGTTGTCCTCGTAGAAGGAGTCGTCGTCGTCTTCTGCAGCGCCGCGTGTGGCGCCGATGCCGAGCGTGGCCGGGTCGGCGTAGTCGGAGACGGTGTTCATGGCGATGCGGGCTCCCAGCCCGCGGCTCCCCTGCTTCAGCATCGGCGGCTTCGGCTGCTCCGCTGCCCCCGGGGGCGGCGGGGGAGGAGACTCGGTCAGCGACTCACAGCTGTTGGCCATCAGCCGTGAGCCAAACGACGCCAGCACCCCGAGGAAGGAGGGCGAGCGCGTGGGTGTCCCCGGTGAACGCTTCCCGCCCCCACCCACCCCTGGTGATGACAGTGACGTGCTTGACACCGACCGGGTCGGCGTCTCTGCCACCGCTTCTTCCACTTGCAGACTAGTTGGAGGCGGCGGCGGTGGCACGCGTGGCTTATCTTCCTGCCGATGCTGGTGCTGCCGTTGTTGCCACTGCTGCAGGAAGCTCATCTGCCGGCTCAGACCACCAGCCTGACGACAAACACGCCAAAATTTTAAATTATTTAAAATAAATTGAAGGAAAGCACTGCTTTCAAGGCAACATAAGACATGGGGCATGATTACTAATTTTTTCTTTTTGAAAACGAAATATAATATGATTTTCACAATAATTTTTACATTTAATTTATTATTATTTGAGTTCTTATTTGCTCAAGAACTCAAGATACGTTAAATCTTATGAAGAGCATCTTGGAAAAAAATAAAACTCAATAACAAACCATTAAAATTCCGCACGCGATTTACTCAGACCATCGTTCTGTTGGAATGTTTTGGAAAAACTTTATGAAAGCCGCACACATCATTAAATACGTCTCGCTGAGCAGATTTCGAAAATAGAAAGTGAATTAAAATTTGATATTAAAATAACCCAAAACTTTTACTTTTAAATTACGATGACTTTTGGAATTAGAGTGCACTTTTCTTGCAAGTTAAATTTTATTAAATAATTATCCGCTCGGCGGTTAAATAGGGACCTGAGACCCAGTGAACTCATAGCCCTCGGGTAGTGCTGAGCAAAGATTAAATAAAATATCGCACCTGCTGCAGAGTTTCCTGTTGCGTGCGGAGGGCACACATTCTGGCCAAACGCTGAGCCCTGTGTTGTTGCCGCGGCGACTTTTGCTCGCAGTCCGAGCTGCTGTCGGCGGTCGGCGCCGCTGCCGACACGAGCGGGTCCCTGGGCCTGCCCAATGACCTCGACCGTTTCACTGAACGCACGTTCTGCATCACGATCTCGCCAACTATTTCTTCTAAACTGGCCTGCCGATTCGAGGTTCCGGCTGGAGCCTCTCTCTCCTCCTCTTCTTCCTCCTCCTCTTCCTGAAAATTGGATTGATTTTTTTTTAGAATAGGAATAATATCAGAATAAAAATTAAATCCAAAAAATACTTAAATTTGGATAGTTCTATATATGCGGTTTAAATTAAAAAGTTATAGGCTGTCTAAATGATCACCTTTTCGCATTCAGTCAAATGTTCTAGCATCTTTAGAACTCAAGATATTCTCATTTTTGTGTACGCCGAGAGGGCCGTTTATCCAGATTTCAACCCATTTTCAGGGAAAAGTGCATTAAATATTTCCTGCAAACCTGGCAATTTTGACACCTCAATACAAACCTAACAAAACGTATGAAATATATCATGGAAAATTTGAAGCAGAATATGTTGAAAAAGGTAAAATATACAGCAAATGAAATAAATAAATTTATAATGAATGAAATTGTTGAGTTCTTACCTCCTCATGTTCCTGCTGTTCGGAGCATGAAGTCTCGTTGCACGGCTGGGTAGGCCGGTCGAGCTGTCTGCAGGTGGAGTTTCTGCGTTCCAGGCTGGAAAAGAGCTGCGACAACTTGGAGGGCAGCGTGAGGCTGCAGTAAGGCTCCGACTTGCGGTGCCAGTTGTAGAAGCGGTCCTTAAGCTTCTCAGCGCCGCTGCCGACGCCGCCGCCTGGCGATACGCTGCTACAGCCCTCGGGGTCGCGGCTGGCGCTTGAGCTGCGCTTGTTGCGTGGGCTGCCACCCTCTTGGTTTGCGACACCGACGTCTGAGCGGCGCGAACGACGCAGGCGCGATGGCAGTAGGCCTGTCTCCGAGCGGCGCCGCTCTTGGTGCCGCTTCTGCAGGTACTGCGGCGCCGAGTGCTGACGTCGCGGCACCGAACGCTCCGCCAACAACTCGTCTTTGGAATTAAAAATGTATGAAATGAATTTGATTTTTTTGTAATTTAAAAAAATGTATAATACAAAATATGCATTTATATCGATTTTTGTTTTGAATTTTCAAAATTAAAAAACTTCTAATATTCAGATTTTGTCACCTTTTTTCTGATTAAAATATTTTTTGAATATTATACATGCAGATTGAGGTTTTACAAGCCTCTTGCATGTATAGAGGCATATTTATAATCTCTGTCTTCATATTTAATTAATTATTCAAGTAGATATAATTTTAAGTGAAAGTATACCTTCAGTTCGCCCTTGGCCAAGCTGCATGACCAGCTGTCGAGCGTGATTAGGAATGGCCACGCTGTAATTTTCAAGAATGACTCTTTTCAGCTGCTGCGTCCACTCTCTCTTCTGCTCCAAACTTCGAGCCTAAAATATTTAAAGTCTAAATTGTTCTAATATTAATTTTCTTCCGTCTATTGTACCTGGAAGGTGTACTGCATTCTCGGATTATCAAAGGGAATCACATGAAAGTTCAATGGCTCGCCAGGAATGCTCTCGATCAGCATCAAATTCGAACACTGAAAGTGAAGGCAAAATTAATTTTGTTTCTTTTTTAAATTTTTTTGTCTTACCTCGATATGTGTTTTACAGGTGAGATGATCTCCTGTGCGTTTGGCGATGAGCAGCATTTTGTCGAAGAGGAACGCGTGGCGCAGAGCTTTCGCACCACAAATCCGAAAATTACCCTCGGCGCAGAGTTCTCCAAAGGTTGTGAGATCAGCTCCCTGGAAAAAAATTAAGAAGAAACTCCAATTATTTGCCAACGCAGATCCAAAAGAATTTTGATTTTTTTTCAAATTTATTTATGGTTTTTGCGGTTAAAAATGAAACTCATGTCATTCAAACATAAAATAAATTCAAACACTTCTTAAGCAACAATATTTATACAATGGTGTATATTTTAGTATTTAATTTGAATGTTTAGGATGCTACACTTCAGTTTGTGATTGATTATTTTAAATTAAATTTTTATTGAAACACTATTATTAGTTATTAGCCATGTAAATAGTACGAAAAATAAACAAAATTTCTTATTCAACAGCGTTGGCAAGATTTTTACCACCAAAAGTTAAATTTAAATCTAATTTTTCTGATTTTCTGTTTAGTTTGTTTTTCTTTAATACAAAAAATGTATTGAAATGTTAAAGAACTGCCAATCAATCGTTTCAATAAATTGAAAATCTTGGTATAAAAGTTCAATTGTGCGGTTTTCCCGCGCTTATTTACATGTTCCACACCATATTTTTTATAATTTTTCTGGGAAATCATGCACTCAAATAAAGATTTCCGCGAGTTCTCAGTAAAAAACGTCAAATAATCGTTTGTAAAACCCATCAATCGATTTGTCAACAAACCAAACTTCGTCTAAATTTAACAAGAACCGCATTTCAATCAAGTTTTGAATTTTTGTCCGTTGATCAAACTGTGTGAATTTCTATTTAAATAATTCTCTTGACTGACCTGCCAGTCGTGGAGGAGGCTTTGGATTTCCTGCACCCTGACGGCGTGCTCGTGTCTGCGCTTCATCTCGTTGATGTGCTGCGCAAGGCCAGTCATGGCCTCAAGCGCCTCCTCAACGGCCGACCGGCCTGCCGCCTCGGCTGGGAACTGCTTCATCAGACTTTGCAGCAGCAGGTGGTACTTAAGCACCCTTTGTACTGGTTTTAGCAGGTACGAGCCCAGCGGCAGCGAGTGGTGCAGTGCCGCCTGACGCTCCCGGCACAGGCTCACCGTCTCCTCGTTCTGCATCAGCTCCGTCAAAACGCTGACGGTCCTGTTTTATTTTTTGCAAAATTAGTCAAGAATTGGAAACTTGAACTTTTATTTTTTTATTAACAGACAATTTTATTCTACTTTGTGACATTTAGTAATCATTTTTTAAGTATCTAATTGTGGCGAGTTAATTGAATTTATAATTCCAGCCAACCAATTTACTACTTAAAAAAAGCCCCGGGTTTTAGGCAAAACACTGACAGCTCTACCAAACAGTTAATTATATTTTTCAAATGTTGCCAGTGAGTCAGTTTTTTAAAAATTAAAATTTTAAACCGAGGATTTTTCAACAACTCAAAAATCAAATCACTATTTTTATTCATTTGTATTTAAACAAAATTGAGCTCACTTTGGGTAACTGGTGCAATACTCTGTGTAAATGCGGAAGCCAGAGTTGTGCGTGACGAAGCACTGAGCTACTTTGACTGCATCCAGGTTGCACGCGTCCAAATCTCTCAAAAATCCTCTGAAATCAGGAAAAAAATTAGGTCAAAACCATTAAAATAAAAATGCAATACCTATTGAAACCAAGGATCAATTCCATGTTGCTAAAGAGATCTGCTAATTGCTGCGGCGCGACGGGACACTCTGCACTCTCGCGCCAGTTGTACAGGTAGCCCTGGAAAATTAGTTATTTGAGTTTGTATTTGCAGCGGCGTGAGGCAATAAAACTAAATACCTCAACAACCTCTTCAAGATCACGAACGTAGACGGCTTCGGTCTCGGTGATCTCGAGCAGCACTCGCTCCACGGGGCTCAGGTGGGGTTCGCTGCAGTACCGGGGGCGGACGGGCGGAGGTTGCGGGGCAGAAATGATCAGCGTGCACCCGCCTACGCCGCTGTCTGCCGAGCCTGATCAAAATGCCATAATCAAGCACCAATTAATCAAATGTTAACGGACGTGCCACTAACATTTTTCCCCCAGGAAATGGACATATTTGGGATTGATTTCTATACTATCACATACAAATTGTGAATTTGCCAAGGATTAAGGAAGTATATTTTATAGTCAGCGGGGGCCAGATTCGTGCGACGCGCATATGTGGCGTCTGGTGGAGTGTTGCGCGAAAAAGGGTAACGTGAAAATGCGCGAAAAGAAGCTACGTTCGATTTTTTTGCAAACTTACCGGCTGAACTTCCTGATTGGCGATTTAGGAGAGCCTGTCCTTCTCGCAGCGCTTGACCCAGCCGTTCTCGTCTTCGAGCAGCCAAGCATTGTGAGCTCTAAAACATTGTTAATCGAGTTAAAAAGGACAGACCAAAAAGAATCTAAAACTATAATAACTGCACAAAATCCAAAAGTAAATTTTTTTTAGATAAGAAAAATTTGTTACTTTATAATGTGGCGCCTTCTTGCCACTTCTATTGCAGCAAATAGTTAGCATTAAACCCGTATCACCAGGAGGCAGTGTAAAGGTGCGATATCCACTGCATCCTCACTACACTTAAAACCTCACGTCATGACAGCAGTCGAGGAATTCATTTAATAGTAAATATTGTTAATGCTCAAACTTGATATTTATGTTATATTAATTATTTACTGTAGTTTTGTTATTGTAAATATATTTGTGCTATAACACAGTCTTGACTTTACTGATACTTCAAGCCACGATTCCTAATTAAATAAACAAGACGAATAATGTACGTAAAGACGGCTCCTCGACATTCACAACAATGTGGGTGTAGGAATTACTCGGCTGCGTGAGATATTTAGGATATTTAAAACACTACAACAACGTTAATTAATTAACTAACGTTTTTACTTTGCCAGTCTTGCAAAACAGCATTTAAAAAAAATCACCCAATTTTTTTTTTTTGCCAAATAAGTGTATTAATTACCTCCGAGTCTTCTTCATCGGAGCTGGCCGCCTCCAGTGACTCAGTGGAGGCGAGATAGGAGGCGGTGGATGGGGCACAGTTTTCGCCCGAACTTGAGGAACTGGAGCAGGTGGAGGCGGCCGATAGAGGCCGTGTAGGCTTGCCGGGGGCCGTATTGGCCGCAGGGCCGCGCATCATCGGGGGTGGCGGCGGGGGCGGAACCGAGGGCCGCACGGGAGGAGCCGCAGCTGCCGCCGCAGCCGCTGCGGCGATGTCGGCTTTGCGCTCCTCGCCGGCCAGGGCGGCATCGTAGATGTGCAGCAGGTTGGAGACAAGGTCGCTCGCGCCGGAGCCACCTGAAAACAGAAACAATTGGCCAATTTAGAATAATTTTTTTTAATTAAAATTTCAAATGAGAGCTATGAAATTTTTAAATTTTTTGCTGAGCATTATGTTGATTTTTAGCATGTTGTTAGGATGTCGAAATAACCAACTTTGAAGGGCCATTTTCCCGGAAAATCTGGGTGAAATCAGCCTTTCGGAGTTTACAAAATTTAAATAACCTTAAGTTCTACTGAAACTAAAATATCTAATTTTGTAAATGTTGTCCTTAAGAGTAATTATTTAAGATGTTTCAGGGAGGTGAAACTTTTTGTTTTTGAAATATTGATTGTGTCACAGGTTGAGAAACGTTTGTTTTTTAGTTTGGATGATTAGTAAGAATACAAAAAATGTACGATTGGTTGATATTGGTCTCGGATCACACTGGAGTCACCCTTGTGGTCAGATGAGAATATCAGTTCAAGGCAGAAATTGAACTCTAGCGTCAGGGTAGCCCTGGAGCGATCGATTTTATTAAATCACATGTGTAGCCACATTAACAACGCTTGACGGGCTCTGTATTGGTTCGATGTGCAAGACCTGAACTATTTTAGAACGGCTAAGCTGTGATCTTTCAGAATATGTGCAACTTGACCGTCTGGAAGCCATCAGGGTGCTCAGGATACACCCTGATTTGCCCAAAATTTAGTTCTTGAGGGCCCCGTTGGCCTCCAAAGGGTCAAAGTGCACATTACTGATAAACTGGACCACTCCAATGGTGTCAAATTCTCACGAACATAAAAATAACAGAGTGAACAGAGGACCAAACGTTCCTCACAAATTCCTCAAGTTTACTTTGCAAGGCAAAAATTTGCAGTAACGGCAATCGAGAGGAAAAACGTCGAGATTAGAGTGTGACCCGTTTTGCCGCGGCCTGGCAGGGCAGCCAGCCTTGCCCCCGGCTGTAATCACGTGATGCGCGATAATTGCCCAGCTCGCTGCTGCTGCCGTTTGCCCGGGGTGGTGCCTTTTGCTGGCCTGAGTACGCGAGCACATAATTGCCGCCATCCTAGAAATTTATGTATTCAGCGGCGATCGAGTAAAAAAATGCGCCCCCGGTCGTGCCAATTATCTCGTTTTCTGCTCAGCGTTTTGCGGCAAATCGGGCGTTTGTGTGAAAACCATAGCGGGCGTGGCGGCCCTTTAAGTTCATCGCCCGCAGAAAATGATCTTTTGCGTCCGAAATGAAGATTTTGTTTTCCAATTATTTATTTTAGCCAGCGCACGCACAAGGACGACTTTCTTTTCTGCCTTGTTTTAATTGAAATGCAACTCTGGACAGTCTTTTTGTCGTCAAATTAGCATTTTGTTTGTTTCAACCTTGAAACTCGGAGTCGTACATTTTTATGACTCTCAAGGCCAAAAATTTCACTCTTATACTATGGTAAGTACGCTTTTCCATATTTGTTAGGAAAAAAATTTAATGAGTTAATATTACAGTCATGTTTTACCAAGAATTAGCCTTGTAAGTTGTTATAATGCATTTAGATTTAGAAGTAAAATTTCTCTAATATTGAAGATTAAGAACTGAACAAATAAAATGAAACTAATTAACTAAAGCAGTGTAAGATAAATTTTTAGAAGGAATGCCCCTTTCGAATCCTTTTAAATTTCAGGACTAAAATGGGACCAGTGAAGTCAAAAAACCGTCAGAGTCCGACCGTGACAATACTTTGAGAGCCAAAACCCGAAAAATCACCGAGTATGGTGTCGTTTCATCAGTGTTCGACTCTGTGAATTCAAATTTGATATCGAAATTATAACAATTATCATCCCAGATTAGTTTAAACGAAAAACCATTCATCGTTTAATTGTACCCGAATTGCTTACTAAAAAATCGTAGTCTAGAATTACCTATTGGTATTTCTGATAATTTTTTTTATATACACCTCATTTAAGTCTTGAGAAATTAAAAATTTAATTCACGCAAGAAACATAACGTGTTGCTGGTGTGACGCAGAAAACGCGATAAATAAAACTCATTAATTCCTCATGGGATTAAGATGAATGACCGGCTTAGAGGAACGAAAGGAATAAGAAAGCGGCTTTCCTTTGTTATTTCTCTCTCGTCCTGCAGGCAGGAAGAAAACGCAATGCATAATAATTCCATTTTCTTCGGCACTGCTCACTTTTAATCTGTATATGAGCAACATTTTATTGGGCTCTCGCGTATGCAAATTATGAGAGAGCTGCCTGCACGAATGTAAGCCATGCATTTATATTTAGAGCCTAAAAAGTTCTTTCTTGCAAATTAATGAACTAAACAATTTTGACTTAACAATTTAGTTCAATTCAATTTATTTTAGTGTAAATTTAAATTTAACTTATACAACGCAAAACGCAAAAGTTTTCAATTCAGTTGAATGATTTTTTCATTCTTTACATTTCAAAGATTAAATTCAGACCATTTTAAAGGTGGGATTGTTTTTTTATTAAACGTATTATTATTATTAGAGAACACAAAACAATTTTATGTATCTCAAATAAAAATACAAAATGTATTACAAACGATCACAAAGTTGTTTTTTTAGTTCAACTCGTCCAACTTAACAATTTTCAGCCCGTACCTTAATTACGCTTTTATTTTCATATATTTTTGTGTCTGTCAAATCATTAACATTTTATAAAAACCTATCAAATGCAACTTGTCATTATTTATTTAATTTAATTTTTACTCCAAGTCAATTTTACTTTGTAGCACCTATCAGTAAAAATAACACTCCATTGGTATTTTTGAAACAAGATCGGATTTCGAACTCAGGGCTTAGGGAAAAACCGAGCCCAAGTTTGCCTCATGTTTGTCAAATGTTCGCGACAAAAAAGGTCTGTGCTGGAAATAGTTGCGGAATGAAGACAAACAAGCGGCTCGAGGAATGCGTGAAAGGAACTGTGAAATATTGACTTCAGCCACTTCAGCGTGGAGGCTCTTAAATAATAACAACTTAAAATGGTCCATTTCCTACATATATACTAATTTCGTATGAGAAGGGAGTGTTCATGTTTTTGCATTTAAAATTTTAATCGTATTTCCTGTTAAATTAAATTTTTTCGTCTGGTATAAACGATGTTAGGAAATTTAATCAGAACAAATTTTGAAAGCAACTAATATAAGTTTCTCAAGTTTCTAAAAAAATGAATTTTGAAAATGTGCTTAAACGCTGTCCCATGATAATGTGTGAACTTCTGTAAATATTTCTGAGTGGTATTATTTATAGTTTTCTAGAAATTCCGCTTCAAAACTCGAAACAAGATTTTTCGACATTTTTTAGCAAAGCAAATATTGTCAACTAGTTATTTACTCTCGGGTTCTGTAACCATCAGAATTGCAAAAACTGCACACCATTACGACCTGTTCTGACATACTGATGGGTTTAGGGGGTGCTTAAATGGCAGATTTCAAAAATTTCAGTAACCAGCAAAAATTTAAAAATGGAATATAATAGCTCAGAAATTAGAATATTTTGTTTCCATGATTTTTGCATAAACACGGAAATTTTACTGAATTCAATAACTCAGCGGAGCAAAAAATAATAATTGCATGCGATTTCTATCCAGTAAAAGTTTCATTTTGATGCTAACCCAATTTCGTATAATAAATAATCGTGATGTTAAGATACTTTTTCAATTAAATTCTGATCTGCTCGTGAAGTTTTGCTCTTTACCTTCTCAATGAAAAATGTTTACGTTAACCTTGTTGTCAACGTCGAACGCACGATTCAATATTGAATTCAATTACAAACGCACAGCAAGACCTGTTTGTTTGTTTACTACCTAGTTCTCAAGCTGGCCGAGAGAAATTGTTGGTTGCATCCTGAAATCACAGCGCGTAGTGCAATAAACGTCTTGAAATCGGTTCGAACCGGACGAATTGGGCCACTCGTGTCGTTTCACTTTTGCTATTCGCAGAATCCAGCTGGAAATTTGGCGTCACGCTAACCCTTCAGGTGAGACCCTGGCTGCGCATACAGAAGGTCGATTTCCCTCTGCCTGATCGCACTTGGGATTTCCTCAATCCACGCGTCTAATCGTTTTATTGGAAAATGGCTCGGTCTTATTGTCACTTCGAGCCCGCGAGTGAAATAAAGAAAAAAACTCATTGCGGAAACAATTGGAGCTTTAGATGAGGCGCCAAACGTGCCAGCGTAATGAATATTTAATTTTTTGCCGCAGCCGCGAAGGTCGGCCACATTTTTACGCACGGTGTTGATGAGAGGACGTCAAAGTGGAGAAAATTAATCGAATTGATTGCATTCGCTATCGCAAGATGGAAATGTGTTTTTGTGGTTTCTCCATTTCTCTGATGGAGCCAAGTCGTAAAAACTGAATTCTCAAAAGTGCATGAAAGGCTCGAGGCGCATTTTGCGTAATCTCATCGGAGCCTGTTGTAAATCAGCAGTTGTGACGTTTTATTGAATAAGTGTCTTGTCAAGAAGCTGCTAATTACTGCTAACCTGACTGACAGCTTGGCTTTAATATCACAGTTTATTGTTGTTAAGCGTTAAGAGTTTCACCCAACAACAAGGAAATATTTTGGTCTGGAAAAATCAGGAATTATATTTAAGCTAAAAGGGAAACCCCGCGGTCGGACCGCCCCTAACATTTATTTTGTTGCATAAAACGTGTTCACCTTTGTGATGCAACCAATGTAAATATTTATATCTATGCTTTTGAGTTAAGAACAGAACATTTTTTTTGGAAAAAATCCTTTACGCTAGTAAAATTAATGAAAGCATTTTTAAAATTTCAATTCCTTTGGTAAATTGCCAGTTATTTAAACTGCCACTGAAATATTTCCAATGTATTCATGAAAAAAATCGAGGAATAGCCAAAATTACACTCGTCAGGTAGATTCTGCATAACAAATTGATTGGACAAATACTGTCAATTTTAAAAATATAACAAGGAAAATCCCTTAAGATTCCAAACTAGAGGGTTTGGCTGCATGGCTCACCTATTCTAATTTCACGAAAGTTTATACATCTCTAATAAGAAACTTTTAATGTGCGGGTTTCCTTGTCAGTTTTTGTGACATTTGCATGGCAGAATTCTTGTATAAATACATATTAATTAAATTAATAAAATTTATGATGAGGCTCTTTTAAACATACAGCAACAGCACTAACGGTTTGGAAAACACCCTCGAAGGCAAACATAAGCACAGAAGAGAAGGCTTAATTTACCTTTGTCGGTGGAATTAGTGGCAGAGCCCTTCAACAAAATCATAATCGCAAAAGCAACAACACTGGCACGGACTTGTTTTCGCTGCCGCCGAGAAAGAAATCCGACTCGGGCGGAGTGCACATTGCGACTGAGATTTTCCTCGGCGCGGCGGCAACGGCGGCTCCAGCGGAGAGATCTATGCGGCGGCCTCGTTTGTAAATGAGCCAACAACTGAATAGTAATTACGCTCGCCGCCGCCACCGAGCAGCAAATTACTTACCATTCGCTGGCTGTCGCCGCTCCTAATGCAGCACTTGCCCACACGGAATTCAACCGGCTGGCTCTCTAGCGTACGCAAGACCGCGCCAGACCACGGCTTTGAGCATATGTGTGAATGCATGTGCCATTGTTTTGAAACCAAACAGCCCGTTGTGTATTGCACATCCTCCGACACGCCGCCGCCACCGCTCGGTTTCCATTTCGTTGCAAACCGGCTCCGATTATTCCGATGCAACAAGTGACTAATTTGGGAAAAATTCATTCGGCTGTAAAACCACAAATTTGTTGAGAAAAAGTTACAAAATTTTAAGTAGTGTCAGTTCAAGACTGGCAATATTTGAATGAACCGATGATAGGATCTACCTTCCCTGATCAGAGTTTGTTTTGTAAAAATATATATTAAATTTTGCCCCTTATTTGTTCAGATTTCATTCAGTCCGTTTTCGTACTTACGGTTCTTCACCTTGAGGCTTTTCCGCATCCAAACAGTGCCTTGTAAGACGCCACACAGGCGGTTGTGCAAATTCTCTTTCATGCGGGAAAGTTGAAAAGCAGCCATTGCACCGTCGGCTCATCACACCCATACTAATGAGTTCGATACGCTGCCTAATACTCTCCTATCAGTCTACTGATAAGGACAAAAACAGCCGCAAAAAGTGATAAGAGAGTGAAATTCCTGGGCAAAATATATGCATTCACGGCGGACGGGTACATCTGTTCCGCAAAACAGAGATTATGACCATAAAAGCTTAATAGCTGTAAAAAGAGCGAGGCGAGGGACGCCAGTCGCCTTTCCAAGTTTCTAGGAGCGAGCAAAAGTAAATATAATACTACTTGTCTTGTTGCTCTTCCACTCGAGTAAACACGGCGTTGCACTGCGAATGATGTTTAATTTAAAACACACCCTGTGGCACTCCCATCAGTGCGTAGGATTCGGTTCAAGTGCAAGTGCGAACAGTGAACACACAGCCAAGGGCGTGTGTTCACACTGCACGCTTTTTTCGTGCGAACTATAAAGCAGTGGAATTTCATTTTTGACTTTTGACGGTGCCAGTCGATTACTGAGGATTGAATTATGTTAAACGGGCGAATATCATGACGAGCCGAAAATCGGCGGAACCGTAAAAAACCGACCAATCAGAGAAGGGAGCGGTTTTCTGAATCAGAAAACTGCTCTTCTATCTGATTGATCGCTGGCGTTTTTGCGGAATTTTAACAACGGAAACGGTTTATGCTGATTTTCAGCACATCGTGCCGAGTGATTTGGCAGTCAAACCCAATTTGACCCTCAGGGATCGATTGGTACTGTCAAAATGAAACCAAAAGGTATATACAGATTAGATTTAAAACATATTCTCGACAGCCTTATTTTCAGCACTAATTTTTGGTATTAATGTTTCTTACCACTAAAAATTCAGTAATTCACTGTACCGTCACAAATGGGCACCGACCGACAAGACTATGTCTTGGCTATGCCCTAAAAATCAATTCACGGAGAGTACTAATTGTTTTACTAATTTTTTCACTTTATATTTGTCTCGAACCGTTCAATGCATTTGAATTCGCTACGATTGTGCTTCTGCGATTATTGTTGTGTGCTTCCAAAGAACGTAATTCAATGTATTATTAAATAAATAATCAATTTCAATTTCTGATGAATTGTTTGTTCATCTGCTCATCAAAAGTTTGTAAGCCGAGCACTCTTTACATCGCGTCGTGTTCTCTGAGGACATCTATCTGAACAATAGTATTATTTATCTAGCTTACGCGATGCTGACAAAGCAGAGCAGCGCGACATGCTCTTTATAACTCGTCGGCCTTTTGTCTGTGGACGCACATGTGCATGAAGAGCTGCAATTACATCATCGTCGTCATCATCACCACCGACAGGATCTACTTTTTTCCCTTTCTTTCTCGCCGCTTTTTGTGTCGGTAGCAGACGCGAAAGGGCGACTGCTCTAAATGGGGCTATTTTCGGATCAACTTGTGAACTTTGGACTGTTTGCATGCTTCAAACGCAAGGATGAGCATGTTTATTCAATCTACTGCTGCAGCCGGTGAAGGAGACCGATTTTCATCTCCGTCGGCTCAATGCAGTTCGCGTTCTTGCTCGCTAATGTATGCACTTGAGAAGCGGATGATGCAAAAATCGAGAGAGCGACGAGTTTGTTCTCACAAGGCTAAACTAGTATAGATTCATTTAGCGTGGAATGTAAAATCTCCACACGGCGAATATCTTGTTTCAACCTCCCCTGACCAACTCAAGGGTTTAAAAGGTGCTCAACCTACATCCTTAAATTGCAATATAAAAATCATTATACTTAATTTAACAATGACCTTGATTAGGGCAACAGAAAAATTCGATTTGGGGTAAAAAAAAATAAAGCAAACAAAGCAACTGTTTTCAACTAATCGAGTAATGGATTTTCATAACATATTATCATTTAACTGTAAAACCAACTGGCGAGACTCTGGCTGGCACATATCTTGCTTCTGGTATTGAAGAAAAAGGAAATAAAAAATTGCCATAAACTCAGGCGACTGAGTAAGTAAAAAACTGTCTGCTCTACTGTGATAAAAGGGTCTAAAAATAGAGTTTTCCGCGTGAATTACTCACTCCAGTTAGAGCCGCGGCGGAACAAATTGCTCAACGGGCATAAAAAAGTAGCCAACCACTGACATCATACACGGGCGACCACAAGAAGTATGCCCATCTCCATGCACTTTCCATATCTCTTAGCGTGAATAGCCATCATCTGAGAGTGATTGTCAGCAAAAGACGTTCCGAGTCTGCAGGAACAGTTAGATTTCCTCTGCTTTTTATTGTGTAACTTTTAGTCACACACCGAGGAAAAGATAAAATTATAATGTGAACGTGTGCTCACTCGAAAAATGACTTTTATTCATTCGAAAGGCATTCCTATTCTAATTGGCTGTTTAGCCAGGCAGGAATTTTAACGATTAATTCACAACTTAATTTGAAAGAAGAAGTACATGCAATGAATTGCAATTTCTCGAGAGGAAATGTTAATTTCATTGATAACAGATTTTTCCTATCAGCATTATTGAAAATTATCTTTTGAATTCCATAACATTAGCGTCATGTCATTATAAATTTTAACAAATCAGGACGTATGATAAAATATTAAGTAAGCCATTTGGTACACAAGCATATTGAAAAATTAATTTCATTTTTGTAGTAAAATCCAAATCTACATTTTTTGAATAAATTTTGCTTCAATAGAGAGCTACAAAATTACGGGATTTGATTAAAAATTAATTTATTGCGAGGATGAAAGTTGGCTAGGCGGACAAGAGAAAAAAATGCGAATTGCCCAAGCGCTCCAATTTCACCGCGCGCGCCGAGAGATGCCAAGTGAAGCCGTTTGCATACAAAGCGGCAGACTCTATAAATCTGCTCGTCTCTTTCTTGACAGAATTCCAAGCTGCATTTCCATTTGCACGAGACCTTTGACTCAGTTTCGTTAGCATTTTAAAACACACAAGTGTCCTCTTTTAAAACTTGTCGTTTCGAAACTACAAGCTGTTTGCTTTTGCTCCTTTCCAGCAGATCTGGTGACCTCTCTCTCTCGTGCTGGATGGCTCCGCAACGATGTCAGGGTGTCACTTTCTTTTCAATTACCATTCAATATCTCTATTGTGCACGACAGATGAATTGCCTCGCGCCACGCAGCCACGGACTGGTCAAATTTAATGCGGCCTTACAGCGCGGTTTCAGACCGGCTAATTTACTTTTACGGACCTTAAACTTTTTCAATTCATTAGTGAATTGAAATTGAGTTTATAGTCTAGAACAAATTTAATAAATCATTCCAACCGAGCTTATTCGAAGTGAGACAAATTAGGTGACTGACTAAAATTCATTTCTTCGCCTCAGCATCTAATAATGCGGGCCACAGCCCATTGTTTTAATTTGGAAACAAATTGCCTTGCTTGTAGAGCGATCTAAATCTCGCTTCGTCTTCGGCTAGACAGCACTCTCGGCACAATTGACGCGGGCCACACTCTATTATTCCGATAAAAAAGCCGGTGGTGCGTTCGGATGAAAATGAAACACAAAACGAGATGATTTTTACGCGGGGTCATCGACTCAAAGTGAGCTTTGTGTCGCCGGCCGGCAGGCCGACAGTCTGCTTTATATTCTGCCGGAGTGAACACCAACAAGTGAAGTTGCTCATTTTCGTCGTGGGACGTGCCAACAATTCGCTCTCAGCCTCCCCTTTTGCTTTTGTTGCAGATCCAGATCGCAAGGGACGGACTGTCGTCCCTCTACTTGAAATGAAAATTAAGGCAATCGATTTATAAATCAGTGTGGAGAGAAGAGCAAATATTTTGGCACCGCTCATCGCCAATTAAGTTGCGGATTCCCTTATCAGCCGAGTTTCCTGTTTGCCAACCTGATGATAACTGTACACACGTAAAAAGTGCATAACCAGCTGAAATCGTGCACGGCTCTTCCTCTGCCGTACGGACTTTGCAAACCTATACTTTACTGTACACAACATTCACAGGAGTAAGAATTTCAAGCGATAAAAATAAGAAACATAGAGGTTTTTATTTGAAATTGCTGGCCCGTTAATTTTATTTTTATTTTTTCAAAAATTGTTATCGATATATTACAGTCATGAGAAGACAATCACTAATTCAGTTTTAAAATTACTTTTAACGCATGCAGCGATTTCAATTCAAGCCAATTTTGAATTCAACGTGAGAGGTTTAATGCTTCTTCAACTCAAATAGTATAGAAAGTGAGGTGACATTTGGGTTCTGAGCTGCATTATTTGCGCGACAAGTGCGGAATCTGCACTCTCAGCAAATTCCGTTTCACTCTAATGTGGAGTTGTTGCACATTGAAGCAAGTAGCGAGAAAGCTGGTTCAATTTCGTGATTGTGCGATTTGTCTAATTAGCCGTCTCATGCCGGCGCTGCTCTCCAAATTGCAGTCCGCTCTGTGCTTTTTTCGCTTTATTTCCGTCGGCGGCCATGTTTACAGCTTAATTGCTCGGATCGATTTTTACTTGGAAACGCGGCTCACGTCAAAACTTATTGTTGTACTCACCATGCAATTTTTCTGCTTTTTGGAGCGCAAAATTTTTACTTTTCAAAGAGCAAAACGGTATCAATTTGGTTGAAAGGATCAATAATTGTTTTATATATATACAGCCAATTTGTAAAAGCAAAACATGCTTTTTGTAATCTTCTATATTACTAGAGATGTGCATAATTAGGCGATTATTTTAATCGGTTTCTTAGCACAAAATAATCTGATTAGTAATTCATTTTGAGGAAATAATCGGCGAATGATCGGTTTCAAAATGTTAAACCTTTGATTTATTTTGTCAAGTGCCATCAATGAAATAGTCGTTTATTTCTTTTTTAATTTAAAAACGATAAATAATTGATTTTTGCGAGTTCACCGTTGGAAAAATGACTGATTTTTAGCGAAAATACGTCCACGGGATTTTTAGGGAGTGGCGGCAACTGAAAGAGGGAATATATAAATGGCGTGGTTAAGAGGAAAATTAAAAAAGCATGGCACGTGTCGCAAACCACAGGAAATTCATTAAAAAAATCGTGTTTACTGATATTAACAGGTAAAATCCTGATTGCATTATCAATTAAATTTACTGGTTTTGTAGAAGTGATCGATTTTCATACTGCGTTTTTAATTGATAAAGAAACAAACCGCGATTCGTTATCATTTGATTGACTCAAACTTCGAAGAGAACACAGAAAAATATTTCGATTTTCGGTTTTGCACATTCCTTGAATGATAAACGGTTAATATAAAAGAATGTTTTAAATTTAGATCAAATCCCTATAATGATAGAACATTCAGCAGATGTATGCTGTATTTTTCTGCTCTGTTCACTGATCTTGCATAAAATTAGCGCCACCGACGTGGCAAAAAAATATTTTTGAAAGGAACCCCGCCCTAGCAGCGCCAATTAAGAGGATAAAAATGCAAGCGCCGTCGCGCGCGAGCACGAAAATAATCGTAAAAGCAAACAATGGAATTCATATTTAAATTTGAGTGATGCCCTTTGAGCTCTTTAGCTTTTGTGCATGCAGCTCGGAAATGCGGGCTTTGTTTCTCTCGATGCGAGTTGACCCCAAGTTGTGCGTCTTGCATATATTACATGCGTGTCGATATTAATTTCCCAGCCACTCGCGCACAATCCAGGTTATCAACCAGATCAAGCGAGGTAAATATTTGGTGTTTTTGAAAAACGATAAGATTAAATAAATCAAAGGGAGTAATTAAATCTTTAAACTCCGACTTGCTCTCATTAAATTTGTTTGGACGCTTTCGAGAAGCAGAATAAAAATGAGGAAAATGTTCGTAATATCGCAAGAGGAATAAATTATGCTTCACGCCGGTGATTATAATCCGTTCAAAATGAATGACTCTGTCGACTTGGGTGTGCCGGCGAGCCGCTTTTCCATTTTTAATTAAACCAAAAGTTGCGTAAAGTGCGTTTGACCGAAAAGAAACACGTGCATCAGCATCATCCTAATGTGAAATTACACGTTTTCCAGCAGAGGAAACATAATTAGAGGGCAGATTTAGTTACGGTCCAGCGGGCGTGCACCTTAAATGGAAGCAAATCCATTAAAACGCTTATTATTCCCATTTCAACTCTTTGTCCGGAGTATTATTCAAATGTCTAACGAGACTACAACGGCAGTTATAATGCCCACGACGCATTTCTTTCATTTTCCACGCCGCACGTTTTATGTTTAATTTAGGAAGGCATCTCTCCTCTCTTGTTTTTGGTAAATAATACGCACGGCGATTTAAAAGCTATTCCTGTCAAGCCGGCAGAGAAGAATTCCTATCCTTTGATTTGGTAAGGACTAGGAGTCTTTATCGTGCGGCTTTTTGACGGACTTCTTCCTGCGTTGCACGGAATTTATCAAGCTAAAATATTAACAAAATTACCAGCCAAGTAAAAAGTATTTTAAAAAACTTCCTAGTATTTAAATTGAACTGACAATTTAATTTAATTTTGTTTGGAGCCGAACAAACTAACAGAATAACTATTTTTTGCCGGTTTTCAACTGTTGAAGACAATTTATTTGCGGCTTCGGTTGAGGTCAATTACTGTCTGTTTGGTATTCGCTCACCCTTTAAATTTTGTTCAGCAAGATCATCCTGAAAGTAAATAGTGCCCCACACTGGGAACTTAATTTTAGCCTGGCCGTCAAGTTTTATTTCTTTCCCTCTGACAGATTCCGTGGGGCACCGCCTTTGAATTTCTGATAATCCCACGTTCAATAGTGTCCAGCGGGCGGGAAATAAAAGTTTAAGTGCTATCGAGAATCGAGACGGTGGCCTAGATTCTAGGCTAATGCGTCCCGCCGGTAATGAGAAAGCATTTTTGTTTATTTATATCTGAAGAGTGTTTTCGTTTCTTCGGTCATTGTCGCCTCGTCACAGGCGAGTGGAATCAATATTTACTTTTAACGGGACAGACCTTAAAATACACGATGTTTAAAAGCACGGCAAGCATTAATTAATATTGAGAAAAATTTTAGCTGTTATATTTTTGTTGATGCTATACACTTCTTCAAGGAAAACCCCCAAGAGCGGAGGAGATAAAAAATCTCGTCTCCCTCTTCCTGTTCTTTGTCTCCTGCGCTGCTCCAGAGTCAATTTTTCACCAAGCATCTTTTGTTGCTTGTTGTCACGGATTTGGCAGTGAAACTTTGTGTCAGTTTGCATTCCACTCTCATGCATCAGAAGTCGGCCTTTGTGTGGATCCTTGAAAATCAGCAAACAAATCGCTGATTATTACAGGAAATTTGGTCCGATATATGGTGGAGATTTGCTAATAGGCGCACATGAAAGGGATATAAAGTTGAGAAATATGAGGCACGCACCGCTCCCCGCCGATGATAAATGTTTATGGCACTCATTTGAATACTTTCAGGTGCAATAAGACCTCTAGTCTAGAGATTGCCAAATATTTTTTGACATCGAAATGTTGTCTATAGTTTGGAAAATCACCGATTCAAAATATCGTCCTAACTGCTCGTGTTAAAAATGGAAAACATCGCACAAGATATCGCTTTTCCGGAGAAAATCGATTATATTTTCGAAAAAAATCGAATTAGTGGATCATAAATAAGCCTCGCTTTTGTTATGTGTTGGAATTAACAAAAAATTCCAATTGGTGCAAGAGTAAGACTGGAACAATGTAACGCTCTGTCTGATGTAAAAAATTGCAATTTGCAAGGCTAATTGCCACGGTCCACTGCCACCGATGTATACACTTAATTAATGGTGCTCAGTTGACGGTGAAAAAGAGGAAATATAATGCAAGCAACGGCGCACTTTAGAAACCGATTGTCGATGTAATTGGCTCAATTAGTGCACGGAGGGCATTCTTTTACTCTCAATTATCATCGAGTGGCGCGACAATTCGACTCTGCGGCGGCGTCGGCGGAGAAATCGTGCAAAATGATATCAGACAATAAGACGCACAGTGCGAGAGGCGGAAGTCGACGCACTTCTTGCTCGCTCGGACGCCGAGAAACGGCTTTTACCAAATCAGGGAATCTCGCCTCCTTTTAGCGTCCATTCCTTAAGCGGCAGCGAAAATCGAGGGCCCTTCTTCATCAATTCATTCGCGACTGACGCACGTGCTATGCTAATTAGCTCCGAACGAAATTCGATATGCAGACTTGTTTCACGATTAAACCGATAAAACGGCACATTTGACTTGCCGAATTGCAAAGATGCGATCATTCAATAATTAAAACATCATATTTGCAGAGGTAATTCGGTCTGTTAATATTTATAAATATTGAATAGGAAAACGAAAACTCTATAATAAATCTTTATGTCATAAATTCCCTATAGAGTGAAAAGGAATTTTAGTTTAACCATCCGTTTATATAAATTAAAATATGTTGCAAAAAGTTCTGATTAATGTGTCAAGCATATCATATGGAAAATGAAAGTTAAGGTTCAGAAACTTGAATAATGGCGCGTATATCCCGTCATTATCGACTCACACGCAAAAAAGACGAGATCAAATATTCAAAAGCGGACAGCGAGAAGCGAATCAAATTTTATTCCGGAGCGCAAAGTCGGAGTCTGTAATTAAAATCTCATTGCGAGAGTGATTAAGTAAAAGTAAACCGCTGCTCGCGGGCTTTTTCGGCTGGCGAAATTATAATTGCCATGGCAAGAATGGCTGGCTACTCGGCGATCGCAGGTGTTTCAATCACATCAGCTAGCTCTGGATAAAACAATTAAAACTTGGTAAATCAATTTGTTTTTTAAATAAGGAAGCTTGATTGCTCTTGTTTGCACCACGAGAGGCAGTTTTTACAGCAAGTAATGTTTCTATTTTCATTTTATTTTAGCTTAATTTGTTTTGCGCAGAAGAGATGAAGTGAGTGTGCGTGAGCAGCGAAACGACGCGCCTGCTTTTTTGGACAGATAAGTGAGCTTATTTGTTTAGCTTTTCAAGATAAAGCGTGTGCTTTTCGTGTAAATGTTGCTGCAATTAAGTTGTATATTTCAAGAAGCAGCCAGATAAAGCTGCAGCTGAGACAATTTTTATCTTGTTGCTCTGGATTTATGGGAAAGCTTGTACAATTTGCATGCACGGGAATTATTATCCTATCTGGCAAACATGACATTTCTTAAGAATTTATTAAGCGATATGCTGCGTTCAGTGAAAATGTGTCGCTATATATAAGCATGAAAAATGTTTAAAAATTCAGTTAGGAAATGGCTTTGAAAAACATATTTTCGAAGTAAAAATAATACAAAAACTGGGTTGTTTTCGTTCGGCGTAATCCTTGTGACTTACAATTAGTGCAATTGCTCAATTGAGCAGTTTGCTTTCCTTGAGACGACATTGCCGCAGGAAACAGTTCGAAAATCTCTCCGCGCTTCGTACACATCACGATCTCTTCTTTCCTTAAGAACAATTTTTTTGCCGCTGGAGACTTGGAGAGGTTCTTCGCTCCGGAAGGCAGGCCACTTGACGAGAAAAATGTACTCCACTGCACACACACGACGACAGTCAACGCATCAAAATGCAGCGGGGGAATATAATTTGGGGTTTTGCGTCGAGCATTGTTTTATGTTTGAGTGCGTGTGTCTCCCCAATTTCGCTTTTGGAGGCGCGTGCCTAAAATGCGAATCTCGCTCATCCGTCTGTCTTTGTGCGCTCGAAATAAAGGATACAAAGGATTTCCTTGTCGGATATAAAAGGGTGTCAAGTTATTCATTGTTTTCCGCACCAAAAATTGAATCATTTGCCAATCGAATTACCACTTTTGCCGGCCATAAAATTTTTAAATTACATTTTTGTACATATATCTCGAAATATTGAAGAGTAAATAACTGTCAATTCTCAAGGAAACGTTAAAGCAATGACAACAAGATTAAAACATATTATTTCTTACACACAAAAATCTGCTGATAGCTTGATTTCCTTTCTGATTTTGACTTGTGATTCTTAACTTTTCGTTGCCACAACTCCAACCTGGAACGACTTCCGCCATAAACCAGGATAAAAAGCATCAAATTTTAAATATCACGTTGTCTCGACAACAAATTAGCAATAAATGTCTCGTGCGAAATTGTGGGAAGCGTTTAGCTCTCGAGCCTGATTTCATTACTTCATGGGAGATGGTTATCAATTTTCCAGTGTTTGAGCAGAAATCTCGAGGACGGCTTTATTTTGCAACAATTTTCTGCCACGTCCAAAGACGCGTGACATTCTCTGCTGTGCTGTTGCTGCGCGTGAGAAAGCGGCAAAAAGTGAGCAAGTCGCCGGAGACGCAGCTGCGTGCACCAAGGCATGTTGTGTAGTGCGTCATACCGATCGACAAAAACCCTTCTTGTTTGCCGGGAAAAGGGCTTGCAGTTTTTTCCCTGCTCCCCGTTGATGTCAGAGGGTTGAAGGTTACAAGTGCGTCATTGCGTGCACGGATCAAGTTCGGGCCACATTATTTTGTATCGCCTTTCGCAAACCGGAAAAAGCTAATTGAGCGAAGAGAACGAGAAGCGAAAATTGGATCGTCTTGCAGATGAATGTTACAATTGTTATAACGACAGATATTCATTACAAAATTGTTTCAAGATGCGAGTGCACAAGCAATGAAAGCAGTTTTACAAGATCCAAGTCGTTCCTGTGATGCAGGTCATTTTGACTAAAAATCACTATTTTAAACCGACAAGACACAAGACGTTTGACTCAAAGTAGAACTGGAATTTCATTTCTGACAGGCCAAATCGATTCCTCAGGGTTTTTTAGATTAGGCAGCCAAATTACATACTTGACAATTCGACACGTCACGCCGAAAATAGGCTAAAAAAATTCGATTATTAGTGATTTTGGGTCTGATTGTGAGCCAACGTCGGTGACTAATCAGAGAAGGAATGAGCGGTTATTTTACTATCTTCTATGATTCGAAGATCTATCTTCAAAGATCGAGACAGCAGCACCAGAGCGACAGCCAGCGCAACTAAGCAATTGAGACTGGCTTCTGGCCTTGTCGCTTTACTCGCTGTCACTGTGGCGCTGCCGTTCCGATCTTAAGCCAAAGCCAAAGCTGCATCAAAAGCCAATCAGAGAACCAATCCCTTCTTTAATTGGTCACCTGCGTTCTTGAGGCATTTTTTTAGACCAAGAATCACTAGACGAAGTAACGGTTTTTATATTTCCGCCCGTTTTCGGCACGTTAGGTCGAATATTCGACTGAGTGATTCGGATACCTGACCTAATTAATCGTTTATAGCAATGTGAACACTGAAAATTTAAAATTTCAATTAAAAAAAATCACAATTTCAAAGGTCACTGACTCGGCTGTCGGGTTCGAATTTAACATTCTTCAGAGAAGACAATGGAGCCATTATACACAATATTGGAAGCTACCAATTAAGGCGCGTCAGATGCGAATGGAAAAGCGGTTGGATTTTGATTTATCTGGTGCAAAAGCAGTCGTGCCGTGGCCGAGGTCGGAGGCCAATCTCATTTTGCGTGAACTCTGGCTCAATAGAGAGAGAGAGGTTGCCACTTCCTGAACGCCATTTTTCGCTCAATCACTATGGCAGCACCTCTTGACACTCGAGAGGCGCGAGTATTCAGTTTCGCCGAATTTATAGCTGTCGATGTTTATCATCGGCGCGAAAGGGAAGATTTCTAAGGCCATTTGTCTCGTTTTTCACTCACACTGTGCACTTTTCAGGTAAATAAACATTTGTCGTGCCGCGCAGACTTGTAAAACCAGAGTTTAGGAAAAAAATTAGCTGCAACTGGTCTAACCAGCTTTTGTTGAGAGGCAGGCGAATTCTTGTTTGGACACAAAGTCGCACGGACAAGATTATTTTGCTTTAAAAGCTCTCTTTACACATCTGATATCTGATTTGTACACAGCAGGTCTTGCATTGTGCTTTTTTTATAAAACAATATCAAAATCAGCTGCAACCAGTTCAATTTCTCGTTAATATTGTTCAGAGACTTAGCAGTTTCACAAATTTTTGAATTTCATTAAGTCAATTGGCACAAATACGTTTTTTTACTCATTCTCACTGTTCTATGTATACCAATTTATTTGGTCGGTTTTTAAACCCCAGATTAAGGGAATGCATCAACTACTGCTTGAAAAAGGTAACAAAATACATTTTCAAATCAATGAATTGGAGTGCACCCCTGGAGAGGCAGCCAAAGGAGATTAGGCTGTTGGGCCGTCATCGCATCGTTTTGTGAAGAAGCTGGTGCTTTGTGCGCGCGGATTGGCCTTGGCTCTCAAAGAAAGAGATGAGTCTGGACCAGAGCAACCTACGCACACTTATCTCTTCCGCCGCCGCCACCGAGGCACTAATCCCGCGCGAGTGTGTGCTGTGCTGTGCGCGTTCATATCTTGCCAGAAACGCAACTGACTGACCTTTGCCGAGATGCGAAGAAGCAGACGCCCGATTCTAAACATTGGCTAGATTCGGCTTCTTACGACCATCCTCATTTTCGGACTTCAGATGTTTTCCTGATCAGCCCCTTTGATAAATGTGCCACTAATTTACATTTTTATGTCATATAAGTCTCAGCAGAGGTTTCCTGTTTTTCATGGAAGCTCAACTTAATTGGATCATTTAAAACTTAAGAAAATATCTGAAAATATATATATGATAAGAAAATTAAAGAGAAATTATTCAGAGACTGGATTGGTTCTATCTGATTGGCTAAATCGAGAGCGACACCCAGGTCAGCAAGCAGTCAGCCTTTTAAAGCTTACACTGGCTAACGCTGTGTCGCTGGCATCGCTATGTAAAGAGCTAACCAGAGAACCTTTCCCTTCTCTGATTGGTCACCGGCATTCTTGTGGAATTTACTGCTTGGTTTTAAGATTTAGTTTCAAATGTTCTGGGCTGCCTGATCTAATTCGACTTTCAGCAATCGATTGGCACTGTTAAAATTAAGTTTCAGTCCTGGAAATATCACAATTCTTTACGACGGGATTTGATACAGCTCAAAGTCAATTTGTTGGCAAATCTCACACGTGATATCTTATAACGTGATATTCCAGCTTGAATTGTTTAGTAAACACGCATTAATTCAGTGTAAATTTATACATCAAGTCATTTTTATTACCATCATTGACGTGGTGGATCTAAAGAGGCGGCGATTGCGAGCACACTGAGCGCGATCAATGCGTAACTCTTTGCATTCACATTAATTAATTTGTTCAAGGTTGGAAGTGAGTCACACGACTGTGCAGATAAAAAAGAAATTGAAAACATACGCCTTACTCGATGCTCTGTCGTTAATGGCTCATAAATTTCATCTCATCAGCTTGCGTGGAAAGGACATTTGGGCCAAAATTTAAGCGGGGAAAATATTGCGAAGTCATCAGCATTCAAATCGACTTTTTTAAATCTTGCGTGACCCCAGCGAGAGTTTCTCGTCCTTAATAGAAATGAGATTTTTCGGGTGATTATCTTGCAGCTTTCATCGTTCATCAACGGGAGAAACAAAAATTAATTTTCATACGGGTTCCAAGGGCCATCGTGTCTGAGTGCGCGGTGACAAATTGTTTCTTGTAGAAAGTTGTAATTTGTAACCGCAATGTTTCAGCTTCATGCAAAGCAAATAAATGAATCACACGTTTCGTGTATGCTTTTACTCATTCCAGAAGTGTTTGCCAAAACGTATGCGAAAAGAGGAAAACCGGAGTTGGCGAGAAGGATAGAGACAAAAAACGAAAACATGATGACTCCATCTACAGAAGAAGGCAAATTTGTATTTTAATTCAAAAATTCAAATAGCACAGCAGCTGCCTGCAACCAATGGTTACGACAATTTATTCGAAATTATTTACTGACAACTGCAGCAGCGTTTATTTAAATTCTGGGCTAATTACCGCGCTGCTCGGTTCAGTGGCGAGGGGTAGCTGCCACCATTCCACGTGTAAGCTGCAGCATGGGGAAACACGAGAGCAGCTGGGCACTATTTTTGTAGGCGCCAGAGTCGAAATAAAATTAAGGGCCTCATGCACGACTCCTCCAGACAGACGCGTTATAAATTATCGGCGAGGCTTTGACGAGCTCCCAAGAGAGTCTCGATCATTTCGGACACCAACATTAAAGGACAGAGAGGTGTTGAAAATTTTCTATCTGATTTGTGAGGCTAGAAATTCTGGAAATTAAAGTGACGTTGGAATTTTTAGAATCGGCCGCTGCGTTACCCATCAAGCGCTGGATAAATTGAGCGGTCATATTGTGTAGTTATCAGAGTGGCATGGCCGCTGATGTTCAGGACATATTCATTGTCAATTGTTTGTTAAAAAACATTGGCAACAAGGATTTTTTAAATTGACGCATTTCTTATCTTTGCTTCCCTGGAGACACTCTGATTTTTAAAATTTTATGCTTCAAATAGTAAAAAATATATTTGTATATGTCTAATGAAGTTTTTATCAGTTCCAAATTAAGTTGATTTCCGAGAAACACTAAAATAAAACGATTTGTTGGTTCTTGCTTGTAAGCACAAGATGATTCACGCTTTAGATCGAACAGAAAGTTGTTATTCCGACTTCTCTTGCTGGTTCATACACACACCCCTCGCACCCCTTGGTACGAATTCCTCGACCCTGACGTCATCCGCCGCGCCAGCAGACGGCGTGCAAATGCAAAAGGTCTGGCTCGAGTGGCGGGCGTGATTATTCCGATAATATGCACACGTGCTAGGCACACACAAACCGGACGTGCGAAAAAGTCACTCTGCTATATGCCATTAGTCAGAAACACACACTTCGTACTCCCCTAATGCAAAAAAGGGGCAGCAGACGCGCGTTTTTCTCGGCGTTGCCTCTGTTTATCATAAGCTAATAAATATAGACCTCAGCGGCTCAAGTCATTTTTTTATAAATAATCAACTGTTTTTATGTACATTAATGTTATTTCTATTAAATCATTGAGTTAATTTTGGGTTATTAGCTATAACTGAAACTTACTAAAAGCCTTTTAAGATAACAATTTCTTTTTAAAAGGTGTTCCTAATTTATAATTGAAAAGTAATGCCGACAAAGATTTTAAAATGTTTTTTGTCGCACAAATTAGCTTCCGTCTATACCACAAGCTTGAAACTTGAACAAAAGACGTATGTTTGATCAGCCGGACGCTGACAATGTATTTTTCGTCTTCAAGTTGCTGAATGAGCGATTTGTTTATTTTCCAGTCCAGAAGCAGTTTAGCCAATAAAAATCTTAGACTGCCGCTCGCCAAGTTTATGTTTGAACTAGAATCGACTTCCTGGCCTCTAAGCTGTTGCAAATAATCCACAGCTGGCGGGAGAGCTGGAGGGTGTCAGATTTTTTCGATTAACATTTTTTTTAATAAAATGTGTCTTTTTAGGAGCTTCCGGAGTGACGGCCATAACCAATAATTAGATATAAATTGATAAGATCCGCTAGTGGTGCGCCGCCGCGTTGCCATTTTTACAAGCACAATGCATCCGTCGCTGGACGCTGTGAAACGCAAACAATGGGCGCCGTCGGTGCGTATCATCGATTTTAAAATTCATCGAAACGCGTCTGTCTGCATGTGTTTGGTAAATGGAAATAGTAATAACACGGTCGGCAGGGCGCGGTTCCCGCTGTATTTCGTAGGACGTGGGGGCTTCGGCCGGTTTTCTTGCTTTCAATACCAGTCCGCCCCCTCGCCAACCCACAGTACGGGCCCACGCGCCAAACGCGCTTAATTAACGCACCCGACCACCAAATTCACACCAAATTCAAGATAAAACGGACTTCTTGAGTAAATAAACAAATGAATATCAACATCTTTTAATTTGTACTTTTTTAATTCAAAAAAACGTCCACCGGATCCTCTGTAAATAGCGACCACTGGAAGAGGTCGTAACTCACGGTAATTTTTGAATGGAGGTGTGGTTCCCTGGAAAATACAAGAAAGGCGTATCACGTGTCCCAAAGCACGGGAAAATTTACATTTGGCGATTTCACTTAAAGCTGGCGGGAATTTTGAGATGTGGGTATGGTTCACCGGATAATTAAAAGAGAACGAGACACTTGCCCCTGAGCACGGAATGATTGTAAAATTACTAAGATTGTCAGCTAAAATCCTGAATATTATATTTATTTATTTGGTTTCACACAAATAATCCATTTTCAAATGCTTCCTAACTTATTATTCAAGCTTTAAAAATAATTATGTAAAATGGAACACTGCTTTATTTTAAAATATATTTTCGGTCTCACCATATTTTTTTAAAAATGTTTTCAATAAAAATACAAAGCATTAGCCTGAAAGCCCCAGCTGGGCTCGTTTCAGAACCTTTCATTCCATCCCGGTGGCTGCTGGTGCTGCAAAGGAGGCACACCCAAGCAGCCGACGGCCTGAGAGAGACACATTGAATCTCTTTCAGTAACAAGAACCTTTATTACTAGCCACATGATGCCCTATAAATCGGCCTTTTAAATGCGCAGCCCCAGCACAATCTCGTCCATTCTTGTCTTGTTCTCTGGCCAAGTACAAAGGAGTTTGTCTTTTATTATCTTCCAAATTCGAACGATTTATTACGGCCAATCCCAATTTGATTCGTTTGTGCTCCTCAAATACCGAAATGTCTATTTCTGGTTTCTGTATCTAATTGAGGGCAGTTTACAAAACAGTAATTTCACACTGTTTGACACAAAAACCGTGGCATCTGGTAAAGTCAGGGGGGCGAGAGAGAAATTTCTGATTAATTAGCGACCCGTTGCCCGACGAGCTGCACGTGTTGCACCGCGGATTGGGTTTCATTCCCCTGACGCCTGCACTATTTTTGCCGCTCGCTCTGGTGTTTGTTTGTTGTTTCCTCTGTGTGGGGATTTTTTCTTTCATTGACACAAACCGTGTTCGCTGCGGTTTCCAGCCAGTATTCTCATTAATTCAAAGATTGTAATGCATTGCAGACTGCAGAGAGATCCATCCGCAGCGATATCGACCGAAGCGGATCCAGTTTTTATTTCGTAATTCTAATCCCGGCAGCCGTTCGATATGTGTATAAATATAAAATTCCCTCAGCACACGGCATGATTTATCTGCAGTGTTCAAAGACAATATTCAGCAGAATCACTTTCCAACAAACTTACTTTCTCTCACACTTCGAGCCACATGTTTTGTACCAAGTGCGAGTAAGTTACACGCGTCTTTTGGCAATGACCAATTTACACACCGGCTTTTTAAATAAATTAATTAGCCAGGACAGAACCTGCTGCTTGGTAACGAGGACAGCTTACAAAGTCCTTGAACAAGATTATCTATTTCAACAACACTTCAGTTTTATTTTTATCACCTAAAACAAAAAAAAAATCATTTTTTATCGAGTAAAATGGTAAAATATTCCTTAATACTTAAAATTTTACTAGCAGCAGTTCTTTTTAATGTATATCAATCCATTGGCATGTCATCAGCTTTTTTAAGTGTGGAAAAATCAAAATATCAAACACGTGAAAAAACAGCAATAGCCAAAATGACAAAAAAATTACATATCTATCGATTTGTCTCGTCAAGGAGAGTCTGCATATCAAATATCACAATTGGAATCAAATTTCTTGTTTTTTTTTTTTAATATTTAGCATGAAAATGCCTAAAAGGTTTGCCTCTATAGCACACATATGGTGCTAAATAGAAACTTTTCATTGGTTCATTGGTTATTTCCTTCTAATTTCACGAAAGTCTACACATCTGATGCGAAAAAACACACTTTAATGAGGTGACCTTTGGTTGATAAAATGGAAAAAATGTTATTTTGAACTTTTTGTTTTCAATAGTCTGGTTTCTTGGTCTCTAAATCGAATTAATTTTACTTGTTATTTCATCAAATATAAATTAATTTTTTAAGTTAAATAAATCGCTAAGAAAATAACAACTCTGGCATGTTTCGCTAGCACCGAGTGTACTTAGAGCTTAGCATTTTGTTCGCCGGCGTCATTATTTATCACTTGATTGGCTTTGTTGCTATCGCAGCGGCCAGATCTGCGGAAAAGACAAAGAGAGAAAAATCGGCACGAAACCGAATGACCAGAAGGCGGCGGCGTGCACCTTTTAAGGGAAGTGGTCAGACCGGCAGCCGCGGCGAAAAAACTCGAAAAATTCCTCCTCTGCTTTGCTTTGCTCTGCTCCATCATCGCGCAAAGAAACAAAGAAGGCAGAATCGTGCGTTTATTTTGAAATTTATTAAATTGCGCCTGCTCACACGCACCGCGACCGTAATTTCAATTAATTTTCCAGCCTGACAAACCTGTCGGCGGTCTATCGCGTCGAAAGATCTGCAGCAGTGTCCCCGTCGTGATCTTTACCAATTATCTTTAACAGAAACAGTCAAAAGGCCAGAAAAGGTTCCTTTTGTTCGACCAACCCCAGGTAAAAATAAATCAGTGTTTCCCTTCATCACTTTGTGCTTTGAAGGGATAATTTTACACTGACTGTGTAGAGTGTCAGACTGGCACGTTTCTACCATGGCACTGAATTAAAATAATTACAAACGTTTTTCTTGTTTATTTTAAACTTATTGTCTTCTTAGAAAAACGTGCAAAAATGTGTTCAAGTGGATCTTAACCAAGCGTTTCTAGCAATGTGAAATGATCAAACGAACAAAATTTATCGATAAATTGAACGGTTTGTGTATTATTTGTTCTTGATTTCGATTAACCTTGTAGTGATCTGTCTAACAACGTAAGAAAATTGAGGAAAATTCCCTAAATTGTGAAATAAATAGTAGTAATACAATAGGAAGACATTGCTCGCCGCTTGATAAGCAAGCTAACTTTGGAGAAGATTTTCTCTGTCAAATTCTGGCTCTTCCTGAAGTTTTATAGAACATGGAAGATAAATGGTAAATGTTTTTCAGAATTTTGTTGGAAAAAGGTCGTGTAGCAGCCCTAGCAGGCTATGTGGGGAGTTCAAGCTGCGTGTAGGCATAACACAAAAGAGAAGATGGTTCGTTCATTTGACCATGAGAAGGCAGATTTACAAAACTGCTGGCAGGGTTTGTTCCTTCTTTCTCTCGCTTCATTCAATAAAACGTGGAGTAGTTGTTGGCCCTAGATAAAAACAACATGTTTCCCCGGTTTTGTTCCGACAGAAAACACGTGCGCGGCGGCAACGCTTTTTGACTTTCCACAGGCACATCTGGTGCAACTTTGTGCTCTAGAAGTACAAAAAATAAAGAAAGAGTGGCAGCCAACGCAGATATATGTGAACTTTTACGTTATAACGGGACGTGTGCTGTGTGTATATTATGAAACACGAGCTCACGGCCAAATCTTTTTTCTTGAATATAAATACTTGCTGCTATACTCGGAATCTTAATTTCCGTCTTCCTTTAAATTGCTTCTCAGGACTCTTAAATGATCAGCGAATTTTCCCAATTTTCCAGGCGTTTGTTAGAAGAGAATCGGAAAATATTAGAAGAGTTTTTGTTGAAAAAGAGTTACGCTGGTGTACATGCCAAACAGCAAACGCGTAGCATAATTGCCGCTTGGGCAAAAATGGTTAAAAAATCTCGGGTTACAGCGTGCGACTGTGAAAAGTGAAAAACAACCATTTTTGAAACCGCACACTGCATATAAGCGAGAGCGACAGCATGCGAGCAAGAGGGGGAACAGCCAAATTGCACAACTCGGCCACCGAATCGCTCCAAGCCGATTTTTCGGGCCAGCAGCCACGATTTCGGCCCACATTTCGGCAATTTGGGTGTTTTTCGAGCCGATTAGCAGATTTGCAAAGCTTGCGCCGACTGGGGCGAGGAAACACGGCGGGTTTCGGTTTCACGTGCGCACGTGTTTTGAGTCTGCTGGCGCTGAAGGTGAAATAAAGTAAAGAGTTACTTCACAGCAGCCTCGGGGCCGACCGTTTGTTCTTTTCTCTCTCATCCAACGTAGGAGGATCAACAGGTGATTCGTTCTCTTGGCGGAGCATGCATAAATTTGTTTAATTGAACGCACGTCTTATTGAGACGATATGACAGTTGCATAAGATGCCTGAACTACATGTATAATTGAGCGACTCCTTCGCAGACAGCCGTAATGCGAGGTGTGAGAGCAATTTTCGCACAAACCTTTCGTGTTATTTGCCTTCGTTTCCACTTAAATCCGTGTGTGAAAGAAAACAAAGTTCTAGACAGTCACGCAATGATTCGGGTGCGGCGAGAATTCTCAAGTCTGCAATTATTTACCTTATTTTAATGGACCCAGAAGTACTGAAGGAATGTTAACCATGGACTGTTATTTGCTTGGTGGTTGCCACCGCCATCAGTTGAAATTCAAGTTTCAAAACCACAAAAGCAAACTGACTGAGAAAAGCTTTCATTTTACGACTATATGAATGAATGAAATTAATTTAAGTAGATTGATACATACAGTTAAAGTAATTGTCTCTTCATTGTTTTAAACAAATGTGGACAGAAACTATTAAATTTTAGGTTTTGCCAAATTTCTCTAAATATGAAAGCTTGTCAGTGTCTTTTTTGCTTGATTTCGATTCCTCTCGTCTCGATCTATCCAACGGTAGGCGAATTAAGAGCTAAATTCCCCTCCTGGCGAAATAAATCGTGATTTCACAAGGGAGACAGTTAGCATGCATAATTTGTAGTCGATTTTCTTATAAAATGGAACGAAAATCTAGGAAAATTTTAGCTCCTTCCATTTATTTAATTTTTTGTTCTTTAAAGGTTCAGAATTTTTTGTTTAATATTCTGAAAATAATTTCAACTGTGACGTCACAAAGTAGTGGTAGTTCACGATTCACAACACTCAATCAATTGCCGAAATTTAAACGTGTGCCAATTACAACTTTCAATCACTTTCCTCCCGCGTCAGTTTTTATTTCTCGTCGTACTTGACTCCAAGCCGCGTTGGACGCGTTCCAAAAAGCTTTCAATGATAATTTTGATTGCCTCCGCGCTGCGTAGCGAGAGAAAAAAATAAATTTATCGCGGCGTTGATTTCCGAGTACTTTTGACGCCCGGCCAAATTGCTCGTCGGTAAATCAGGATGCATAATTACTAGCCACTGAACAGGTGCAAATTACTTCTTATTAATCCAATCAGCAGCAGTATGTAGGAATTGTTCATGATGAGAAAACCCGAGGATTGTAATTGTAAGTAAAAAGCAGTAGATTGATTTTCATGAGTTGAGCCAACAAGTTCAGAGAGCAAATTACACTGATTTCCATATTATAGATTTTGTGCTCGAGGCAATAATTTCATGTAAACTCGAAAATCAAGGCCGATTCCTGCCGTACAAATTATTTCCTTAAAAATTTCAGCGTCATAACTTAGAGATTTTTTGCTCTGGTCGCTCTGGTATACAAGTAAATGCGCAATTCAGCTTTTAAACGCAGGCGACGAGGCAGCTCATCAAACAACTTGCCTTATATAACTTCCCTGCTGCACACAAGGAGACAGACAGACCGTGTTAAGAAGAAATGAAAGATTTTATACAGTGACAAGAACGACATAAAAGTGTATAAACGCTTGGAAGAAACAATGAGTAATGGTACTAAAATGTCGTTTCAAAAAGAGGAAATAATAATCCTGCACTGCATTATTGTAACTTGAGATGCAATGAAATAAATTTATCTTATAAGTAGCACTGGAATTTTATTTTTGGCTGTGCCAATCCATTCCTGAATGAGGGTCAAATTAGGTTAGGGCAGCCCAAACAACAAGGTTGATAATTCAACATGATTTGCTAGAAAACAGAGGAAACGGAGGAAACGTAAAAACCGTTAATTTTGCCGGTTTTGGTCTGAACAAGACCGCCAGTGACCAATCAAAAAAAGGAGCGGTTATCTGATTGACATTGCCCAAGGATCGAGACAGTAGCGCTACAGTGACACCCAGCGGCAGTGACAAAAGTCGAACCATTAAATTCATGAATAAGATGTAGCTCAGTGATCACTGTGCAGAGGGTGGGGTTTCGTCTAGCTACTTAACTTATGTAGCCTTGTAAACAAATTTTTGTTAACATTAAAGTGAATTTAAAAAAAAAAACTCCAGAAAACTGGGTAATTATAAAAAAAAATCAAATTTTTTCCAAATTACTAATACAGTTTATAGATCACAATAATCAAGTGAATAATGGTTCGTCCTCTGGAGTAAGAAAGCGATTGACGGATGTCACCAATTTCTGTGATCTGTTTTTGATGCAAATAAGGAAAAGGGGGAATTTCTAGTGTCCTGGCCACGATTTCTGTCATATTTCAACTCATACTACTAACTCAATTACATTTTTTTAGGGATGTGACATTTGGGAGGAGCGTAATCGGGTTTGCACATCCCTAATCAATTAATATACAACGACACTTTTAATTATAATTAAAGTGATCTTCACTGTCTAATATTTTTATTATTTTGTCATCGAATGTGGTTAATTAAAAAACCGTGAAAACTCCCTGCGCAAAACCAAAAAGCTTGACAACTCATGGAAGTTAAATTATTTTGTAGACTCATATTGAGATATGATTTAATTTGTGCCATCTAAATAATTCGCGGTCTCTTGGGACATGATTTGCATAGCATTTTTTCGAAAGCAAATAAATTAAAAGAAAATCAGACAAGCAGGTTGGAATAATCGTACCAGCATAAAATAAATCTGTCTCAGTGCTTTAACAAGGATCAACTTTTCGCCTCTTCCCAAGCTGGCAGAGATAAAATCAATTTTTCATTCCCGAAACGGATAAAATATACGATTTGCGAACGAGCAAAAACTAGATCCTAATAATTGCCGACTATCCACTCTCGATTCCGAGAAGGCGCGATCTCACGATTATAATTTGCGCTGCTTACATAACTGTGGGAGTTTCAACGCCTGCAAATTCTACAAAATTGGCCAACGAAGCGAAATACATCATGAATGTATTAAAATGCACGACATATAAATCTTACAGCAGAGCAATTTCTGCACTTTTGTGTCCCGTAGACGAGAGTAGGGATCAGGTTGATAACCGGTTTCCTCGATCGTCAGATCCTCCCCCCTATGTGTATGAATGCAGAATTCAAGGGGGTGGCTTGCCATAGCTGCCATTGATGTTAAACAATAAATAATAATTGCGGAATCCAAGCAGGTGCTATTGCATTGACAAAAGCAGGTCCCATAATCGAACCACATAAAAATTCAAAACAAAAAACATCAAAATATATATTAATAACATTACAAGATATTGAATAATAATATGTAATCGAAATATTACGTAAAAATCTTGTGTCCCGTGAAAAAATCGTATGTACTCACCGAAAAATTCCTCCCAGCTGAGAGGGGCTTCCCACGGATCTTCCATAATCCACGTGCAACCATTTATCCAGTCATGTTTTTGTCTGCGGACAAAATCCGAAACCCACGTTTTGGCCGCCTTCTTTCGGAACACTTGGAAAGAGGTCCTTGCACAACACAATCAGTAGAAACTACCGGCTGCGTCTGTCGGGGGCGCAGACTGTGGACACAATGGACATGGTCGGCTCCACAGCCAGATCCAGCCGTCTGCGCGCACTCCAGTCAGACGAGATCGAGTCAGTCGAGACAGATCGGCGGTCCACTCATTTTGTGATGTTGTTTAGCAGAGGCAGCCAGCAGGCATCCCTCCCCCACCACTGGCACGCTCGCAGCAGCTAATGGTCCAAGAAGATTCGCCACGCTGCTGCCACCTTCCAGCTGACTTACGTATCATCTGAGAGAAACGAACTGGCACGACTGTACGCCATGAAAGATCTAACCACACCTCTATGATTGGAAGTGTGACGTTATGAAAGCACATTAAATTTAAATCTAATTTTTTGTTAATGTTGTGATGCAAGAATAAAATTATGTGAAAGAGAAATATTTAAATAAAATCAGCTAAATAGGTAACCTTAATGCAAAAATTAATTAATTTTAAACATTCTGACTTCCTATGGTTTGCGAGCCTGAACGCCTGTTGGGCAGATGGCGGTAGTGGTGGGAAATCGCCGCTGGAAAGATATGTCTGTTTTGGCAAAATCAGCTGCGCACAGAGAAAACTCGACCCGTATTCGGGACCCCTGGACGCAAAAATCCGTTTTCCCCGAAACTGGCCGCCGGTTTCAGTGAGAGAGGCGTGGCCCACATCCTGCGGCCGATGTTCACTCACTTTTGACATCTCCAATAGCGGCTGCCGGTCCAAAAGGATAGCCATAATAAAGAATTTGCTGTTGCCTCCAGTCAGGGTGAGTCACTTTGTTCATAATTCTCTTCGCATTTTGCCTTTTGTGTGTGTCGTCGTCGTCCACGCGTGTGAATGCGTCACATTAATAATAGAGTCTAGACTGTTTCAATTGCAATTTTAGGTGCAAAGATGTTTTCCAGGAGAGGATCGTCGTCGTGCAAACTGCCCTTTCCCAGCTGCTTGGGCTACACTGCCGATACTGACGAGTTGTTTGAAGCACACTCGGACAGAATGGCCAGGGAACCAGTCGTGCTTAATGTCTACGACATGGTAAAAAAGCCGCAGTTTTCAATTTCGTGTGTAAATTTAATATTTTTTTCAGTACTGGACCAACGAATACACAACAAATTTGGGCCTCGGCGTCTACCACTCGGGGGTGGAGATCTATGGCACAGGTATGGAGCAGGAAAAATTGTTAGATTTTTTGCTATAAATTTTCGGCAGAATTTGCTTATGGAGGCCACCCGTTCCCTTTCTCCGGAGTGTTTGAGATCGCGCCCAAAGACGCTGATGAGCTGGGAGAACAGTTTAGATTCAGGTTGGTGCAAAATTCTATAAGGAAAACGGATTTTTAATTGATAATGCACTATTTTAGGCAAAGCATACAGTTAGGATTCACAGATTTCACAGACGAAGACGTGAAACGGATAGTGGTTGAGATGGGAAAGGACTTCCGTGGTGATCGGTACCACCTCATGAGCAAAAATTGCAACCACTTCTCTGGAAACCTTGTTCAAGTAAGAAAATTAAAAAATATTAATCAGTCTTGTTTTCAATTTAAATGCTAGACTTGTTTTCGCCAGTGAAATAACTAAACTTATTTGTTATTTTTCTTTTTTCAGACATTGTAAAAATATTTTGGGAATAATTTATTAAGTCTCTAGAAATGAATTAAATTTTGTTATTTGAAACAAGAGATTTAAACTGTAGATATGCAGGAATTTTCATTTAAAAGCTTACTCAATGGCTGTCCAGTACAAAAATGGGCAAAACTTTCCATTTTTTTAAGTAGGTGCTTGAATTAAACGATAATTTTTCTCTTCTTCAGATTCTCTGCGGAGAGACAATTCCCAGTTGGGTGAACCGCCTTGCCTACTTCAGCTCCTGCGTGCCCTTCCTGCAGCGCTGCCTGCCGCGAGAGTGGCTGACTCCGATGGCGCTGCAGCAGTCGCTGACCTCGCACCCGCAGGGCGAGTCGTCCAATGTGACGCCGCCCTCGTCCAACCACAGCAGTAGACACTTCTGATTATGCTGCTGCCTGACAAACAAAACTCGAGTCAAGACTGTTCTTCAATTTAAATTAATCTGTTGAAATTCGCAACAATTTTTTAATTTTTCGGCATTTATTTCACGGAACCAAAACAAACTGCCGCTTTTTGTGCGATTCAGTTAGTTTTCAATAACTCTCGCCATTTTCGTGTCTATGAATATTGATGAATTAACTCTCAACGACTTTCAAAAACCCCAGAAACGTCGTGTGTTTCTTGTTGTCAACAAATTTTTAAACACTTGTCGATGTCGTAACAAAAATTGTATGGATTATTGGACAATTGCGCATAATATCAACAAGTGTATTTTTAAATGTCACAATATTATACGTGATGTATTTGCGCGTCGGATATTGTAAAAATGATGTTTATAATAGATCTTGTTATATACGATCAAATAGGATAATCCCAAACACGGACTTGGATTCGGAGGATAGTCTTCCGTTGCAGTCTAAAAATGAACAGCTATCGCTTTACTTACAAAACTCTTTTGCAATTTGCATCCTCTGGCAGCACAAATTTTGTTTCGTCTTCTGCAATATGAACGAACATTAATGAAACTTTGTGTTGAACTGTGAACTGCAAAGGTAATAAAATACATTTAAAGGATTTCCGCATCTAATGCAAAAACTATTAGCCATATTATCACTCAAATTTTAGTTGCTTGTCGATTCAGTAAATTCATCGCTTTTCTCCTATGTTTTGCTCCTTTTTTTAATGTAAACCGTCCTCGTATTAGTTAAAATCAACACACAAATTAAGCACGAATGTTGAAAATTTACAGAGTACTAAATTGTGCGTAGAATTATTACACGCAATAAAGGAACTATGCCATTATACACATTCATTTCTATTCTATTTTGAATTTTAATTTTTCTTCAGAACTCTTGATGTTCAAGTAGTAATTCGGTGATTTCGCCTTCTCTTGATTTTTGAGTAGCGGGCGGGTGCAAAAATAATTGATCAATAATAATTGGTTCCCTGTTCCCTAACTCAAAATAGTCTATTTGGAAAAACTTAATCGAAAAATAATGAGTTTCTCAGTTTGAAAATTTGTATAAAATATTTTGCTTGGAAATGCTTGTTTTTCTTTGTTAACATTTTAGTAGTTTTATTGTCACTTTACAAGGTCGTTAGAACACACATCGAAAAAAATTGTGGCAAAAATCTGTACATAATATTTTGAAAAAAGTCCACGATTGATCCGCATTGCAAGATGACTATAATGAGAGGGCGCAGGTCCAAAAATTCTTGAAACGCGGGCGTAGCAGTTTCCAGAACGTGCTGGAAATTCGAACATTTTTACACTTTCACCAAGATTTGTTGTTTAAAACCCGATATATAAGAGAATTATTTGGACACAAGCAAATAAATGACAAACAATGGTCCGTAACAAACACTGATCGCATTTTAAGTATTGTCAGGTAACTCTCTTCAATTTGGCGCCACCTTTATGATTCAAAAGAAACGCATGCGCAGATAGTACCTCCGAACAATTCTGGGCCCCTCCCCCATTCTGGCTCTCGGCAGGCGTTGGTCCGCCATTATGCAGCACAGGGCTGGCAACTAAAAGGCAGTTTTATTCGGCATACTTTCTCGCTGCCACCATTATCAGGTACGAAATGTCTTCGGACTTGTCCGCAACATTAGTATTCACGATGCGGCCGTGTGGAGAAGGGCGAAAGTGGCCGTGTTCGGCCGCAAATCGTCTGTCCCCTTGTCGAGGCCCTCAATTGTCACGGAGTCACGGGCTGCCATTCCCGAACCG
Organism: Cloeon dipterum; assembly: GCF_949628265.1. Lineage (NCBI taxonomy): Eukaryota > Metazoa > Arthropoda > Insecta > Ephemeroptera > Baetidae > Cloeon > Cloeon dipterum. The sequence continues at coordinate 17,603,680 of NC_088789.1, forward strand.
AATTTTCCGATCATTCGCAGCGTTACAAGCTCGAGTTCCCGCGTATTTTGGCGGCCGGTTTGATATCATTGCCAAAAATATGAAATTATTTTTCGTGAGTCGATTTAAATTTCCTAATTCTAATTTTTTTTGCGCAATAATGGTTATTTTGAAATTAAATATTTCTAATTTATTATTAATAATAATTTCAGCAATGGAGCTGTTGGAGGGCGAGAGCACTGTTGTGCTACCCGGCACCCTGTGGTGCTTCATCTGCGGCAAGAGGGTGGGTTCCTCCGCCCGCTCTTGCACGAACATGTTCCAAGTGTCCACGTCGAGCAATCAGCTACTGCACAAATGCATCGCCGGCATAATTAGCAGGGACTTGGTCGAGGATCAGGTGCCGACTCCCGTAAGTCTTGTTGAAATTTTTTCTGGGCTGTTGAATAATAGATTCCGTAGAACCTGTGCAAGGCGTGCCACAAGACGGTGCTGAGCATTGACGAGGTGGAGATGCAGTTGAACGACATGAAGGAGGAAGTGATAAGCAGGTTGAAGAAAACAGAAGCCATGCTTAAGAACGGGGAACTGCCTCCGACTGACGAGCCTATTCTGCCAACCCCCAAGACAAAGACGCCGAGGGCTCCGATTTTTATCAAACAGGAGCAGGTTGAAGTCACTGTGGATGGCGTTAAGAAGGAGCCACAGCCCGCGCCTAAAAGGTCTAGGGGCAGACCTCCGAAGAAGGCGTACACCCTGGCCGCTAAAAAGGACGCAGAGCCTGATAGTGTAGAAAAATTTGAAATATGATAGAGTTTATTGATTAATTAGCTTCTTATTCAACCTTAGCTGTTGGAGAAATTAGAGGCGATTCATGGTGAGGGCAAGAGCAGCGAGGCTGAAGACAGTCTTAAGCAGATCATCGTCAGCGTCGGCGCCGGGGATGACAATGAGGACGTGGAAGCGTTAGCCGACTTGAGCAACACCTCTGACCCTGACTTTGACGCGGCCCAAGAGGAGGTAGAGGAACCTAGCAAGAAAACCAGGGTGAGGATCTCTCTGTCTAATAAGCAAGGTGGGGTTTTAAATGATTAACATTTTAGACGCGAACAACCAGATTGGGTAGTAAAAAAGCCAATCCACTAGCCAAGAAGCGCGGCAGACCACGCGACAGTGGCAGAGGAGCCGAGGAAGAAGATGTAAGTGTTACAAAAATTCAGCCAGGTTTTTCCGCTGGGTCTAGACCAATTTAAAAAATCAACCTAGCCATGCTTTTGAGTTCTGGGGTGAGCAAAACCTTAAGGAAAAACTTTCAAATCAATTATAATCGTAATCAATTTTTAATTACATTACCTTTGAACAGACATTTTAAATCATTATTTTTTTTACTTTCCTATATTCTTGGATGTTTTAAAATAAGATAATTTCTTGCATCTATTTGTTATAAATTTTTCATTTTTCATTACACATTTTCTCAATTATATTTATTATTGATTATGTGTATGATTGAAAATATTTTGAAAATAATCATTTTTGTCCTTTGTAGACTCAAACTGGTGGATCTGAGCCTGAAGCTATGCTTAGCTGCTCTGCGTGTGAATCAAAGTTTACCGAAGTATCAAAACTAATCACTCACTTGAAAAAAGAGCACGACATCACCGTCTACATGTGCGAGTTTTGCGGCGGAGATTACGAAAACCAAGAAGCGCTTGAGGAGCACCAAAAAACGTCACATCCTCCGGATGCTAATGATGAATCTGTAATTTACACAATCAACAGATTGGATTATCACTAAATCAAATTCATTTGCAGAGTCCCGTCTATGATGCAGATTTAGACGCCGAGGGAGATTTCCAGTGTGAGCTCTGCAACAAGCTCTACAACAACAAAAGGGCTCTGAAAGAGCACAAAAAAGTTCACTACGGACGCAATTATTCTTGCGACATCTGCCACAAAAGGTTTGCGACGAAAACGTTGCTGAGCGAGCACATTGTGCAGCACGACGGACAGCGCCCATTCGAGTGCAACACGTGCGCCAAAACCTTTGCCTCCAAATATTGCCTGAAGGTGCACTTGAAAACGCACCAAGTGCGACCGCGGCCCTACCAATGCCAATCGTGCCCAAAATCTTTTATGAAACCGGAGCATCTTTCTCAGCATGAGCGGACCCACACTGCCAAAAAGGTAACAAATATGTATAATTTTGTTTCATTTACCAAAGACATAAGCTTTATGAGAAAGTAGTGTAATCAAACTTGTCTGTAATATCATATTCTTTTCATCGTTTTTATGAGAAAATTTTGAGACCTGTTTTTTATCTCCCCTTAGTAAAATATTGAAAAATAGACGCCCTTGGCCAAGGTCAATAGTCACATCTACTTAGTTTAATTCAAGTTTCTAATTAACAATTTGAGAATGTGCTGTCCCATGACATAATGCGCAACTTTATGAAATTTTCAGTGTTTTTTCCTGCTTAGCGCATCCCGTGGGCTGTGAGCTCATTTTTCTCTTTTGTTGCGAAGAATTACGAAAAGCATTTATTTTCACTTTCATGTTTTGAACAAAAATATTGTCATCTCCAAATCTCGGATTCTGAACATCAGAATTGCATCAAATGTACACCGTTATACTTCTCTCAACCTGCTCAGACCTGCTGAAAGGTTTAGGGGGGCGGTTGGCACCTGGGTTAAGGACTTTGAGGATGGTTTAAAATACTGAAAGTGTATGATTTGTGTCTAGATGAACCGTCGTCTCCAAATTAACAACAATTTTAATTGTTAAACACTTTTGTGTCTTTAGGAGTACCTGTGCACGACTTGTGGCAAGGGCTTTGCTAGCGCGCGAAACCTGGAGGTACACGGCGTGGTGCACACGGGCTACAAGCCGTTCGTGTGTCGCACATGCGGCAAGGCGTTCGCGCGCCGGGCTGAAATCCTCGACCACGAGCGCATTCACACAGGCGAGCGGCCCTTCCAGTGCGAGACATGTGGCGCAACCTTCAGCCAGAGGTCCAACCTGCAGAGTCACAAGCGGGCCACGCACCTTGACGACCGCCGATTCGTCTGCCCTGACTGCAGTGAGTACACATAGAAAAAATGTTTTAATTTTTTTCTTCAGTTTCATTTTTTAAAAAAAATGCAATATTAATAATAATTTTTTCAAACTGCAGAAGTATTCAATGTGTATAAATTTTTCAATACGCCCTCTTCCAGTGGTTGCTCTTCACTGGATGTCTGGTGTAAAAATTGCAACATATATTCTTAAATTCTTGCAATTTTTCCTTTATATAAGCGTAGTATTTCATATTTTCTTTTCATTTACAAATTCAGAGAAGAGCTTCAAGCGGCGGAGACTTCTGGACTACCACATGCGATCAGTTCACACAGGTGAACGGCCTTACCAGTGCGAGGAGTGCAACGCCACTTTTGTCTATCCGGAACATTTCAAGAAGCACAAGCGCATACACACTGGAGAGAAGCCCTTCCGCTGTGAGGTTGGTGTATTAACATTTTTGACAAAATAAATGTACAAACTATTTTAGCAATCACGCTTACCTTCAGTTTGTGTGATTTCCATTAAAACTTATAAACCATTATTTTTTAACAATTTTTAAAAAATTTAGGTGTGTGGAAAAGCTTTTAACTCTCGTGACAACCGAAACGCGCATCGTTTCATACACTCCAACAAGAAACCATATGAGTGCCTGGTGTGCGGCATGGGATTCATGCGGAAACCACTGCTCTACACGCATATGCAGTCTCAAGGCCACGTGCACGACACGATCGTGGTGAACCAGCCACAGGTGCCGCAGGGCGCCAGTACCATGGTGCACGAGGCGGCTGCCGCCGCTGGAATCTCTGCAGAGAAGGTGTACATCTCCACGCAGGTACGCGAGAAGCCGCCCTGAGTTTTTAAACCCTTTTTAAAAGACCTTTTAGGGAAAAGTATTAATTTAGCAAACACATAGCTGCTTTTTAGGCACTCAATTTTCTGAAATAAGTAACCGTATGTCAAAAAATCCGATGTAAATTATAATATATAAATGTTATAAAATATGAATGAAATGCAGACTAATTGACTGATAGCTCCTACATTTTTTCTTTTTTTTTTAATGAATTCAAAGTGTTCGCTTTGTCCTCCGTGAAGTAGCAGCTGATTTTTTCTAACTAATTTCTAATTTCAGGACCCTGACGGTATTGAGGAGGCCGTGGAGACGATTCTGATCGAGACTCCGATGCAGTTTGCTGAGGGCGAGACGGTGGAAGTGGCTGGTGACGGGCCGCGGGCTATCATCCTGCACACTGCTGAGGACGTGAAGGAAGGAGGCAACATCCAGTTGGTGCACATACGCCTCGAGGGAGACGACACGCCGCAGTGGGTCAACATCTCCGAGCTGAATGAGGAAGATGAGCCGATGGAAGCTTAGCACACTTTAAAAAAATTAAACAAAACGATTTGTTTTTGTCACTTTATTTCTGTGTAGCCTTTGGTTAGGGGTAATTAAACATAAAGTAATTATCAGGCTGAATTTGAATCATCTGCTGAAAGACAGTTGTAATAAAGGAAACTTTTGACTAAAATCTAAATCACCCCTGTTGTTTGCGTACAATCAATTTTAGTACGAGAAAAACAAACCTATTAACCCCTACTCAATGCATGCCACTACTGACGCCAGACTAGAGCTCACTACATACTTCTTATAGGTTAACACGTTGTTGCGGTTATTGCAGGCAACACTTCTTGCTTTCAAACTTGTTTGTAGACAAGGGCCATCGTGCAGCATAAAAAACAAATTCACTTTAATCTTAAAGTCAAACAGGGCTCTTGCCAAAAAATGAAAATCAACAGAGATGAAGAACGAGAAGAATAACTTTGCCGCGATGAATTTAAAATTATCACAGTTGAAGTGAGTGCATTATTATTAGCATTATTTCCTGAAAAACAACTTTTCCATTCTTCACCATACTTATTTATTATTGTTATCTTTGAAGCGTTTTTTAGTGTCTCGTCGATTACAGTCGAGTATCAGCATTAGCAGAGCAGCGGATGCGATCTTGGTTGTGACCGGTGATATACAGTCAATATGCAATTGTGTAGTGGGGAGCCAGACCAGCTTAGTGGGTTAACGCATGAGGTGTTGACAAGGTTCGAGACGGGACACATACATTACACATGACGAATCTCCCCAATATGATTAGAATGGTTCTATATGAGTCATGTGCAAATCAGCCTTCCTACCAATTTTTTGCGCACTCAGGGAAATTTCTCATTGCATTATTTAAACAGTATATTATGAAAATTGATCACCCTGTCACTAAAATTTCCCCAATAATTCGATTTTTATAAATATGAAGAAATGAAGTTACTCATAATTTTAACCGCAATAATACATAGGTTTTTAAACGAAACTGTTGCGTGTATATTATGATAAGTTCATACTAAGTTATCACAATTAAGTATATTCATTTAAAAAAATTAAAGAAAAAATGGTGCACTCGCTGAATTTCCAGAAGTTGTTTTTTATTTGTCACTATACCTATTTACCTCTGCAGAAAAAAATTGAAACAACAAAAAACGTAACAATTTAATTTAATTCCTATTAACAATTAACTCTTAAAGTGGAATGATACTGGGCAACAATTGAAAATTATTTAAATTGTTGGATGCTCTAAACAATTACCGATAAACAATTTGTTCAACAATTTGCAATAATAAAAAATGACCTTCCTACAATAAAAATTCAAATTTTGCCAATTTTCTCCAAAATTTACAGTGCTCGAACATATTTTCTTGGCATATTCCGATTCCTCTCGCCGAGATCTGTTCAACGGTGTATGCCACTTATTGGGGAAACTCTTGGTTTTGAAATAAAATCGGATTTCAAGTAAGGACACAGCCATTACCTATTTGAAAAACACGGTAACTTTCCAGCCAATTTTCTCAAAAAATTACAGCGCTCCTTAGGTCAATTTAGGCTTTAACTGAATCCTAAGGGATGAGTTTATGCATTGGCAACAAGCATTTTCCAGGCTTTTCCAGTATCAATCCTCTTTAAAATTATAACCGCATGACTAGAATTATTCTAGAAGATATTTTCTAGAACAAAACTTACATTTTAATAATAATACAACACATTATAAATTTTAATTTAAAAAAAAAATAATTTTTCGATCAAAAGGTAGTAAAAGAGTTTAAAACAAATTGGTAAGAAAAAAATAAACGTGCTGCCCAAACGAAGTTTTTAGATATGCAACTAAATAACTTAAAGTTAATATCCCCAGACCATAATATTATATGTTATAAATGAAAATATATAATTTCGTGTATTTATCATCCGAGAGGGAAAAATCCAGTCGTTTCCTACAGAAAACACAAGGCATTTTTCAAAAAATCAAGCTAATATTATTCATTTATTTATGAAATAAATTACAAATAAGCATATTATATGGACTAAAAATCAACTCTCTTTCAAACTGTGACCCTTCTGCATCGCAACCACTACAGTTTTGCCATCCTGAAAACTCCCATACACAATACTCACAGGTATGGTAACATTTTATTACTACCTGGAAAAATTTAAGATACACACCGATTTAGATTAATTTTTAATGTATAATTTGTAAACAGTCATCTAAATAGGCATCTTTTGGCTCTTAAGCTTGAGATTTTCTCAATGCTCCGAGCGGCAGATTTTATATATAGATATCAACCTATTTTTCGGAAAACTTGGTCATTTTGACACCTCTATATCACCCTTACAACTTTTACTCAACACAGAGATGAAGAACGAGAATAACTTTGCCGTGATGAATTTAAAATTATCACAGTTGAAGTGAGTGTATTATTATTAGCATTATTTCCTGAAAAACAACTTTCCATTCTTCACCATACTTATTATTATTGTTATCTTTGAAGCGTTTTTTAGTGTCTCGTCGATTACTGGATTACAGTCTAGTATCAGCATTAGTTGAGCAGCGGATGCGATCTTGGTTGAGACCGGTGATATACCGTCAATATCTCAGTGAATAGTGGGGAGCCAGACCAGCTCAGTGGGTTAACGCATGAGGTGCAGCCGAGAGTCTGGGTTCGAGACGGGATACACACATGACGACTCTCCCCAATATGATTAGAAAGGAATAATATGAGTCATGTGTAAGTCAGGCTTCCTGTAAACTGTCAGGAATAAAAAATAGCGAGGGTCACAAACGTGACGATAAAATGATGTTATGGTTAGGAGAACTTGAATATCAGCGGTTAAATAGTTTCTCCTCACCCAACTATACATACTGAAATAATTTGGTGAGTTAACACTTTATTCAGTAGGTTGACAGGCTTCCTATCTTTTTTCATCACGGAATGTTTGTGTTCTTACAAAATATAAACAGAACTTATATTTTGTCGCCCATCTTCTTGATGGGCTTTGGGCTTCCCAGCAAATTGTGGCAAGGCCATAACAGTCTTGTTTTTCCTCGTTTGCCGGTAGGCTACTTTCTTCTGCGCTGATGAAGATATATGAAGATAAGTTTGGGATGGCGCGCGCACTCCAAAATTGCGTGTTTCTTGCTCTTCCCATATATGTACCCTCGTCTTGGCAAAATATGACATGCACGTTGTCATAACCTTTTGGTTCATCGCCCATTACGCGTCAAAGTGTAAACCTATAAGTAAATAAAAAAGTAGTGAGTAAAGTATGGGGCTAGGGCTGTGAGTATGGCAGACTCACCATTTTCGCCCAACTCACACTTCTCGCTAGGATAGGGATTAACATTGAATCTTCCCATCAGAGCGAGAAGTGTTAGTGAGCGGAAAGTGTGAGCCCCCCATATACACACACGACAATGTTAATTTTTTTATCTAAACGCGCATAAGCATTTTACAATTTACTTTTTAAATTAAAAATATATTATATCAACTTTTGAAATAAGAAATATTCTATTTACTCGAAGCCCGCATAAAACAAAATGGTTTCTACTAACCTCATTGCTTGGAAAACTCATTCTCTTCGTGGTTCGGTATCAAATGAACTCCTTCGAAGTTAGTCACTTCCAACGAAAGCTCGCGTTGGTTCGTTGGTTGCGAGTTTGGCATCCTTTGAATTCCGATGCGGACCATTCCGACCAAAAGTAGGAATCCAAAAGAATTCGAGATGTTCCAGAAATTCTCGAGTAAGAAAATGCAGGAAAATCGGACTCTGACTTGTCAAGACCTTGATATGTGGTCTTCAAATTCCGTGCAGACACGAGAATTCGGAGAAATTTACAATGCCAAGAGAGTGCTGGATTCTTTTAAATTCTGCTTCTGTAGCATATACTATTCCTTACATTTTTTGACGCCTAAATGCGTTCTGATTTAATTTTCCATTTTATTTATATTAAAGTTTCATTTTAAATTGTTTTAAATAAATGTAAATGTCCTAGAAATTAATGGGCAATATTTTTAAATTAAAAAGAATTTGTTCAATCAAATCTGAAAAATAGAATCTTGAACTTGAGCATTTACTGAAGAGGTCTCCTCGAATTAGAGAGGACTTAATGACTAAGTGTGAGAATTAAGTTATAAAATAAGTAGTTCAGGTTTTGGGATTTTTCATACCAAAAATGAATGGGCATCTTTTACAGATTTTAGGAAGTTTTATGCAAGGTATTTTAGAGGTTTATTTGAAATAGGCATCTTGTATGCGTGGGATCCTCAGATTTAGAGGAAAATTTCTGGAGGGGTTGTCCTAGTAGCCCTATTTCGCATATTGGACTTAAATTCCTAAATTTGCCATTTTTACAGGTTATGTGAGTAAAAAAAACAACAGTACTTTTGTAAACAATTTATTAACGTTGCCTGGATTGTGGATTAAGGTAGATGGTCTGAAAATATTCAAAATTTGACGCCAAAATTTCCCTTTATGATGAATAACTTCGTGAGGTCAAAGTTTAAGATAACAGAATTCAGGTAGTTTTCTCCAATAAAATCTAGCATTGAATTTATTAAATCCGTATTAGCTAAAATGCCTTCGATTATCTACTCTCACATACTCTCCTTAGCCGTGATGAATTTAAAATTATCACAGTTGAAGTGAGTGTATTATTATTAGCATTATTTCCTGAAAAAGAACTTTCCATTCTTCACCATACTTATCATTGTTATCTTTGAAGCGTTTTTTATTGTCTCGTCGATTACAGTCGAGTATCAGCATTAGTTGAGCAGCGAATGCGATCTTGGTTGAGACCGCTGATAGGTGATATACCGTCAATATCTCAGCGATTAGTGGGGAGCCAGACCAGCTCAGTGGGTTAACGCATGAGGCGTTGACGAGGGTCTGAGTTCGAGACGGGACACATACATTACACATGACGAAGTCTCCCCAATATGATTAGTAAGAAACTATATGAGTCACGTGTAAGTCAGTCTTCCTATCATGACTTTTTAAATTTCTCGTTGCATTATATATATTAGAATAATTGATCATCCTGTCACTAACATTTCTCCTATAATTTGATTTTTAAATGTAGAAATGTAGTTACTCATGATTTTAACCGCAGTAATACTTTAGTTTTTAAATGAAACTTGCGTGTATATTATAATAAGTTTATACTAGGTTCTTACAATTATTTTAGAACATATTCATTTAAAAAAGAATAAGGAAAAAATGGTGCACTCGCAGAATTTCCAGAAGTTGTTAATTATTTGTCACTGTTCTTATTTACCTCTGCAGAAAAAAATTGAAATACCGCAAAACGTATCAATTTCATTTAATTCCTATTAACAATTAACTCTTAAAATTAAACCCGCCTGACTAGAATTATTCTAGAAGATATTTTCTAGAACGAAACTTACATTTTAAATAATACAAAACTATTATCAAATTTAAATTTAAAAAATAACTTTTCGTTCATAAGATAGCAAAAGAGTTTAAAACAAATTGGTAAGAAAAAATAAACGTGCTGCCCAAACGAGGTTTTTAGATATGCAACTATATAACTTGAAGTTAATATCCCAGACCATTTTACATGTTATAAAAAATGAAAATATATAATTTCGTGTATTTATCATCCGAGAGGGAAAATCCACTTGTTTCCGAAAGAAAACACAAGGCATTTTTCAAAAAATGAAGCTAATATTATTTATTTATTTATGAAATAAGTTACATAAGCATGTATTTTGCTTTTAGAAAAAAAATAAATCTAAGATAAAGAGAAAAAAGCAAAACAAAACTTGAGCTTTTCTCAAATATAAAAAACCCTAGTTTGTGGCTATTGATGGCGGGCTGATTCTGGAATGGCAGGTCGCATCCAAAGTGCGCGTTCCTGCTGACAAAATGGACGAGAACAGCCCGCCATTTTGGGTCGTTCTTAAGGAGGTGCAAGTCGCCAACCACGATGAGCAGCGCCCGCGCCCTTGTCAGCGCCACGTTGATTCTGTTGGGGCTACTAATAAAACCCATGCCATCCTCGACCATAGCTGACGAGCGCACCATCAACAGCAGCATCACGTCGCGCTCCTGGCCCTGGAACTCCTCCACGGAGCCTACCTTCAGGTTGGAGATGCTGTCTGACCTCAGCAGTTCTTTCACCTTGGCCGTCTGAAAATATAGAGAATTTTTAGTTCAAATGGTTGCGGTTTAAGGGTTTTTAATAAAAAAAACCTTGTTGGGAACCTCTTAAAAGAGGTGGAAACTATAAAAAACGACAAATTCAAATATAATTTTAGCCTCTAAGATTTTATCTCAATTGTTGAAAATTCTATTGTATTCAACAAATGAAACTAAAAGTGTTTGTCTAAAATAATCTTGAGTTTAAATCGTGCTAAAATCTACTAGAGGCTCAAAGGAAATTAGCCTCGCCATTGTGTTTCCTGGAATGACATTTCCCTCCAATTTAGTTTCTTGGTGGAATTTTTGCCTAAAATTATTTTTGATCGGTTTTCCAGTCAATTTATTTTTACCTTGCAACCCTCTTTTTTGTTGGTAGTTTATAAATCAATTTTATAAGTTATTTTTCTTTGAGAAAACATTCCAGCAACGAGATAGTTGCTAGCACACGAAATTTTCAAATATTCCACACACATATTTCCAACATGGAAAAAACTCGTTCCGTGTGGACTTTAAAAGGCGTTAAGAGGTAGAGAGAATGTCTTTATCGTAAACAAATGAAAGAACAGAGACCAGAATGGGATTTTAAATTGTTAGAGATATTAATTGTTAGATCTTTTTCACTAACTGTGTTTAGGCGAAGGCCTCTGAATCACAAAAAGAACTGAACTAATTTCTCGTCAGTTTATATATAAAAAATTGTTACAAGAATGAAGGAAAAGTTTCATTTCAAACAAGGATTTTATCCACTGAAACCTTTATGGCTTTTTCTACCACAGTTAAATTGAATATTTCCCATAGTGATATTTTAGTTCAAATTACACACAAACTCACGTTTCGTCAATATATACCATATTTATAGCACTCTGCTTTTAGTAAAATTCAATAATTAACTTAAATAATAATTAAATTTGTAACCTGCTTAGCATAGAACGTGATGATGCCAATAATCAAAGATTTCACGTTGCGCCGCATCAGTTTTCAGACGTATTCGAATACAAGCTTGGCCTCAACAGGGTTGTACCAGGAAGGCGAGTCAACGTCCCTGCAGCAGCAGCCGCGCACGCCGTGAAACACAAAGGAAGGTGGCCCATTGCACCGCTGAGGAAGCTCGCAGGCCAAATTCTGCATCAGGTTAACATAGGGGCCGTCCACACTTGACACCATGGGTTCCTTAATGGAGGAAAAATCATAAACAATAGAGAAATAATAAATATTACTTTGCGTATACTCACCAACAAGTCGTTGTAAAACAGTTTGGAAGGCACAGACAAAATCTCAGGAACCGTCCTGTAGTTTTTGGTTAGCATGGTAACCAGATAGGGGTTGTAACCCTGAGTCAGCGGAAAATTTCCTTCATCCCTGCAGAAAAACGTTCTATTACAATTGCGAGGTTTAATTAATTTTATTACCTTTTGTATAAGGATGAGTTGAGGATCCTGCAGAGCCAGGAGGTGTCCAGTCCGCCCTGGACGGCGATCTTGCCGGTGATGACTGGACCCAACTGCTTTGGGTCGCCGGCCAGCACGATTTGCCGTGGTTTACCCATCAGCGCCACGGCGCACATCGTTTCTGGCTCTGATGCCTGCCCAGCCTTGTCAATCTGTTGGAAAAAAGATTTTAAAAAAAATATTTGCGTAATTATTAAGTTGCTACCATAACTTGGCAAAAAATCGATTTGAAGATTAGAGCGACAGGAGATTTATAAAATATGGTCCAAAATTTCAAAGTTGATTTAAAAATACAGATATATAGCTAAATTTTACGCTGCAACTGATTTATTTTAGGAAGCATTATATACCTGTGGGTCATTATTTTCCTTGACTAGCGGTTCAGACGGAAAGAGGATCTGATTGCCGAGCTTTTTCCAGCCTTCCTCGATCGCAGTGTGCTGGAACTTGAAGTTTCCGCGACTGATAGCGTACTTAATTGAGTACACAGTGGGAACGACGGCGGCAGCCGAAACTTGACATTTACCTGGTAAATCTCCATCACCTGTCCTTCGTACAGGGTTCCTGCAGACCAAAAAGGGGAACCTGCTCTGTAGGGTCGCCAGGACGTTGATGATACCGCCCTCCGTTGACAGGCTCTGCAAAACCTTCTTCATTGCTCGCAACTGTTCGTCCTCTGCAAAAGTTGAACAATTTGTTACGGATAGAACAGTCATAACATTGCAATTTCAATACACATATATATGTAAATATCTTTGAAAAAATGTCGAAAGGTTTTTATCTACAATATAAATACATACTTAAATTTACTTTTTCTCTCTGAAAATCCTCGGTTGCCATCACCTCTCACCGCCAGGCCAGGCCCACAAAAACTGCTGGGGAATCAAAGTTTTCGAGGATAACAGCCATGACGATAACATGAAAGTTTTGACTGAGAGAGCCTGTCTCTCAGTATGGTTAAATAGTTTTTCCTCAACCATAATCATAATTAAATAACTTGGTAAGCTAACACCTTGTCTTAAATAGGATTATTTCAGTCTTCCTATCATGACTATCATCACGGATTATTTCCTCACAAATATAAAAATAAACTTATATTTTCATTGCTCTCATCTTTTTGAAACGCTGGCAAGAAAATACGACATGGCCGTTAATAGTCAGTCCTTTATTTCTTCGTTTGGCAGGCTGGCTGGTACTTTCTTCTGCTGCTGTGCTACGCGCGCATGAAACCCAATCAAAGATAAAAATGAAGATTAGTTTGGGAATTTAATTTTTTGGGATGGCGCACTTCATAGTTACGTGATTCCTACTTCCTACCCTTCGTAAGTTTATCCTCGTCAATGCATAATCTGACATGCACCTTGTCAACGGGCTCATCCCCCATTACGCCTCTTTTTCAAAGTGTTAACCTATGCATCGAATAAAAAAGTGAGTAATATAATGAAATAGGGCCTTGATGCACGTACGATTTTTTTTAAGCTAAACGCGCAATTTTTTTCATTAAAAATATTGTTTGTCAATTTTAATAAAAAAATGTTATAAATTATCTTCAAGCTCGTAAAAAACAAATTAATGATTTCTTTACTAACCTCGTCTTTGCTTTGAGAACTCATTCTCTTCCAGGGTTCGGTATCGAATGCGTAACTTTTAAGTTCGTCCCTCCCAACGAAAGCTCGTATTTATTGCGAGTTTGGCATCCTCTGAATTCCGATGCGTACCATTTCGACCAAAAGTAGGCATCCAAGAATTCGAGATATTCCAGCAATTCAAGCAAGAATGCATGGAATTCGGCTTTGTCAAGAGCTGGATATTTGGTTCTTCAAATTCCGTGCATTCACAAGAATTCGGAGAACGTTCCAATACCATGAAAGTGAGTTCTGTGGTGCGGAATGCTGGATTTTTAATTCAGCTTCTGAAGCATAGATACTATTCCTTACACTTCCCACTTTTTTACGTCTAAATGCGATCTGAATTGATTTTCCAATTGATTTCAATTAAAGTTTCATTTATACATAATGTTTTAAACAAAACAAATTTAAATTTCCTAGAAATTTTAGATCACACAGTAAAATTTAAAAGTAGATTGTTCAATCAAATATTAGAAGTAGAATCTAGAACTAATAAGCGTTTAATAAAGAGTCTCCTCAATTGATTAAGGTTTTGGGATTTTTCATACCAAAGATGAATGGGCATTTTTTATACATATTTAAGGAAGTTTTATGAGGTATTCTAGAGGTTTATTTGAAATAAGAATCTTGTATGCATGGGGTCCTCAGATTTAGAGGAAAATTTCAGGAGGGGTTGTCCTAGTAGCCCTATTTCGCATATTGGACTTAAATTCCTAAATTTGCCATTTTTACAGGTCATGTGATTTAACAAAAAAAAAACAATACTTTTGTAATCAATATATTAACGTTGCCTGGATTAAGGTAGATGGTCTGAAAATATTTTAAATTTCCCTTTATGGTGAAAAACTTCGTGAGTTAAAGTTTAAGATAACAGAATTCAGGTAATTTTTTTCGAATAAAATCTAGCATTGAATTTATTAAATCCGTATTGGCTAAAATGCCTGTGTACCATGCAAGTGATGTCAAAACATAATAAAATCGGAGAACAATCTATTTTATCTTGTTTTTGTGTAAATCAAATTCAAAAGTTGAAAAAACGTGATATTTTTAGCACCAAGCGATCGAGAATATTTTAAGTAGGGCAATTTATGTGCAGATTTGTTGGGATTCGACCCAAATTCGTTTGAAATTAATTGTGACTTCAGGTTCAGGGCTGAGACCCACCCCTTGTCTCAGGGGGAGGGGGCGAAATTTTGAGCTAGAATTGAGCGTACTTGATGTCATTTCAAATGTTTTACACCCCAAGAAACTCAATTTTGGACTCAATTTCATCTTATCTCAGGCTCTTGGGTCAAGGTATCTATGTAAAACCACCTTATATTTAAATAAGGATTACGCAGCGTTCAGTGCGAGTTGTAGAAAGAAAAATAGTTAGGATTTCCTGAATAGTCGGAATTTTACCTACGACCATTGACATCATTAGAGAAAACCAACTGAATCAAGTTATACCACTAATTTTTCAAGAAACAAAATAATTTGAAAAAATGGCATAAATCGAGACACAATGAAGCTAATGATAAATTATAACCCTTCTATTATATAAATTGGCTTCAAAACCACTTAAAAATCAACTAAATGGAGGAAAAAACTTGATTTAAATATAAATTATTCATATATTGATCATCACACAGGGAAAGTCCAGTTTCTTGTTTAAATCAAACAAGGGGCACATTTTCAAAAAAATCAGGCTAATATGCTTTATTGTATTTAGTTAATGTTACAAAGCACCTGCATTTTGCTTTTAGAAACAATTAAGTCAATCCAAAATTAAGAGATAAGCAAAATAAGAAAACTCGAGCTTATCTCAAATCTACCAAACTTCTTTCTTGTGGCTGTTGGCGCCAGTCTGATTCTGGAAAGGCAGGTCGCATCCAAGGTACGCATTCCTGCTGACGCAATCAATGAGAACGGCCCGCCAATTTGGGTCGTTCTTCAGGAGGTGTGGGTCGCCAACCACAATGAGTAGCGCCCGCGCTCTTGTCAGCGCCACGTTGATTCTGTTGGGACTGCTAATAAATCCCATGCCCTCCTCGACCATAGCTGATGAGCGCACCGTCGACAGCAGCATCACGTCGCGCTCCTGGCCCTGGAACTCCTCCACGGAGCCTACCTTCAGGTCGGAGATGCTGTCTGACCTCAGCAGTTCTTTCACCTTGGCCGTCTGAAAATATAGAGAATTTTGAGTTCAAATGACTGCGGTCTTTTTTAGTAAAAACCTTGTTAGGAACCTCTTGAAAAATGTTCAAATTAAACATGATTAATTAAAAAATATAATTTTAGCCTGTGAGATTTTTAACTCAATTGTTGAAAATTCTATTGTATTCAACAAATGAAACTAAAAGTGTTTGTTTAAAATAATCTTGAGTTTAAATCGTGCTAAAATCTACTAAAGGCTCAAAGGAAATTAGCCTCGCCATTGTGTTTCCCGGAATGACATTTCCCTACAATTTAGTTTCTTGGTGGAATTTTTGCCCAAAATTATTTTTGATCGGTTTTCCAGTCAATTTATTTTTACCTTGCAACCCTCTTTTTTGTTGGTAATTTATAAATCAATTTTATAAGTTATTTTTCTTTGAGAAAACATTCCAGCAACGAGATAGTTGCTAACACACGAAAATTTCAAATATTCCACTCACAAATTTCCAACATGGAAAAAACTCGTGCCGTGGACTTTAAAAGGCGTTAAGAGGTAGAGAGAATGTCTTTATCCTAAACAATTGAAAGAACAGAGACCAGAATGGGATTTTAAATTGTTAGATCTTTTTCACTAACTGTGTTTAGGCGAAGGCCTCTGAATCACAAAAAGAACTGAACTAATTTCTCGTCAGTTTATATATAAAAAATTGTTACAAGAATGAAGGAAAAGTTTCATTTCAAACAAGGATTTCATCCACTGAAACCTTTATGGCTTTTTCTACCACAGTTAAATTGAATATTTCCTTTAGTGATATTTTAGTTCAAACCTGCTTAGCATAGAACGTGATGATGCCAATATTCCAAGATTTCACGTTGCGCCGCATCAGTTTCCGGACGTATTCGAATACAAGCTTGGCCTCAACAGGGTTGTACCAGGAAGGCGAGTCAACGTCCCTGCAGCAGCAGCCGCGCACGCCGTGAAACACAAAGGAAGGCGGCCCATTGCACCGCTGAGGAAGCTCGCAGGCCAAATTCTGCATCAGGTTAACATAGGGGCCGTCCACACTTGACACCATGGGTTCCTTAATGGAGGAAAAATCATTAACAATAGAGAAATAATAAATATTACTTTGCGTATACTCACCAACAAGTCGTTGTAAAACAGTTTGGAAGGCACAGACAAAATCTCAGGAACGGTCCTGTAGTTTTTGGTTAGCATGGTAACCAGATAGGGGTTGTAACCCTGAGTCAGCGGAAAATTTCCTTCATCCCTGCAGAAAAACGTTCTATTACAATTGCGAGGTTTAATTAATTTTATTACCTTTTGTATAAGGATGAGTTGAGGATCCTGCAGAGCCAGGAGGTGTCCAGTCCGCCCTGGACGGCGATCTTGCCGGTGATGACTGGACCCAACTGCTTTGGGTCGCCGGCCAGCACGATTTGCCGTGGTTTACCCATCAGCGCCACGGCGCACATCGTTTCTGGCTCTGATGCCTGCCCAGCCTCGTCAATCTGTTGGAAAAAAAGATTTAAAAAAAATAATTGCGTAATTATCAAGTTGCTACCATAACTTGGCAAAAAATCGATTTGAAGATTTGAGCGATAGATTTTGAAAATAAGGTCCAAAATTTCAAAGTTGATTTAAAAAGATAGATTTTGATAAAAAAAAAATTTATGTTAATTGTTTGACACTACTCAATCAGAGGGTTGCTTTAGATGATCCTAAAAATTTTTAACAATTTACCACAATAGTTAGTTCTGTGCTTTGTTACATTCAAAAGGTCATACGTATAATTGTATGTTAACATTGTCTTCAAGCTGTTTTAATTTCCAAGTTGTTCATAATTACAAAAACTTTCATGCAATTCCTCATTTAAAAAAAAATTGTTATTCTAAATTGTAGATTTAATAATTTTTGTTTCAAATTTATTCAAATTAAAATATTGGAAATTTCAATTCCTTTTCAATAAATAAGGAATTAACTGTTGACAGAAAGAAATGATACAACAATTTACCAAATGAACTTACAAAAACATGTGTGTAGAACGGCATTTTCGGGTAGAGGCACAAGCGACCTATTGAGGCGCACGTTCCCACCGTGATCTTGTTCCTGTCCATGTTGACATCAAAGTTGCCTTCTCCCTTGACAACCACCATGTACTTTTGTAGGTAGGCTGGAACTCCTTTGCGGTAGTTGAACGCTACCAGTCGGGTTAGCGTGACCGGCTTGATCGACGGATTTGCACGAATTAGCAACTCGGTCACTAAATCGGCCGCGTTGTTGCTTGGCGTCGCCACAAGGATCCTTAAAACAAGACCATTTATCGTTAGTACATTTCTGTCTAACAATTTTCAAATATTAAACCTTCTATTAGTAAAAATGAATAGCTCAAGATGACAAACCTGCAGACAGGAACCCGTTTGAAAATCTGCAAAATGGTCTCAACCAGGGTAACCGTTTTGCCAGTGCCTGGTGGGCCAAAAATAACGTATGGCAGTGGACGGTACTCTCCCGCCAGAATGTTCCTCACCGCTGCTCTCTGCCTCTCGTTAAGGGCCGGATTGAACCAAATCTGAAGACGAAATGAAGTTTTAAAAAATCAACTCTTTAGTTATATAAAGATTTCAATAACAAAAACTAAAATATTCTTCCAGGAGAAATAAAAATTTCCTTGTATATTTCTTTTATTTAAAATTTACCTTCGAGGAGTCGTCAGATTCCATAAGCTTGAACAGATCAATTTCAGACACCTATACAAATGACACAGAGGTACAAATAAATACGCTGCAACTCATTTCTTTTAGAAAGCATTATACCTGTGGGTCATCATTTTCCTTGACAAGCGGTTCAGACGGAAAGAGGATCTGATTGCCGAGCTTTTTCCAGCCTTCCTCGATCGCAGTGTGCTGGAACTTGAAGTTTCCGCGACTGATAGCGAACTTAATTGAGTACAGGTCGGCTGCGCTAGGCACTGGGAACGACGGCGGTAGTCGAAACTTGACTTTTTCCTGGTGAATCTCCATCACCTGTCCTTCGTACAGGGTTCCTGCAGGTGCAGACAAAACAAAAAATAATCTTTAAACAGTTAAATTTCAACACATTACCTTCTCTCATGTTCCTCACGTGCACGCTGTCGCCAAACAAAATTGACGGACGCCTTTCTGACAGGTTTGGGGCGTACACCATGTAGACGCTCTCGTTCATCAAGTCCTTCTCCAACGGAGTGTTGTTCATGTTCCACCGACTCATCACCCTTGATGCCTCAGCCTCTTCGATGTGAAGCAACAGTTTAAATCTTAAGGGAACAAAAAACGTGTAAGCGTTCATGGTAGAGCACTTAATTTAAAATGTCACTTCAAGATTTTTTAGATAGATTTCTTTCATATTAGAGAAATTTTACACATACGCAAATATGAATTTTTAAGGAATTAAAATTTCAGAAAATTTGCATAGATTTAATAGGAAATTCTTAATTTACTTCAGCTTTGAATATATTTCCAGAAATGTTAACACTTAATTAATTAAAAGACTAAAATGCTAAATATATGAAACATTTTACAATATTATTAAGCTAAGGTTTTTTCGCATATTTATAACCTATTTTTTATAAGGACCTTACAAATTTTAACATACCTCGGCACATAGTTGTAAGTGTCCACCTCTTCAGCCAGGAAGGGGAACCTGTTCTGCAGGGTGACCAGGACGTTGTCCCTGCTTGACTCCGACAGCTCCTGCACAATCTGTTTCACGTTCTCAGGTAGATTGTAGTTTTGCACTCGGCGCCTGAAAGGGTTGCTCGGCTTCGTTTTTGGAGCCTTCACCAATGGCAAATTAAAATTGCCGTTCGTGTCAAAGCACATCTTGGGCTTTCTGCAGGTTTCAGAATAGAGCACATCATCATCTTTCCTGATCGGTTAAGCGCCATAAGTTGAAAAATATAATTTTAGTTATATTTAAATAGTAAATTCAATAGAATATTAGCTTTTTTGTAAACCTTTTCTCGTTTTTGGTCAATTATATAAAAAAAAAATATGTAATTCATTTTGCATCACTCAAAAAACTGTTTAATTAATTCATTAAATTTAAGAAAAAATGTGCTGGGTATTAACGTGCAGCCCAACTAAGGTGTTTATAGGTAGAGTTAAAATACTTAAAGAAAAATTAACCAGACAAATTTATCGCAAGACATAAGACCTTGAGTAGTAAAAAAACTAAAAACAATATTTTTGCAAAGTCACATTACACTTAAAAAAGATTAACAGAAAACTAAAAATTTTAACTTGCATTATTAAATTTCCCTTTAATTTAAATTATTTTGTGTCTCGTGAAAACAGATTAAGCCTCACTCACTTGTAGCAGTCGCCTTTGTTTTCCGAAAACTCCGTCTCAACAGCGAAAAAACGGCCAATCTGCAGCTGCCCCTTGTCAAAATCAAAGACAAACAGGTCCCGCCAAGCACCCTCTTGGGTCGGCTTGCACTCAAGGTCGACTCGAACGCTCTCACCAGGGGCAACGTAAACAGGAAATTGAACGGGGTAAACGACTTTGAACTGCGGATTCGGTGACACCGCTCTTAAAGGATAGACAGCCGTCAGAGCGTGGCAGACGATGCCCTTGTTCACCAGCACCGGCTGAGTTTATTAAGAAAATTAGTAAGTCAGTAGGGGGAAATTGGGGAAAGCTGTGTTTTGTACCGAGAGCCTGCCCTTGCAGCCCAATTGCAGTTTGCCGCAGTCAAAGTGGCTTGATGTGCAAATTTCGGTTGATTCCTCAAGCAGCTCGCACACCTCCTCACTGTAGATGCCGCCGCCCTCCGTTGACAGGCTCTGCAAAACCATCTTCACGGCTCGCAATTGCGCGTCCTCTGCAAAAGTTGAACTAATTGTTAAATACATTGCAATTTTAATTCATAGCCTTGAGAAAATGTCCAGAAGTATTTTATAATTAAAATACTCTCAGTTGAAGTGAAGTTGGCCAACAGAAAATCAATTGATTCAATCGGTATTTAATTTTTTAAAAAGATTTTGTTCTTCGTTCCACAACTTTTAGATTATTAGAATACACAGGCGCATAATTTTTACTTGTTCTCTATATTTAAGGAATATAGTAATAAAATGTGTTTAGACCCTCTACATGTAAAAACTTCTTAGCGAGCCGTTCTGCAATTTTGCGCTTTCTCCAACACACATTATGGGCACATCAGTATTTTTCCTGAGCACCCTGACGATTTCCAAAGGGTTATATTGTTTATATTCTGACAGCTCTCAACTTGGCTATTCCAACTATGTGCAGATCCAACCACTACAGAGCCCGCCTCAGTTGTCCTATTTATGTGACCACATTTGCGATTTAATTAAATCAATCGCACGAGGGCTACCTTGACGCCGATTTTATACCTCCTCTAAAGGTCTTGCCTTATCCCAAAGGTGAGCCCCCAGCATGTTCCAAGGGTAAAAATCAACTGATCGTGCATATTGATTATTAACCTGGACGTCATGGACTAAAAATCAACTCTCTTTCAAACTGTGGCCCTTCTGTATCGCAACCACTACAGTTTCGCCATCCTGAAAACTCCGCCTATATACTCACAGGTATGGTAACATTTTATTACTACCTGGAAAAATTAAAGATACACACCGATTTAAATTAATTTTTTAAATGTATAATTGGTAAACAGTCATCTAAATAGGCATCTTTTGGCTCTTATGAGCTTGAGATTTTCTCAATGCTCCAAGCGGCAGATTTTTCAAGATATCAACCTATTTTTCAGAAAACTTGGTTATTTTGACATCTCTATATCACCTTTTCAACTTTTACTAAAAAATCGAAATGGCCCTAACAAAAAGTTGAAAAGCTGCATGCAATAATATCAATAAAACCGTGCAAACACCCATTATAGTGTTTAAAATTCAATAAATTATAAATTAAATAAATAATAAAACATATTAGCAACCTCGTCGCTTTCCTCGTTAGTTAATTTTTTACATTGGAAACACTTATATTGAGGATTCAATGTGGACCACACAAAACAATGTTATTTATCTTTGACAATTAACGTACTTCTCTGACACGGGATGGCCTTGACGCAGACAGTGTCGCCCTGGCGAGGCATGTAGTGAACGTCGCACGCGCTGTACGAGAAGACAACCATTTTATTGTCAGGGCTGCGGATGAATCCTCCTGAGCTGTTGCACTTCAACACGGTGGACTCAAAGATTTCGTCCTCCTTCGGCGTCACCTTCACGATTTTGTCTCCGCGCATGGTGTACAGCACCAAGTCATCTAATCACAGGGTTGAAGGAAACACTCTAGTATTTAAAAAAGGTTTACCGTCCAAAAAGGTAAAGTTGCAGTTGATGTCACCAAGCTGGACGCTGACATTGTCTGGACCGATGATGAGCGTGTCTGAGGAGGTGTGGTACAGCACCACGTACCCCTCTAAAACCTTCAGGTCGTCATCCTTTTCTAAAGTGATCACTTCAACTTCCTGCTCCAGAACTTCGCTCTCAATGTCAATAACTGATTGTGAGTCCTGCGGAATGAGATTTAATTGTAAGGGGGCAAATTTACAAAAAATGTTTTAATGCAGTTTATTAATGGAATTAGAATTCCACTTTACCACCATTGGGAAATCTGGAATACTTTACAATTTGCGTTAATTGTATGTATTTAAAATATTTTAGCCTCATTTATCCTACATTTTACACATTGAGTGCACACAAAACGTGAGAATAAAAAAAATAGATGGAAAAATGGATTTTCATGCTGTCATTTTTTTTCTACAAAACCATAGCATCAGAAAAAAACAGCAAATCCTGAAAATGCACACGAAGCAGTACAAATAAAATTTAATCGACTATTACCTCTATTTTCCAGTCGCTGAACTGATCCTTCTTGACGATGACCAGCTTGTCTCCGATTTTGACGTGCCTCACAGGGTCCACCGGCATGTGGATTCCTCCTGAGAGGACCAGGACGTCGCCCCTGACATCCAAAACGGTGCAGCTCATTGATGCCTGCAATCATTTTCTTGATAAGACAAAAATTTGCAGGCGAATTTGCGTACAAAGGGCGGAGCGTCGTCCATGGATCTGCTGGTGTCCAGGCCCAGCTGCCGAAGTTCGTCGAGTTGCTGCTCCAGTTTTCGACCGAGTTGGGCTATGCGATTATTCAGGCGCCTCTTTGTCAGCAAAAATTGAAAGTGAAGCCACAATGAGCCCATAAAACGGTCCCAGTCCTACACAATATTGCGCATTTATATTTATCATGCATGTGTTACTACACAATCCAAAAATGTGCAAAATATGGAAAAGCTACAGTTCTCGCGGACTTTACCGTTTATCATACACGCATCAAATCTGTTGTCCCTATACAAATAACATCAAAAGGCGAGAACTGTAACTTTTCCATAAGTATTATTAATTAAGATAAAGCATACATACATGCAATTACTTTTCTAACTCTCATTCGCGGCGAGCCATTTCCTTCTGATGAAGGGAAAATTCCAAATTCCGAGAATTCCTGGCAATTTTTTCTGCTTCTTTTTCTTGAGCAATCACCGATTGCGTTGACATACGTAGAATACGTAGACACTAATATGTTATGAGATTTATGCAATTTCAGACAGATATGCCAAAGGCAAGAATCTGTAGAAGCAGGAATAAAAACTGATTCGAGCGCTGGTCGGCTAGCTTCCAGAATCAGTCACTAAGAGTCTCTTTGTCTCTTTTGACTCTGTGCAGTGTGCATAACTGCATAGCATAGCATTTTTACCAGCCGAGCCTTGATAATGAAAACGCGCATTGTGCTGACAAGTGGAATTAGAGGCATGAATGAGATTCGAGACGAGGAGGGGAGGAGAAGAAATGAGTGATAGGGGGAAGGGATGTAGTATGATAATACACATAATATAACATGATCTTGCTGTATGAACGGGTTGCGGGATGAAGTTAGAGTTAAGACGGGCTTTAAATCATAGTTCTTTTCATA
The DNA here is from genome assembly GCF_949628265.1 of Cloeon dipterum. Classification (NCBI taxonomy): domain Eukaryota; kingdom Metazoa; phylum Arthropoda; class Insecta; order Ephemeroptera; family Baetidae; genus Cloeon; species Cloeon dipterum. The sequence continues at coordinate 17,627,446 of NC_088789.1, forward strand.
TCTCATTTTTTGCTGAAATTAATACATTGATAAAGGTAGGAATTATAATTGATCATGTTTTATTTCGAGTTGCAAAAAAGTTATTATAATAGTATGTTGAATGGAGGCTAAAATTCCCAATTTAACCTAATGATGCATTTTTTTAAATTATTTCATGACTATGCCAGTACACCTTTTGGAAATTATTTTTTCATCTTCACATTTTTAATAAAAACAACACAATTTTTGTTTATTTGATATTTAAATATTTCATTGATTCATCTCACAATGAGCATTTATTTTATTTAAAATATATTAAATATCTAATGCTAATTAACAAATTTTCAAATGAGGTGATTGGAACACGAAACTTTTATTGCTAATCGAACAAGATTAATTTAATTATGGTGGTGCCACTTAAGACTCATTTTCCATGATTTTTCCAATTTCATTTAATCTATTCAAAACACACGGGTACAAACATGACATTCTCGACAATATTAATTTACAAATTCAGCTGTAGGATGAGACCATCGCGCTACTGCCTGCTGCTTTTTTCGAATTTGGTCCACCACGTGCATCAGTAATTTTCCGCAGGATGATCTGAAACACAAAAAATAATTATTTTCCTTATTTTCTCTGCCATCGCTGAGGACAATAATTTACAAGGTTTTCTCTCTGGATCTTTTCTTGCTGCTTTCTGCGGTTGATCGCGTAACTCGACTCGGCAGGTTTGAAAGCTGCTGTCGCGTTCGGCCGTTTAATCTTTGACTGCGTCCTCTGCAGCCGGCCCAGCAAATTGGCATTTTCTCGAGCGATTTGGCGATTCTAAAAACCAATCAACAAAAAAAAATAATAATTTAACAGACTGCTGCGGATTTCTTGTAAATGTATGCCATACATTTTAAGGACTACCTTTCTTTAAATAAACAGGTCACATAAATTAACTTGATTAACTTAAGATTTTTAGTAATTTTGTTCTTAGAAATTTTGTGGATCAATGTCTCCTTTAAAAAAAGGTCTTTATTTTGTAAAAATGGGTTAGAAATCGGGAAATATTTCAATACATATTATGCTGCTGGGTAAAATAATTTTAAGTAAGAACAAAAAGTTTGAACAAGTTTTACTATTTGAAAAGCATTAAATTTAATTTTTGTTTCTCGCTATGCCTGAACTTTAAATTTTCTTTTTTAAATTTTTAAAATATAATCTCTTGGTGCAGTAAAATTAAAAATACAAACTTTTTCCACACTGAATCCGACATTGGGCGAAGGGCCGTTAGGCCTCGCATTTCCCGAGCAGCTGCAAGCCCTGAAGGCGGCTTTATGGTTGCCAGCGGCCAGCATGTCGGCCTCCAGCTCGCTAAGGGCCACCGACAGCAACCGCATCTCGTGCGGATGGCCCATCTGGTAGCGGTGGTTGGGCCGCAGCGACACTGCTTCCGGAATATCCTCAGTCTGCGTCTCGCTTTCCTGTTTTAGCTCGAATATCGGCGCCTCAGTCTGCGTCTCCATCTCGATTGACAGCGCCGGCGTCAGGGTGGTCGATCCTGTCGACTCAGATGACGAGCCGCTCAGATCGGGAACTCGCTGGTCAGGAAGGTTCTCCTCGTCAGTGACAATGGAAGTGGTTTCTAGGTTGCAATTTTCAGCTGGATATAAATTCAAGAAAGGATTAAATATTTTTAAATTAATCATGAATTTTAGAAAATGAACAATGACCGACCATAACCTAGATCTAGACAAATTTTAGACTAATTGAACGCAAAGAACCATATTTTATTTCACCATCTTTTGGCTTTTTTATATTTTTGCACGCGACGTTTGACACAAATTATAATATATTGCCACTGCCAAATCTCGGATCCGAACAGTCAGAATTGTAAAAACTGCACACCGTTCGACTCGTCTCGACCTCCACTAGATAGCCGAAGGGTTTAGAGGGTGATAAACCGTCACCCCTATCTCACCATGCATTGCAGTAATCAGTAAAGATCAAAATCTCGCCGCTTTGAATTTTAAGTAAACTTATTCACTAATCGCAGTACCGCTCTCTTACATTAATGAAAATCCACGGAAAAACCTTAATTTACCCTTTAAAGAGAGTTCAAAATAAAAATATAATATTTCATCGCACTTTTGCTTTGTAAATTTACATAGTGTAGGTAGAAAAAAAGGCAAATTGGGGTTGGTGGGCGATCACGATCATCCCTAAAAGCACATCGACTATCTAGGGGAGGTTGATTCGAGTCAAGAGGTGTGAAAATTTTGTGTTTCTGATGGCTCGAACCCAAGTTTTGGTGATGACAATGTTCACAAGAATTAAAATTTTTAATTATCGCCCATGCTTATTTATTGTGATCGATTAGTCGGATCAATAAATCATCCTTCAATGAATTTTCTTCAATAAAAAGGATAAAAAGTTGAATTCATCACATTACGCAAATTTAACAATTTAAATAACCGTTTATCCAAATAAATTTTGCTCCAAAAAGCAAGGGATGGACAGAAAAAGAGTCATCTAAAAACAACAGCCCTAGAAATGTATTAAAAATTATTTTACCTAAAATATTTTCTTCTTCAGCAATGAGCTCGCTTTCAATCTTTGCTTCTGTGCAGTCTTCTGCAAAAATTTGTGTTTTACACAATAAATAAAAACACATTTCAAACCTTTTTACCTGTTATTTTTTCTTCTGTGGTTAAAACTTTTTCTCCACTAAAATTATTGTCGACCTCCTCCTGATCATCATTTTCGTCCTCAGCCTCAAGTTGGCCTTTTGACAATCGTCAGAGAAAATCGAAGAGAGCAAATGGTGACCTACTTGCCGATTCGTCCGCAGCGATCGAATTCCTGCTCTTGAGCGACACTTCTTCAGGGTCGAGTTCGTCCTGAGTGTCGTTGTGCACCTCGACGACGGTGATTACGTTTTCAAAGTCGGTGGCGGTGGAACTTTCGGAGATCGTCAACGACAAGTCATCGCGGCAACTATCGACAAAGCCGTCGTCGCGTATCCCAGGGCTGCGATTACAAACAAAATGAGAAGCGGGAATTTTTCGCCATTGTTTACGTTTTCACGGACACATGCTTCTCACAATCAAAGAGAAAATTATTATATTGAAATTTATTATTGATTTTTTACCTGTACGCAATGCAGTTCATCAGTTGTCGTCTTTGGTGGGGGTCAGAAAGGTCAACGCTGGAGATTATTTTTTCCTCTTGCTGCTCCTTCCGCTTTTTCCACTTCTCCCGCTGGAACTTGGAGCCGAGTAGGAACTTGAGCAGGCTCATTTGCGGCTCGCGAGACGGCCAAGAAGTGCTGACGCAAGGTCTTTGCCTTCACCCCATGCTGCTAAAAAGTGAAAACGACTCGTTAGCTCTGATTTTATCACCGCGGCCGGCGTCTTATCGCCGGATCTGAATTTACGCGCGTGTGTGTGCACGAAAATAAAGAATTTAAGTGGTAGGTGGAAATTGGAAATCCTGAATTTCGAAAAAGAAATGTACGAAGAAGCATAATTCGCTTACTTGCTGGTCAGATAATAAAAAGCAGGCCGTCCGCCATGCATATGGCGCTGCCGAAGAAAGCACGCGAGTACTGAGAGGGTGAGCACTCGGCCAGCTGCTTCAAGCACCCTTTCTGTTATTTTCGGTTGCCATGGCGAAACGCGAGACGCCACCAGCCGAATCAAGAAAAAAACAAATCACGCCTCGCGCCAACCAATTTCCGCGATAACCACCATGATTTATTACAGGCCGGGCCGAATAAACAGCACCGCGACGTCTGATGAAAATAAATAATGCACACGTGAGCGCTCGGACACGATGCTTTATCGACATTGTGGCGAGCTATATTAATGTTTGAACCCTCTCTGGTGTAAATCACATAAATGCAAATTTGTTGCTTATCTTGGTGCAGTATCAGATATGGCTAATGCAGAAAAGAAAAACTCGCATTATTCGATCTGATATTTATGGATCCTGAAGACTTCTAAATAGGGTCGATTTCCACATATTCTGAAAGCTCTCGATTTGACTACTTCAACGTTGTGCAGATCTTGCATGCAGATTGAACAAAATATAGAGACCGTCGGGCGTCGTTAAATGACTATGTTTCAGAATTTAATAATTTCGATCGCTTGAGAGCTACCCTTACGCCAGGGTTCAATTTCTAACCGATCCTGATGGTCTTATCTGACAAAAAGCTTGTTCCACCGGTAAAAATTACTCACACATTTTATCTAATAGTTAGAAATAAACTAAAGAAACCTTTTTGAGAAATAAAAAACTCAATAATTGACTAAAAATAACATGAATATGAAAAACATAAAAATGCTAAACTAAAACAACTAAATTATTCGACTATTTTAGCATCCTTTGGCACACATTTTGATGTTTAAGCTTCTTTAGAAGTTTAAAACTCGAGTTAATCTCAATTTGTAGGCTCTGGGAGACTGATTTTCTCAGACTTCACCCTAATTTACCGGTAAAATGGCGCCATATTTTTCCGTTGAGAGAGGTCTTATTGACCCCTTTATAGCATACCCTTTCAACATATTAAAAAGTCAAAATAGTGCTCAAGAAAAAGTTGAAAAATTGGATATCAAATCTCTACATACCTACTCAGGTAAAACATATTTTTCCAAACAAAAGTTCAAATTGAAAATTAGTGTACATAACTGAACTTTCAAATTGTCAATTGAATGCATGGTATATTAATTTGTAATAATATTATGAATGTGTTCGCCTGCTTCAATTCCAATTAGGCAGCCTGTCAGCCAGCCAAGCGAAGCGGGTTGCGTACTCCCAATTTTATCATATCTGGTAATATTTTCCAGTTCATTAATTTGCGCAAATCACGGGCGTGGTCTTCATTCCGATAGATAAACTGGCAATTCACTCTCTCCGCATCAGAGCTCATCAATCACAATATCCGCGAGATTGGAATTAAAACGAAACAAAACTCATTACTTTCAATTAGAGCCGACGGATTTTTACGGCCTGTTTTGCCGCGGGAACCTTGGAAAATGGAGAAATGCTGGCCTTCCACTAATTTCTAGACCCAAAGTATTCCAAGGGTGTGCGATCGCTGACCCGATAAAATAGCTGTATGCGCGCTCTGTTGAATACGTCTCTGCGTGTCGCGTGGCACAAACAAACGGACACGAAGACGGACGTTTCAAATGCAACTGCACAGATAAAACTCTGTCGTATAAATACTACGCTATCACGACAATAATGTGCACTTGGTCGCCACCAGTAAATTTACTTGACCATTAAACTCGAAAATTTGATATCAAAATAAAAATAAAATTGAAGGCAAAATCAATTGTTAAAATTTTAATTCCTCACCTATTTTCAATGGAACAATATAGTCAGGTTTAAAATTTTAATTGTTAATGAACAGTGACGCCATATTTTGGTGGCTCGCAAATAGTCTATTAAATTATCTTGTTCTTGTTCGTATTCTTAAAATGGATGTGTATGGCAAAATTAAGAAAAAAATGATTTTTTCTTTTTTCTGAGAATTTTGGGATAGGAAATTCCGCAATTTTCCGTTTAAATTTTTAAAAAATAGTCTCCAAAGTTTTCATGCAGAATCAAGCGGCGAGCATTGTCTCCTTTATGTAAAATCAGCATTTCTTTCTCCAGAAGGGGAATTTAGATCATAATTCTCACACCGTTGGCTAAATCGCGACTAGAAGAATCGAAATCAAGCAAAAATTCATTGACAAACCGTTAGATTTTTTTTAGAAATTTGGCAAATTAGGACCTTTTATTTATCCCGTATTGATTAATGCAAATTTCAGAGATTAATATTCAAACTAACATCAAGAAGAGGAACAAATAATTTTTATGTCGAAGGTCACATTCTTCGTCTTGATATTTCTAGAATATATTCGGACTGAATATTGAAATATAGGTCTAATTTTTTATTGGTCACACTGCTCTCCTCCCGTTTCACGATCCCCACATGTGAGCGTTTCCATACATTCTGTGTCGACCGGAAGCGTCGGACAAGAAAGAAATGTGTTCTCGCTCGGCGTTTGGTCAGCGCAGCTAGGCAGGCACTTCTGATTTAAAGGCGCGTGACCTTCTGCTCAATAAATTCAGAATAACAATGGAGCCATTTGGAGGGGGCGGGGAGGCAGGTGTTACATTTTTTAGGGGGAACTCAAGCAACAACAAATGACCGCGTGCGGCCTTGACTCCTTTTTTTCGAGAGGGCAGGTGCGCAATTTAAGAAACCGCTCGGCTGGCGTGTGTAATTAAAGGCTTGTTTTCGTGACCGCAACACTCGTCAAGTCTCGACGAGAGTAAAAAATTGTTTTGACTTTATTTGAAATGTCTTTCAAGCACTTGAGACTGCAAAAGAGACATTCAAAAGTGTAATGTTTCAGCCTTTTTTCAATTTAAATGTTTTATTGGGTTCTTTTTTAGAAATGTTTTAACTGCCCATATGAAGTGATGTGCAAGACGATTGTATTGATTATCTTTTCGGTGACCGCAATGATGTTTAGTGCAACGATTATTTACCAACTATTCTCCTAAAATAGGCTATAAAACAGACCAAGACAATGATTAAAATAATTGACTATTTGTTTAGCAAAATTCGATAAATTTTGCCCGTCATTTCTCATAAATAGATTTTTTTAAGTTCTTAATTTTCTTAGGATTTTTGGCACAGACTTTTGATAAACTTTATATATTGATTCTTGTAAGTTACGACTGTCAAGAATATTGGATTGAGGCCGACACGAATTATCTAAATATCCCAGCAATTTAATAAGAGCTGAAATTTGCAGCGTCTGCCTGGTTGTTAGACCAATTATTGGTGAAATAAGTGTTGGCACTGACCAAAAGCTCATCTTACCTCAGTAACCCAGAAACCCAGATACCGTATTCATTATTCAGCTGATCAAAAATTAAAATAGAGTCGCAGCCTGTTGAGCCTCTTTCCGATCTCATTTCAATATGCACCCTCTACGGCTCACGTGTCGGAGGAAAGAAAAGTCGAGCACGCGCTGCATGCAGAGAGCATTTTTCAAGCGTGCAGACATTTTCCCCACTCGCAATATGTGCAATCTGCAGCTACGATCTCTAATTCTGCGTGCTTAATTTTCTCCACGTCTTGTGATGTCGCGTGAAAAATAAGCCGCAGTTGGTGAAAAGCAAATCGATTTCCTCGCCGCTCGCACAATGGACAATGACACAGCGCGCGGCAGCTCACTTTTCACGGCCTTTGAGATTTCCAGGTTAGATACAATCATTAAGAAAAGCAGCATATCGAATGAGTCGTGCGGCGGCCGGCCACTCTGCTTGCGTCACACGCCGAAACTGTGGAAAACATTGCGTTCAGCACGCCGCGACCAAGACATTAAACCCCCATCTCGGATTTGAATTCATTGCGGTTGCTTACGTCGACTGCTCGTGACCTTCGCTGTATTTATAGCTTTGATTATTTCGGAGAAAAAATTGTTTGATACAAATAAATTTTTGATCACCAGTACAAGAAAAATGCTCGAAGTAGAACAGGAAAATTTCCTTAGCTGCAACGTCAAAATTGAAATTCTAGTTCTACTCTACAGTAAATTACCGATTTAAAAAAAATGTGTATCGCAATTGAGAGTTTGTAAAGTTTTCCGACAGGAAGATCTAGTTTGCACCAATTATGCAGATTCAGCGTAATTTACTGCATGTTATATGCAACAGTGTGTCTCGTTTTTCTGATGCGATCGTGTATGAGAGAGTAAAAAACCAGTGCTGCTGAGATTTGAATAGAAAAAGCACACGCCGGGCTCGTTTTAATTAAGCGTCGGCGATTGGTATCGCGCACTCTGTATGCACTCCGACTTGGTTCATTCGCCAGCAAGAAGCAGTGCCGAGACTCTTGAGAATAGCAATTATGTAAAATGGCGCGGGAAACGGGGTTAATAGGTTGAATATGATAAATGTGCTGCGAGCTGCGAGTCTGCACCTAAACACTTTGCATATAATGAAAACTCGATTGAATTGCATTATTATTGATTGTTCACAGTCAACCTTGCTCTATGAGAACTCGGAAACTTTGATTTGAATATCTCCCTTCATAATAATGTTGTAATGGTTTAAAGTAAACATTGTAAACACCCTGTAGGCATGGGTCATAAGATTTGGACGAAATTTGCTGGAGATGTTTGCCTAATTAGCATATGTCGCACCCTCTAGTATTTTGATTCAAAATTAATAAAGATAAATTCAAAAAATTGGCTATTCTCATGGGACTAATTTGTTTTTGTTTTGAAATATTTTTCTTGTTGCTTAAACTTAAGACTATTGCGTACAATTTTTAGCAAGCACCGGAAATGTTAAAAATTAAACATTTCTTTACTAAGAAAAGTGATGGTTCACCTAAATTTTGCTACTCGCTCTTAAAAAATATGCCAAAAATTTCCATTCATTTTTTTAAGAATTATAGAAATAAGGAAATCCTGTTTCTTTCATTTCTAAATTTATTCCCATACTTTGCTTTTTTTTATTCTGTTCAAGACGTCATAGCCAAAAATAAATATCCTGCCCAGAAAGAAAACCGGATCTCATGCTCCCGCGTTGGCAGGCGCCTCCTGCTCGCACATTTCGAGAGGGGGTGCTGCTGGTCATCCGCAAATCACGTTCGGCGGAGTGTGTATAATAAGCGGTCGATGAGCTGACGGCCAGTGATTAGCATGTTGCTAAAGGGGTCAGCGGCGGGCGCTCGAGGGCGGCAGGGAGGGGTTGGATGGCCTTGCCACCCCATGTGGCCGGCTCATTTCGTGCCGAGAGCTGGCCAGGTGCGGAGGGAGTACGTTGCAGCCCGCGGGACAGTGTACGCGAAAATGTGCAACACATGCGGCGCCAGGCCTTATCACCGTGTCGGCCGATAGTGCAGCCGCTATTACCATGATAGCCGGTGCCGGCGGTGGCGGTGTTTTGGACAATCAGTGTGGGCGAGTGAATTTGGCACGCAACCCAGTCCACGCGGATTTGCATGCGGGACGATTAGCATCGCTGATGAGACAAATTGCTCACTCTGCGAACGCATGATGGCGCTTGAAAAGCGGCCCTTTTCCTACGTCCAAGATGCCAACCCCGAATTTTTGCCATACACGTTCGGCGAGCGGCCCAAGACGTCGGCCGACATCAACGAGTTCCAAGCGATGCGGAGCCGGCTGCGGCCGGTCACGCCGTCGCCCAAGCCGTCGCCGCGCAAGATCTGGCATCCGCAGGAGAACTTCATCGGCCCTTTGGAGAATTACGTGCCTGCCGAGTTCAAGAAGGACAACGACCGGCTCTCGAGGACCGTCAGCCCGTCCGACTTTGTCGTGGCCAGACCGGTCGCGGAGCCGGTGCCGCGGCCGCGAACCAGGGGCCGCAGCCCCGTGCGGAGGCAGCCGACTGGCACCCTGAATGAGCGACCCACCCTGAGCACTTTGATCAAGGAAAAGCCCAAGGTGGGCAGCCCCGAAAGGCCCGTGACCCGCGGCAAGAGCTCGGAGCGACCCAAGTCCCGCCGCAGCAGCCCCGAGAAGCCCGCTGGCGACAGCATCACGGCCGTCCTGAAGGACGTCAGCCCTGAGAGACCGAGGAAGCGAGCCGTGAGCCCCGTGATCGCCCTACCACACAAGCCCCCCGCCAAACCAACCCCCGGGAGCCCTGAGGAACGGATCACCACGCGAATGGCCCCCGCGGATCCCCTGGTGTGCAAAACGTGCGGCATGAGTCCCGATCGCAACCTTCGCCGTCCGGTGACCAGCAGTGGCGTCTCCTTGCACCCGCGGATTCCCTCCCTGTCCCCCGAGCGGCTGCGGACGCCGAGCCCTATTAAATTCGTGATCCCCGTGGGCGACAGCCAGGAGCCGTTTCCAGGGCTCACCCTGGAGATCGTGTCGAGGGGAGGCACCCCCGAGAAAGAAGTGGCCAAAACCTTCACCATCTACAGCCCCCGCAAGGACGAGATCCGCATCACGTCGTCCGACTCGCGCCCCGCCACCCCGCAGCGGCCCAAGAGCTCCAGTCCCACAAAGGTGAAGGGCAAGCCGCCAAAGCAACCTGGCGACTACCTGGCCGAGAACAGTCCCAGGACGCAGTGGCTCGTCGACCGGCCCTGCAGAAGTCCCAGCCCCGTGACGGTGAAGGTGTCGAACTCGCGAAGCTCCAGCCCTATGAAAAGCATCAATGCATATATGAAGCCACCATCCAGAGGACCTAGTCCCGCAGGGTGAGCGCTTGATAAATAAGATATTTCAACCAGCTCTTGGCAAGGGTCTTCATATTTCGATTAAATTTGCTGGATGTGTTGCCCTAGTGGACCAAAAAATGCCTATTTTACAGGAGTTGAAGTTTACGATTTTTGCGTGATTTTTAAAAAAAGTCAAAATTTTTATTTTTCATCTGCTATACACTTTAATGAGTTTTGGCCATAATAAATTCAAATCTAAACTCATTTCGATGCATCTTGCACAATTTTTTTGTTTCATACATTTTAATCTTATGAAAGTTCAAAGAGCGCCGAAAACGTTAAGTGATGGTGGAAAATATTTTTGCTTGCTGGGAAAGTATTTGTTTTTGTTCCAGCACAATATTATAAATAAACCATTTCTCCTTGCAGTCGCGGCGGTCGCAGTCCTGCTCCTTTTGACTTTTCCCTTGAAAGACTGTCGACGGCACCTGCAAAAAGACCGCCGAGTCGCGCCTGCTGCGTGAAACCTACCGCCAAGTCAAGTGCGATGGCCAAGGAAAACAAGAAAAAAGCTGTGAAATTAGTGGATGCGCAGCCCGAGTTCGTTTACCACAATCCGTCAATGCCCATCATAAAACAAGGCCCAGGTTTGTGCTTTACAATTTCTTTTGATTCGAATTAACATTTTCCGTGCTTATCTGTCGTTCAGATCTCCCGCCGCCTCACACAAAATTGCGGCCAGAGCCACCTGAAATCAGGCCACGGTCGCGCAGCAAGAGCTCTGCTTCTTTCGTCGTCATGCGGGAGCAAACCATCGATTTACCCGAGCGGCTGCAAAGCCCGAAGCGGGAGCAGGCCAGCAAAAAGGGGAAAAACGAGCCGCAGCATCCGGACATGGTCAAAGCGGCCATCGAGGCAGAGAAGGCCCTTGAAAAGTCGCTCGCCGGCAAATCCAAAGGTGACGTGGCCGCCGCGGCCGCGGCCCAGATCGAGGCGGCCACCGCGGCGGCTAATGCAGCGGCCAATGCGGCCAAAAGGTTCGGCTCGAGAAAGGGCACGCCGACCAAGGGAGCAGCGGCTGAAGCGGCGGCAGCAGGCGTATCAGGCAGCACGACTAGCCTGAGGAGTGCGGCCGGGAGCGTGACTAACCTGAAGGGCAGCCTATTTAACCTGAAGGGCAGTATGTCCAACCTGAAGGGTAGCTCGAGCAACCTGAAGGAAAGCATGACCAACCTGAGGGGTAGCACGACGAATCTGAAGCAGGGCAGCTCGGCCAACCTGAAGGGGGTGGCCGGAAGCATCAGCAACCTGAAGAAGATGTCGGGCAGCACGATGAGCGTGAGGAAGGCCACAATGGGCAGCACCACAAGCATCCCCTCGGAGGTGGCCGCCAGTCCCAAGTCGGCAGGGGGCAAGAGCATGAAGACCATGAAGATGATCGCCAACGCAAACGCCAGCACCACGTCCATCCGCAGCCACTTGTCCAAATCGGTCGCTTTCGAGAGACCCAGTGGTGGCAGTGCTACAGGTACGTGTCCTGTTTCTGCTCAGGACCACAATATTTTGAGGACAGAAAATATCCTCACCTATTCAATCGAATTCATAAATTTATTTGAAAGTGTAAAAATGGTTTTACAGCTAAAAACATAATAATATAAAAAACAAACATTAAAATTATTAATTTAAAAAAATGGTTAATTTAAAAAATTCAATTAATTGAGTTAAGCATTGATGGCGTACGTATATACTCAAAAATACAATGTAAGACGTCTCACAAAAATTTTAAACAAAAAGTAATTAAAATATTTTCACAATCTGTATTTACGGACTTGATTTAAAAAAATCTCCTCTTCAGGTGTAGAAGGTGGTGAGTCAGGTCGGGCCCCGAGCAGGTCGAGCTCCAAAGGTGGTGCAGAAGGCACTCCGAGCAAACACAGCGAGGCGCCGTCCAAGAGTGTCAGCGGATCGAGGGAGACGCTTCGAGACGGAGGACACAAATTGGGGAGCGCGAGTACGAGCCGTAGCTTCAACAAAGTCATCCACAACGTCAAAGGCGAGGTGCAGCAGTCGCAGAAGAACATTTTCAACGCGGTCAACACGGCGGTCAACATGCAGCAGGAGAAAGTGTCCATCACCAGCGCCGATAGAGCTGCGATTTTGCACGATGAGCACGCCGCCGGCGAAAAAGATGATTTGCCTGGTAATTTTAAGAAGTTCAACATTAGTTCAATAAAGAACAACTATGTGGACCTTAAGGGAAAATAATATTAATCAAAATATAAAACAATCAATATAATTTTGTATTGTAGTTTTTGTGCTTATGTCCAGGACACGTTCATAGATCCGGCAGAGATCTGAGGATATTGATGAATAATTTTTAATGAAACTGTTCCCTATTTTATCAAAATCACCATTGAGAAAATCCTGACTTTTCCAAATTTGCGGGAAAATGAGCTCACCTATAACACTGCCGTGCGGATTAAATGTGGTCATCATTTTTAAAAACCACACATCGCTAGACTAGTCTCAACCTCCCCTAGATAGCAGAAGTAGTTTAAGGGTGTCATCCCTTCAATCCTCTTTTTGCACCTTAAAAGACGTAAAAATATTGAAAATTTTCATTGTTTGCCCCTCACTTCAAAACGAAGATGTGAAATTAATGGAGAGGAAAAATCCACTGCAATTTGTTAAAGGCTTAATTGTTATTTGAAAAAAGGGGTTGAAAAAGCACAAAAGAAGTAAATTTGTTTAATGCCACCATTCCTTATTAAAATACATTTTTAATGTTTTCGTACATTTTTATTTAAATTTTACATCTTATAATTCGTTTTTTACTTTGTTTCTACTATTTAAAGGTACTACTTAATATTTAATTTACCAGTTTCCTCAACGTATTCTTCTATTTTTAGAACTACCATACGATGCCAAAACTCGACGCCACTCAAAACGCTTCTCCGCCTTGGGAAGAATCGCTCAAATGGGCGCAAGATTCCACCGGAATAGCAAGAGCGATTCCTCGTCAAGCGAAAAAACAGTCTCACGCTCCTCTTCTAAAACATCTTTGAACGAAAAGCAAGGACATTTGGTATGGTTTCTATTAGTTAATTAATTAAACTCGCGAGAGTAAAACGTTGTTACAGAGCAAAACAAACAGCCAATCTTCTCTGGGAAAACTTCGATCTGCATCCGGCATCCTAGGCTCCATCGCCTCTTTGGTCAGTACCAAGAGCGGAAAAGATTCTGAAAACGAGGGGAACAGTCCTGCCGCGGTGAAAAAGAGCGGAAGGATGTCCGCGAGTAGGGCGGTTAGAGCAATGTCCGCAGTCAAAAATATTGGCAGATCGCAGTCTAGGGCTTCAATGAACAAAACGGTGAGAACATTATTTAAAAAGTATTTATTGTTTATTCTTCCTAACTGCATTCAAAATTATTAAAAATGATTAACAATGCTAGCTAAAAACTGCAAAAACGATTGAAAACTGTAAGGTAATCTCATGCAGCACTAAGCCATCAATAAAATTCAGCCGGAAAGATATTTTTTCCATGAATTTGACCCCTTTTAAAGTCTATTTTTTATTTTACCTAACAGCGGATGTTTAGTGTTTTAATCTAAACCCAATAAATACAATTTATTTTCGACTCATTGCAATTTTAAAAGCAATATAGGCAACCTGTGCATCTTATGCGTCATGCAGGTTGCCTACCAAAATTTATTTTCTTATTTTATATTATTTGATTTTTTCTGTTAACTGTTCTTTTTTCAGCAAACTGAAGGGAGTGACGGAGAAAGCGGGGGAGAGTCGAAAAGAGGAAGCAAATGGAACGTTCGATCTCGAGATGAAGAGATCATGACCGTGGACTCCCGTTCGTCTTCAATGGCTTCCGTGGCTCCGACGCCTCCAACTAAAAGAAGCCAGTCGAGATTGGGCTCGGCAGCCAAAGCAATAAAGAATGTAAGTGTGAATTCATATTTAATTTTTTATGGAGATAATATTTTAGGTTAATTTTTGACTTTTCTATTAATGGGCTAATATTGTAATTTTGTTCAAATTATTTTGATATTTTAAAGATAACTATTTTTTATAGATATTTAATTGTAAGATACAACTGTGCTATAAAAAGCTTGGTTTAGGAGATTTTTGGAAATTTCCGATCGTTTTCAAAGTAGCACTGCATGGAGTTTCATTTTAGTATGTGCGAATCAATTCCTTTTAAGGATCAAATAAGGTAAGACTGTTGAATCATTCAATCGAAATTCAACACCACATGCTGCACATCGTTGGAAACCGTAACTTTGGTGAGAAGAGAGAACCACTCCCTTTTCTTATTGGTCCGCTAGCGTTCTTTTGCTGGTTTCAGAACAAAAAACCACCAGAGCAAGGGTTTTAACGTTTCAGCTGATTTTCAGCACGTTTTTACGAATGTTTCATCGATTAATTGAATGTCAAACCTAATTCGACCTTCAGGAATCGATTGCAATCGTCAAAAATGAAACTCTATTGCTACTTTAGGATTCATGGCTGACAAATCGAAGCAGTTTTCCCAGAACCCTAAATTCTGAGGAAGTGAAAAATATTTCATTCTCAAACTTTATTTTTAATTTGAAATAACCACTCCTTTTAAAGATAAAAAATGTTTAGAAATTTATCAATTAAATTGAAAAAGTTTAAAACTAACACAAGTTGGATTCAATTTCAATTAAAAATGATTTTATCCCGTTCTAAATTAATTTTAAGGTTATGTGATCAAGAACAAAATATTTTAAATTTTGCCCAGATCGTTCGGATGGGCAGTCGGCGGCAGTCGCTGGCCTCTGAGTCGAACACCCCTGAGTCGAGCATCCCTTCCACCCCTAAGACACCGAGGACCCCTGCCAGCCTGAAGAAATTCGGTGCGAAAGCGGGGAAAATTGCCGTGTTTGGCAAGCGATACCGCAAGGGCAGGGAGGAGGAGGAGGCCGAGGGGGCGGCCAACCCTGCGGCCGCCCCAGCCGATATGGAGGTGGTCAACGAGGTGGAGAGCAAGAACAGCAGCAAGAGGGGCTCCCAGGTCACACTGAGCTCCAAGGCTTCCAAAAAGGGCTCCAAGATGGGCTCCATGTTTTCCAAGGGTAACGAGACGCTTGGCGAGGAGTTGATCGCAAGGCTTGACTCCATCAGCGGAAGGTTCGTTTCCAAAGCCCATTAAATATGATTTTGGTGCAGAATGAGGTCAAGACCGCCTTCATTGAATAAAATGATTCACTCCATTTCAAATGGACAAAATAAAAAAAGAGGCTCAAAAATCGACATTCCGCAAAATGAAATCATTTTTAAGTGCTGAATTGAAAAATTGGTTCATCTAGTGAATTAAAATCATAACTATTGCATTTTGCCAAGAATCTCATAAGAAATGGGGCATATTAATTTTTATCTTCCGTCACGCGAGTTCTTAAAGTTCCGTTTCTTTTCACCGAGTGGCAGCACGGACTTCAGAAAGATTTTCTTATCTTGAGCCCTGAATACGTTCCGTCACACCAAGTTTCTAGAAATCCGCAATTAAATATGCTCGCACCTTGTAAACAATTCCCTCCGCAAAAACCGGAATTGATTGCAGCAAATGTGTGTTCTAATTTTAATTGGCAATTCGCCTGCAATCTTGGCATCGCGTGCCACTCGTGCATTGGCGGTCAGCACGCACAGCCACAGACGAGCGCATTATCTCGTGAGTTGATTGAAAGAGAGTTTTCCATTCACAGCTCAGCGCTTCATCCCGACCAAATTGGCTCATAATGGAGTTCTTTTCTGATGATCTCCACACTTTACATTTTTTCCATCTTGGTGATTTTAAAATCTTTAATTCTTAATTGGTCAAGGAAAAATTGCATAACAACCCGCGTGAATGGGTAAAATTAGATTATAAACATCATTTCAGCACAAAATTCCCTTCTTGGGTGAGAAAACAGAGGTAGGCAAGCACATTCTGCTCGGAAAGAGAAATTTTATAAGCTGCTGCTAAGGAGACAAAAACAGCGTCAATCGATAGGGGGTGTGATTGAGCCAAGCTCGCCCCTTAGAAAATATTCGTGGTCAGTCTGTGTGCACACTTGCCAGCGAACGGTGGGTATTTCGATAGCCAGGTTTGCTGACGAGACTTGGTATTAGCCGAAATAGCTAAACAAACCAGTGCTCCAATTGATTCTGTGATTATTCTCCTTGCACAATTTTTAATTTCCTCCTCCTGACTGTAAAAACAAATGGTAAATTTCCATTTCCATCTTGATTCACTTAAAAAATACGTTTAGAAATTCTAGACGGTTAAAATAACAAAACAAATGGTTTTTGGCTTCATTGACAAGGAACCCCCGAGGTCTTTCCAACCTGATAAAGATGCATCAAACGCGTACATTTATTTGATGTAAACATGAAATAATAGCCAAATTTTCCTAATTTTTTAGTTACGGACTAGACTATTCAAAAATCAATTTATAAAGCCAATTTTTGTTCAATCACGGTGATATTTGGTACATAGATTCTTCTTGACTAGACAAATCGGTTGGTGGGTCTTTCTTACTCTCTGAAAACCCACTTAATATTTACATTGAGGCCATTTTGTGCCAATAAAACGTTATACAAATTAATTAAATAACAAAACTATAAACAATAATGTATTCTGAAAGCTTATAAAATGAGCTATGTTGTAGTCACATATTTTTTTAATATTACAAATATTTTAGACATTAAATATAAAACGAATGTTAAATTTTTCTTAAAAAAATTGATTATAAATGAAAATTTTAAATTTTCATCAGTTGTGGTAAAATATTATGTACTTTTGAAACTCTTAAAAAGTTACTACTATAAGCAGCTATTTGTTTTGTTTGGAAATACATCAATACGTTGGTGAGTGTCCAGCTGTAAATCAATTCATCTCGCCAGTGAGATTGTGAAAGACAAATTTCACAATGATGGAACAAAAATTGTGCATTTTTCAAAAAAATGATCATGGAGTTGGACAAACTGAATATATTTTTGATGCATCCTGTGTATCCGATGCGTCGTGCAGGTTGCATATCGATTTTCACTTTGAACCTTTGACCGCCAAACAAAGTCAATAAACTCACATAAAATGTGATAAGATTCGAAATCAGCCAAAAAACAAAGTTGACAAAGAGACCGACGGATTCATGCAAAAATATTCTGAAACTGATTTGCATATAACGAGTCTGCGAGGCTTGCGGCGTGTGTTTATTTACGGAGGAGGGAGGCGAACTTTTGTTTTGAATATCTCGCTGGCATAGGTGAATTTTATTTATCCGGCGGCGAGCGAGAGCTAGGGCTTGCTGACCGCCTTAACTACCACGTTTGACCCACTGAGATACAAGTAGAGATACGCCTGCTCATACGGGGCAAAGTTGCTTATTCGCACCACACACTCACGCTTTCTCCGCTCGATTCCGCTGTTCCAATCTCCACCCGACTGCAATACCGCTCCGATTTTTGCCCGGAATGCTCTCCACTATAACGTAAGTTCAGGCGTTTCCTGTTCGAAATTCGATTATATTTTCCGATTTTTTTTTATAAAAAATTTTCAAAAGGAGAAATACTGCCATTCAGAAAAGGATTTTTTACACTGTTATGTTCCTGTTGTGAAGAATTAACATAATATACAATATCCAAATTAATTTTTATGTTTATCCATTTTAGGAAAATTAACATTTATTGAAATTTTTTATTCTGTAGTGTTAATTCTATTTGACAGGTTTGAAAACGAAACATTTCTGAAAAAATATCGAGCGCCAGTAGTTTATGAAATATTTAATTTTATCCTGTTTAATATTGATTTTAAAAGTTGAGTTGAGATGCAAAATATGGAATATTTACGAAAAATTAGGGAAAAATATAAATGTTTTGGTGAAATGACCACAATAGCTGATTTTGACTCGGATTTGAAAACCACGATTCGTGCTGACAATCAAACGTATTACAAACACAAAACATATACCAGAAAAATTGTTAAACAGAAACTAAACGTGCAACCCAAGCGTGGATTTAAAAACCAAACCCGTCTAAATTTGCTAAAAAAATCGTCCTGAAATATAAAACTTTTTCATGATATGTAATATTTTTTACAAATCAAGTAATTGGTCATTCGCAATATTTATTTCTTTCTCGTCCCATTTTCTGGTAATGTTTTTAATTATAATCGTAATTTTACGTATGACACGTTCCTTTATTTCATTCAATTTACATTATTTGATTAAAATTGTTAATTTAATTTCATGTATTTTAAATTTAAATCAAAATGAATTACATTCATGCAATGATGTAGGCTCTGATTGTTTATAATATTATAATTGTTCTCGTTCAGTCTGAAATGAAGACGCCAACCGGTACTTTATATTATCAAATACAAAATAAAATATGAAATCAGAATTAAAGTTGGACGTATTAAAAAAACTTTAATTTTTGACTCACGTGAAGGGCGAGTGCGCACCTATTAATATAACAATTCCCACTAATTCGCGGTTTTCGAGCTATTTACATTATTATTTTGTTTCATAAAAATCAGATTGGTATTGACGAATCAAAATAGTTTGGCAGTACATTTCAGCGGCTTTGCAAGTGATAGAGGGAAAATCTTGGCAAACTCGGAAAGCTGATTGAGTTTGTAAGTTTGTCAAATCTGTCCAAAAATTTGAATTTTTCCTATTATCTAGTAGTTTTTAAGAACCATCAAATTTTCTCTTTTGTAATTTTTTTCATTTTCACCACGTTGAAATAAATTTCCCACTCAGAAGAGTCAGAAATCAGTAAAGCCGGACACTTTCGACGATCACTGTTTTATAATGGTCTGCAGCTAATAATGCAGTTGTTATAAATTTTGTTTTGGATATAAAGTACTGCTGTTCCGAGGCCTGCGGTTCCGTAACAGCTGCTGTAAAGATTTGATTTTACCTCATAGATTTTTTCACAACCATTTTATAATTAATTTTCCACGCAGTTTTACTTAAGTTTAAAGATATTTGCAATTTAACTGCCTGTGTGTTTCAGCGAGATGGACGAGAGCATGAGCAGCGGAATGGCGAAGAGCTGCTGCGGCTTCCGAGGCGCGTGGGCCTACAGGCTGGCGGCGCGGAGGTGGCCGTGCTGCGGCTGCTGCCTGCGGACGCCGGCGCCGCCCAAGGAGAAGGAAAGCAAGTGGGCCGACTCACGGGGCTCCTCGGACCCCGAGATGCAGCCGACCGAGGAAACGCCGCAGAAAATGCGGCTGATCGACAAGCTCAAGTCGGGCATCTGCTGCCGCAGGAAAAAGCAGCAACCAATGGCGCCTCCGGTGGCGCCGAGAGAGCCGCCAAAACGCACCCTGGGCCAGAGGTATGGTTGCCGTTGCTTGCTCTCTCGCTCATTCATTCACTGATCTGGATCTTCGTGCAATTTCAGCTTGATTTTTGGACTCCATGATCTTATATTAGAAGAAATTGAAAATTACCCCGATTAAATTTAAAGCAAAACGAAAGTAATTGCCTCTTGGTAAATCTTGGTAACTTTATTTACGCAGCCACCTAAACACAAGACTTGGGAATTTGAGCTGATTAATTATTTACCATTAATTTCATACATGGAAACGAACTATAATACGTGATTTGTTGATCTAAAATACTTAACCCTCAATAATTTTTTTTGTTTCTAACGGATTTTAAATACACAAAATGCCAAAAATATAATGTAGCCAAAGTTCTAGCAGAGGTCTAAGGATCTTGATGTTTTTCCTTTTCATTGAAGCTAACAAGCCCTATTAGACAAATATCGCAATTGAGAAAAACCCGACTTTCCCACATTTGTGGGTTTTACGGGCACTTGACATATAAGCTTTCTCCAAATCAGTTTAAATTGATTGAAGAATAGAAATTTGGACACCGTTAAACTCGTCTCGTCAAGTGGAACAACTTTCCTGCTGCCCTCCAAGTGGTATATCAATGACAAAGTTACTAATATCAAATTTTAAAATGTAAAATTTGAAATTTTTAATTTTGATGCTAGCAGGAGTGTTGTTCCACTTGAAAAGACAATTTCAATGGTGCCAGAATTTGAAACTAAAACCAATTTGAACCAATTTTGAGAAAACTTCAATTTTTAAAGGGTTTAAAATGTTCAAAATTAAAAAAATTAAAGAAAAAAGCAGAATAATTATCTTCATTGATTTTTTTAAACAATAATAGTAAACCCTGTTGCCTGAAAAAGCCCTGGCTAAAATCCCCAAGTCTTTTAAACACTGAAATAACTAAAGGAGAACTATTAAAACCAAAGTTTAAAAAATGCGTCACACATAAAAACAAAGTGCATCTTACTGTAAACCGAGACTGAGCGTATAACGCAGCAGAATATTAACAAAGCATGCTTTAATAGGGTGAAAAGGGTCTTCGCTTGTGCGGCGATGCGAGCGTGCTGCTCGAAAATGTCTTGCTCAAAGCTGTCGTGCCGCGGCTGCTGCTCCAAGCTCAACTGCTGCTCCAAATTGTCGTGTGCGTGCTGCTGCCCTTGCTTCGCCGCCTGCTGCTGCAGAAAGTGCCGCAAGGGTAGCGCCGTCGGCGACGCCACCCCCAACCCCCTAGACAGCAAGCGGCCCTCCCTGCAGAGCAAACGCAAAAGCAGGTCCACCATCAACAACGAGGTGCTCGTCACTTCTATCCTCTGTTTCCATCGACTTGGGACTTTTAGTTCCGGTTTTAGAGGAAAATTACCCCTCTCAAGAAAGGGAGAAGCATATTCTATTTGTTGATCTTATTTGTTTGTCTTTGACTGAATTTTGACGGAAATTTTCTTTGTATCCATTTTTAAAAATATGATTATAAATTCTGGAGTAGCGTGAATGGAAATATAATATATATACTTTCTCAATTTGTCAAAAAAGTGAAAATTATTTGAATAGTTCAAAGGACATGTATGAAAAAATATATATTTTTTATTTCAAGGTAAAATGTCCTGAAAATCAGAGTGCCGTTGGAATTTTTGGAATCTACCTCCGGGTTAGCCATCAAGCTCTGGACAAAGAGAGCACCCATTTTTTACCAGCATCACTGCTCAGGGTTGCGTCAATTGTTTAAGTGTTTGTTAGATTATCTTTTACTGTCTTATGCTTTTTAAACCGAACAACCAGCAAGGAACGCGTCCCGAACATCAGTGGCCACAACACTGATGACGCTGCACTCATTTTCCAACGCTTGACGACCTCACGCGGCGGCCGATTCCAACAATTCTAACGCCAATATTCTGAATTCTTAGCTTCACATCTAAATTTTTTAGATATCCAAATCCATTCGTCATTAATCATTTCATGTTTTTCTCTAATAACAGCAGGTCAAAATAATTTTTTTTTTTAAATAAATGTTGATGTCCAAAATATTATTACATTATGGAGAGATTTTGCTGTTTTAGTGAGCAAGTCACTGAAACTCATTGCCATGATATTAACAAACATTGCTACTCACCACTCTACAGCCTTAAATGACTATTATTATACAATATTTATTTTCATGGGATTATTTCTATGGGTAAAAATTAAAATCAGTTTGTTTTGCTAATTCAATGATTTTCTCAGGAATCTCTCAGGTTTTGGCTATCACTTTATTTATTTCATCTGTAGACTTTTAACATTAAAAATATTCTGCCACAAGAGAAGAAACCAGTAATAGGAATAGATGATAGTTTAAAATTCTCCATAAAAGCTGCTCTAAATTATTTTGTATATTTATTCTTCCTCAACAAAAGGCAAACACAATCATTAAAAATATATTTAAACATTTGCAGCAATATTTTTAATACCTCTATTACCTGAAATTTGTCAATCTTTTTAATTTTCTATTAGTCTTCTCGCATGATAATTTGCTGAAATTTCCAAGTCGATGCCATTCTTTCCCACCTTTCTAACAGTATATTTAATCTAAAAATATTTCTTGTATCAGCCAATCGTACGAAAGTTGGACGTGTCGTTGCTGGACGCCAACTCGCTGCTGCAGAGGGGCATTCCGGTGCTCTCGGTGAAACTGGCCTGGTTGTGCCTAATCTTAAACATTTTCGTCCCCGGTTTAGGTACGCTCCTCTAACCAAAACATTTTCTTTCCATTTGCTAAGAGTGTGCGATTGAATTTCAGGCACGATATTCAGCGGAGCGTTTTGCCTGTGCATGGGCCGACCGAGGTTTTCGGTCGAGGACCGACCTGAGGAGCGAATCGGAACGTTCGTCCTCGACCTCATCGTCGGCATCAGCCAATTTTTCACCGTGCTCTTTTGTCTGGTCGGCTGGGGCTGGAGCATTTGGTGGGGCGCAATCATGTTGAGATTAGCCAGTGAGTTTTAAAATTAATTAAATTAAATTTTGATGTAGACTAAATTACTTAACAAAATTAAACGTTTTTACTGGTTTTATGGAAAAATTTTGGAAAAAAAATTAGGGACCTCATTAATTATGCATGTCTTGGGACAACTTTTAAGCACATATTTAAAATTCCAAAACCCTGAGCTCAATTAGTTTGAAAGCAAACCTTACTTTTGAAATTGCGCCACGGGCAGATGACATACGGAGACCTTACAGTTTTACAAAATTGTCCCGTAATACCCTTAAAAATGAATATTTTGTCAAAAATATTTTACTAGTAAAGATTTCGGGTGTGAATTTCGTAGAGTTGCTTGACATCATGCCAAATTTTCCTCTGACCCGTGACATTTCGTCTTCTCTGCGATCAAACAAATATTTTCCTTGCGAAATGTAACATTTTTGCCTTGAAATTTAATTTCAGAAAAGAATCGGCGACTTATGGCGCGGGCTGCTGACGAGCCGGTGAAAGCAGTGCCGCGCAAAATGTCTGACCCGGCGAACAAAAAGTAATGAATTCGCAGCCACAACAGAAGAATGTAAATATATTTTTGTACAACATTGATCAGCGAGCGCCAGCAAAGGCTCGCAGCAAGTACACACAAATGTACAATATTTCCAATAAAGTGCTATCTTGAATACAAATGATGTTGTTTGGCTGGAGAATATGAAGTTCCTGTATATGGGGTTCGAAAGGAAACGAGCTGGATTTTTATCACAACAGTAGTTTTTTTAATATGTATATTCCACTTTTTAATATCACACATGAAATTTGACACATATTTATAATTCCTTTTTTCACTTATTTGGGGGGACCTATTTATTCGTCTTCTCATTCATAATTGTCAACATGGCTCTTTAGAATATACAAATAAACAATCATCAATAAGAGTCAATGAGTGGAGTTAGAGAGGAGATTCGAGAAAGATTTATACGCGTGTCTACGTAGGCAAATAATAAATTATGCACTTGTTTATTCGTTCAAAGCAGAGTGAGTATTTTCACATGTACAATAATTATAACAAACATTGACTTTTGTTGTAGCTTTAACACTCAGCTTTCTTTATTCAGAGATGAATCAAGTTTTAGTTGCGGGAAAACTTAAAAATTAGAGAGCAAACAACAAAATGACTTGTTTTTCTTTTAAATACACATTCAATTGGGTCACATTTAACTGTATTGCGATATTGTTAGTCTCCGTTGAATTGCCAATTTTGATCTTTTCCGTATGTTCTTCCTTTGAGCTGTGTTTTCGTAAAAAATCAACTCTTTCTTTCTTTTTATATATTATTATATCAAATCTCTCTCGCGCATACTCTTTTCAACTATATTTTCTGCAACAACAACGGTCTGTATAAAAATTTGTTTACATTTTTATACAAGTTTGTCTGTGTCTATCGTGGAGTATATTGCGTTTATTTTCCTCCTAATCAGCGCTGATCGGCTACACAACAACCGTAAAAATACGAATCAATGAGTCATGACTACAACTTTCCTCTTGTTTGTCAAGCAATAGTTCTCCGCTCGGCCTACAGCAGACTATGTTTTCCTTAAGCCTAGCGTTAATGTAACATTCATGCTAAGAGTAGTCAGGTTGAACACTTGCTTCATTTCTTGGATTAATCGTCCTTAATATATTTATACAGTGGCGACACACACACACACACAAACACTCGCTTTTATTTATTTGTATGTACAGAAATTTGTCAGTAAAAATCACTTGCGCTCACAAAGCAGTCACTTTTTTATGTTTTTGTAAAAATACTACGTAAAAATCGTGGCATATACATGTGTTAGCAGTTCGTAAAAGGGGACACGAGAGTAACCAATTTTTAATAGCACCACCGTGAATGCGGCTGTTTAAAATGTCAAAATACAGCATTTCTCATAAAAAGTTAGATTCCGCTTTTAAAAGAGTACAATCAACGAGAGAGTGGGAGAGTTCGAATAAGCAGCTCGCTTTTTGCTTTTAAATGCACACAAAAACCTCCGACTTTGTGCGTGGCTGTTTTAATTTTTATTTTTTTTTGATTCGATGCTAGTCTCAGATTTTTACAGATATGGAGACGGAGGCGGACTTGGCTTGTGGGATGGAGGGAGATCGTCGTCCGGAGGCTTGGCTACATTGTTGTCATTCTTCCTGGCAGAATCAGCCTTTTCCTGGTTAACGATGGACGCTGCTTTATAGTTGATCGGGCCATAGGAGCGATAGTCAACATCCGCATAGACGAGATCCTCAAGATCAGGCTTGTACGGCTGCAACGACACACATTTTTAATCACAATAAACACACACAGGACTGCTGCGAGAACTTGGGCGATTAGAAACGAAGACGTCACGCGCAAGTGCTCAAAAACACTAATTTAAAAGATCGAATAATACGTACAAGTATGCAGGCAGAATGGCTCCTAATAAATGTATGTTATACTGGCTTTCGGCACCAGCTCCTGTTGACAAACGAATTATCAGCACGTTGAACTACAAACTATGGCAGATGCTGAAGGTAACGCTTTAGGCCTCGCCTTACTTTCAGCACTATTCATAATTCCTAGACTAGAATTTGGAAAGAATTTTCTTACAAAAGTGTAAGTCTTAATCTGGAGGTAAGTTTTTGAGCACTTTTATAAGCAGAAAGAGAGAAACAAAAGTCCGTGAGTTTGTTAATGTTTAAACGAAAAGAGCATGCAGTTAATTTGGTACAAATTTACACACACTGGGAAATGCCGCTTTTTTTCAGCAAACTTTCCTCGTGGATTGTGCGTTGCGTCTTCCGCCAAGTGACTCCAGGATTGTGATAAAGAGTGCGTGTTGTCTCCGATGAAATTGCGAAATTCGCATCCAAAAAATTTTGATCTGCTAAAAAAATTGTATTTTGTAAACTAAAATAGTCAATCTGATTTTAATTACTTTTTACTTTAATGTAAGATAGTTCTTAAAAATTGAAACAAAAAGTTATCATTTTGGTTATGAACTAATTGTAAGCAGCAAATTGCTGATTATAATACCGATCCTAGATCTTATTTTTTACTAGAATCTTAAGCTCAGCACATCCCGTGGGACAAATAGTGCTAAGTGGATAACATATTGGGCCTGAAGGACCTCAGAGGAAGCCCCCACTGTATTGACACTCCAAAAGGAATGCCTTTAACAATCCATAATTTATAATGAATCAATCAATTATAATTTGAATGCAAATCAGCGTGAAAAGAATTATCTGATTTTTTAAAACCAGAAAATCCGCGGAGACAACAGGCTCTGCGTTGTCTAATAATTACCTCTAGACGTCAATCTCTTTGCCTACTGAGCCGTGGAACTTGAGCACCGGATTGTCGGTCATGTGGTCCGGTCTGTGCACTGGCGAGTGGTGGTCTTGCGAGGGCTGCTGCTGCTGGTGCAGCTGGGGAAGGTACTGCGACGACTGGCTCATCCGCGAATAATGGTGGTTTTGGTCGAGCAGCTCGCTGCCGTAGATGATGCCGTTGGGCTCGATGGGCGAGGGGTAGTGGAAGCGGTTGTTGTACGACGGCGGGTGCCGCGGCATCGTGCGCGAGTGGTGGTTCGCGTACGGACCGTTCAACTGCAGCTGCGGGGGCGGCTGCTGCGGCTGGTAGTAGTGATTCTGGCCGGGGTAGTAGAGCTGCTCGGCCATCGGCGCCGGCGGCACGTGGATGTGGTTGGGGATGTAGGTCCGGTGGTTGTTGCGCACGTTGTTTGGAAACGAGCTGGAGCTGAGGCTGCTCGAACTCGAACTGCTACTCGTCGACGGGTGCCGGCTGAACTGCATCGACTTTCGGTTTTTCGTACTCTTTGATCTTTGGTTCTGCAACACCGGGGGGCGGCCGGGGGTGGGGGCGGCAAGGCCATGCTGTTAGTAAGTTTGTTAAATAGCAATATCGGCGGCGCTAAAGCGAATTAATGGAGTCGTAAAAAAATTGAGCAGGCAGATTGAGAAAAAAGCCAAAATTCGTGCGAGCTGTATACTACTTTGTACAAATTTACACAGAGTTGCTACACGAGAGACTCACTTGGGGCGAGAGTTAGAAGTGTCGCGACATAAATTCCCTGCTTCTGGATGGCAATGTTTGTGGAAATTAGTATTATATGTACACTGTTATTGAAACGGGCTGCCCAAATTCGGTAGCCCTTGGAAAGGACTAGCTTTCAAAATGAGTATTGGGGTCGGGAATTTTAGATGATTTTTAAGCCAATTTAAATGGTTATGCCTAACCTATCATCTTAAATTCCAAACCTTATGGAAATGAGCAAATAAATGTAACTATTTTTACAAAAGAGTTGTTTTAAACTAAAGAAAGAGTGTCCAAGAAGCAACAGGTTTTGGGCACAGAGACACAACCGAAGGAGGGGTTGCTGCTCTCACCTGTTCCATGTGTCTGGTTAGTGGCTCTTCTTTCCGCACACTCTTGTTAGGGGAAATTCGGACAGGCACGTTTTGGTAAAGCGGCTTGGCAAAGACCCGTGCGATAGGCGAGGAAGGCTTGGTCGAGAACGAGAAGGAGGTTTTAAGCGAGCGGGGGGTGGGGACGGGCGCCTTGGCCTGGCTCGCGATGTTGGGCGTCGACTTGGCCCTGCAGCCCTTCGTCAGGGGCCGCGTCTCGATCGACTTGGGCCGCTGCAGCGAGTGGAACTGCCGGACGGTCGACGTGGACGCGTCCGACGAGCACGTCGAGGAGCAGGATGAGGAGGAGGAAGAGGGCGAGACGGGACACTTGGGCGTGGAGGCCCGCTTGGGTAGCTGCAGGGTGCTGGGGGTGCTCGGGGGCGGCAGCGGCACGCCCGGCGGCGGAATCGGCGCCGGTGGCTTTTTGTAATTGCTGTTGGTAATGTTCTGGATGCTGACCGTGGTGACGACTCTCTCCGTTTTCTGGAGCGTGATCGTCTTGTGCGGCAGTGCGACTTTGGTGCCCGGACTAATTACAAACGGCTCTCGAGTGATCTCGAGCGGCTTGATGATATTCACACTGCACGCCCGCGGTTTTCTACCTTGCGAGCGCGGCAGGGTCTCGCAACCCCTCTGACTGCGCCGCCCTTCCACCCTCCTGCCGTCGGGCGACGGCTGCAACTCGGGGTTGGACGACGACAGCTTGGTCGGCGTCTCTGGCTGCTCGGGCTTGCTCCTGGTCGAGCCGTAACCCGACGAGTTCTGCCGACTCAGCGGGCTCTCCGGCCTGCTCGGCGCCCCCTCCGTGGTCTCTGTGTTCGCTTCTACACTCAATACACGAGGCTGTGACGGACAAAACGAAAAACGCATGCTTCAAGCAAAAACAACGACAAACAACAACATAGCAAAATAAAATTTGATAAGAAGCTGCTCGATCGACTGCGCGGCAGAATGTACCCGGCAGTAGCGGCAAACCAAACTTTTGCTTTCGGACAAATAAAATGATGTGAGTGACACAGAGCAGTCTAGAGCTAGGCTAGCGTTTCCTCCTACCTTGTTTGGTGGTGATTGGATACCGTGGAAGGGAAGATTCTCGTAGAACTGGCGATCGCCATCTAGGGATGGGTCCTGGCTCAGTCTATCTCGGATATCGAACTGATTTGGGCCTGCAATGAGGAAAACGACGGCGTCAATCAGCGCACATGCAGCCGCAGCGTGTCGCCGCATTCACCAAAGTAGCTGCATAAATCGAGACAGGTGGCTACCTTGGTGAATGTAAGTTTGTTTTAATGTCAAAAGGATGAGAGACGTAATCACAGAAACAAACAAATAAGGCAAAGAAGAAGCTTGAGAAATAATTTTAAACAGTCTGGCCTTTGAGTTTTACCACCAACTTCTGGCGTTTAAGTTAGCAAGCACGGGGGATGTGTATTAATATTGCAAAAATGATAATTTGAATTTAGATGAGTCTGGTTTAGATGGTACAATTTAAAGATCCACTTTCCCATAATTCTCCCATTTAGTGTGTGTATCGAGAGAGTTGTTATACCTTGCCCTGGCTTTTTGCGCTTTCTGGTAGGCTGAACCTGAACCGTACTTCCATCTAATTTCTTCAATGTCACCACTATAACATGTAACAAGAGCACAAATAGCATGCGATAAAAGAAAAATAATTCCAAATGAAGCGTGTAGAATGACTCAACATGCAGCTCTCATAAGTTTAAAACATATAAAATTGAAGCAGCATGACTATATAGGAGAGAAATAAAAATTTACATCACATTCTCAAAGGTTCAAAGCGTACGTAACTTGAAAAAAAGAGTGCAAGTGCTTCTGTCTTTGGACACGTGTAAACAAAAAATATTCCGCTTATTTTGGCTCAACCTCTGGCTTCGAATTTTTACTCTCCCGCGAACCCGCATAAATTACCTGCTGGGCTCATCGTGTCGGCGGCCGAAATGGAATTGTTATTGATGGCGTTACCGGGGCTGGGGTAGACGGTGGCCTTGGCCAGCTCTTTGGCTCGCTTTCGCGGGCCGAGCCCGCCCGGTGGCAGGGCACTGTACTGGGAGGAGGCCCTAACGAAATTGCCGGTCGACGAGGTGGTGCTCGAGGTGGGAGTGGAGGTCAAAAGGTTTCGGGCGCCATTCACATGCACGTGGACTCCGGGCCGCAGCGGCCAGCGGTGGATGGCGGCCGGCGGCGGCTGCTGCTCGCCACCCCCGCCGCCGGGGGTGGCCGTCTGCCGCGGCGGCGTTAGATTTGCGTCTCCTTCCGGACTAGACAAAAACACACATAAAGAGATGCAGAGATGCAACACACGCATGCGGCGGATGGACAAACAACACAAGATGCATTCCAGATTAATATCTCATTATTTAGACGCCAACAAACATGAGCAGCGGGCAGCAGCGATTTACCTGCGCGTTCAGCATTCACCTGTGTGCGCTGATGAGCTGAGTGTGTGTTTGTTTGATCGTGTGGGTGCGGCATTCTCATTAGTGGCATGCTACGCTAGACCGCAGCATTGTTAGTTACTGGGGTCGTGGATTATAGATTTATCTGCTTGGTGATTCATGATACAGGTCAGTGCACTCGTGCTTTTCTCCTTGTTTGCAGCATCATGGACCGAATTTTAGCAAGGAAACTTTAGTGTAATTGTATTCGAGAACTTCGGAAAAATCATGTGTAAAATATATGTTTAAATGTTGACTGTAGTGTTTGCCAAAAAATTTCATATCTGACAGTGCCAATCGATTGCTGAGGGACCAATTAGGTTTGGCAGCCAAATAACTCGGTCAAAAAAGCGCGACACAATGTACCGAAAATAGGCGGAAATGTTACTCTGGCGGGGTTTGTTTTGAACCTAGCCAGCAAATAATCAGAGAAGTTAATGGATCTCTGATTGGCGTTTTTGCTCAGTTCATTTTCGACGGAATTATTCGGCTCCATAGCCCAATTCGACCCACAGGAATCGACTGTCACTGTCATAAATCAAATTTCAATGCTCCAGAGTTTTTGAAACAATCCATGCCAAGAGCTTCATTTCCGTTATTTGGTAAAAAAAGCACAAATCCACTGATCAAGATCGTGTCAAAGCAATTATTCTAATCTTTCCGAGGCACTTCAGACACTAACGACTTTCAGTTGGCGAGCAAAAATAAAAAGGAGGGTCTACTAAATCTACTCATAGAACCATGGGAAAGGGTGGTGGTGATCGGTTACCCCAATGGCCGTTGTGTGTTTGTCCTGACATTGCCAATTAATAAAATGCCAATAATTTGAACGAAAAAAGAGCAGGGGTAGCATGGCAGGAGTAATTACCTTGGACATAATTTGTGTCCGCTAGCGGTGTGGCATGTAAAACGGAAGAGGCGGCAGTGGCAGACAACACTTGGTGGCTGGTCAAGGCGACGCCACCGCGTCCCCCTGAACTGCAGTGTGAGGGGAGGAGGAGGAATCTTTGACAGTAAAGCAATGCGGTCAAGTTGGTTGCTTTGCTCGGCAAGGGCAATGTGCGAGAGACAAGAAGTTTGATACTTGGACTGTGCGACAGCCAGCCAGCTGCAGCTCAACTGACACTTTTTAGTTCAACATCGTAATAGCGATTGGGGCCAATCAGTAGAGTAACTGCAATGTTGTCGAGCGTCAGAATTGCAAAGGATCCCCACAGAGAGTCGGTCGGAAAAGAACAAAAAATGTTTCAATGAGTGACACATTACGAAAAGTATAATGGTGGGACAGGGCCTGAGACATGCCAACATCTGGTCTTTGTATATCACGGTGCAAGAGTTTGTTTCGTTTTGAATAATTCTGGTGCTTTGTATATGCAACAAGAGGAGTTTTGTGCTATTTATCAAGGGTCACTTGTTTATTCGTCGATCGAAATGCATGTTAGAGACAAGTTTTTAAGGGGCACGCCGGTCTGGCCACAGATTGGAAAGGAACGTCAAAAGTGTGTGTACTTACATTATTTGGGGCCCGTAGAGATTTATTATAAATCTCTCGTATTTGCTGTAAAGATCGGTATGATCGCTGCGGTAGAAATGGCAGAGTTTAGTTTATTGCGTGAGATTACAAATGCACACATCATAAATCAACGGCTCTAATTGCAAAACTGCTGGGCGAGTGTTGCACAAATCTTTATAAGCATGCTAAGTAGCTCTGCTGCTGCGTTTTGGATTATTTATAAAGTCACAACCACTCTTAGTTTAGATATACAAAAAAGTCTAAAGCGGCCTATTCAGTAGAAAAGAAACTCAAAATTGCGCTACGCTGCTGTTGTGTGGGATCCCTTTTCTTTCACTGACAAATTAACAACATCACGGCTGCCTCTGATTTTTGCAAACTGATCGAAATTGCGTGGCACCCAAATTAATTTATGTAAAATGATTTATAGGAAAAACCTAAAAGTACTGTGCAAAATTTGTCAAAATTATACGAATGAAGAAAAGTCTCGGAAAAAAGGTAAAACGAATCCCACGGCAAATATGGTGAAAGAACACAGCAAATGAAGGTTGAGTTGCCCTTTACTTGCGGCGTAGAAATCAAGGAAAGCACTGCGTCACAATAATTGGCAGATAAATAATGAAAACTCAATATGGAAGCATCTTGGTCAAACGAACAAAAGAGAAGCTGAAACTCAAACCAAACAAATATGGAGATTCAGAAAATTGTTTAGCTGAGTTCTGTGTTTTATGGATTTGCTTGTTTCGTTGTAATTTAAAACTTACTTTTCTCTCTCCTCCAACTCCACGGAGTTATTGTCTAAAAAACAACAAAACAAAAACTGTTAGTATTAAAACCAGCACACGCGGCATTTTAAATTAGTATATTCAGTCAAGTTTGAAAAATCCAGCATGCAATTTGTACAAAATAAGCGCACACACTTTACTGAAAAAACATGCAAGCAGCAAAAGTCGAAAAGAGACTCGGACGAGGTCGAGAAGGAGAGTATATATTTAGGTCGAGAGCACAATGTAAAATTTAAAATCTTGATTTATTCATTAAAGAGAGTGTGTTGCGAGAAGAAGGAAACAAAAAGCACCCGCACGACGTTGAATTCAGAATAATAATAATGAAAAAAAGAGAAAGAAAGAATTCTTCCTTCGAACCCTTATGACGTAAATTTCCATCATGCAGATGAGAGCAAAAGAGAGAGTGAAATGATATTTTCTTCGGAGTAAAAAATAATTTGTTTGTGCCGGTCGCAAACTTACACTTGTCTTCGACTCTCTTACGCCGGCACACGATGCACAGAATGATGAAAATGACGGTCACCATGAGCAGGGCGCCGGTGATTATGGACGCAAAAATTAGTTTGTGGTCGTTGTCCAGCGACGCCCACCAGCCAGGGTCTGAAATTGTTTTGAATCACTTTAAAGTCGATTCAAATCATGAAATAGAATGGAATGACATGCGCAGTAACGGATTAAAATAATAAGCATGCGAAACTTGAACTCAGTCGAGTATATAAATAAAAAATGCAATAAAGGATTCAATTATTATTTGGAACTTACTACTTCTTTCCTGGTATGCTAAAAGTTCACGTGTCCCTTTAGTAAATATTCGGTTTGTTAGTTATGGCTGATGCATCAGGTTTGATATTAAAGATCGAGGAGTTAGAAAATTGGTAATAAGTATAGGGTCGTGGAAAATATCTCAATTTTTTCAAAAATCTAAAAGCGGTGTCAATTATAATGTTTTTAATCTTTTTTTAGAATTATCAGTAAATAATCATCAGGTTCTACATTTTTTTTTTAATTTTGCCAAAACTGCCTGAAAGTGAAATAATTTCACTTCAATACGTGAATGAATCCTCAAGTTAACCGTGTGTAAAATAACTGATTCAATAGAAAATATTGAAAATTTTCAGTTTGAAAGAAAACCTTCCACCGGATTCTCAGTGACAACGATCCCTTGAAGAGGGCGTACCTCGCGGGAATTTTTATATGGGGGCATAAATGGTTCCCAGAAAATTAAAAAAAGAACCGTGAGACGTGTCATAAAGCACGGGATAATCATGAAATTTATAATATCACTGATATTTTTAGCTAGAATTCTATTAAAATAATCGATTTACTGTTCTTGCAGATATAATAAATTTAAATTATTCGTCAAAATGCTACAAAAAAAACTAATGATTTCTACTAGTTTGATGACCCGAACATCATGGAAGTCACAGAAAAAATCCATGGTCGTTTTAGCTCATTCATAGCAATAAGCAAAGATCGTTTCTCTCATTGCGAGCAATGTGGGGCAAAGACATTCGTCAAAGCTGACTGACGTCATTGGTTGCCTCTAACAATAGTATTTTTAGCAGTATGGTCCAGTCCTAAATTATTTCTCTGACTTGTTTAGAAAATTGTTCATCGCAATCCAATTTGAAAACATGACGGTAAAACAATAAATTAAAAAAAAAACGTACAAAATTTGGCAATAATTTTGTAATTAACTTGGCAAATTTTTATCTAGCCTGTAACATTGTTCTTGAAAATTATCTGCATCCTTTCTTAAAGAGATTTTTAGGCTCTGTCAATGCAATGTATGGGAATAACTCTCGATCTTTGGTTTTGTTCGCATGCTTTTGTGCTCGAGTGTGGGCTGGGGGCCGACGGTGGCATTTGGCACTGAATTTTTATGTTCTCACCAGTGATGTCCCTCTCGCAGGGGATGGACATTCCGACCGAGTTGTTGGCGAAGCAGAGATACGTGCGGAAATTCTCGACGCGCGACTCAAGCGTGAGGATGCTGACGAGGCCACGCGTCTCCACGTTCTCCTCGATCGTCTCGTTCTCGTTCTTGATCTTCCACGTGAAGTCGACGTCGGTGGGGTTGGCCGACGCGTTGCAGATCAGCACCAGCTTGCCCTCCATCTCGCGCTGAGTGATGGCGCACTCAGGCTTGTCTGTTTGAATTCGCCAAATTAGTGCCTCGCTCGTTATCAAACGTGTGCTGCCCGCAAAAATAACATCAAAAAAGCCGGCCGGCGGCGACACATCAAAGCAGCGCATTCGCGGCGTGCCAACGAGTAAAAACGCAGAATATGGTTTGACCATCGGGCGTCAATTTTGACACTGCCCTTTTTATATTTTGATGAGTTTCAATTGACAGCCACTTTATTAATGCATTCTGAATTTAAAAAAAACATCTGTTTACTCTGGGGCAGTCGTCTGCAATTTTTCAACTTATGTTGAGCACCATTTTGACTTTTTAGTAAGGTCTTAAGGTGCTATAGAGGTGTCAAAATAACCAAGTTGGCCGAAAATTAATTTTTTAGCTGAATTTAGAGAAAACCAAAATTGTACTATCAGTTAGTTTGTAACCTCGAAAAGTGTTGGGTTATGCGATCAGACAAGACCATCATAAAGAAATAGAATCCTAGCGTTAGGGTAACCCTGGAGAGATCGATCTTATTAAATCGTATATATGTATGTAGTCAAGTTAACGACGCCTGACGGGATCTGTATTTGTCCGATCTGCAATATCTGCATTGTTTTGGAACGGCTAAGCTGTGAGTTTTCAGTATATGTGCAATTTGACCGTTAGGAAGCCATCAGGGTGTTCAGGATGCACCATGATTTGCCAAAAATCTCGTTCCTGAGCATCCTGATGGCTTCAAAAGGGTTAAATCTCTCAACTTGTAGATGCTCTTAATTTAGCTGCTCCAGCGGTGTGCACATCTTGCAAATCACACTAAATAAAAACCCGCCAGGCGTCATTAAAGCGGCTTCTCGTGCGAATCAATCGTTTGAGGGCTACCCTGACGCCAGGGTTCTATTTCTTACCTGTTCTGATGGTCTTTTCTGAACCACAATATAAAAAAGTCAAAATTGGTCTTATCAAAAAGCTGAAATATCTTAGACGATTTCAAATCTCTCGTGAAAACACCCTTGAATACAATTTTTAGAAGTCGATGTCAAGCATATAAGTAGTGTTTTGCGTTAAATTATATATTAAAAATCGTTCAAAATAATTACCATGAAAACATTTACTAATTAAAACACTTTCAAACTCATCAAAACATGAAATTTCGTGTAGTTGTGTTTTTGTTAATACCGCGTGCAGGCTTTGTTTTCGCGGGCATGAGAGTATTTCAATTTTGGGCCGCGTTGAGTAAACAAATCTGAGTTCGCGAGAACTGATCTGAATTTCAAAACAACTCGCTGCCGGCTTGCAAAGTGTAATTACTCGGCGCAGAAAACGCTCTCGACAGTTAAAATAGTCGAGTGGGACGCAATTAAAATAATGACTCGTGCACGCCGCGGGCGGAATGACAATCATTAAAATGCATGCGGTGCAAAAATAAAAATAATAAAACACTGCACAGTTGCGAGCGAGCGAGTGAGTAGTGAGTGAGTACAGTTCATGCATTTTGCATTCGAGTTGGGTACAAAAAGGTGCACTCGGCGGCTTAAGAAATTAAAAATGATAAAACCTCTGCAACGCCTGGGAAATAAGAAGGCGTTGCGCGAAGAGTGCAGAAAAGAAGGAAAAAATAACGCTCTCGCTGAGAGAGGAGGTGTATAAATTTACATTACAAGGAGAACAAGAAGTGGCGGTTGTGATTATGATAATGAATGTCGGGCGAGGAGCAAAATTGCGACGGAGAAAGAAAGAAAGTTTCGCAGTGAGAGAGGAAGAAAAAATAAAGAGGTCGTCGCGGATAATGCAGGAATTTGGGCCCCGCCTCGAGCCGATGAAGCCAAATGTATCGTAGCATGTTATACACATACACACACACACACACACTTTGATGGATTTATTTTGGAACACAACATGCATTATTCAAATCAGACGAGAGGAGTGCTTCTGCTGCCGCCCAAGCGCCCGATGATTTTGCGCGGTGGCCATCAATAATGATTTGCAAGTCAAATCGCATTAGTTTATGTTAGGGTTGAAAAGCTGGCCCGACCTTTACTTTCGCCGCTCGCTCGCTCGCTTGGCTCGTGTGCATAAATATGTATTTGCCAGGCAACTTGTTATTATGCAGCCGCCTCAAATATTGAATCAACACAAAATTAATATTGTAACCATAGTGCGTGGAGCGAGAGAGATCTCGGCGGAGAGAGGAGGACAGGGCTCGAGTTGGACTTGATTAAACAACTGTGTTACTAGATGAGATTATTTTATGATGTACAAAAGGTCCTGGTCGGGAATAACTGGATTTTACTAATTGCTAGGACTGTGAACTTTTATCAGCTGACAATTTCAGTCAATATAGTTAAAACAGATTCGACCATGAAATTAAAAAAAACTAGCTTAATGAGACTTATATTATTATTCAAATTAATGATTTTTTTACTTAATTTGGGGTGTAAAAACTTTCCCAAATTTATTTATGTCTAGTTTTTTTCAATTTTTTTTAGTTTTAATGATACTTAAAATTTCACTTACAATTTGACTTTAAAAACCTATTTGATTATATTTCAACTTAGAGGAAACTAGCAATTTAATTATTTTTAATAAAGTGTATTGGTATTATGAGAAATTAAATTGAAAAGTGATCACATTTAAATAAACTTTGCATGTAAGGAATTTGCTCAGCGAGACAAATCAAATGATGTGTCATTTCGTACTTTTGCAAAAGTTCAGGACTTTACCAAACTTTTCCAACAGAAATAGTGTTTAGAGAAAATCACGTGCAGCAGTGTTAACTTTTTAGAAGACATAGTGTTCATGAAATCAAGCTCCATTTAGGCTCTTTGAAAGTTAAATCAATTTTTATAACTCAGCCCTGCGGAGGAAATTAGGGAAAAGATAAATGTTTTCCAGAAAAAAATAAAAATTGCAAATTTCATGAGCTTTCCAAACAAATCAAGAAATCAAGACTGACTTGTAAAAATACGACTAACATTTCACAGTCCTATTTTCGTAAAAATTTAGAAGAGATCGATGGAAATGGGTCTTCTATGAGTTCCATTAATACAACTACAGAAAGAAACTAGGAAGAAATACGATTATAAGAGGGTGTGCTTGCAATGTGTACAGTGGTGTTCAGGCTCAAACGCGTAGAGAAATTAAAAAAATAAAATTAAAAAAGACAATTAATATAGGAGAAAAGAGAGAAAGAGATCATCCGTACGTAAGACGTTGATGAAAGTTTTATGCGTAATGTTTCCGTGACGATTGAAGGCTTCGCACACGTAATTGCCGCCTTTCGATCTCGGAATTGGATAGTTGAGAATCAGCGCGTTGCCTTTCATGCTTATTTCGGTGTCGTTCTCGCGGTGCCACTGATACGAGGGCTCCGGGTAAGCTTTGGCGTTGCACAAGATCTTCTCAGGAATGTGCCCTTCGACGACGCTCAAAACGGGCACCGAGACGCTCACGTTCTCTGGAGGGTCTGAGAAGGAGAAAACAACCGCAACAAGTGGTGATTTTATACAAGTACATACAAAATTCTGAAGTTGTTAATTCAAAGAGAGACACGAAAAACTGGATTAATTCTGAGGTGATTAGCATTTACAGGTGTTATGTACACACACTTGAATACAATTTGTATTTTTTTCCAGGGGGCTGCTACTCACATTCGACCCCGAAGAAAGTGGTGCTCTTGACCCCTGGGCCGACCTCGTTCGACGAGCTCTCGCATGTGTAGTTGGCGTTGTCGTATATGCGGTCAAGCTCGCCGTTGGGCCACTGCTTCATGTCCCACACGAGCGTCGACACGACCGACTCAAAGTCGTTGGTGCGCGGGTCTGGCGGCAGGATGTTGGTCTTCACAGTGTAGCGTGAATTGGCCATCCCCAGCGGGATCGGCTGGCCGTCCTTTAGCCACTTGACGCCACACGCCGGCTGGCACTCGATCCGGCACGACAGCGAAATGTGCTCCGCGTTCATCAACGCGCCATGGTACGGCGGCAGACGCTCAATGAATGCTGGAGGAGCTGTTTGCATGTTGATTTTCAGCATTAAAAGTTAGAAATGTTTTGTTTAAATCATTTATGTATCTCAAAAATGATTTTCGGCAATGTAAAAATATGTCGAATCTTGGCAATCTCTTCATTTAAGTTTTTGACAGTGCCAATCGATTCCTGAGGGGAGAATTTAGTAAGGTGGCCAAATAACTCGGTTGAAAATTCGACAAGACATGCCGAAACCGTCGGAAGTTACTTTTGGTGATCGGTTCAGAATAAAAACCACCAAAGTAATGGTTTTTACGTATTCCCCAACTGTTCCACTTACCAAACACATCAACGAACACGGTGGCGCCCTCGCCCTCTCCGCCCTCATTGTAGGCGAAGCAGGTGAAGTTGGAGAGAGTCTCCAGGTTGACGGGGTCGATGGTCAAGTTGGCCGAGGTGACCTCGTGGATGGGATGCTGGCCACGCAGCCAACGGAAGGAGGTCGCCTCAGGGCGTCCGTAGTCGACGATGCTGCACATCAGGGTGACCGAGCTGCGCTTGACCACCTTCGCGGGCTCAAACGTCAGAGCGGCCTGGCCGGGCGGATCTGAAAAGAATGCCGGTAGTCACGAACATAGTCTCTAAAACTTAATTATGGGCTACTCACAGTAGACGACGAGCTCCTTGTCGTCTGACATGGGGCCCCAGCCGCCCTCGTTCCTGCCCTCGCAGCTGTAGTTGCCGTGGAAGTTCCTGCCGACAGACTCGAGCAGCAGCTTGCTTGGGTCGATGTCGCAGAAGGTCGAGTTTTCCCCAGGGCCCGCTGGAGTCGACTGCTGGCAGTCGGGCAGTTCCTTCAGCAGCTGTTTGTCCAGGTACCAGCGGACGGCCAGCAGCGACGGCGGGTTGCCCTCCTCCACCTTGCACACCAGGGTGATGTTCAGCCGCTCCGTCTCGCTCACGGCAGTCGTTGGCTCCATCACAAGGTTCACCGTCGGTTTGTCTGAGCAAAAATGAAACGTAATCTCTTTGATTTTTCCCTCAAGTGGAGCAAAAAAAGGGATTGTCAAAAATAGCTTGGAGCTTGAGGAAATTCTGGTCTTACGGCTCAACTGAAGCATATTTTCAATGGGCTTGTTTTCCTCAAGTGATACAGTATTTTCTAAGAGTGCGCGTCCAACATTTTCCCCTATAAATTCACGGGAGTCTGGAGGGAATGAAATGAAAAAAAATCGGCATTTTCCATACATTTTACCATACTTAAAATATTCATTATGAGAATTTATACAAGAGAAAATTCCATAGATTTAAATAGATATATATATATAGGATTAATAATAGAGCACAAATTGAAAAACATAGAGAAACTGAAGAAAAATATCAGTGTTACAAATCAATATAAATTTAAAAATGGTTTCGAATCTAAAATGTCCTAATAATAAATGACAAAATTTATTGAGGGTAAACAGTGATTTTAATTTTAAATATATATATTTGTAGAATTACAGATCAGACTCTAAAAATTTGCTTCTATTGCGTTTTTTCTATTTAATTTTCTATAAAGAAAGGTAAAATTGTTCTGGCCCATCTTTAATTTGAATTCTACTACGCTTATTTTGTAAAAGAATATTCTGCTATAGTGATCCTTTCAATAGGCTACTTAAATCTAAATTGGTCTCACGAGACAAAAGATCATTTTCAAGAATTCTTAAAACCTTTTGTGAATTCATTTGCTGCCAAAGTCAATCAAGTCCCGATCAAAAGCATTTGCCGAGAGTTACAAAGAAAAGCTCTCGCTGCTTTTGCAATCCTAATACGATTACAGCGGATTCTGCGCTCCTCTAATTAAGAGGCCCTCGGCGTGCTGTTCGATGCGTTTATTAATAGTATATTATATACACTCACAGTATATGGCGACGTAGGCGACGTTCTGCGACTCCGTCTTGCCGACGGCGTTTTCCAGTACGCACGAGTAAGTGCCCTGGTCATGCCGGGTTGCGTTCTTGATCAGCAGCGTAGGCTGCAGGGGGGTGCCGCCCTCGTAGTGCTCGCCCCCGTCGATCGCAATGGGCAAGCCATCGCGCAGCCTGCAACAAGCAAAATGCAAAAAGTTAGATTCATTTCAAAATCTTTGTGGATAAATCTTAAAATACACGTCGATACACAAATAATTAATCCATTTTCACTTTTATAGCGTTCAATTTTATTGTTTTGATATTTTAACTTCCATTCGTTTAAAAAATTTAAATTTTACGCAAATTTCTAAGAAAATATAATGTAATGAAAGTAGGCACTAATTTTGACCTGATAGATGAGTAAATATCCGTTTCAAAAATCATCCTTCTTTGTGGAACAAGACATCAAAAATACAACCCCTAATCCATATTCATCTCGATTCATTCAGTGGAACGTGCAAAATAATTTCATGAATGGGTTAACATTAAAAATTAATTTAGAGAGAATGTCAAGCGATTCTGCGAATTTTCCGCTGCACGCAGACTGTTTGCTTATCGGCGGCCGAGCAAGCTGTGTGTTTTGCAAAATTGGCAGCGAAACTTTTGGCACAGTTGCATGAAATGAGAGCGGCAGGCGTAACGAGGGCCGAGTTTGTTTGCCGCAAAACAGCAGATGTCTTTTCAGAGCTTATCAAAATCGCATTAAGCCATCGGCGGCCGGTCTCGAGAGGCGGAAACTTTGCCCACTAAAAGCCGGCTCCGAAAAAAAACTATTCATGAAGGAAGAAGGGCAATTTATTAAAAAAGTTTCTGACATTTCAATTAAATAAATTTCTTGCCGCTTTGGAAATGATTTTGGCGTGTGTTTACCGAGGGCCGGTGGCTGAAAAACATCCGCGCGCCGAGTCAAAAAGCGCGTGGTAATAAACGATCGGGCGGTGGCGGCGGCAACGGGCAATGACGTCGCAGGTGCGATATTTCATTCAGAATACGGTTCTTTTCCGGTGGTTTGCGTTCGTTTTATTTTTCGGCTTAAACGCAGCCCCGTAATTGAATCATATTTCAAAAGTTCTTTCAGCGAGTGCAAACGAAAAGTGCTTTATTATTCGCGTTCGATTATTTACTCTTGGTCTTGTCGCCGCCCTCACGCACACTCGCAGGTCACTTCAGATAAAAACGCACCGGCATTCATCAAGTTTGCACAATGCCTGATGTATGTTTTCGCCGACGGCCGCCTATTAATCATTGCTTTGCCCAAGCGCGTTTCCATTTATTATCGGCAGTCCGACCAGAATTTCCATCATTCGCCTAAGGCTGGTTGGAATTTATAATTTTTGACATGCCACCCGTTTCTATTATTGACTTTTATGTATATTCGCCACGCAAAGCGCTCCAGGGGAAATGTCACTGATGGAAAATTTATCTTCGTACGCGCACACATTCATTTATTTTAATTTTTAATAATTGCGCAAGAGACATTGGTTTTAATTTAGTTAGAAATCGAAATCTAATTTCTTTTTCTCAACCTACAACCATATGATTATGAAACAACACTTGACTTCCAAGAGCTAACCGTTGGAAATATGATTGGATTTTTTGAAATTGTAATATTTGTGTTGAAAAACACGCCCAATATGTATTGTCTTTGAATGGCGACCACAAAAAGGGAGTAAATCATAAAAAAGAGCGGGAAATTTGTAAAATTTGACGTCTATTATTCAGATTGTTAGCTAAATCCTGATTAAATTATCGATTCACTGGTTTTGCAGCAATGAAATTGGATTTCAACATGCGCGAAAATGCTTAATAAATCCAAAACAACAAACACCGAAGCTGCCACTAAAAATGATCGATATTCGGTTTTGAACATCCCAAACCGCAATAGTTTGAAATCAATTTAACACCAACGGAAGTGGGGACAATCCAAAAGCTTTTACTTGGGCGTACAAGTGCACAATACGACGGGAACTAGGCCTTGCACAAACTGCAGAGTCGTATAGCAAACAATGCAGCCGTCGTTCCCATCAGCCGGACCGACACTCACACACACAGCGCACTAATTATCAAACAGAGCGCGGTGCATTGTCGTGAAATTTCTGAACGACACCAGGGAGAGGCGGCTGGTTGCATTATTAGTCAGCCGAGGAATGATACAACATATTATATGACCCAGGTGCTGTGTGTTGCAAAACATGACTTGACCGAGATCCGGCCGCGCGCATCAATAGGCTGAGCAATCGGCCGGCGGGGGCGTTAGCTGACACAAATCGACGTATGTGTCGCCGCAATTATGCCGCTTTTCCAGCAACCAATCGCGCAATTCCGATGCCAATCAATTCCAAGAGCTTTTTCCGTTAGAGTAACATTCCGACGGACTCGCTGATTAATTAATTGAAGCCTCTTGATGGAGAATTGATTCATTCCATGTCAGCCGGAAAAGATGTTTTTAATGGGTTGCACTCAGAAAAATTGCAAAAAACGAAATTACACGTCGAGCATTCAATTTTGAATCAATCAATATGGTAAAAATGTATATTTAGTGTGCTAATTGAACGTTGTTTTAACATTTTAAAACAAACAGTTCTTTTGGAGTTATAGTTTTAATTCATCACTTTAGTAGAGATTTCACTCCTAATAAACTATTTGATTACAAATTAATGTAAAAATCACCTCCAATCTGAGTTCCAAATGGAGTTTCATAAATATGAACACTCCGCTCTCTTCTCTCATTGGTTCAAGTAGCATTTTTTACAATATTCAACCCTCAGGAATCGATTAAGGCGGGAACGAGACAGAACTGACGACATTTTCGTATTTCAGAGCAAAATTGTCGTCACGTCCTCTCCTTATTACCTTTTTTATACTAGAATCGATTGGCACTCTCAAAAATTGAATTCCAGTGATACATTAAATCACCGACTATTATTTTCCACAGCGACAAATCCAGATATCTGCACAAAAATTCGTTCAAGGAGATGCTTAGAAGTTTGTTCAAAGTTTAGATTTCTCTGGATTATTTTTCCAGTGCTACCGCTTCTTATAAATAACAAATCTGTTTGCCGCTTTGGCAGTGGCGATAGGGTGAAATCAAGTGCTAGCATTTTGCTCAACTTCTTGATTTCATTTGCGTTGCGGGCAAAGAGTGGCGGCGTCGTTTCTCGCTCTCGCCACGAGCAGCCACTTCATTTCAACTTTGCGTCCAAACAGAAAACTTTGCGTGTGGTTGCTTTTTCTTTTGCTCCTTCCCTTCTTTCGCTCTACTCTGGCCATGTTTTATTCATTAAGTGGTGTTGCGCGATTTCTCGTTTTGAACGACTGCACATTAATCAACTTTTGTGCGGCGCGAAAACGATTTGCGACAACTCGCCCGGCGCAAGGAGTGAAAGCTGCTTTTCACCGCACGCAGCAATAAATAACGGCCTGCAAACTTTTTCTAATTGGTAGGCAGTATTTCTGCTAATTTGCAACTTTTATACTCCAACGAACTGCGGCAAAATCGAGGCAGGCGGGTTCTTTTTAATTAGACCACTCACGGAGC
Organism: Cloeon dipterum; assembly: GCF_949628265.1. Lineage (NCBI taxonomy): Eukaryota > Metazoa > Arthropoda > Insecta > Ephemeroptera > Baetidae > Cloeon > Cloeon dipterum. The sequence goes on from NC_088789.1 coordinate 17,670,713, forward strand.
CACTTCTTGATCGCTGATTTTCCGCGGATTCGCGTTCGGACGAGTGCTCGGACACAAAAGGCGGCTCGTCTCGCCCTCGATCGCGACTAATTTCATAATCCAATCATTCGGCAAATTATCCGCATCGCTGCTCTTTCGAATGCCAATTGTGCACACTCGATGGAATGCATTCGGTCAATGGGGAATTCATTTTTCGCTGTTAATAAAGCTCTCGCTCGCTTCTGGATTTCAGCCGGCTCTGATCCAATTAAAAAGATCAATATTAAATATTTTTTCACTGCTCTCAGCGATACATTTTCCATCAAATGTTTGCGCAACGTTCTATAAAACAAATTCCCAGCCATGCTGTATTATCGTCCTTGTCATTTTAATACCAGCGTAATCAGACCGGCCGATCTATGCTGTACAAATCTGAGTACACACTGCGCTTTTGTTGGGCCGATTGTTTGGACTTTCAAATAAAATGGAACAAAGGCAGAAAATAAATCGAAATTATCGTCATTAAAAAAGCATGGTTTTGATTGCATAAATATCTTTTAAAATACTTTTGTGTACCATTTTCTTAAAAAATAAAAATGAAATTTTGTTAGCTTGATAGCAGGCTGGACACTTTCAATATTGGTCGCGTAACTGTTTTATCACACGTCGTCGACTCAAGAAAAAGTCTCACGTTCCAGGCTCTCCGAGCAGAGCTCGTAATGGCGGCACTTGCAGCTCTGCAAAAGGCGGATTCGAAAATTTGACCAATTTGAGTCGACGGTGAATGTAAGCGTTGAAGAGTGGAGCGCGATATCAATTGCCCTGAGGTAAGATTTTACTTCTCCTTAGAGAAACACTTTTTATCGATTTAACCATTGTGAATGGCTGCATGCATGAGTCAGCAAATAATGTCCTTGGCTTTCTAAGCTAGTTTTTTCAATTGGCAATTTTACTGAGCTGACAATTGGATCCTAAAGTGAGCTATTTTTATGTCCTACTAGCCACATAGGCAAAATCTGAAAAACAGAGTGCCTTGAATTGTTGAAATCTACCAAAGCGTTAGCCGTCAAGCGCTGGACGAAGAGAGCGGCCATAAATATATTACTCACAGAAAAAAATAGAGTTTATTTCCTCCTGTTTATCATTATCAAGACGACAAAAATAAAATTTAATTCCACATATTAAATAAATTCAAATTACTTATTGCCCTAAATCTTTTTGATTTAAGGCAGGATTGATTAATGTGAATCCTTGAAATCGGTTTTGTTACTCGTTGCACAATTCGACATCAATTGAATGCAGCGCTAGCGCAGACGACGGAACGGTTTTATCAGCAGACAAGAAATGTCTGGCGGTGGCTGCGGCGATCTTCTTTTTTATTGCAAAATGTGAGAGCGGCGAGTAATGCCACTTGATGTGCAATAAAAGTGCAGTTATGCTTGCTTACGTGTTTGGCCCATAAAGCGCGCGTCGCACACGCAAGAGGATTACACGTGTTCATGCACTCTGGCAAGATTTATCTCGCGCGGCTCAAGCATCCTTAGCCGATCTTTTTGCAGTACTTTTTGTTTGAGCAGACCACGGCGGTGGCAGCGGTAAATTATTATATCATCTCCATTACTCGCTGCCACGTTATTTTTATACACACGCCGCGTATTTGCCCCGAGCAAACACAAAGGCCGGCGAAAAAATCGCGCGTCACAGCAAAAAAGTGAACGAACGCATGCCAAGCAAACAAGCAGCCGAGGGAATAAATCGGCGAGCTCGCGAAAAAAATAATAGCAACGGGTCAAAAGGGGTTGAGTGCGTGCAAATTAACAGAAAAGCAAATACCACCGCAACTGGTAAACACATCGTGCATGCCCGTAATTGGACCCTACTGCAATAAAACGTTAAAGCAACTTTACCCATCTGTAAGATTTTTTAACTGTGCAAAATTGCATTTTCCCAAGCAGAAACAGTAAATAGAAAATTTAAACAGGATTTTAGCTGAAAATCTTGGTTAATTTCCAAGGAGCCACGCCCCATTCATAATTGCTACAAGTTCTCAATAAAAAGGTCCAATTAAACAATTATCCCGTACTTTTTGCGACATGTATACCATACGCTTTTTAATTTTCCGGGAAATCACGTCCTCATTTCAAAATTCCCTCTTCAGATGGTCGCAGTTCACGGAAAATCCAGAGGACGTGTTTTTCGACTTCATAAAAATTATGTCATTTTCAAAAGACGAACTCGTGGAAATTACTTAGAAACCGTTTATTCTCCTTTGAAGCAATTGTTAAAAACAGATAAAGGCACTGATTTAAGTAAAGTCAATAATTTTTTACATAATATAAAAATTGAAACGTGATACGTTAAATTGTAGCCCAGCAAACAAATTAAAAAGTTTACTCTGAAGTGGAAGAATTGTGTAACGAGCGCTTTGAGTCACATATCGCATCGTAACGCTGCAACTAACAATGAAAAGCTGCTGCAAAACTCTGATGTGGGGCAAAAATTGAGCCGGGCGTGAAAAAGCTGCGAGAGCGTTTCCATGGCGACCGGCGAGCGTTTTTTACCCATCATGCAACCGTGGTAACGATGCTCTCTCGTCACGTGTGCAGGCGCGCATTTTTTCCTCCGGATGCATCAGAATAATGAAGTTCGAAATGATATTGAAATTGGATTGCTTGTGTCATGCAACATAAATTCGGTGCACGTGCTTATTTCTCTCGCAGAATGCGGAGTTAAATTATGAACGAGTTCATTTAGCAGCACCAGCTGTGTGTATATAAAAACGCTGTTAGAGAACATTCAAGTGGAGTTCACGACGAGACGGAACGAGAGTAATTATTACTATCGTTTCTCGTCTTGAAACAAGCAATATTTCCTTCTTTATTATTCAGTTTTTTGCTCTGAGAGAATATATATTTTTCAAAGGGAAGAGAGTGCATGCAATGCTATCTGCATTGCATGCGAGATACGCCGGTTGCATAACTTTAAAATGTCGCTATTGTTTAGTTAAACAATAAGCAGCAGCAAGCAGTAGTTTGTGCGCGACGAGGTCGTAACTGTGGACGTAGTTATTGTTAAGTGTGCAGTTTTATTTTCAATGTAGTAGCACAAACGGAAATAATGCCGCCGTGAGAATGAACGTTTCCTTTTTGCTTTGAGGACGAGGAATAAAGGATTCGAGGAAAATATGGACATTTTATTGGGTATATTTAGATAATTTAAATTGGTCATGAATAAAAAGTGAGGCTAGCGAGTAAGGATTAAAATGAATCGAAGAGGATCAGCCTAGTATGCGCAAACAGAAATGGATATAATAAACGCGCACGGTGCGCTCACATTGATTAAAAGAAGCTATGGTAATTATTAATAAAACTTGTTCTAAAATAAAAACTGTGGAGCATAAACCGTAGAAGAAATGACAAAACATTTTAAAAAATAACTATGTCGATATCCTCTTTCTTTAAAATTTTAAATGATGAATGTTGGTGTCATATTTAAATCATGAACGATTTTATTTTTGTGTTAAATCCCTCACACTCATTACCAACGATTTTTTAATTGCTCCTCTTTTTTTTTTTTTTGTTTTTTTGCTCTTTTTATCCCTGTCCGAGGACCGGAGGACCGGGAAGGGCGCGCACTGCACTAGCACGAATGCTGAAACCCGGGTCCCAATAACACCGCGAACGGATAACATGGGCGCACCAGGCCGCACAGGGACCCAGCTCACTCAAGGGCCACTTGCCTCCGCACCGAGGACTGCATTGAAACGCTAGACATTTGTCCCGTGAAGCCAAATCACGCATGCTGGAAAGGTGCAAACCAGCAAGTAGCGAGTCGGCGCCGGTGCGCCTCCCAGCCCGTTGAGCAATTTGAGCAATTCGAGTCACTAAACTAACCACTTTTTGCCATTTCTGACATTGGGTAGCCAGTATTAGATCTCCGAACTGCTCAAATACCTCTCATTGCTTTGACACTCCTGAGAGTGCCTTAACAATGCGAGCCAGTAAAGAGAAAAGCAGGCAGTGCTTTTAATATAAAAAAATCAAATGAGTACACTTTAGAGCAGTACAGATAAAAGAGGGGAAAATTAATGTAATTCATCCATCTGCAGTGTTTTTGCGCGCAGGGCAAGAGAGTAAAATTGCAGAAATCGCGCCAGGCCGGCTGACTTGTAACAAATTGGCCGTGTTCCGCCGGCGGGCCAAGTGCAAAGACGTTGAGCAAAAATTGGAGTGGCATCTGCTCGGCGCGGCGGGCGCGCAACAATAAACTGCAAAGCGGCGGATTCCAGTCTCGCAGCGGCACTCCATCTTCGGTTTCCGACTAAAAGGTTCATTTAGATGATTGAAGACGCCGGCTGCTAGTGCTGCTGCTGGCCCGCTTTCGCCGCAAATGCAGGAATTTTTCATTTCGTTGTTGTCTCTGCTGTGGCGCCGCACGTTTTACGACACACCAACAGTAGCAGTAAAACAAATTTTCACAAGCCCAGCAGCCACGAAAACAAACAAAAATGTGGCTCGATTAATTGCGATCGAGCTCATTTGGAAATTCCTCTAGCTCTCCCTCCTCGAAAGCGCCAAATTTACGGCGCGACTAACTATAACTATTGGAAGAGGGTCCGCCGGACATCGTTATTGCCGCAGCTATATAATTTTTTGTTGCCTTAAGCCTCCAGCTGGCAGATGCTACGGCCACAAGCATCAGCTCAGTTTGATACTATTTCATGCGATTATCGTTGCAGAGGACATGAAATCGCAACATTACTAATTTTCTCATTAGGGCTGGTATTTTTAAATAGATTTTTGAATGAATTTAGTCAGGTTCAGGCGTTTTTTTAATTATTAGATGTGCGTAATTTGCCGAAAATTAGATTTTTTAGGGAAAAATATTTCCTATACACGCTGTATATATTTTTAGAGTCTATGCGTGTAGAGAAGTATAGAAAACGTTAAAGTTGATGATTAATTATTGGAATTCATTTGCATTTTAAATATAACTTATTGAAAGCTTAGTATGGTTAAAATGATTAATTAACCCAATCAATATTTTTTGGTGGTATTACCAAATATTAAAATTATTCATTTAGTCCAACATTGTCATCGCCAAAACTCTGGGTTGAGCCATCAGAATTATAAAATTTGCACCTCTCGACTCTCGACACTTTTGGACGGTTTTGGCAGATTTAGACGATTTCAAGTGTAGTTAAATAGGCATGATTCGTATGCTCACTTGATAACGTGTATTCAAATTTCGTTTCCAATCAAACAAAATTTTCCAACTTCCAAACCTGACTTGCCATCTGGTGGCGTGACCTAACACTGCATTGAATTGATTTCTCTGTGAAAGAAATCTTGACACAACTGAATTAAGGGTGAAGGGAAAGCAAACAGACAAGACAAATAATTACTAAACCAATTCTCTCCTCTCTGCACAAAATCAGCTGGTGCGTGCAAATTAGCGCAAAATTGATTAGGAAATTAAACGTGGTGTTGACCGGCGGTGGCAAACAAGCGGTGCAAATTGATCACGAAATTGGCTGCCGCCATAAATTATGCAGATGCACCGTCGGCGTTGAAAAACACGCGCGTTAGAGAGCCGAGCAAACAAAAAGTAGTGTGTGTGTGCACTTTTCACCTATTCAGCGCTCGGACGACGGGTGAAATTTGCTTAGCCGTCATAATGGCCACTGACAATAATAATTTCATCACTCGCCGCTGCCGAGCAGAAAAAAATCAGTGCGAGAGAGCGTCCGTCTATCCGTCCAACCAGTCTGTCAGCCGGTGATGAGCTCTGATTTTGAAACGCCTCCATTGACTGGTTCTCTCGTTGCTTGGGTCGGTAATTTTAATCGCGGTTCGTGCACACCCAAGGGATATAAAACAGAAAAAAATATCCTGCAATAGGAATATGCTTTTTTTAATTTGGTCGAAAATTTCTGAGTTTTTTTGTCATTATTCATTTCGCATTCATGGATTTCCAGTTTAAAAAACTTTAAGTAACTCATTTCACAACCCATCACCTTATTTTCGATGCTCTAGATTGAAAATAGAATTTTGGAACATTTTAAAATCAGGAAAATGTACTCATCGATATGGAAATAAATTTTTCACTTCATCCCTGATGGTTTTCAAAGACAAACTAAATCGCAGCATTTATTTTTGCCTATAGAGCGCAACTAGAGTGAGTGACCCGGGCAAAGAGGAAATAGAGGTGGTTGGCGCTATGGCGGCCGGCCAGTCCAGGCTAGTGAGAAGCCGATTGTTCGTTCGGCCCCGATTCCACACACCAACTTTTGCTTTTGTGCTCACGCGAAGCGAGAAAGAATCGAGCTGCTTTTTTTCGTTTCGCCGTTATTTAATTCACTCATCTCATCAGCCACACATTTGGAAAGCCCTTTATCAAGCCGCTCTAATTAAGCCTTTTGTCCGGCGGACGTGCGTGTTCGTCCGCCCATCCAGCGCAGCGCCGGTCGGATTTGCATTGTGTTAATCGCCATTAACGCACCCCGACAGCACCCACCAAATAAAGTTCGTTAACGCACCGTGCGATGGGAATCGACAGCTCTGATTTGCACCTGATTTTCCTCTCAGATCGCACCACACATTCGAGAGTTCCATAATTGCTTTTTTGCTCTTCTCCCAGAGATATTTTTTTCATCCCTCCCCCGTTTATGTGCAGCGAAATTTATGCAGCCAGGTTTTAATTTCATCCCCCTTTTGCGTGTTAATCAACTCGTTGGATCTTCTCCTTCATCCCTTTTCTTTTGCGCAGGGCTGGAAGCGGGACTAATCTAATTGCCTGGAAAGAAAAATAACGAGACAACAAAAGCCACTTGCTTTGTTCTCCACAGCGAAATTCTCGTCGTCATAAAAAGCTGCCCTCGTTTCCTGCCAGAATACGCAATTTCCATTTTAGATATTTCACAGAATTAACTCTCGCATTTAATGGTCTCGAAAAGGACTCTCCTCTCAAAAGATATATCAATAAATATTAAAATGGAAACAATTTTACTTGAATGGCAATGAAATATCTAAACCTAAAAATTGCAAGCTTTAAAGAAGTGCCAATTGGTTAACAAGCCGAATCACTTTCAATTCATCACGACGTGCCTAAAATTTACCCTTAGGAATCGATCGGCACTGTCAAAAATGAAATTCCAGTGCAACATTAGTTTTTCTCTTCGGATAATGTCTCATTCTAGGGAAGATTAGATTGTGATAAAAATTTTTAGAGTTGGTTGGAATTTGTAGCATATTTCCAGCCGTTTGGAATACCGACGGATTTTCCCTTAACCTTTTAGATTTTAACGGCTTTATGCTACAAATCGGCTTATTCCTCGGAAAAAGACCAATATTCGTACCTATTAACCGTATTTAAACAGCCAACAAAGGCGGCACAAAAACATTGAATAAATCCTCCAAGTGCACATTGGTTGCAGAGTTTTATAAACAAAATGCTTTCGTGTCGACGAAAATTGCGGCAACGCTTTGTCAACCGATCGAAACGGCTTTTTAAACGCTCACTTTGCCGGCGTAAAACAATTACAGTGAGGAGCAAGCCAAACAGCGAGCGGAAATGGCTGCAATCGAGTTATCAAGCGAGCTCGAAAAATGCTTAATTCGAATCTCGGTGCTGAGAGCTGAGTAATTGCTTTAATAAGCAGCTCGCGTTTCTTTTGTCTGCGAGCAGTGTACGTGAGTCAGTCTGCGCGGGAAAGCAGTTTAATCCGAATGCGCAATTACTTCCACCCTAATTGCAATTATGTGCAGGACTTATAATTGCACATGCAAATAAGTCCACGGCGTTGAACAAAAATGATAATCTTGCACTTGCTTTAATTGAACGTCATTATTATTTTGCCCAGGGGCTTTTTCATTGGAATAAATGAGAGTTTCAGAGCTTAAGAATATAATCTTTGACTCACAGTCACAGAAAATTGTTCCTAATTAATGAAATTAAAACATATTCCAAAGTTAGAAAAAAATTAGTGTTACATGCCGTAACAATTATTTTGAGCACCAACTGGAAGCTTCTCGGGATTTATTCTGCTTAACGACTGTGCACGCGGCATGTATACATTTAGCGGACATATTTCGACGCTGAGAGCTAACGAGACCCCTTTTGCTGTCACTTGTGTTGTTGGCGACTGTAAGGCCGCTACGCTGTGTCCATTTGGCAATATTATTATTATCATTTGGGGCAGGCAGTGGCGCGAGAGACAGTGCGGTTTCTCTTCATGCCAACCCTTCCTGCGCACCCTTGGCCGGGCCTAGACGACTTCAGCAATTTAGGACGTTCGCTTGACAGCTATTACGCTGACTTTCTCTGCTCCGAGTGCCCAGCCCGCCGATGATTTAAGACGCCGGCCTTTCATTGAAATTAATCGTGGCCGACCGACGGCTGAGGACAATGTGCACGCATGTATTTTTTGTCCGTTCGGCACCAGCAGAGAGGAAAAAATAAATGCATTTCGGGGATTATCATTTTGCCTCGCAGCCGCTATTTATCATTCAGTGAAAAGGGCTCCATTTTTCTTTCTCCCTCCCCTTCCTTTGCAGGTTGTCGACAACACTTTAATTGTGTCATTTTTCTTTATGGAGCTGTGAGACTCGGACCAAATTGATGTTCAAAGGCCTCCTTCTCAAAACACCACATCTGATTAAAAATTATTTTGTTTACTTTCTACAAGATGATAATTTAAAAACATAAGTTTCCTTTAACTCCAAGACAAATACCTCGTTGTGAGTGGTCAGCGCTGTCGTAAAGCGATCTTTTTCGCGCAGTGGAGGACCACGGACGTTATGATGAGCCGGCGGCAGTGTATACATCTTTGTTGGTGTTGGCCAAACTGAATATCCGCCGCGCGAAAATTGATCGCTTTTGACAGCGCACCACTCACAACGGGATATTCGTCTTTAAAAAGGAAAGAACACTTCTTGTTTTTAAGTTTCATCTGGTTGAGTGTGAACAAACAAACAAATTTGGGTCATGCACATTTTTCTCCGAGGCCAAGTAACTTTTGGGCCAACAAGGTCTTTTCTGTAAGGAAAAAAGTCCAAGTGCGTGACGTTTTTATATTGAAAGGAGAGCAGCACTTGCCGACTAAACGAGCTCATGATGCAAGTGCGAGATGAAATATCACGACATCGCATTTTCCACTTTTATCTAGACGGCGGGAGGAAGTGCACACGGACACCGGCGCAGATAATGCACAGTCTCGTAAAAAGTTGAGTCTGAGAAAATATTGCTGATGAAACGAAACAGGTCGGGTAAACCATCTTTCTCTCTCGTTCTGCTGCAACGTTGAATGCTAATCAAACTCCAGTCGGTTGCGCAGTTCTAAAAAGGAAATTTCCGTATTTATTAGATTCTCGCGAGCGACCACAGTGCTGCTGCTGCTCATCCCTCCCGATTGCCCGCACCGCCGTCTTTTAACCCTCTCGAGCGGATTGCAATTTTTCCCCGGCGAGAATCCTCAATCATTTACGCTAGCATAAGCAGGGCAGAGAAGAAGTTTCCCGTTCTCCTTTCCTGCCATTTGATGTGTATCAACAGCACACTCGCACACATGCTCGAGTACTTGGCCGCAAATTTATGCCGTTTTTATTCAGAAAGTCGTCCTTGTATATATGCGAGAGTGAGCAGGACGCTGAGGGGATGAAGCAGCCACCCCATCCACCCAACCGAGACACACACGTCGGGAGAATCATTCGTCACTGCGTCTTTGAAGACGCTCTCTCTTTCTCTGCCTTGTGTATGTGCACGCCAAACGTAATAAGGTCATAAGGCACCGTATGCAGTGGCGGAACGTGCCTAAATTTCGTATGCGCAAGAGTAAAATGGCGTCTTACAGGTGGAAGATTGATGTTTATCTTTTTAGATTAGCATTCAACTATTGGAATAGTTAAAAAGAAAACGATCCTTTTCGCTTGAAATTTTCTTATGGGAAAGAATTCAAATCAAAGGATGGTTGATTGTCTGAGAATCCAGTAAATAGTGCAAAAATCTATGATTGGCTTCTCTGATTGAACTAGGATCGAGACGGTAGCGACAGCTAACGCAAGCAACACAGAACACAAGATGTCTGCTGTCACTTGCCTAGCTTCCTCTGGTTGTCGCTAGTGTCGCTGTAGTCTCGATCTTACAATTAGCTAGGCCGTTGCCACGTCAAAATAGTTAGTCAGGAAACCGCTTCTTTCTTTAATTGGTCGCCAGAGTTCTTGTCTCACTTTTCATACTATAAACCGCCAAATTAACAGGTTTTTCTTTTCCACTTATTTTCGACACATCATGATTCCTTATCTAATTAATCAATCCTCAGAAATTGATTGGAAATATTGTGACAATGAATTGTTTATTTATATGATTGGCAAGTTGGCAAAACGTAAAATGAAATTCAAGTGCCATTTTGACGTTTTTACCTATAATAATTTATATAAAGGGCAGTTTTTCGACACCCATCAATTTTTAACCCTTTTAAGACATATTCATCGTGAATTCTGGATAAAAAAAGAAAATATAGCAAACAAATTAAGTTATGAAATCTTTCTTTCGGTGCTTGTGGAAATATTTGACTCGTTAGCAAATCCTTCAAGGGTTAATACCGCCCCTGAGTAGGGAACGCTTCATTGGCACCAATCGCAATATTAGCTGGTGGCTTGCGAGGAAGACGGATGGCTGTGAGTCCCTTTTCCCTATCCCACTCGTTCCCCTACCGTCGTGCAGCAAGGCGCATCAATAATTGTGCGATTTGTGTTTGCTCTGCCTTAATTAGGCAGCGCGGGCGCATTTGCATTGGGGCTCATAATCCGTGCGCCGGCTGCAGTGGCAGCCGGTGTGTGTGCACTCGAGATTAGTCGGCCCCAACTCGCCTCGCAGGCGCAATAAGAAATTTATCAGCGCAGAAAGAAGCCGCATAATTAAAAGTAAACAAGCCGCCAAAATGTGTCGGGGAGCGCTCGGCGTGACAAGTTGACGCGTGTCTCGATTATTATTATGATTGGAAAATGTTTTCGTGGAAAATTCTGCTGCGCGAGCAGCAGAGTAGAATTCAAGAATAATATTTGCGCTCACCGCGCCAATTAATCTTCATAATTGAGACGGCAAAATTACGCCGAGGCGACGACGACGGCGAACTTTTTGCCGACGTCATTAAACACAGCTACTGTTTCTCGCAACTTTATTGATTGGAAAGCACTGAAAAGAAGGAAAATTTAATAAGCACAAAAATGTTTGACGTTTTATTTCCAACATTTTCTTAGGGTTTTGACAAGAAAGGACTGCTGACGTGTAACCCAAATTGGTTGTTTTCGCCGAGCTAGAGAAAGAGACGGCCGTCAAGAACGCCAATTACGCGACACAAGTACAAAATTAATAGCGACGTGCGATAAAGGAATTGATTCAGACGCGGCGTGCCGGGAAATTGTCACTTAATCAACGTCACATCAATATGTCGCGCCTCACCGACACCGTGCGCGCCAGCGTCTCGTTTCTGCCAAGGGATTCAATCAACAATTTTCCGCACCGCCGCATCGAAAACAGGAATTTTATGTCTGTTGCACCGCACCACCCGTCGACGACGCACATCAGCTACCTGAGCATGAGAGCAACACCACTAGAACCAGGCACTTCCAGTCAAAGAATATTTTCATGTACGCGAGGGGATTGAAGAGAAAGGTTTATAACTAATTTCATTTATAAGTGATGCTATTTTTAATGAAAAATCTGCCTTAAATGGTTCTAGCGTTGCAACATTTTGCAGCAAAATTTCCAGCTTTGTTTTCATTTCCCTATATTCATGTTAAATATCTATATCTCTGCATTTTGTCGCGACCCGAGCGTGTCTCTTTTTTATTTCGCGTCGTGGGGATGACAGCGCATATAAAACATTTATACAGCCGGCGGTGTCGAGTTTTGCCATCGTTCAGCACTTTTCTCCCGATACTCACGCCCGCAGCAAAGCCAAAGAAAACGTTCTTCTTGTACAATTTGCGAAACACACTCCAGCACAGCATAGAGAAAATTCATTGGGTTCGTCGGCAATCCTCCCTAGCCCACTCGAAGGCGGGCAGTGGAGGGAGAGCTAGCGGGCGAAAGAATACGCTCTCGTCCCCCCTCCACTAGCAGTGACAGAGGCAAATATCGCACTTGCTCCACTTTTATCGCTACTCTGCAATCGGAAATTGCATAAACGGTAAAAAAATCTAATTCTCACGTGCGCTTTCCTTGACCACAACTAATTTTATTGCTTATTTTTCTCTTCTATCGCTACCTCACTCCATTTCCTCCATTTCCTCCTTTTCAACACCCTCATCAATTTCTCCCACTACCTTGCTTCTCTCTATCCATCCCTCCAACCTTCAGGTAGATATTTTCTCTCCTATTCTTGTTTCTATTTTCCCCGCCACAGTGTGTCCCTTCCCCGCCCTAACTCTCCCTTTGCACCAAGATTTTACGCTCATGCGTGGGAGGGGGTGTAATCTAGGCGTTGGCGAGATAAAAAATGATTCTCTCCGCGGCGTGATGAATGAATGAAACGGCTTTAGAGCGCGAGAGCAAGAAGGATGGAGCGCCGGAGGCCTCGAGACAGCAGAAAATCGCGTGTGCCACCAGTTACGGGCCAATTTCGGGCTCACGTGATGTATCATCCTCTCGCATTTGCGCCTTTTCCCGCCCGCCTCCTACTCGTTTATTAAAAATTCCGTCATGCGATCAAACAACATCAATAATTCGGCTAGTTTTCGGTATGCAAATGACGTTTTAATTGCGCCGCGTATTAATGCTTGGGCAATATAGTTAATTCCTTGTTATTGGCGGCGTTGCAATCACAATTATTAATAGCCCGTGCGACCGGCACATGTGCGCGGCAATTAGGATTCGCTAAGCGCGCTGCATATTTCATGCATCTCTCCTAGGGTATAAAAAGCAATAATTGCACTTACCACTGAGCCGAGTTGAGCACCGACGGGTTGGCGACGAATTGACAAAAGAGGAGGACGTCCGTTGACTCGTTCACAGTCACATTTTCAGGGCTGACAAACACAGATGGCGGGTCTGAAATTACAAACAGGACCAATTGTTAAAATCCGGCAAATATATTACACCACGCGCACTGGCACACACGCTCTGTTAAGTGGATGCTTTTCATTTGGCCTAAACAAAAACCCCGCATTTGGCAACTTATTTGCGTCAAATCAACAGACGAGCTGAGTTCAGCAAATTTACGGCGTCAGCTGAAATATGATTACGACGGAACTTCATTCACTCTTCTCATAAATATGGTTATTGTTGCGGCGGCGGTAGACGTAGGACGAGTTAACAAACTTACTTTTCGCCGCCGTGCCTATTGTTGCCGCGAAAGTTTTGTGTCTAACAACTCGCATCGTGCGCGTGGGAAGGAAAGGGATGTAAATATGACGAGAGAAGCGCGCACTTATTTAGATTGCAATAGGACTCGTGTTTGTTCTCTCCCCTGGCCTGGCCGGGCTCTCCCGTTTTTCGCAGCGCACAAAGAAAGGCGTAATAGCTAGCAAAACCACATAAACACGACGCGAGCACGTATATTTTCTTTTTCGCGATGCAACGAATGCAAAGGTCTCACTGACAAAAGCGCGCTCGCATCTTTTCCGGTTTATTTGCACTCACTCACGATTTCCCCTTTCCGCCAGACTCTCGTGGTGGATTAAAAAAATTCTGCTCGTGCTCCTTCTCCATTGTACAGGTTTTTCTGAGGCTGCGTTGATAGAATTCGTATGAATAATATTTGAGGTCGGATAAGAAGTCAAACAAGAGCAAAGTTGAATATAAATAGGGTTGGATTTCATAGAAAAATATTTGGTTTTTCAAGACAAAGTGCTTCATTTGATTAAAAATGTTTACTACCACCTATAATGAATGATAGTTTGAAAACAGACTCCTTCACTTAAAAGCAAATTCCCCGTAATTAGTGGTCAACGAGTTATGCGCTGCGCGAAATAGATCGTTTTTCGACAGCGCATAACTAGCTGCCCACTAATAACGGAGAATTCACCCTAAAAGTAAGGAAAATCTGGTTGAAAGTATCATTAAAATTTTTATAACGGAAATAATTACCTGATAAAATTCTTTGAGAAGAGCAAAAACTGATTTTGTGTCTTTCCAAACTCTATTTTTTCATCCTATTTTTAATCACTTTGATCGAAATTCCTGTTGAAATAAAAAATGAACGTTTTCTAGCTTGGTTGACGAAATTGCACAGTGAATGACTGGCTGGAATTGTTTTCACTTGCCGACCATTTTCACTTTTGCAGGCGCGTTTTTCGACTCGGCACTTCCATTTGCATTCGCGGGAGCATAAATCTATCCGCGAGCTGCAAACCCACATCAAAAATGGAATGATTTATTCGCGCTGCGAACGAACGAACGGGAGAATTTATTTTTCTTTCTCTCTTTCTCTCTCGCGTTCAGATAAAATGACATGTCGCGGATCAGGCCGGCGGGTGCAAAGCAGGGAAAAGGATCATAACGAGAATTAGGCAACCGAGTCACGTGTCTGCTGCAAAAATCAATGTTTTTGTGCTCTTTGCCATGTTGGGCCCGGCGGTGTCGCCGCCGCCATACAATGCACCACTCTCCGAAATCAGACTCAGCGTTTTGATAATTGTTTTGGTAAATAGCCTTCTTGAATTCTGCTCCGCCGCCACTTTTTGACAGAGAGTACAGAGCAATTTCCTCCTCCAGCGCTCGTCACTTTCAAACGTGTTTATGCTGCCCGAGAGTAATTATTAGCTTCACGAACTAAATTTTTTCGAATAGAAGCGACCTGTGAGTGTGAATTTAATTGCTGGAAAAATAATTATAATTTACCTCAAATTTATTGATGATTTTTGAGCTGTTTATAAAAATTGCAAACCATTTAATTCCCACAATATTTGTATTTTTTTTTAATCGTTTTATTGTCTACGCAAAGAGCTTTGTGCTAATCCTTACTCTCGGTTTCATATACACACAAACAGAACAAAACTGGAATAAGCGCGCGAGTTTTGGTTCAGTGAACATAATCCGTGTGACAAGTCTTTCAGGGGAAGCATAAATTTCGGGCTCTGGGAATTATTGAATCGAGTGCACACGTAAAAGCTTTGTATGTATTTCAAAACAGCGACGAGAGAGAGAGCTCGCTGCCGCCTGATTTGATATTCTCCAGCCGCCCCTGCGCTCTCTCTCAATTCGATGATGAATAAGACGACAATGAACCCTCATTTGTTACTGCACCTCTGCGCACACATAAAATTTTGACATCCAATTTCACATCTCACATAATCCACCGCTTCATTCTCGATTTCAAACACGAGGGAGACGTGGAAAAATAATCGCATTAGATGGGCTGTCAGAAGAGAAATTGTTTCTTTCCACCGCTCGGTGCCAATTGCTGCAGAAATCAATCCTCACCGCGCATACAAAGTGTCTGTTTTGTTAACAAACTTCCGGATTTAACTCCTTGGAGGCGCAAAAGAAATTTTCTTGTTTTTATCGAATCTCTCAAAAGAGAGATTGCGGTAATTTTTGAAAGGGTGAGTTAAACAATTTTTAAGATGGGCCCAAATATTCAGGGCCATCTACGTGCAATTAGCGCCAGAAAAATGAATTAATTACTTTAAGCAGACGAGAAGGTGAAGAAGGAAAGAATAGGGGTGGGGGTAACCACCCTGGAACCTTTTTGGTTCGTCAGGGCACATCAAGACAAGTCAAACAGTATTCAGTTTTTGCATATGTGACCAGAAGAAGATAGCTGCAAAAGATTCGGAGATATGGTGTCAAATTTGTTTTTCAAACAACCCTAAAATCCAGGAGTGTACTCAAAGTTTTGGTTCGAAAATTTTACAGAATATTCATTGGGTCAACACCAACAACAAATTTTGTATGAAAATCAAGACGGTGAGATACGATGGAACCCATCAGGCCTATTTATTAATAAAAATGTTGAGACAGCCCTTTTTTGAATCCGAAAGAATTTAGGCTCATTTTACGCGGACACACGGAAAACAAGCCTAAGACGAATGGGCGAAAGTTATTTGTCTCAGAGGAACACTTCTAAAAGCCACTTAAAAAGTTGGCGCTGCAGTCTGCTGGCAAAAATGAAAAGTGAAAGAGGAAAGAAATAAGTGCCGGCGCAGAAAACTTTGGGAAACTAAAGGAAAAGGTGAACGCGGCGCCGGCTTTCCGTGCAACGCACAATGCGCGTGAATATTTATCAAAACGGAAACCAAACAGCACGAGTTTCTTGCAAAACAGGCAAACTTTTCGCACGCTCCAGGAATCGCGGGGGCGGGCGGGCGTGCAGCGGTGTCAACCACTCTGGAAATTAGTTGCGCGCGCGATCGAGATAAACTTATTCAGCTCGAGTTCAATGTCATCTCAGAATCTCTGCGGAAAATTCGTTGAATTAGCTAATTCAAATCAGCCGGGCAGGCTCGGTGGGGTGAAAAAGACGCGGATTTCGCTCTCTACTTTGCATTGATAAAATCATCGCGCAGGTCGCTCTCATCGCTCCTCGCCGCACGGCACAGAAAAACTTTTTAATTCCATTAATCCGGAATAATCTTCTTGAAAGGTTCCATGCGCAGAATTTTCAGCTGCTGAGGTGGAAACGCTCCACTCAGGGGAGAAACGAACTTGAATAAATCTGCAATCGTTGCTAATTAGAGATGATTGAAAGATTTTTCCTAGATGTATCATTTTGTAACATTAATTGGAAGGAAGAAAATAACAAGTGCCTCTCTTTGTTACAGAAGGAATAATTTAATAGTTAAATTATGATCAATTAGAGCTCACTTTTAATGAGAGCTGGAGGAAAATTATATTCTTCTATCATCACAGATTGTAGAGTAAAATTGTATGATTGCTTGTTAAATATCACAAGCACATCAGCAAATTAACGTTATATTCCTAACTAAATGATTCATCTGCTGATTATTGCACAAGTTCTTTGATTGATGGATATAATAATTCCAGGATTATTAATTAATATCGATCAGATTAAGGAAGTTTTTAATCGACAATCGTTTATGATTTAAGATAATTAAAAATGTTTTAATGTCTATTCCAGGCATTCGATTTTGTAGCAATGACAATATTTTTTTTGTCTTGATGGCTTCCTTATTTTCCGAAGCTATAAAAATTATCTTGCTACGACTGTTCACCGTCCTCGCCTCTCGAGATGGGAATGAAACGCAATAACGAGATTGCTAACTTGACTCGAGCGAGGCAGATTGGCTCACCTTCCGAGAAAAAGCAGTGTACATTTTATTTATTTAGAAGTGCTGCACAGTTGAGGGCTAAATTGAAACTTAATTCTGCCGACGCTTATTGTGCTGCGGAGGGTAATTTAAGGCCATTATTGCCGCTGATAAAGCGGGGGTCGTAACGCGGCCGTAAATCGGCCTACAGATTCTCGCAGCAGATAATTTCCTCGGCTGCTGCTGGTGCTTTCTTTCCCTTTCAGCAAGGAGCAGGTGAAAGGCGGGAAATAATCCGCGTCGTCGCTTGTATAAGTAATGAAGTCTGCTGTGCTGCGCGCCGTCGAGAGTGAAACAATTGTTAATGCGGTCTGAATGGCGGAGTGGATACTTTGTCAAAGTGTCACATGCATAGAATTATCATAATGTCACCGCCAAAGATTTATTCGCAAAAAAGACCGACGTAATTTATTTCGCACGCTGCAGAGCCGAGCCAGGCTCGTTTGGTAAAATGGATTTCGATTTGATTAGTTGGCAGAGAACAATGGTCGGCCCTTTTTTCACTCTAATTACCCTCTCATTGCACATAAATTGCGCCGCTTGCCAAAAGAAAGAGAGCCTAGGTTCGTTGCAAATTCCGGTCAAGGATTTGCGCGTGGCAAGACGCGCCGGAAATAAAGGGCCGATAAAGCGGCAAAAACGGAGAGGCAGAATAATCCGAGTCGTTCAGCACTTCGGCTATAGTAAATGGGGTGCTCACGACGAGTGGATAAACTCTCTTGTAATTTATCCAAATGTAATGCGGCTCCTGTCCTAGAGTCTGAGACTAGAGATTTGAAGTTAAAATACATTTTTAAAAACATGAAAAAGTAAAAAAAAAATTTTTCGAGGTTGGAAGGGGAATTTTTCGAAAAAAAGAACACCACTCTAAAATTTTCACACATGTCACGGAACAACTTTTGAGCACATATTTAAAACTCCAAAAGCATAATCAAAATTTTTAATTAGAAACTAAAATTAGCTGAAGTGACCTTGACCTAAACCTTAAGACATCAAAGTTAGTGTTAGTTTGATCGGCTAAGCGCACCAAATTTTTAAATTGCAAAACAGAGTGACGAGATAATGATGTCTCAAAGTTATGAAAAATTGTCTTGTACAACCCGTAAATATGCAAATTTTGTCAAAAAATGATGATGCAAAAAACTAGTAAAGACTAATTTTTGGTAATCAATTTCATTGAGTTTGCTTGACATCATGCCAATTGTGTTCTCCGATCCTTGACATTTTACCTTAATCACATTGTAACTTAATCTAATTAAATATTTTTAAAAATACATTGACTAAAATGGGCCATGCTGCTCGTAAACCATTAATTCAATCACGGCTATCCATTTCATAGAAAAAAGGTTTACTCATCCTGACTAAAACACCGAGTGTTTGAAATCAGCACCATGTGTTGTGTGACGAATTCGCAGTGGCGGACGGCACTTAATTAAAGTAGTGCACAGCATTATTTTGCAAACGCGGCTGAAAAGGCAGAAACAGGCCGTGCCGCTCTCGGCAGTGCAATAATTTCGAGCGTGAGTGGTCGGCGCCAAATTGGACAAACGCGCGCATCTCGCCGCCAGTCATAAAGTTAAACACTCGCCGCCGTGCAATAAAACAAACGAGCCGACCGGGCTGGCCACTTTTAATTGATCTTATTCCGAAAACACACACACACCACCAGCCCCTGGGGCAGAAGGGTGGAAGGGGAACAAGGGTTGGAAGAGAAGGCCTTTCCTTCTGTACCGAAATTTATCCCCCGAAAAGTGGCCGGGCGCTGTCCATTGCTGCAACTAGAAACATTTACGGCCCTTGTAATCTGTCTTCGCGTGGGCGGCGGCGGCAAAGTTCTCGCCAGCAGGTAAGAAAAGCAGTTGCACGTGCGGGGATCAAAAGTAAAGTAGTGCGTGGCGGGCAAGAGAAACTTGCGACGCGAAATTATACGCTTGTTGCGGCGAGAATGGATTTTTGCTAGACCTTACCGTCACTCGCCCCCACCGGCCACGGAACAATGCTGAATCGTGGCAGCGAGAGGGCTATTTTGTTTACACTTCATTTGCATGTGATGCTGCTGCTGAGAGGGACGAGGGTCTCTCGCAGTCGCAACGCACGCCTTTTGTGGCCTCCTGTCAAATTTCGCCACCTAACAGTCGTCCCAGGTCAAAGGAAAATTCGAAACTTGCTTTGAAGCAAGTTCAGAGAGGCACTTAAAGAGCTTTAAACCCCGCGGCAACGCAAGCTCTTCCAAATAAAACCATTCCTTTGATTTTGAATCGACTCTTTGGCCCAGCAATATTCGTTTACAGCCAGGCGGAAATCAGCTTTGCAATGAAACCTCAGGATGGCTATAAGGCAAAACAGTTTCCTATTTTTCTTTCGCATTTTTCGCGCTCCAATAATTGAAATAAACAAGTTTATCAGCTATGGTCTCGCAGACGGACAATAAATACAAAGAGCAAGTGCACATTTCGCGCAGCCGAGGCAACAAGAACGGAGACTATCTCTTGACAGGTAAACAATAAAAGTGGTAATAAAATCTTGCTACAATTTATATCCGCACAAACCCGCCGCCGTAGACGTCGACGCCAACTAGTGTGTACACGTGCGTCTTTTCTGTGTTCGGACGAGAGGAGCAAAGTATAAAAAGTCCAATCAAAAGTTGCAGAACAAGAGCTGCCGGCGAAATGATACGTGCGCTGAAGAAAGATCGTAAAAGATCGCCGCCGGTTGAATGAAGAATCGTTTAAACAATTTCAAACAAACACGCTGGCCAGAAATGGAATTGACGGAGTGAACGCGGGGCCGTTTTTGTGTTATTCATTTTTATTGTTATTCCGTGATGACGCCGCCGTCCATTTTAAAGAGAATGGAGCGAAAGCGTGGAAATGCAGCGTCGAGTTTTGCGGATTTTGTATAGTGTTCGAAACATTAAACAGCACGCCGATAAATTCCCAAGCCGGACTGAAAATGAAAAATGCTGCTTGTGAAAAATGGACCGAGCTGAATTTATCTCTCGACGAGGGGGAGTTGTGTGTTTCTCAGTCGATCTAACCGACTGGAAGAAGCGCGTTTTGAGAAAGCATGCTGCGGCTTCCCAGGAAGTCGATCGTGTTGTGCCAAGCATGCCTCCACAACAGTTCGTACTTCTGGACCTTCGTGAGTTTGAAGTTATTTCAAGCAATAGTAAAGATAAAAGATAATTCATCCCTCAGATTTTTATTTTTTATTTCTTTGTCTAGGTTCAGTGGCAAGAAAATTCCACGATGCAAGTGACGAAGTCTAGAGACACATACCGGATTCAGATATAAGGCATGAAACGCGATCAGCCTCGAAACTTGCCCCATTGTTTTATTAAATTTATATCACAACCTACTTTCTACTTCATCATCTCCGGCAGTCTGCAGTCTGCAGCGCAGTCTTTCTTCTTCTTTGTCTCTCGCTGGATTTTATTTCTCTTTCTCCAGCAACTTCGCAGCAGAAAAAATAATCTTCTCTGAGCGGAAGTCTGTATGCCGAGAGTATATAAGTTGTGTTCATCACGACCAGTACAGATTCGCAAACAAAAGTTTACGGCTCTGAACGGCGATATCTCGGCGCAATTAGAAACTTTTTACGAGTTTCTTTATAAAATTTCGCACGAAAATCCGCTGCTTATGCATAAGCAAATTTGCTCAAGTTCCGTGGAGAGCGAGAGAGTTGGCAGCAGAAATTCGACAGCCAAATATTATTTTTCTTCTCCTTCTCTCTCTCTCCGCTTGCCAGGCAGGAACTTGTTATTTGCATGAGACGCGAATTTCCTGCCTGCCCCATTGTCTTCAAAAGTCGCGAGAGAGCGTTTTCAAGAAAAAAGATGAGAGATTCTTCAGCATAATTACGTCTCAATTATTCATGGCGAGCTAATGGAGACGCGACGCGACGAGAGAGGAGAGAGAGAGAAAGAGGAGATGATGACCTAATAAAAATGGCAAAGTATCTCGCGGATTTCTAACAGCGCAGCAAGAATTTTTAATTATACGGCTTTGAAATAATTCAGGGCGGGATCCGAAACTGCAGCAAGTAGGGAGCAGGTGGCCGTAAAATAGTAGACAAAGTTTTGTACTTACACAGAACTTCTAGGGTGACTGTGTCCTTCATCGGGCGCTCTTTTTCCTTTGTGATTACTGGATTTGTTGCTTCGCAGGTCAAAGTTTCGCCATTCTCGTGTCTTGTCGCTTTGAATCGCAGCTCACTCTGAGTTTCGTAAGTGCCATCGGCCTGAAATAAAAGTTTGGCAATTAGCGTAAATTCCCAAATGGAGTAATCCGTGAAACAAGAACAGGCAACCAGCAACTAACGTGAAACTTTGCCCGGCAACGCCGAAAAATTGCAAATTGGTTTCGTCCGGTCGTTCTATTTCCAAGTTAGTAAGACCCAATTTACTGGCCGCCGGCAATTTGCATGTCAAAGCGGACGAGCGAGACGAGGGGACACATAGTTATGCACACACAAGGATGCAGCAAACACAGAAAATGCACTATCTCGAACCGAAAAAGGGGAAAACGCTTTCAAGCCGATCGTTAGACGAGGATAAAAAATTAATGCCTCGCGCCGGTCTCCGCTTGAAAGAGAGCCAGCGAGAAAAAAATGCATGTATGCGAATGCTGGACCATTAGTTCAACGACTTTATGCAACGTGGGATCTCATCTTCTGGACGTACACACGCGTTCGTAGTGCCTGCGGCCGCGTGCAGGAAAGGACCGCATTCATAATGCAAAGGCCCGCTGCCGTATAAAATATTATGTGGATGCGGCGCTCGTTCCAATGCCGCCGATGCCGAGGTGAAATTATGGCAGCAACGTTTGCAATGCTGCTCTTTAAATGAAAGAATACTAAAGCGGATTTGCTTTAAAACCTCACGTGAGTCAAATTGTAATTTTATTGAAACGGGCATGGAATTTAAATTTGAACACACTATGACTGCGAAATGATTTACGAATCGATTTCGTTGAACATTCAGCTTTCAGTTTTAGCACTGTAATTTCATTTTTGATAGTTCCAATCGATTCCTGAGGGCTGATTTTGGTTGGCAACTGCCTCTTTAGTTTGACAAATCGAAACGACGTGCCGAAAATTAGCGGAAACGTACAAATGATTACTTTAGTAGTTTTTTGTCTGAACTTAGCAAAAACGCCAATGGACAATCAGAGAAGGGAAAGTTCTCAAATTGGCTGTTTGACGTGGCGACGGCAGCGGAAGCTAAAAAAGACAAGGTGCTGTCTACACTGACTATTGTTGTAGTGCTGCCATTTCTACGTCAAACAGCCAATAAGAGAACCGCATCCTTCTTTGCAAGACCAGCGTTCTTGTTGAAGTTTTTGCTAGTTCCAAACCAAAATCACCAAATTATTACTTTAGTTGTTTTTGGTCTGAACTTAGCAAAAACGCCAGTGGACAATCAGAGAAGGGACAGTTATCTTTCTTCTTTGCAAGTTTTTAACGTCTCAACAGATTTTCTGCTTATCATGCTGAATTTTTTACCTGTGATTTGGTTTCCTAACCTAATTAATCGTTTGGTACTTTCCAAAATCAAATTCCAGGTCTACTTTAAGAAATAATTCTGCTCCACTTGCACCTAGCATCGTTAAAGCTACTATAAATGTAAGTAATTATGATTTCCTGCAGCAATTAATTAGCCGTTTCAATAAACCATAATATAAATTATTCTAATCCTTGCGGCATGGATCACTTGGAAATAACTATCAAGAGAGCAAGCATCTGAGGCAACATGTGTGACAGCGAGCGCCAAGACGTGTGCAGTTTGCAGCGCAGCTCTCTGGTGCAAAACATAACACGCGAGGGAGCAAACTTGCGGCGCAGTATTATTTTACACCGCGCACACGACACTAATATCACACATCAGTGGATGGAATCATCATTATTCGCGTCTCGGAACACGCGGCCATTTGCTCGCCCCGGCGTTTCCGCTCCGCCGAGCACTGCGAGATGCAAAACTTGCGCGCGCGTCTGCTCCTTCGTTAACCTCCGATACATTCAGCGCCGGGCCGGGTTATTATCGTCATAATGGAATGGTAATTTCCCTTGCTCGCAAAGTACCCACACGATTCGTACACAAACGATTAGAGCAGAATAATCAGATTAAATTTATTGCCGAGACAAAGGCACTACCTGCAATAATTGTTGCTCTTGCCGCCGCCGTGGTCGCGTTTGATGCGCTTTCATCCCAATTGCCATGCTAATTGAATCTGAATCCGCCCGAGGGTGCAAAATGGGAATTTCCCCATGGATTTCTGCCTCATATTTTCGGGGACTTGCCATCAGTCAGCTTTCATCCGATTGTGCAGCGTAATGAGCAACAAAACCGACGGAATTAATGCCCTTGGTGACACATTCGTCTATTTTCAGCAAATTACAGCCTCTGACGCTAATTGAAGACTAGTAAACCTGTCTTGAATGTTCAATCAGATTCGAACGCACAGTGAGCTAAAATGACGTCTAGAAGAGATCTAATAAGAAACTGCACCTGAATAGTAGGAAACTCAAGAAAATTGTTGATGTGGCATGAAAATGAAAGAAAACTGATGCCATATGATTGATGTATGGTTTCCACGAGAAGAATCCAGAAATTGTTCTACTACAGAGTAAACATACTTCGTGCTAAAATATGAGCACATTTTATTCACGAGATTCTTGGCTGCTGTCATTTCAAAAATCAAACTCTGCAAATTCCCATCGGCCATAAAGGATCCGTGCAAAAATTTCGGTGCTTTATTATGTGGGGCAAAGAGAGTGCGTCTGATGGGCGAAGGCAAAATAGCGA
The DNA here is from genome assembly GCF_949628265.1 of Cloeon dipterum. NCBI lineage: Eukaryota > Metazoa > Arthropoda > Insecta > Ephemeroptera > Baetidae > Cloeon > Cloeon dipterum. Next base: position 17,694,764 of record NC_088789.1, read on the forward strand.
AAGGCAGTTCTGGCATAACAAGAGAGAGATGGCGGGTGGGCGCAGCGATCCATCATTCATATTTTGATGGCACCATCAGGCGCGCGCGAACACTTCTTTCCCTCGTTGTGCCGGCAATGTGAGAGCTGTCAAACTGCGTTACGCGATATAAAAATGTATCGGCAGCGAGCAGAGTCCGCCGAGATTTCGCTTGTCCGTCCATTCACCTGCGAAGAGCGGCCGAAATTTGGCCAACGCACGTGTCAATAATAAATAAATTGGCTGCATGAAAAGCACTCTGACGTGCCACCAGAGATCTCAAATCTGCAACTCTGCGTTCATATTTTCCATTGATTCGGATGAGTCAATTGTCAATATTGAAGTAGAATAAAACCACCTGAATAAATACTGGAAATTTAAGAGTGGATTTTGGCAATAACTGATAAAAGACTGATTGACCTTACAGGGGAAGTGCGCGCTATTTGATTGAAAAATTGTAATGTTTTTTTAGGGGTTTCGACAAGATGATATAAATTAAAAAAAGTTTTCTTCCCTCCAAAGTGAACTTCCCGTGTTATCAATGGTCAGCGAGTTATGAGCTGTCGAAAAACGATCTATTTCGCACGGTGGAGGACCATATGGATGTTTTGATTTGCAAACAATGATGTATACTGACCCCGGCCAATCAATACGGCCGTGATCCTTCGCCGCGTGAAAATAGTTCGCTTTTCGACACCACATAACTCGCTGACTATACGAATTTGCCTTGGACTTGGAGGAAAGGAAATTTATGCTTTGAAACTATTTATCTGGTTAGTATACATTAATCATTATCAATTTAATCAACGTGAAAATATACCAAGAAAACAGCTATTTTCAAAGTCTTGGCAAATAGGTAATAGATGCCGAGTGGTATCATAATAATTTTATTTATATCCGTGCTCGTTATTTGCGCAAGCCGACACTTTGGAACTCTTTCGCAACTTTTGCTACTCGCTCTCTCTAGCAAAGTTTGCGGTAATTGCCACAATAAAAGGAGCGCGCATAAAGTTGCTAAGCACAAAGGCAATCAATGGCTGCGTCGCCGTATGAATGCGCGCATCAGCCGCCACCGAGAAAGAGAGAGGCCATGAATCTCGAAGATTTACAAGTTCAATCTCCCTGCCACCCCACGAATTCCAGCCCCCATTCTTTCTGCAGCACGAGAGGTGCAAAAAGATGAATATATTCTCTCGGCTGCGGCCTGCTTCTCCTTCAATGATCTCGTGATGTTCATGCTGAAATGACTTCATTGCAATATAGCCTGGCCGTCGGAATTTTCGGGCCTCTTTTCTGATTTATGGCTCGCTCGCTACATCAAACATTTCGCATATAATTGCTGCCATCTTATTCCGTGCGCCCCGGCAAGATTTACGGTTCTAATTACCGAGCTTATTAAATTTTCTTTAATCCTTCTTCTGCCTCGGATTAAATTTATCCCGGGCGCCCATCTTCTTTCTTCTCTCTCCTTCATTTTTTCTTCAAGAGGAAATTACCAAGTTCCGAAAAAGGCAGTTAAGGCTTAATTTTCCGGATCCTTTTGAAGACGGAGTTATTGAAAACAAAATTAAACCGGAGACACTTGCCCAAGTATTCTCATTACATGCTGCGCAAATTTTTTTCCCGTCTGCAAAACGAGGAACATAACTGCGTTTTTACACAAAAGAGACATTAACACAGAGGACTGGGAAATGCAAACTTTGCTCTCGGCCGGCGTATGGCATTTTAATTTTGCTCTAGTCTGCTCAGCCACTTTTTGCTCTGGCTACAGCACTAAACCTAATTAGCTTGAGCTAAGTTAGCCAAATGCTCCTCGAGGGACTTTCGAAATTTCGGCATTTTATTTAATCAAGAAATTAAGAGCAGAACTGGGTCAATATTATCAAATATATAAAATCCAGCAGCACCGACGCCATAAAACCGAGAGAGAGCGCTGCAATTTATTCGTCGCAGCAGCAGCAGCCCCAGCCAAGTTGCACACACTCTGCTCTCGAGTTTATTTAATTCCTCGCTCTTTTATTTCACGTTAAAGAGAGGCAGGCAGGGAGCTTCCTTCGCCCGCTTTTTTACCCTCATTTAGAGCCTGTATGGTTGTAACTGTCTCTGGTGTTGGTCGGCTCGATTTATGGCTTTCGCAGACACAATGAGCAAAAGTCCCGGTCGGCCGGCCGGCTGGCCTTGCCACCAGAATCCTCTCGGGTTTTTACTTACTTTCCACTGGTGGTCGCCGGTCAGCGGGGACGAGCGCGAAACGGAAAGAAAGACCAGTTGACCCCGAGCTCTTTTTGTTTAAACCTCCGACACGACGCTTAAAAATTTATTGTCCTGCTTTTCCCTTGCGTAAAACTCGGAACTATACTCAAAACAAGCCGAGACTTTGGCTAAAAAATCCGGCAAATTGAAAAGTATTGTATATCTGTGTAATTGCAACGAATTATAAATAAAAATCAAACTTTACCCGCAAATGAAAGACTAGATCATTGTCCCCATCTTAAAACATTAAAAAAATGTCGGGAGATGTGAATTTTGAAGATCGAAATTTTTTATGGAAAACCAACATGATGCAATACGTAGTTTGACGTCACAGATGATGCAATCGCTATATATTTGCTCTACATTGACTTTGTTCGTCTCAAAGGCTTAAATTATCATTATCAAGATCTGTCTGGGACTTTATTGAGTCAATATACTCCGCAGTTCATGTCCTATGTGACGGTTTCTATATCTTTAGCTGATCTCAATCGATTTGAAGGAAAACTAAATTTCGCTGCGCATCATAATTCTATTATGAATTCCAATTTGTCCAATCGCATTTAAAAATGAATTTAATCCAATCGTGCGGCTGGCCGTAAAAAGAACAGATTTTCCCATTTTACAACGCTTAAAGAGTTTTAAAATATAACCTCGTCGCATCGCATTAAATACTTAATGTGGACAGCAAAACAAATAGCCGATGCGAAAAATCCCGAACATAAAAGCAGGCAGGCGGTGCGTTTTTTTTACTGCCGACGAAACGGGCCAATTGGACCAGATTAAATGAGATACCGCGCGCGCCAAGACTCGTTCGTCGTCGTCGTAACTTTTACAGCTTCCTGCGTGATTGATATTCTCATTGTCGGTGGAAATTTTTTAACTTTCCGCGCCGTCGGCTGCCGTTTGCCGGGGCCCGTGTTTGGGCGAAAAGCCGAACCTATCGATCGGCGAGGGGAGCCAGCCGCCTTTTCTAATTTGCATGCATACAAGTTGGGGCCTCGCAAGGAGATGCGCGGATCCGAACGAATTGAATAAATTACCTACTCTCTCACTAAAGGGGCCAGCTTGACCTCTGCCGTGTGCACGATAAGAAGGGACGTGCAAAACTGATCATTGGCACTTTTTAGATTCGTAAGTAATTTTATTCCGGATCAGCAGAGCAATGATTATCATGACCGCCATGATGATCGGGTCATAAAATGAGTTTTTAAGCATTTCGAAGCATATTTAAAAAAATGGTTGTTCCCCTGCAACATCAGTAAGTCGATCATTTAATCAGGAATATGGTTACAAATATTAATGTTTTATGATTTTCCCGCGCTCTGTGACCTAATATGCCAAGCTTTTTCATTTTCTGGGGAACCACGCCCCCGTTTCAAAATTCCCGAGCATCACGCTCTCTTCCAGTGGTAGATGTCCACAGAGAATTTAGTGGTTGTGTTTTTATATTTAAAAAATTGCATTCATTTTTCCAACAGTTTCAATCGATTATGTATCGTTTTAAGAGGAAAAGAAACAAGCTGATAAATTTAGTTGAATGGCAATTTAGCAAAATAAATTAAATGCTTAACGGTTAGAAACCACCTTAAAATCAGATATATCTTTGCATTCTTCAGTCTGAATTAAACATGAACGGGATTTTTGCATTTTGATATGAATTAATCCGGAAAGAAAAACCGATGGAAATCTGATCTCCTGACTGCAGTTGAAAGTTATATCCTTCCCTCATTGACAGCATACAAAGTGTGCACTTGTCGCAGCTCACTTCTCCGTGTCAAGTCTGATAATGTGTATTTAAGAAGCACATAGTGAGTGCGAGTGCGACTGCTTTGATATGTTCGGCTCCTCCTTCTCTTCCATTTGCCGAGATCATTTTCCGTCGGCTGTATCAACCGATATTGATTTCGTTAGCTCACAAGCAGGCGAAGAGTAGGGCTGGCTGTCTCCGAGAGAATTCGCCCCTGCGGCCATTTCATTGCGAGAGCTAGGTAAAAAACATCAGTCGCGCCAACTATGTGTGAAGAAACTTTGGCCACCAAGTTTTTGGCCCCGCAAAATTGAAATCGAGGCTCATCCGCAGTATGATAATGTAATAAGCGACCCGACCGCATTTCTCTCCAGCAATCAACTTAATTATACGGATCATCTAATAAATCAACCCCTCTGCAGGCCGAACAAAAAGCTTCTCTAGAAATTACGGCCGATGGTGACTTGCGTCCTTAATTTAATTCGGCTGTTGACGGCAGTGTTTGAGAACGCTCTCCGTTGTCTTTCAGCTCGACAATGTGGCGTTTGCTGGATATGGAAATGGGATTTTAATGAGCTGCCGATGGCATTTGTTTGCTGATAATGATTAACAGAGTGCTCCACTAACAACCTCTTGGCGAAAACTCAATTTTTCTTACCAATTTCATCAATAAAGGAATTTTGTTTACATATGGAAATTTGACTTTAAAAATATGTTTTGTGGCTCACAATTAAAGAGGGAATTTTGTTGTAAGCGATTGGAAATGCTCAAATAGCTCACCGGGCTAGGTGGTGCACCAGCGTCGACTCGCCACTAGATTGTTTTCGCACCTTTCCAGCAGCTTTAGGGACAAAATGTCTCGCGTTTCAATAAAAGACCTTGGTGCGTGGAGGAGAATCATGGCCAAATTTAGCCAAAGCTCTTCTGCGGCCACTCGGGCCCCATGTTATTTGGACTCACAATCAGTGAGATCATCGCACACGGAATATGTGCTGAGTAGCGAGGCTTTAAAAAAGAATTTCCACGTGTCTTTTTGAAATTTATAAATTTTTTAATAACTTTGAATCCTTTTGGAGACAATTTTTTTAATAAGAAATATTTTGAGCATTGCAGCAAAGTGGGCAAGGACTACACCCCTCACTCAGAGAGTATGGGCAGACATTTTCCCCGGGAATGAAAGTGGCCCAGCAACGCGTGTTTGTTAATTTCAGCGGCAGCGGTAGCGGGCTCGGAATTAAAAAGAGCACCTGTCGTGCATTAAAATATTTTGGCGCACGTGTGAGGGTCCAAAGTGAATTAATAAGGCTGGCTAAGCGAGCGGGCTGTGTGCAAATAAAATGACCATTAATTTGATTTAGCGTTCGAGCGAGTGGAAAGAAGAGTGTTCGCCACATTACCAGCGCGCGCGGTGTGTAATGCCGGCATAAATAAGCGCGGAATAAGGCCATGCATGCAGGCCATTCCGAAAAGTTTTAGTGCAAATAAACAGACTGTTTTGTACGTCGGTGTAATAACAAAACCTAATATTACACGCGAATTTATATGCAGCGCATAAATAAAAAGGACGTTGGCGGCCCGGCGGTTGCAGCTGAGACACACACAAACTTTTACGATGCACACAAGTTTAATTGAACGTATAATCGCACTTGCAAGACGCCTCGACGGCTAAATTGAATGCGCACACCGAGAAAGTTATGTTTTAAGGGTAGCGACGTTTGCTGCGTGACGAACGAGACCGGGCCTAGACGGCGCGAAAGCAGTTAAAATTTTTGAACCGATCTAACCACGTGGCATAATTTCCCACAGGAGCAATACGCAGTCAATAGCCGTTTTAAATTTACGAGCGGGTCTCATTATTAAAGGGGATGGATGTGTAAAGCACAATGTGTGTCACAGTAAAATAAATATAATGAATTTTTTGTTGAATAAAATGATTATGCTCTGGATGACAGCTTGTCTTCAAGGGCATTGATGTCAAGGAAAATATATTTTAATATGCGTAAAGCGAAAAATTCTGAAAATCAGACTAGCGTTGGAATTTTTGGCATCGGCCGCCTTATTTTCCATCAAAAGCTGGAAAAATAAACGAGTGGCCATTTTGTGACGTCATCAATGTCATGGCCGCTGATGTTCAGGACACGCATTGATTGTTTTCCCTTGCCGATTGTTTGGCTTAAAATAGGAAGGTCCAAAAATTAACGCAGCCCGATCTTTGCCACCTCAGCAGTGATCAAGTCACACTACAGCAGCTCTCTTTGCCCAGCGCTTGACTACTAACGTTGACACCGATTCCAAAAATTCCAACGGGTACTCTAATTTTCAGGATTTTCACCTTCATATTAAAATTATATTTTTTTAACATATATATATTAAAAACAACAACTTGAGAGTCAGGTGTTTTTGTTTAAATTTGGAGATTTTGTTACATCTTTTTTACAAATTCTTTTTTTGATTAAGAAGAGATTGCAAAGTGTCTTTTCTGAGCATTTATTGCACGTTTAAAAAAGTTAGCAATAAATAAATGAACTCGAGGAAATTTATTTGAAAAAATAATTTCGTACATGTATCACCAAAAATGCCATTATTCCTTCTTAATGCTTGTGAAGGATGAATGAGACATTTTAATTAATCCTAGTCGTTTGGGAAACAAGAAATCTGCCTGATTAAACAGGCGACCCGTGGGTCACGTCAAAAAGCACGGGTGGTGTAATTAAATCACGAAGCCGTTCGTCTAATCGCAGAAGAAGGCCGGTGTGTGTGTGTGTGAAATTGAGTATGCAACGTGCAGCGCAGCTCAGCTCAACAAATTGCCTAACCACGCTGTTCGAGTCGATTGCGATACGTGACAAAGTAGGAGAGTGGCGCCGTTGCTCATCGCCCATCGGTTAAAATGCAACAAGCTCTCGTGTGTCCGCTTGATTAAATTTTTAATGCACCAGCCTGCAGTGGCGCCCTCCATAAAAGCGACCCCATAAACAGACCATGTGAGTGTGCACCAGTATGGAAATATAATAAAATTTTACGATCCGGCAGTGCAGACCGGAAAGCAGTCACGCGCGCCACATCGCTTAAGATTTTGTGCATTCTGCTATGAAAAGTGCAGTGCCACCAACATCGTGTTCACTGTAAATGTAAACGCCCCCGATTTATTATTGCACGCTGCTGGAGACCGAATCGAGTGCTTTCACCAGCATAAACGCTAGCTATGCTGCTGGGGATTATAATTATTTAAAACAGCGCACTTGAAACTCTGGTGACTGGGTTTTTGAGATCCCTCTTCCCGATTCAAGATTGACCTGGATTTTAATTGTGCATTCAGAAAAAAATTCCTTCCACATGCATATCGAGTGATTACTTGATTCAGGACATTTCTAGTTTTTCTGTTTCACATGCCTTCTTTTAAAATTGGCTAAATTCTCTATAAAGACTAGGCATTTTTCTGATCGTTTTTCCTCTTAAAAATAATCGATTAATTTAATCGGTGTCTTTGATCGTCCTAACATCAAAGCGGTCACAGAAAGAAGTAGTCGATAACTGGTTCTACATAATCCCAATTGACATAACGTAAATTATAATTTTAGATATTATTATATTTCGAATTTATATTGTTTTATTCATAAAATGAGATCCCATTTTTGCATTCACAGAAAATCTAGCTCTATATGATAGGCTAAAATGTTTTAAAAGTCGTCACTTTCATTGCATAATGTTTCTCATATTTTTAAGATTTGACCGATCCTCAATGATCTATATTCTTGCTAAATAATTTTATAACAAATCATGTGACAGTAGCTTTCTTCCCTATACATTATTAATTTATATTTTACGAATTAGTTGTCTCGATTTTCATCGATAGTTCCTCAATTTTACAGTTTAGTTCTTGTGATGAATAACACAGTTTTAGTATCTACATTTGGCATTCCAAAATCATTCACAAATGAAACGTGAAGAAACGAATAAATAACGCAGCGCATGCAAACAACGGAGAGCAGTATGTATTTGTTGGGAGTACTCACTGATTTGACTATTTTTGTGCTTGGTTGCTGTAAGTGGGAGAACAGAGGTCCATGAGAGGGTCACGATTTCAGAAACAGTAAAGGTCGTTTGGTGGGCTGACTTCCGTGTGGGTGACAAAAAAATTATTTCTGCAGGGACGGTTGTTTTACGTGAGGGAAAAGGGGTGCACAAAAACTTTTAAAATCACAATCAATCGTGAAAATATGAGGAAAATGAATATTTTTATTAAATTTTGATTGTGAAATGGAAAACATTAAAATTTCAAAAAAGCAGGAATATGATTCTTGTTCCGAATTTATAGCAAATAGTAAAAAGAACGCTCTTAGCTTCAATAAAAATTCGATTTTCACTATATGACAGGATGATAAATGGTGAATTTCGGGAGTGCTTTTGTTCAAGCGACGAAACAAGGGTCGGGGGTGGCTGGGCGGCGGGTGGTTGTCTAGCCAAAAACACGGTGGCTCGTCGTTCAAAAGGGAGGGGTGCGGTTGCAGCACGAGTAACAAGGAGGCTCACCTGGACGGCGGCGTGCGTTGTGACGGTGGCGTCGCGCCCGATGGGCTCGCTGCCATTGTACCATGTAATGTTGGCGGCCGGCCGGGCGCCGCTCACGTGACAGCTCAGCACCACCTCAGTGCCCTCGTGCACGTGCTCCTCCACGCCGGAAAGGTCCAGCCGCAGCGGCCGCACTGAAACAACAGAATTTCACGCAATGTACACAAAACAATTATTCATTCATCAACAGTCAATGCGAACAAAATTGCATAGGTAAAAATAGCCAGTGAAAAATGTGACCATTTTTTTACTGAAAGGACATTTTTTATTTTAAAGAATCGCTGACAAGGTGTGATCGATTTTTTTAAGTGTTTAATATCGAGGAGTGTGCGAATCTGATATTTTTCTTAATTTGCCTATTAGACACTTAGAAAAATATATAAAATGTTTTTAACGCTTAGGAACCGATCATTCAAAAGATCGTAACGATAAAGACACTATTTAAAATAAAAGAAAATATGGAAAATATGAAGCAAAAAATCGCTTGTTTTTAGTCATCCCTCATCCTATTTATCAATCGATTGGAACTGGAATATTTAATTTTTATTTTTTCCAAGGAACCTATGTATGAATACTAAAACAGGGAAACACTCAACTTTTATAGTCCCTTTCTATTTCAAATAATTATATGAAGTCTTGCATTTTTTTAATATAAAGGTTTTAATTCATACTTAATGAAGGGGAAATTATTTTGAGATAAAGCCGATGTAAAAAGAAAAAATGCTCTTTTTATATAGAAGCCTCTATTATAAAATAATGAAAATATCCTTTCGCTTTGATTTTAAGAAATAATATAATAAAAAAAGTTATACTTTTTCCCCGAGTTGCCATAACAATGGAAGAGTGCGTTGCAGCAAAAGCTATTATATTACTGTGCTGCAAAGGCTATTCTACTGCTTTTTCCCCATTAGCGCCTGCAAATCCGATATAATAAAGTGCGCCAGCATTTTTCTCTCCGGCACGCCGCGTGCTCATTTTTACTCGGCATGAGCATCCTACATTTAATTAGTACGTGACCTCAAGCGTTAACAAGGTGGTTCGCAGCGTCGACATATATACAGTACGTTCGCTCCGCCATTTCGCTGCTTGTGTTGTTTATTTTCGCCGGCCGCCCATTGTTTGGATTAGCACGGCTGACGCAAAAAATAAATCCTTGCCTGGCACTTGCTCCGCACGGAATTGATGGCTGGCCACTGGAATTGGAGCGCAAGATTTTCGCTGCCTGCACGTTCACTAGATCCAGCCTCAGCGTTTTCGTCTTTGTTCACCATATTCTCCGTTTGTGTCTCGAGCGAACGTAAATGTTTTTCTATCGGAAAGCCCAAATAAAAAGGAGAAGGAATTTTCTTTTGTTTAAAAAGGTCATAACGGACCATACAGAGTGCATATTGGCGGGAAAAACTGTCATGGAAAAGGAGTGGTGCGGTGACTGACATCACGCAGGGTACTGTATTTCGTCTTGCAGATGGCAAATGCGTCATTTGTTATTTGATAAACACAAAGGCACTCAATTTAAGCATGGTAAGTAAGCGAACTGTTTTTGTCTTCAGCTGATCAGACAGGCTAGATGGCGGCTTTCAGGGTTTTCCGGCTGGTCCGCAGTTGGTGCATGAATAAATTGAATTTGAGATAGATTGCTTAACTGTGGCCCAAAAATTATGCAATTGAGGGAGGTTAAGTTGGACGAATGGCCACTATTTTATCTGCGAGATAGTCCTGTCAGTGGAGATATCTGAATAGAATCCCAATTATGCAAGTTGGAACCTTTCTTAAACAAATTTTCACAAAAAAAGTTAAATCAATTGAAACATGGAGATTTACGTAATTTTTTACGAAACCAAATTGTTGACAATGAATTGATATTAAATTTAAAACAATTGTAATCGAAATGAACTAAAAAATATTTTTAAATCATATTATCTCGCACACTTTAACTTCTGTCACTTATTGTTCAGCGTAGCATGACTAGTAAAAAATAATTGCTTTCAGATGAACTCACAGACAAAGTGCGTTGTGAACACTAATTGCAACTTCTCCATAACGCATCGCAAAGTGAACTTGCGATAGAACAGAACTAGATCATTAACCGAGAACCGAGTTAACCTTTTGTGCGCTCGCACGCGTTCAATTAATTTCCATGTTTGAATGCCCTCCGTTCGCGCTCCTTCTTTTTAATTAATCACAGGCGTGTTTGTGAGTTGACTTATTTGTTATTTACAAACTCATTGGCTTGATTGATGCGACCTATTTCAACATTCGCGCGCAACAAACACGCTTTGAATCCAATTCTCAAACAGAGAGTGAGCGCACCCGACTAACTCTATTGTCGTGCAAACATTAGGATTGTGCCTTTTTCCAAATGAAAACAGACCTGCGGCTCTGGTGTAAATGTACCATATATATATACTGCATGCGGAAAAGGCTGATGAGCCAGTTGAAAGGTTTCTCTTTATGCAGACTGGTGTGCAGGAGTTAAATTCATTTAAATTTCCCTGTTGATTGGAATAATGATAAAATAATATTATTAAAATTCAGTGATCGTGGAAATGCGCGACAAAATAAAAAATTAGAGATGGTTAGCTGAAAATCTAAGCTTTATTTGGAATACCAAAATATGTGACTCACATTTTTCCTATATAATTAAGCATTTAAGGTGCCAAAAGTAACTCAAAAACTTTAAAAATCTTTTGAACGGAGAAAAATTAACCAAACCAGATAAATGAACGATTTAGAGCAAATTTCAGGATTTCAGATAAGTTCAAGGTTCATTTAGATGGGTATGGATGGTTTAAAGAGTTGCTTAGGAGTCTTTAAATTGCATAATTTATGCTCATTTAGTGGCTTAAAGTAAATTAGACATTGAGGAAAAAAACTTTTGACAATTTAAAATACCTAACCCTGCGCCTTATGATGATAAGATTAACCCTCAGAAAAATAAGTGAGCATCAAAATTAATATTCATGTAGGTCATTGCATCTCAGCATAGAAAGTTGTAGTGCAATTTAAAACTCAGGGGGAGAATTAAAGTCGGCCGAGAATATTGTTGAACAAGTTGCGAGTGTGCGGGGCGGGAGGCTAAAAGGAGCCTAACGTGCTAAGTATGTGCGACATAATTTATCGCTGCTAGTTGAGCACATCTAATTCCACGTGCGCATGATTCGTGCCTTTTGCAACTCAATAAATCCTCGGTCTGCATTATGCAAATTAGACGGCATTACAAATTCCCGGCCGACCCTTTGAGCACCAGGTATGCCAAGGCTTGTTTTCCTAGCTGGGCGTTGTTTGGTGTGTCGTCAAACACCCCCTGCGCACCCGCCCGCCCATTCTGCTATTTGCTCAAGGAGCGTTGTTTGCGCAAGCCTATGGCCATTCGAATGCGTGCCACTAACTTAATTACGCGCAAGATCAGCCACGACTTTCAATTTTGGTTTAAATTAGCAGAGGGCCTGTCCAGTCGGCTATATGGTGTCATATTCCGGTGCTTTCCTCTCGTCATCGCGTCCATTGTATACGCCAGAGAGCCACTTTGCCGCAGCATTTTGTTATCCTCTCTCGTCGACAATAATATAACGCTTTGTGTGTCGCTTTTGTGCTTAGATACTTTTTGCCACTACACTTGCAGCTAAACGCGAACGACACATTCTGTATTCGTACAATAAAGCTGTGTAAATAACGTGCAAGTGCTTCTCGTGATATCAAGGACAAGGAAAGTATCAGAGTTTTCCTTCAACAGTAAAGGGAAATGGCTCATTTGACATTGTGTTGTTTTGGAAAATTACTAACAAAAAGTTTCAATCGATTCCTGAGGGTTGAGTTAGGTTTAGCAGTTAAACCACTCGATCGACAATATGACACAGCGTGCCAAACAAACCAAAAAACCGTTAATTTAGTGTTTTTTTGTCCGAACCTAGCAAAATGTGACACAAGAGCGCCTGTGACCAATCAGAGAAGAGAACGGTTCACTGATTGGCTGCTTGAAGTGCTTGATGAAGCGATGGCCTAAGATCCAGACGCCAGCGACAGTCAGCGGGAGCGACAAAAAGCTGGCTGCTGTCGCTTGAATCGCTTCTTCTGGCTGTCGCTGTGGCGCTTCCGTCTCAATCTTAGGCCATCGCTACGTCAAACAGCCCTTCTCTGATTGGTCTATAGCGTTCCTGATATTAGGGAACTTTTTGCTAGCTTTAGACAGATAACCGCCAACACAACATTTCCGCCAATTTTTTTGCACATCATGTCGAATTGTCGACCAAGTTATTCGGTTGCAAAAACTAATTAAACCTTCTGGAATCGATTGACACTCATAAATGAAATTCCAGTGTTACTGAAAGTGTTTGTTAATGAAATGTCATGATTCATGATATTGAACTAGTTTCATGTTTATAATGTGTTTGTGTTCATTCAGACGTGTTCAATCATCATGAATTGAACTCATTAAACGTACCTTTTAGATTCAGAGCAATAAATTTGACAGCCGTGTTTACGCGTTTCGTTCGTCTGTTTTATATTTTCATTCATCACTTTAGCTTTGGTGCTGTTTAATGCCTCAGCTCTAATGAATATATCGTCAGCAGCAGTAATTTACACTCACATACGCGCCTTTCAAAGTTTGAAACGCGCGACTAAAGCGATCGGGTGTTGATTGAAACGTTTCCTCGCGCGCGGCAAAAGATAATTGTTCTGATTTGCAGAGAAAGACCACTTTTCGAGTGGGAACAATGGGAACAATAAAATCGATTCGATGCCATCTCCGCTCTGAATTCGCAATTACGGCGTTCAAAGTGAAAACGAAAATGCTGCGCAGCGTTATTAAATCATTTCGCATTCGGATTCCCCTTGCGGATCGGCGCCATTAAGATTTTGTCCGCGATAAGAGAGAGGGAGAGGATGCGTTTCGTATTTATGTCTGGCTGGCACGATTTCATTATCCGCGCCGCCAACAGCAGAGAGAAAGACCGTGGCAAAGGCAGCCTTGGGGATGAAATTAAACAGCGAGCGGTTACATCATACACAATAATGGCAGCGCTCACTGTGGTTAGCTGAATCCACCAAGGCTCTCTCTCTCTCTCTTGCTGCTTTCATGTTGTTCTCATCAAGAGCTGCGGGGTTTCTTCCAGCACGACACGTCCCTGTTTATTCGTTCGGAAAATGTATCCGTGTACATTTGCACTCGCCACCAGAGACAAATCGATTTCCTCGCCACTCTTAACGCACGTTCTCTCTTATGACACAACAACAACAACCTGCTCTGACACTTTAATGCTTTCAAAACGGACAATTTCAGAACAGTCAACCGTGCAAATTCGCACTGAGAGGAATTTTTGCCAGCTTTCGGTGTAAAAAGAACCTGAAGAATCTAGATGAAAAAAATTAACTCTTGAACGAGAAAGCTTTAATGTCCGAATGTTTTGATTTACACGTTGTTGATTTCTGAAGCCACCAATGAAAGTAATAACGACAGCAAAGATTTTAAAATCATCCTAATTTGCAAGAAATCAATTTGAAGCTCGTATTCAGCAAATATTGACAATACTGATTAATATCATTATGCTGGTGAGACAAGAAGTGAATTCTCAAGCATAGATGTGTGCTGGTGACAAAGTGTTAGCGCAGACGAAAGCGAAAAGCACTCGAGACGAACACATATTTCGCGACTGACACCACACTCGGCGCAATCAGACAAAAGCCGCAACAGGCGAAACACTTCAATTGCCGCCCGCGTTTGACACTTGGCTGAATTTCGAGTGGGAAAAATGGCTGCCTCTTCTTGATGGAGGAACTATTGTGGCAAACGTATTGTGTTCGCGAGGAGAAAAGATGCTTTATGTGTGATAACAAACTGCGGGAAGTAAGGAATGGGGAGGAAGGCGGGCGAGCTGAAGATAGCGATCAGGTGGTGGAGCAGGGCCAGGCCGAAATCGTGACTTTTGCCGCATTGCATGTGCTTTTCAACACGGCGGGCCTGATTGTCACGTCGAGTTAGTCGGCTTTACGAGGTAATTAAATCTCCATTAGGCAGTCACGCCTGGGGGAAAGTCTAAAATTCGTACCAGCAGAAACAAAAAGGCATTGTTTCTCGGTAGTCTACGAATCTTCAATGGATGAAAGCAAATTTCTAAATTAAGCATTCTTGATTAATCATATTATTTTCAACCGATGATTCCACCAGGGGCGGTTCAGGTGAGTATTCAATTTACATATACAGGTTTTTTGTGTGTAGACAAAATTTACTTTTTACATTGATTTCGTCCTTTATCTTGTCATTTCTTAAAAAGAGACGTGACTTTTCTCAGTAAAATTATTGTCAAAGGCCTGATTCGGCACCACAGTTAAACGCACACCCATAATCGGTGCTCGCGCGATCTCACAATTCGGCGGGTTAGGTCTTCTTTTTAGAGTTCAGTCACGCGAGCGGTGGGCGTGTCTACGGTCATTCTGCTTTTTACTCCAGGGAAAAGACACACGACGACGAGGAGGGAATGAAATAAAATAAAGTTGCTTGTCTGAGACCGGCAGCAAAACACTGGGCTTATAGTTTTGTCTGCTTTTGTGCTGTCAGGCCGAATAAACCGCTCGCCGGTGCTAATAATAATGTCAGCAACACCAGAAATATCAGTGGTAGAGACACGTACGCGAAAGGAAAATGCCAAAAACCGACTCACCATTGACGTCGACCTCAACGGAGACGACGAGCGGCGCGCTCAGGGCCCGGCTGGACACCCTGCACTCGTACTTTGCACCAAGGTCACCCCTGCTCAGGGTCATCTGCAGTCTGTTGACGCCGGTGCCCACTCCGTTGGAGCCTGGGTCGGCAGTGAAGGCACCTGCAAAAAAATAAATGCAAATTTTTACATTTCTGCTAAAAAGAAACTCTACTTTTTATACACTTAAATAATTTTTAAGTTCTTGAATATCTTAATTCCTTTGTTGGTCACGTCGAAGAATTTAAAAGTATGATTTTCAAGCGTGAAGCTAAAAAATCTTAATATCATATTGTCCTAAATTTTTGGAATCGATCTCCGCGTTAGGTGCCAACCGCTGGACAAAGAGAACGGCTTTTGAAACTAAAAATTTCAAACTTCACATAAATCAAATTATATTTTTTTCGGCCCCATTAACTTTAAAAAAATAATTTATAATAATAATAAACTATCAGTTGGAGAGAGATAAAAAATATGGCCAAGGTAAGAGATTCAAGCCCAAGAAATACCAGAAATACACTTCAATGCTTGAACAGTTAAATAGGGATTCGATGGGGGGAGGAGGAGCCAATTTCGATGAATTATGTAGGAAGATGTGAGCTTTGTTGCCGCGTCACCGGGCACACGGCTCCTTTGGGAGGATGGGGGGGGGGGGGGGCGAGTGGCGAATCGTGCAGCGTTGATCCCATTTTCACTCCGGTGCTAATCCCTCAAAGTTATCCGCCACAAGCGGAATTGAATGCGACACTTTGGTTTGTCAATTAATGAGGCTTGCTGGAGACTAAACTCTTCGTATAATCTCGACAAACGCGCTGCACGTACGATGCTGCAGCGCGCAGCATAATCGGCCCCGACGACCCCCAAAAGCCTCGAGGGCGTTAATTGCGTATTATTAAGGCAATTATTCAGCAGAATGCCTAATCCCACGAATTGAGAGCGTGAGATATGCTTTAATAAAAGTGGATTACCGTAAAAAATGGGGCTGAAATCAATTACGCGTGAAGGTGTCAAAATTTAATAGACACACGTGCGCGTCGGGTGGAAAGATCGAGGCTGCCTCGTCTAATTCTGCACATTATGCGTCGGCCAGGCTTTCGTGATTGATGGTTGCGAGTCATACGGGGCGCAGGGCGCGGCGCTTTTCGAGCAACACACCTAAGCAAGTAGATAATGTAGGTGTTTTCTCTCTCGGGCGGGGAGAAAGATGGTTGCATCGCACGCTAACAAGATACACCACGAGCTGTGTGTCAAGAAACGACTCTCTGCGCGTATTACTGCACACACGAGACCCCGCCGGCTCGACCTCTAATGCGATATTCCAGCCTGCGCGCCGAATGACTGAGCACCGGCAAGGGGCAGATTTAGTTTGTGGCTTCCGCCGAGCTCACTCGCGCTGCCTTAATTCCCTGCTTTTCCATGCTAAACTTCATTTATCAATCAGCTGTCTGCTCCGGTAAACTACACTCTGAGCAATTAATATAATTTTCTAAAAGCTTTTTCGGTTTGATTTAAAACATTGATCGAGGGTGAGACTGTAGGAATTTGCAAAATATTCGATTCTTTTAATCGGTGTCTTACAACTAGCAAAAATCAATGTTTAATATTTGATTTTGTAAATAATAATTATATAATCCGTTAAATTTTTTCCAAATGCCACAAGGGAAAGAGTCACTGGTTTCTTTTCGCTTAAAATGATAGATACTCGATGTCATCAGAATAACCGTTTGAAAATTACGCGTTTAATTTAAAATTTTGCAATTTTGTATATCATCGAAAACCTTTCCACCAGATTTTCTGTAAGCAGTGTCCATGGGAAGAGTGCATGATTTGTGGGGAATTTTGAATTGGGCGCATGGTTCCCCGGAAAATTTAAATAAGGAAAAAGTGAGCACGGGAAAAATCGTTAAATTGACACTTTTACTGAGAAGACGCGGAAATTTTGAAACAGGGGCTCTGGAATTTGAAAAAAGAAAAAGTGGCAAAAACTCAGTATATAACCCAAATATTTGTTTTTAACAATTTTTAAAATTTAGAGCTGTGACAGTTTATCGATTGTTTACTTTTACAGAAAAGAAAATACTCGATACGATGCGCTCCAGAAAATTCTTTTTTTCCTTCTCTTATTCCTCTCTTTCCCCTTTTTTTTTGTCAAGCCGGGCCTACACACCTATTTGCAAACGAAACGTGGATTTTGACTCGGCCAACCGGATGGTGTTCACACACACACAAGACTTGAGGGAAATCACGGCGGCGGCAGCAAAGCCCAGCGGAGGCGGCATTAAATGGGCCTTGAACGGGCGGCCAGATCCGCCCCTGGAGAACCGGCCGCCCGCCGCCCTCGCCTTCTTCCAGCCTTCTTCCACTCGCACGCGGGTTAAAACAAACGCAGATGTATGGCGCACAGTGTAATCGAGCACGAAATCTAAATTCCCCTTGCAAGCACGACTTTAATCAAATACACAGTTGCGCAAAAGCTAAATTTTTATCTGCCTGCACTGCTACGCGTCTGTCTGCTACACTTGCGCGCGCGAATAATAATGTAATTCGACCAACACAGTGGAATTTAAGCCAAATAGTCACAATTACGTTAGTGACTTAGTCTCGAGGCGAACGAGACGACTGTGTTTTATTTCACAAAAGGGTTGTGGGATATTTTAGAACCTTTTTTGTGTGAATGAAACGTTATACTGTCTTTGAAATATAGAGACTGCTTTGTTAAATAAAATAGTTTGAATCTCTTTTGGAGAGTTGCAATACAATAGTTTTGGATCAAAACTGGAATGCAAGTCCTACCCATGCTTTATCTGAAATAGTCGTAAACTTGTTTTTCTTTTCAAAATATTTTTCTTGAAATTCAAAGAGTGGTCAGCCAAGTTTATACATACTTGGATGATTTATTTATTGCATTCTATTTTATATGAAGTAATTTTTCACTTTCGTACTTCATAGAAAAACAAAATCAGCGAAATCTCTGAAAAGCCAATTTAAATTCGACAGCCTTGTGGGAAAACAATTTCTGCGACTGAAGAAATAGAGAGAACAGTGGCTTTGCGAGTCGTGAGAAGGTAATTTATATTCAAAGTGCTTTCTAATTTCATGGAGGTACAGTGGAGGGTGCAATCTGGTTGCTCGCGACGGCTTTTGGTTAATAGCTTGTGTCACACTGACTTTTGGTAGGTCGCAGAAGACGCGAGACGCGCACAACTCTTGCGGCTTGTGTGCGTGCGACATCGCAGAGAAAGCAAGTTGGGCCGCGCACATGCATTAAACTCGTCCGTCGCTAGCTTTAATTACGCCTCGTGCGTGTATGTGTACTCAACGTATGCCCTTTCCGCGTGAACGCTTAGCAAACAAATATAGCATGCTTCTTACGCGGTGCTAGAGGGAAATTCTGTAAGGCTGCCGTAACCGCGTGTTTTGCTTATGCTCTCATTGATTAACTTTTTCAGTGACAGAGGAGATAGACAGGAAAATCACGAGAAAAATATTAATTTTCCTTTTTTTCATTTTTATTTCATTAAAATATCTGATGATTTCGTTTCAACACTTAAAAAAATGTATATTTAATTGCAACAATATACATTGGCTTACAAGTCGGATCAGTTTATAGGGTTGTGAAAAAAAGATTATCAAATATTATTTCAAATGATCAAGAGTCATGAATTTTAAATCACATTTCAATTCTTTCAATCAAACTATTAAATCCATTACCTTGAAATATTGGTGACGATTTATTCCGTGCTTTTTGCGACACGTAGCACGTCTAATTTTATAATTTTCTGGAAAACTACTCCCTATTTCAAAATTTAATTCTTCTCGTCTAACAACACTCAAAGGGAATTGAAACTACGTAATTTAGGTAAAACATTTTTCCTTAAATAAATAATTTTCCAATTCAACTTTCAGAAAGTTAGAACTCAGAATATTGCCTGCCTGCTGATTTTTTTATCATTTATTTGAAAGGATTATGAAAATTCCATCACCACAATTTGAGCATTGATTCTCTCATCGCAAATCTCAACATTTGTGGCCCTGAATGTAACTCACGATTCCATGAGTGCCCCATTCTACCTCTCTCACGTGGGATGGTTTTCCCCATTCGCCGATCGGCGCAGAATTCATCCGTCTGCCGTGCTCGTCTGAATTTTTAACAGGGCTGACGATGTAGTGAAATCCGTGCTTGAGTCGCTCGAAAAGCATAACGAAAGGTGGGTACGCTGCGTGAATGGCGGATATTTGAAAAAAGCAGGCGGGCGGGCATACATGCACGGCTTTTGATGCGGAATTTGCATAAGTGGCAGCAGAGGCTGGGCGCTGTCGTTATTTATTCACGAGCCTGCACGCTGCTTTTCATGAGCTTCCGAATATTAGCATTTTTAATTGAGGCCTCTTCTTATCTCTTCGCGGCGAATCTCTTGCACTCGTCTGCAAACCGCAACATACAGAGCGCTGCGCTCTAAATGAAACTAACGCGGCGAGTTTACAGACGGGTAATTAGTCGCCCGGCGCGCGCGGCGCTAAATTTTACGTACAGCTCGGTTGGAGCAGGCTGCTTTCACGCCGTGTTAACCAATAAATCTTGCGGCGTGGACGACCTTAAATTCGCTCAAACAAGTAACACCTTGCCCCATGCGCCAATTTAGTGCATCGCCTCGCTGCTTCCGCAGCAATATACACCAACTTTTTGCCCGGCGGCGGGCGGCGGCACAAACCGCTCGTCTACCTTTTTGCACTGCAACTTCGCCAATACTGTGCGCTGTCCGACCACCTTTGTGCGCTGCCGGATTATTCGCAAAGTTTGCGTGACAAGTGAGCAAACCAGTGTTTCCACCCACCGACCAAACTTGTTGTATGTGCATTTTATTCGCGCTTCGGTTCGTCCAACCTTCTATGGTTAAATTTAGAACAGAATTTTGCTCTTTGAGCGGTGTTCAAATTGATTTCTAAAAGTTTACCTGCCTTTGTCTGACAAGCTTGTTAGCGAGTTGGCTGATTGGCTCGCTTCACCTCTTGTTGAAACGCTCGCGGATATAATACACATCAGTGAGGTTTCTCCTGCTTTGTTACAATCATTTCAACTCGGATGATTATGTGAACTGGTCTTTTTGTCTTTAAATGATTTCATTACCAGTCAATGAATTTGGCTCGATTTTAACTGACATTGGATTTTACAGAGGAAAATGTATTTATAATGTTGTTTATTCTCATTCAAGTAAATATTGGAAGATTAGAGGTTAATTCTACGTCAAATATACGTCAAAATTTTAAGCACAAAGGCAAGTGATTAAATTTATATGTAAAACAACAAAGATTTATTTAGTTTGAGTTATACCGTGTATTCCTTAAGTATTTTTATTCATTTTCAAGTTTTCTTAGATTTTTTTTTAAAATTTTGAAATTACCGAAAATCATCTAGTTAAAAATTATGATTTAATTTGGGTCTGTGATGGTATTTTTGGTGTCATCGAAAAGTTATCATTTTCCATGTTTTGCTGAATTAAAAAACGTTTCCCCCATTTAGACTGCTTAAGATGCTTTCTTTAATTAAAAAATGTGTTTCTCAGTTGGATTTAAATGAAATTTGCCAGTCTATGCTATTGAAACTGCATAAAATCACTTAAATAATGTTTTCAAGAGCCTAGTAAAAAACAAGTTTTCACAGCTGATGAATTGTCGGACTTAAGAAACCTCAATATTAATACCCCTTCAACTGGTTAGGGGAGGTCAAGAAAAGTCTACCGCTGGGTATTTTTGCAATTCTGATGGTAAGAACCCCGCAAGATTTGGGAATGAGATACTGAGGTCTAAAATTTTTTCCAAAACTGTCCCGAATCTCCCGTAAAAAATTAATATTTTGTCAGAAAAACTTTCATGGCGCAACCTATAAGTAGTAGATTCTGGTGTAAATTTTGTTGAGTTTGCTTCACTATTATTTTGTCAGCTTTTCTCATATTATATCAATCTTCATGAGCCTATTTAAGTTCCAATGAACAAGAAAAGCAAGGAAATATTGACTGCCGTCACTCCAAATCTAATCTCGAGGCTAAGAGATTTAAGCCAATCGATTCGCAGTCGAACAATGTATCAGAGCTATATAAGCGAGAAGTGATGGCGAAAAGTCACCGAGTTCTCGAGCAAAAATAACAGACTGGCGGGCGTGATGGAAGCAGCCCCCGTCTCACTCAATAGCAGGCCGACGAGAAGTGTGTATGTGTGTGCGGTTCTGATGATGATATGTGAAGGAAAAGGTGCTTTTTGCGCTCGCGCCGCACGCTTTCATCTTATCGCTGGGCTAGAAAAAAAGCAGCTAGAGGGGAAAACACTCAGCGCGAGGCAGTCGGTATCATAGAAAAATTTCATTAGTTGCACGTCTGAGGGGCTAAAGACTAACTTGTGGCTCAGCCTAAGCTGCTGAGAAAAAATACTTTCGGAATTTCATCATCCCCTGGCGGAGGCGGAGAAAACTGCGCGCGCTCTTCATTCCACATATCACTTTCTGTCTTATCCAGGCTGGCAGTAAAAAAGAATAAAAGACGCTGCAAAATAAATTTCATAGCCACTTTAAGTGCGTCGACGTTTCTTTCTCTTGGTGAGATTTTACGCTGCAAACTTTTCGCGGCAGTATAAAATCGATTTCGAGCTTCCTGCGTATCAATTTACTCCTTATTCACTCAAGCTGAATTTTCTTCTCTTCAAAGTGGCACTAGAATTTCATTTTTAACTGTGCTAATCGAATCTTGAGGGTCAAATTAGGCTAGGCAGCTGAATCACTAGATCAACTATTCGAAATGACCTGTCAAAAATCTCTGGAAACGTAAAACCCGTTTCTTCGGCGGTTTTTAGTCTGAAGATACATTAGCAAAAATTGCCACAAGAACGCCGGTGACCGATCTGATCAGCCAGATCGAGAAAGCAGAGCCACAGCTACAGCCAGCAGAAGCGACTCATCAAGAGGCAGGTTAGCCAGCAGCCAGCCTTTTTCACTTGTGCTGACTGTCGCTGTGGCGCTGCTCTCTTGATGTCAATCAATGCTAAGTAAAATTTTAGAGAACTGCTCCCTTTCACTCATTGCTCGCCGGTGTTCTTGCAGCACTATTATTTGCTATAACAAACTTAGCAGTTTTAACGTTTCCGCCGATTTTGGGCACGTCGTGACAAATTGTAGACCGAGTGATTCGGCTGCCTAACCGAATTCGACCCTCTAGAATCGATTGTTTAAAATTAAACACAGCCAAGATTTTTTAGCTCATTGTATTCAATATGGCTAAAAGCGTGTTATATGACTGTTTGTTCCATATATAATCATGACGATAGTGATCATGCTGTAATAAATCTGCTAGGAGCACTCGGGCCGCTGCTTGCGAGTGGAGGAAATTTAGAGTCCATTATCAGCAGTAACTAGGCGAATAAAAATAAGGAAAACATTAATTTCGACCCAGCTTGCCGGAACACACCTAGTCTGAGAGAGTATGTATACTCTCTGGTTTTACGACCGGCGAGTAATAACCGTTTGCAATCTTGTATTTTATCTGGCAAAATTGGCCGGGCCTTTAAGGCTCTTAGAGCAGCGGCAAAGGAGCAAAGTGACAGCACCTACCGCGCGCGCACTTTCGTAACATCCGCAGCCGATATCTGTGTGTATGAAATAGAAGCGAGCCAAGAAAAGCAAATGGAGAGCCGGCCCCATTATGGACGAGAACGGCGGTGGCAATTTTCTGTTGCGGTCAAGTGAATCTAAAACGACGCTTTCAGCATAAGGGCCTAAAATTTTACGGCGGCCACGGTCAGTCCACTCCGCCGACAAGAGCAGTGAGTGGAGCCAAGCAGCGTTTTGCAGGAGAATTAGTATAGCCTCAAAGTTTCTGCGCAATTGTGCACTCAACAGAGAGCTCGATTTTTGTAATAACATTCTCCTGCTTTTCTCGTTCAAATTCACGAAAAAAACTAAGTAAGACTTAGAAAGCTCTGGGAAAAAATTATTTCTATAAAATGAAGAAACTCAATGTTGCAAAAAAAGTAAATATTTTCTTCGCAGCAAGGTTTGATTTTTTAGATTATCAAAAGTAAAAAGATAAATTGTTTTTTAGAGTAATACAACAAATACACAGAAGCAAAAATAGCCTTCTGAAAGTGAATTGAAATATATTATAATAATTGTTGACTATAATTAGCGGTCGTCCAAATTGTTAGTTTTAGCAATTATCACTTCAGTGTATCAATCAAATTAGGACCTATATTAAAAGCGTTAAATTTCAGAATATGCAAAATATATATAAAAATTAAATGGTTAATACCGTCAACGATTTTTTGCTTGAATTTGATTCGTCTCGTTGCTACCAATAAAAGGGTGAACAAATCATGAGCTAAATTTCCCTCTTGGTGGAATAAATCGTGATTTTCAATTAGGATACGGTGCTCACTGCTTGATTTACATCAAAATTTTGCGTCCGATTTTCTCCCAAATTTACATGGCAAAACCTGCGGGGAAATATTAAACTCCAACTCAATTTTCAGAGCATCATATTTAAGGTAGAGGTGAAAATTATTTTTCAGAATTTTGCAGCTCATGTCCACTTTAAGATATATAAATATTTGCCTCCTTCAATCATTGATGACGTCGCAATATTATGCCAAGTGTTTGTAAATTTGAACCTGTTTCTAACAGATTGTTTCCCTTGAGCGAATTAAAAATAATTCCACTGACGATATGTTCGTAATACTCAAGGAAAACTTTATTAAAGACCAGAAAGTTCAAAATATCATGATTTATTTAGTTAAATATCTAGCTCATTTTTATTTGAAGATTTGTAAAATGCTGGAAAATGAGCATTGAGCACGCTGCGTCTGTTAGAATGCCGCGGCTTGGAAGAAAAGCAGCAGCATTTTGGTGCAGCACTCGAGTTGCTCTCTGGCGAATAAAAGCGAATCGATCGCACACGCAGCCTCTCGAAGATATTCAATTTTCCAATATGGGCGCGTATCGAGGAGTGTGTAATGTGCATTATGAATTTTATTAAGATTAGCCAAAAGGCAGGCGCGCCGGCTTGGCTTTTTAATTTGCGCCGCCTTTTTTACTGCATATTGAAAAAATTGGAAATCGAATAGAAAAAAGAATTGAAAGATAGCACACCTCGAAAATACAGCACAACGCAATTCAGTGTCTGATTCGATTCGACTCATTACAACGATCGACCGCACATTCAAGTTGCGGAAGAGCTGCGCGGCGCTAATGATGCATTGTGACGGGGCCGTGAAGGGATGTGAGAGGGTGTTCGCCTAGATAAGGCGTGTGTACTTACCAGGTAATTTATGCGTGCCATTCCACCAAGTAATATCTGGAATTGGTTTTCCACCTCCGGATTGGCAACTTAGTTTCAGTTCTTGTCCCTCTTGGAACGGACCAATTAGCATCGAACTGCTGATTTCGCTGCCGTCCTCGTTGAAAACTTTGACGTACTCTGGCTTGACTGCAACAGACAAGAAAGACCGAGGGTTAAATCATGCGGAGAATTGTTTGAAATGGGATGGGAAACAAACGTGGAGAATCGCAACAAAAAGTGTCCATTCAAGAGAATTGAGGTTGGTGGAATAATTTCCATGTGTGTCGACCAACAAGGGAAGCGCACCATTAAAAAATTGTATTCTTTCAACAGGATGATGGTTGAAAAACAAAGTTTTCTTTTCTCCAAGGAGATTCAGTAACCCGTTTTGAGTATTCAGCGAGTTACGCGCTGTTGAAAAGCGAAATAATTTTTCTTTCTGATTGGTTTTAATTGTTCGGCGGTGGTAGACGCTTTTTTGGCCAATCAGAACATCCTTGTCCTCCGCCACGTAAAAATAGATCGCTTTTCGGCTGCGCATATTATTATCTCGCTGACTTCTTATAACGACGGGGAGTTCACCTTGGAGGGAAGAAAAGTTTTGCTCATTTTATCACCTGATTGAAAGTATACACTTAATTAATATTTTTTGGTCAAATGGGCGCTCCTCATGTAAAATTCCTGATTAAATTTATACCGTTCAGTGTACAACAAAAAGCTGAAATTTGATTTTGGCCCATGCAAAACGTGACATTGGGCAATGATGCCAAATCCTGTAAAACTGTTAACGCCCGCTGTCGGGGCTCTATAGGCCGTGCCCTCCACGAAAATTCATACGCTAATCTAGTGAGTTGCGCCGGGGAAGCTTCAATCATTAATGAGTTAAGAGGGCTCTCGTCTCATCCAAGCGGCGAGCCATTGTCATTAAATTGCAAATCAGGCGTGCGGAGCTTGTGTCACGGCGCAAAAACTCGAGTGCGTGAGCATGATTCAGGGCCCATAAAACGCATCGTTCGCCATTTGGAGGGTCGTCCGTCGGCCCGAGGCGGCCGGATTAGCCTGACAGCCACAAGGTGGCTACATACCTTCTGCCTGATTCCGCTATAATATGGAACACGCGTCGGTCCAACGAGAGAGAAGAGAGAGGGAGCAGGTAACACACCCTTTCTGCCAGATGCTCGGTGTGTGCTGCGCCTTAATTAAATACGCAGCGTAAATCTGCCAGGCCGCCTTTAATGATTTCTGCCTGCGAGCGAACATGCAGCGAATCTGCTCGGGTATCCCTTGTTGGTCGCAAAGTGGATATTAGGGCAAAGAGTTTTTTCTATTTAATTCATGATACTCAATTAATGTTATTGTTAATATAATACTTGCTTCCATACTCAAATTTGAGGTTATGATTAAAAAAATTATAAATGCATGGCTGAGTGGGAAAATTTAAAGATAAACATATTTTTAAATGGAACGAGTTTTTTTTAATTTAATAAGTTTCCTCTAGTACAAATTAATGCATCTTAAAATCAATATTGAGGAGAAAAACGGTCAATGATTGCCTCCTCAACGATACAATTTTTATTTATTTTGTCAACTGCCATTATCTTTTATTTATTTTCCTCTTGAAACTATAAATTAATAATCGATTTCCAAGAGTGTACCGTTGGAAAAATTACCGAATTTTTGAAAATGTTGTAATTTTTGCGATCGAATAACTCGTCCAACGGATTCTTTTGTGAACAGAAACTACTGGGATTGGGCCTCGCGGGAACCTTGAAATGGGGACGTGGTCCCCCGGAAAATTAAACGAGAGGTGCGACATGTGTCGCAAAACGTGGGAAAATCGTACAATTTGACATTTACTGAGACTTTTCGCTAAAATCCTGATTAAAATATCGTTTAATGGATTTACAAAATAAATTATATTTTCAAAATTCCCTTACATCATAGTTTTTAAATAAAATAAATCGAGTAGGTCCCTATATTAATGATAATATTTTGACTGAAGCTTTTGCTCATATATTTGCAAGCTCATGAAAATGATTAAAATCATATTTGTAATGCGACTAACAATCTCTAAAATTAACGTTAATAATATATTTCTGTCTTAAAACTATTTTGAGTAGATTTTAGGCCAATTAATGGCTCTCTGAGTGTGGCATAAGCGGTGGCAGAACCACCACCTGCCGGCTGAATGCCCAGCTCCTCTTTCGAGCCCCACACATATAATATCTGCGTGCCGTGCACGCCGTAAGCAGCAATAATACCTGGTGCGCTTGTCTCTGGCTCTCAAAAGTTTAATGCCGAGAGCTAACAGACAGAATCCAGCGCTGGCCAGTGATTAGTTTCATTTTGTGGGTTTCCTCGCGCGTTTCCAATCTCGCCTCGAATTGCTGGGATTCCGGGACAGGGTAAATAATTTTCTGATCGGCCAGACTGAAGCTAAAATGAGGTCGATGTGCGATTCAAATGCCAATGGTTGGGATTTTAAGATGGTTTAATACCTGAAAATAGGAATAATTTAAATATATTTTTTACCTATCTTTCAGGATGATTTTATAAGTGCTTTAATTGTCCAGTAAATAAATTTGTAGTCTCCGCCGTTTTTTATGTTATTTAAAACTTTTAAAACTCCCAGCAAAGCTAGGTCTCAGCATACACAGAACGTGGAAATTAGACTGCAGGAGGGAAAACCGAAGTACGACATGAGTGTCTCGTCACTCTCTCGGCACCTCCGCCATGACTAAGCAGCTTAATTGCTGGAGCTGCGCGTTGTTTGCTTTTTGCCAAGATTACTTACCAGTCTCATATGCTCTATATTTACAGCTGGGATTTCGCGTGTATATCTATATCTATCCATCGCGAAAGAGTATAGGATATTATTATCATCAGCGGTGGCAGCAGCAACGCGAGCCAAGTGGCGGAATTCTCTCTCCAGAGATTACGGCTCATGTGTCTGGTGCAGCGGAAAAAAAGCGCCTCATATTTGCACTCATCTTCGCCATCCATTGTGTCGTTCAGCTTTTATTATTAGGTCACACGAAGCCGCAGAATAAGGTTAATTAGCCGGTTTTCGCGACACTACTGCGCGTGCATAGCGACTAGGGGATCAGCTTCATTAGGCAAATGAATGGAGCAGCTTCCTATAAGCCGACAACTTTTTCTATTAAAACCTTTAGAATTATTGCACTGCATGTATCTCTCGGAGCTTTTAAAAGTTTCACTCTCGTTAATTAGCGAGGAGCTGAGAAAATCAGGAAAGCGTTTAAGCCAACTTTGTAAAAGCGCGAGCTTGTTGAAAATACTTTCATCACAATCAAATGGGATGAAAAAGTTCAATTTTTTTATAATCTTAGACTAAATCGATCATAGATTTTTTCTGGGACCGCTGATAGTATTTTGACCATTAAATAAGCACGAAAAACAAGACTTTATATAGCATTTTGACGCATTTTCAACACCTTTCGCAAAACCTAGTAAATCGATAATTTAATCATAGGATTTTGGCGATAATGTTTGGTAGTTTTTGCAAAATAAATAGGGATGGACGTTTAGAACCCGATTTTGTATCGATAAAACACAGCCTGAATTTTCATTTTACTTGACAAAACCTTTATGTTTCTCTTGAAAAAGCAGCAGTCTAAGTATTATTTAGTATGTGAATTTTCCGTATGTATTTTCCAAGTTTAAACATTCCGCATGAGTTTGCTAGCGGCCATATTCGCGCACGATTGAGCTTTGTTTTGATCCAATTCAAAATTAATAAACGCCTCAAAGTTAGCAGCTGTGTTCTTGAAGGAATTTCCCCTCTCATGACCGATGGCGCATGAATGTTGTTAGTTAACATTATTCATTTATCGCAGACAAACATTAGTTCGAACGTAAATAGGTAGAAATCGAGTTGAACCCTGAGAGCGTTTCAACAACTTTTCAGACCCGGCGGGGCAGCTAGAGATCTGAAATGCAACACATGTGCATGCACCGCGGAGAATCGGAAAGTTGGCCTGCAGAAGTGCTGATGGATGCGAGAGCCGAAGAAGTTCTTTCAACTCGGGGGAAGGATAAATATCGAATGCCCAGAAGACACGACGAGAGAACGGAAGCTTTTGGCAGTTGGCCGGCCGCTCTAAGCTCTTTATGAATAATAAATCGCTGCCGCCCCCCGCCGTCACTGGAGGTTGGGGTAACACCCTCTCGCGGGTGCCGCTGTGAACTACGATTCAATCCGGCTTGTTGCCTTTTTTGCACGGGACGAGATATAAATTCCAATTAGCGCGCCGCGACGATTCAACTCGAGCCCACACGCAACTTTGGCCCTTCCTTGCGGTTGGAACTTTATTCACCCTCCTAAACTTTGATTACGCCAGTGGACAAAATTAAGGAGCTAATCCAGAGGCGTGCGGCCGGCCTTCTAATTGAAATAAAGATGAGTTGCTTATGGCGTGAGAACTTTGTCCACACGTGGCCCCTGTCTGAAGGCTCTTAACCGCAAATAAGAAGCGTTTCCGACGTATTTTCTGAAGCTGCTGCAATTCCCAGCCTAAGCTCTGTGTGCCGAGCATGCCGGAATTCAAATTTGCGCCCCAACGAAAGTCGATCCTGACCAATTCATTAGACAAAGTCTCACGTTTTGACGTTCCACTCAAGTTCATCGGATATTATGGAAAATATGTTTAAATGGGAAACTTCACATTTGCTTGTACGGTCAGGAAAATAAATTAAAAAATTGTGCAAGGAGATTAAATATAGAATCAAGGGAAGCACTGGTTTGTATATAGCTATTTTGAATAATCCCAAGCCTCACAAGCAAACCTGGCTACTGAAACACTCACCAGACGCCTGGCACATTTGCACACAGACTGACCGGATAATATTTTCTAAGGGACGAGCGTATGGCTTATTCACACATGCTACCGATTAACTCTGCTTTTGTCTACTTGCTCAATTCATAAAGATCGGATAAATCACCACCGACTGTTTTTTTGCAGTTTTTTAGGCACGGCTTTTTGAAAAAATCCAACTGATAAGGGTGGGGGGTTTTGCAGATACACTCAAAAGTAATATTTATTTTCAAAATGTGTCAAATAATGTTTAAAAACTTTTTGCAGTAAAGACCAGTGTTTTGTTTTTGTTTACATATTTTATTAAATTATGCGAGTAGAGCTGCCTCGGTTTTCCATGTGCCCGCACACTAAAAAATCTGCGCCAAATGTGATGAAAAATTTATAATTTCCCCGTGAGCTCGATAACTGCCGCAATTAGAATCGTCGAGCCTTTTCATGCATGCGAAAAGCCTGCAGAATGGCCCCATTTCCTGCTCAGCGCGGCCCTAAAAGAGCCATTTTCGAGATGACAATTCGCAATTCGGCAACAAAACTGCGCAATTGCGACAACGCACGGCGCATTTTTCGTGTGCGCGTCGATACTCGTGTCTCATTATTAGCATAAAATTCGAGTCGAATGGTGGGCACGCTCGAACAGCTCTCTATTATGACGACCTCATTAAGGATATCCTGCGAATGTGCCTATCTGCTGTCACGCCGAATCGCACGCCGCCGCCTGTAATTACCATTATCGGGCCTTTTTATTCAATGAGAGATCGGCTCTGTTACAATATCGGCAGTGAATGGCAGTGCGCACCAATGAGCCATAAATTCACGCTCCCGGCTCTTTCGCTGCTCGGCTCGCGTTATTATTGCACGCAAAAGCAGCTGCGAATTCCATTTATTTTCGCCCGCGCGCTGGATCCACGCGTTTTCCACCGGAATCGTAATTTCCTATGCTCGCGATTGTGTAGCCAGAAAAGTGCTTGATTGCGCCGCACGTCGAGTCACTCGTATTTCACTTTGAGCTTTTGTCTCTCTAGACACTTTTCATTGTGATTATATAGTTGGTTGGTATGTGGCTGTGAAATCGAATTATCAAACGAGATTTCAACCACCGTGTAAAAATATCAAATGATTACGTAATTTTAAACCGACATACATTTAGAGCTGTTCAAAATCGATTCAGACAATTTTTGTCCTTTTGTTTCTGAAAAACACTTCCGTGAATAGCGACTACTGGAATAGGATGTAACAGGGAATTTGAAATGGGGTAATGGTCTCCCCGTAAATAAAAAGGTGTGTCACAAAGCGTGGGATAATCCAAAAAAATATGACATCTTTACTGATATTTTCAATTGATAACCTGGTTACTGGTAATAAATATGATCGATTTGCTGCTTTTTCCAAAAATAATTAATTTACAAAACGCGTCATAATGTTATGATTTGCTAATTTGATGATTCTAGCACAGAAAAAAAGATAATGAGTTTTACACAAAACGAGCAAATCTCGCAATTCCTGTCAATTACGAATTCAGGACATTTCATTGATTTTACTGTAAAATGGAAGCGAATTTGAATTTTAAAACTACTAACTGACGGTGGAAAGAAAACACGTGCTTTTTTTAAAATTCAATTTTGGTCTTTTTCAATGCGTAGAGGTCGGCCCTTTTGATCGGACTCTCCAGCAGTAAATCCTCTATTTCAACGCGGATAATAATTTCAAAATTTCCAATTTCATCCATCACCGCGGCTGATATAAAAAATTGAGGAACGATCACGCAAAAGAGATGCAAATTCAGTCGGAATTTTCGCTCTGCCTCTCATTAATATTCCAACTGCTGGATTATTCCATTCGGATCATTGCAGTGCGGCGTTTACTGGCCAATTATAGCACGGTTATCGTTGCCATAACGCTAAATTCCGCCGCCGCCATTCAAACAGTCCACTTTTATTTACTGGTTTCACGGTTGGCTGTCCTAAGTGGATTTTACTTTGCCTCATTCCGATACACTCTCGCGGCACAATTTTTCGATTGCCTCCCCTTCCCCGAATGACGTATATACACGAGCTGGAGCACTTGTAAATTTCATGTCGCTCATCGGTCAAGGGTTGCAGTTTTTTATTCGTCGATCCACGCACAACGCTGTTGAGAGTGGCTGAAATTGATTTGCGACTCTGCAAAATGTCGAAGCGGCCATTGAGAAAATGGTCACTGGACCGGAGCATCGCTCGATTTTTTACCAGCACCGCTTTATGGGCTCAAGTGCGGGAGTTGTGGACATAGATTTTAGTTAAAAATGACTTTCATTTGAGCGGTCACGTACATTGAAAAAATATTTTCTATTTGATATTAGAGCGTTAATGTGCACTGCATAGTATTTCAAGATTAATTTCAATGGCAGAAAAACTATTGATTACATACAGTCCTCCCTCTCGAGAAGGTTTTATTTAACAGTTATTTATTTTTTAGAAACAGAAAATTCCTTCTCTTCAAGGTGAATTCCCCGTTGTGAGTGGTCAGTGAGTTATA
The DNA here is from genome assembly GCF_949628265.1 of Cloeon dipterum. NCBI lineage: Eukaryota > Metazoa > Arthropoda > Insecta > Ephemeroptera > Baetidae > Cloeon > Cloeon dipterum. The sequence goes on from NC_088789.1 coordinate 17,726,724, forward strand.
CGGTTTCGAAAATCGATGACCACTTATAACAGGGAATGCACCTTAGAGGGAAGGAAATTTATGATTTTAAATCATCATCTCGTTGAAAGCTAACAATAATTTTCTCTTGGATCAAATTTTGCGCATTCCTCGTCTGTTGGGAGAAAAATATATATAAATATCTGTGCTTTCCAGATTTTCTCCGGTGACTTAGCTAATTATCAGGATCAGGTTCGATTCAAAGAGCAGAACAGCGAATTGCACTTATCAATCCGTCCTAATTAATAAAACAGGCAGCCGCGTTCTGGCACGTCTCTGTCTAATGACGGCAATTGCATACATTTGCGGTTGCGAATCCTCGAGCGATTAGCGCAATCAGATTAGACCGCGAATTAATGGATGGCATGATGCGGCTCGAGACCGATTGATTTGCATAGCCGGCCTCGAGGGGCGGTTGCAGTCTGCAAAGTGCACTGCGTGTTTGCACTGCACAAGCGGCGTCTTCGGCAGGAACGTTTTCGCGTCTTGGCGCCGTGGAGTGTTAATCACTTTGACTTGCCGCTCAGCTCCGAGTGAGCAGTGGAATTAGATTTTGCGCTGACAGCATTCAAGAGTTGAAAGATCAAGCCGGCGCCGGCTCATTTGCAAAGTTTCAACGCGCTGGCTGGCCTCTCGCTCGACGTGCGCTGCTTTCGCTTGAATATTTAACTCGGCCGAATATTTGATTTCATATATCTGCGAAGAGTCGCTTGCGCTGCGTGTCTGCAAATTAGTTGAGAGAGACTTTCCCCAAGAGGTATGGGCCCCAAACTTGAAGAATCACGCCGAGTTTTCCCACAAAATCTATGTACATTAATATTCAGATATCATGTTTGGTGGAATGTCTTAGACGACCCTTAAACTAACTGTTAAGTTTTACCCAAATCAATTTGAGACAAAAATTTTTACAGTGTATGTATGCTCAACAAGACCATTAAATTTTCGGCATGTATTTTAGGTTTTCAAGGGTGATTTAGATGGCTTTACTGATTTTGCAGCATACATAAGTGAATTTGGAGCCAAATAATTCGTTTTATTCAACGCAAACGTCTGTGTTTTCAATTAAAGTCAATTTGCACCACAAATGCAGCATAATTCAAATTAAATTACGCAACTCCAGAGAAGCGTGATGCGAAAGTCAGTAACGCCCTCGTTGCCCGAGATAAATTTGCATCGGCACGGAACACGACCGACAAAGCAGGGCGTCAGGCTGAAATTCATGCAGGAATTTCACACGTGTTTCTAAAGTTGAGCCAGGGTGCGTGTAATTCCGCCTGCGGGAAAAGTTATCCGCGCCGCACACGCATCTCGCTGGCGAGACAAATAATACATGAATGTATATGTACTCACTGAGGGCGGTGAGATTGACGAACTGCACCACTGCACATCCCTCGCGAACTTCGAGGAAAGTGATTTCGCACTTGTAGACTGCTTCGTCCGCCAGCTGCAGCTGACGAATCTCCAGGTGCGATCGCGACATATTGGTCGTGTAGTGCAGCTCGGCCCTGGAACACATCATTTGCAAAAGCAACACGTCAGTAACAGCAGCAGAAAGAGAAGCACGAAATTAGATTTTCCGGAGAGGGAGAAATAAATAAAGCAGAGGAGGAGTGAGCTCTCCAAATCTTCCTTGGCCACGCACAATGGGAAACAGTTTCACTCTGATAATTCAAATCTGGGAATTGTAAAAATAAGATTCGAGTGAAAAACAGGGATGACTAATAGTGTCGTTGAATTCGATGGAGGTTCAAATTTGAGTTTTATTTTTTTTCCAGTCAGCCAGGTAAGGCTTCAAGGAAAACTCCAATCTTGTTTCAATCAAAGTTTTGATGAATATCTATTTAAATTGGGTTCCTGTTGCTAGGTTAAATTGATAGAACCTCACCAACCACAAGGACTTCAATAAGCTAATGTATTCAAGTTAAATTTTTATTTGGTTTAAATCGCTTATCTTTTTGTTTAACTCCCTTTCAAGCCAGTTTGTCACCGTTAAAACAAATTGAATACGTTCAGCCCGGCGGAAAGAATAAAAGATTAAAAAACAGGTCGGTAGAAAATTCTGCAATATGCCAACCAGCTCACGGAGACATTCAGGTTAGACCTCTTGGAAATAATTTAGCCGGAAAATTAGCAGGAAACGCAGAAGAGCAGAAGATATTCTTCTTTTAAAAAGCACTGTCAATTCAGGGCTGAAAAATGCCGCGTGCTTGTAATTAACGCAGCTCGGTAAAGTACCTGCTACCTGCGCAAACAACAATGCTCTGTGTTTTTAATAAAAGTAGGCCTGCGTGCGTGTGGAAGAGTACAATAAAACACGGCCGTCGCCATTTACCACTTACCCCCGCCGCTCGCGCAAAATAATTTTATTGTTTAATTAAAAATACATGTGAAAAATGTCTGCCAGCAGCGCGGCATAATGAGCTTTTTTCCCGCAGCACGGGCACGACGAATTTTGCGCCGAGGTCAGCACTTGAACAAATTACTTTTGTGCCAGTACTCTCTGTGTTTATGTGGGACCAGCAATCTGGAAGACTGCCTGCGAAATTCGAGCCGCGGCTGCACTGAAAAATTAACAGGCTCAAGTCAACCGCTCACAAAATTCAGCAAGAGCCGCTATTGTCTCGGAAATAGTTCTCAGAAATTCCGACAAAAGCATGGCAGCAATGAAAGCGAATGGTTCTTTACTCATTTATTTGATTTATCAAGCAAAAATTCGTGTTTTTCGTGGTTAATCAAAGTTTTGGGTATCAACGGTAGTGCTATGTATGATTTATTTAGTTCCAGAATAAAAATGGAATAAAAGCTAAATATTCACGAGGGTTGAATTGGGTTTGTTAACCGAATCATTTGGTGATATGACGAGCAGAAAATCGGTGGAAACGTAAAAACCAATCAGAGAATTCGCGAACGAAACAGGGCTATAAATTTCGTTTAAGACTAAAATCAACTAACTCACGCACTCAGTCTTTTTTTAAATCGAACCAATACAAATGATCAGTTTCTTCAAAGAAACAGGAGCGATTTCGGATCTTAAAAACTGCCTAAATTTGCTCTCAAAATTGAAAGCCGACAGTGATATTATATGAACAACGATAAAAAAACAATCTGGTATTCCCCGTACTTCCCACGCTCCTGAGGTTCAAATAAAGGGGCATTGGTTTGATCAAAGTCGTGCGTTTGACACAATCAATCATAAGCTTCATGCATTAAATGTTGATTTACGTTTAAAGAACGTTTTGTCAAACGGAGCAAGCCCGAAATTTGCCTTCTCGGATCACAATTGACGAGTAATTTGCACCTGCCAAACGCATCCTTTGCGATCGAGCGAAATTTGACGAGCAGCCGTCCGAGTATTCATCGCGGCCGCTAATTAACATGCGTAATTCGAGGCTGTTGCTCTCTACTCTCTAAAACGGGCAAAATGCGCCGACGAGAGTTCTGTTGTTGCAGGGAGGCCAGCTGCCACCGCTGGTAGCTGGTGTCTCTCTGCACGCCGTGTGATATGTGTTGTTTGTGCCTATGGTGTGTGCGGTGGGCGCTGTTAATTCTTGCATGTCGGGACAATGGCGTCAATCAGCGGCCGACGGATGGATGCATGCAAGCGCCTTTCCATTCACCCGACACTAATGAGCACGGTGCAGCAGCGGCCTGGCTCCGCACGTCGATCGGTCGGCTATCTCGGTGGCCATTATAATTGTTGTCGCCCCCGCTCGTTCGCTCGCTCACGGCGCGCGCTCGTTCGAATAACAATAAGCAACCAGGCCAACCTGCTGGGCCGAAATGATCTATGCCCCGTGCCAGCGAGCCAGAGCCAACAACCAACGACACATTCCGCGATAAATGGCCGCCCGAAATGGTTCCTCGTTGGCCGTAATTAAATTTATTTGTCGACCGCCGCGTGCGATTACATCAATGTTTGTGTGTGCGAGTGTGATTTCGATTTTGTGGCTTGTATCCTCGCGTCCCGACATAGCACTCACTGATTTGGCAGCTGGATTAGCGTTTTTCACTTTGCGTTGAAATTGTTGTGCACGGGATTTAATGAATTTTAATTCTCTCACCTTTTTATGATTACATATAGACTTTGACCTAAAGGGATGGATTGCTAACACTTCAGATGGTCAGGGGATGTTGAGAAAGGTCAAACGGTGTTCAGTTTTTCACACAAAAAGTTGAAAAATACGTTTTTTTAGTTGAATTACTCATAGAAATAAATAAATACCACACCGATCAGAAATTTTCAAACATGTCATGGAAACAACAACTATCACACGCATTTACAAAATTCCAAATTATCTTATTATATTTCCGAAATTTTAATCTGAAACCAAAATTAACAGAGGTGACACGATCTTGATCAAGGACTTCAAATTTGCGGTGTTAGTTCGATTGAAATCCAAGATACTGGGCTATTTGAAAATATCCCGTAAATTCGTAAAAATGAATAAAAATCGAAGTCACTGGTAGAGACTGATTTCTGGCTTAAATCTTTTTGAATTTTCTAGACCTCATTTTGCCAATATCTTATTATGACCCGTTATATTTCAAATAAATTAAACTATATATTTTTCTAACTTAAATTTTCTAAAGTGCAACTCAATTTGCAAAAATTGGTGCCAAGTCACTCTCAATTAATATAGACAACACATAAAGGAAACAAAGCAGACTGCCGCAAACGCTTTTCGGCGTGCTCGCTGAAAGTCACGCAATTTTTCGCCGCCACGCAATGTTTTCAGCGCGCCAAAAAAGAGGAGAAAAAATGCATGTTGGCACGTTCGGCGGAGATGTAGGCAAAGCTGGTGGATGCATGCGGTGGGTATTTCCGCACCCGTTCTCTCGCTCTCACTCGTTCCCGACCCGAGCGAGCGGCGCGCTGATGGATGGGCCCATTTCAGAACACAGGACCCGGCGGAGTTTCGCAACGACCCGTTCTTTGTCTTTGTCACCTTTTCTGTCGGCCGTGTCCGAGTTTTGTTCTTGCGGCGAGCGCCGAAATGGATGGTAATGCGACACGCGAGCAATCGCTCGTCAGCCCAAAATCATTTTGCACTCAATTTTTTACTCGCCGCTTAGCTGCAAATTCACTGCCGCCCAGCTTGATTCGCCTCCCTTGCGGGTGTGAATGAGAGTGCGGAAAAAGTCGAAACTTTGCAGACGTACAAAGTGATATAATTCTCTTGGCGCCTCCAAGTTGTGTAAAAGAGGGAGAAAAATCTTTGTTTTAAGGATTTGTTAAAACAGTAATTTAAAATGAATGATTTGTTTTATTTTCAGCTATTTTAACGAAACGGTTGCCTGTGGAGCGTTGGAACACACAAAATTTTATTGTATTGTACAACCGCACCGGCACGAGCTGCCTGTGTAAATGGGAGGCGGAGGCTGTATTGATCGCGACTGATAGTGCTCTCAGCAAGAGAACCAGCATAAATGTATGCAAAGCCGACGATTGTGCCCTAAATGCTATAGAAATTCTTCGACTTCAACCTTTTTGGATGGTCACAAAATCGATTTCCTGTACCTTTTATGTATAGTGCAAAAATAAGCCAATAAAACCCGAGTTGGTTGTAAAAGTAAATATTTCCAATCATAATCACTAGCAGAAATTAAATTTTAGAGTTGTCAACAGCTTTAATAATAATAACCGTTTTTGCAGCAAGAAACGAGGCAAAATATTCGTGCTCATTTGATGTCCCTATGTAGAATATAAAAAGTAGAGTTTGTCTAAATTTTATAGCTCTAGTAATTTAATATCGAGTTAGTGAAATCTTGCAAGCCCCTTTATCTCAAAGAGCAACAATTTTAATAACATCTCTGGCTGCTCCCGTGAAATTTGCCTCAATTAAAGCGCAATATCAACTGCTGTTGGCGACGTGGGAGCAAAGTATACACACGCGGCGAAGGCAAATTGGACAAATTAAAGCGGCGAGCGCGTCGGACCGAAATTTAATTAGAGCAAAAAATTTAAATTAAAGTGCGGCGTCGTCGGTCGTTGGGCGACGAGTAATAATCCCGGGCCGCAGCAGCAGCTTAGAGACACATGTGCAGCGAGCGGCAAAACGCGGCGTGGAAAAAAGAGCTGCGCCACCCACAGAAGCGAACTGCAAACTCTCCGGTCCAGCAGCAGATTCTCGGCCGTTTCCATCAATGTCGGACGCAGCAGCAGCGGCAGCAGCAACTGCCTCCGTCGGCACCTTTATCAATATCATTCTGCAAGGCTGATGCCACTGACGTTTGCCCGAGAACGGACTGTCTGTCGGGCGCGCGTTATGTCGGACCGAATTTCCTGCCCAAGGAGAAGAAGCTAAATGCATTCTGCTTCTTTTGTGGCCGTCAGATGGGATGGGAAGAGAGATAAACTTCCCGAGACGAAATCAGGAGCTCACGCGAAACAACTAGAAAATACATTGCCTTTCAATTAATCAAATAGCAGAAATGTTATTGCAAATTAAGAAGCAAAAAGCTGACAATCTCAAGCTGTATTTTTCTTCAACTTCATTATATAGTTATTTTCTAAAATTTGCTCGAATTTAACTAAATAAATCAGATTTTTTTAGATGGTGTAAAATCGAATAGGTTAATTAATCTTAAATTAGTATTGTTTCAATTATTGGAACCTAGTTTTAAAATTGTTCTAAGTTAAAATTCTTGTAGTGAAAATTTTTATTTATGCGGTGAAATTGGTCAGTCCGTGTCTGGAAATATGTGAGCAATATGGGCAGACAACTATCCAGAAGAATTTCTCACCCCCGTCGAGAGGACCAAAGGTGAGAAATGGTCGGCCATTAATCCGCACAGCTACGGCCGGGGGAGCAGAGAAGTAGACAAAGCGGCCAAAAAACGCTGTTCGTTTTTGGTTCATTTCACGAGAAGGCGCGCGCTCATTCAATCAGCAGAGGCGAGAGCGAGAAATGCATTGTTGAGTTTGACGAATTTCTGAAAATGGAGGGGTGCATTTTGGGGGAGCGAAACTTTTCGACGCGCAACACATCAAAGGGCCGCTTCGCCACAGCAGGTAGGCTGCCAAATTACTCCGTCCTTTTTGAAAAATCGGTCTTGCTCGTCATCAGCAAACTCGTTAATAATTCAATTAAAAGGATCTTGTTAGCGACTAAAACAGATAGGATGGATGAGGCCTATTAAACGAGTTCGCTCACTCGGCTCGCTCGCTCGCACAAAGTTATCGAACTTTGCTTTCTTCAAAGACCTTTGAATGTAATTAGCGTCACGATTGGCTTAACTTGTCTCGTGCCTGACAGATATTCAGCATCCTCGGGAAATTGGTGACCCAAGGCACAGCAGCAAAGCCTTTGCCTTCCCTGATAAATCTGTCATCGCCCCGGATGCTGTGATGCACCAACGCACACAACATACATAATATCTCCTCGCAAGATCAGACACAGCAGGAATTTCATACTGGGAAAGGAAATGATTTAGTAAGATCTATAAACATTTTCTATACGTGTTTGCAATATTTTATCTACTTTGATTGGATTTTAGGGAGATTTTGCTCAAAACAGTCGAATTTTTTTATTCAGAGTCTTAGCACAAAATATCTGATCGTGGATAACAATCGGTTTTTAAATATTTAACGGATTAAAGTTCGTGCTAGTATTGCCATAAGTGAAAAAAATACTTTGTTTCTTTCCCACTTAATACTTAAAAGATAAATAATCGATTTCCACGAATCGACCGTTGGAAAAATGACTGATGCTTTTTAAAAATTGTGCAATTTTTGATGACGGAAATCACATCCATCGGATTATCTGTGAGAAGTGACCCACAGGAATTTTAAAAATGGGGGCATAAGGTATATCCTGAAAAATTCAACAAGGCGTGGCACGTGTTAAAAAAAGCGAGAAAATAATAAGAGTTGACATTTCTTCTGATATTCCACGAGAATTTTGAAATGGGGGATTATGTTTCTTGGAAAATTAAAAAAGTAAGCGTGGTATGGGTTGAAATTGCGTGAAAGTCGTAAAACTTGACGTTTTTACTGACATTTCCAGCTAAAATTTATGATAAGAAATAGCGGGCAGTTCAAGGATTGTTTTTGTCTGTTGGGTTAAGTAAAAAGTGGAATGGGGCCAACCGTAAAACAACGGAGGACAAATCTGCATTCATTGCAGCGCCATTTAATTTTACTAGCAAAGCGAAACAGCTTTTGTCGGTGGTCAGTGGACTAAATGTGTTTCTGTATCAGCCCTGCATTTAATTTCCACGACTTGAGTATATAAAATGCAGGCAGCAGCTTTTGCAGCAAAGATATCTTCAAACTTTACGAGCGGCGCATAAAACCATAGCTAAAAAAAATCACAGGAAAACTTTCTGCGGGGTCCGACGAAAACATTCATCGCTTGGGAGCGGTTGGTAGTGCATAAAATAAAATAAAAGGCGCGATAACGAGGTGAGGCCGGTGGTGCTGGTAAAAACGCACGCGCATTAATTCAATCTAATCTCAGCCAGTTAGGGCTGCAAATCCAATTACGAACAGAGAGCCGGCCGCCGCATCCATCGCAACCGCACGCGTAGGAAGCCCTGTGTGTGCATTTCATCAATAAGTAATAATAGCTCAGCGGCTCCACTACCAAGAGCTCCCTCAACTGGCTGCAGAGGCAGTAATTGCCGACGCCGACTATCTGATTATTCGGGATTTGCAGCTCATGTGTATATATATACGCGCGCTCTTATCTTGTTGCTCGCCGTCAAAGAACGGTTCGCTCTCAAAGCGACGAACAAACTCCAAAGGGACCAATAATAATGTATGCCTGCACATATAGCCGACCAACCGACCTGACTATGCGTGATGAGCGACCTAATGTGATTAGCTGGTGGCTTTATTGATTGGATATTAATTACGCTGAATTTATTTTATTTTCAAACGTCAAAACACAGGGTTAATAATGACACTTCAGTTGGTTATTAGTAGCTTCTAAGAAGACTGCTTCCATTCATATGAAACTGCACATAAATTTGTGTTGAACAAGTCAATATAGGTCATACAAAATACATATTTTTACCCGTCATTTTTCGTATTGACTCCTGTTTTCCGCATTAATTAAAATACTCTAACCTTTGCTCTACACACATTTCATTCGCTAAATTCAATCTGTATACGCAGCTGGTGAAAAAGGGATGTTTAAAATTTAGCGATGCATGTTTGATTTATACGAAACCGGCCCGCAGGGAGAAATTGCGAGAGAGCGAAAACTGGTCTGCCTAGCGAGTTATCTCCGAATTTAAATCATCACACATTTCACCGAAGCGGATTAAATTTCAGCAATTAACATACTGAAAGCATCAATCAAAATATATCGTGTTTCATGTGTAAATTAAACAGAAAAGATGAGAAAAAATTATTGATGTTCCAACAATGTAGTCACTTATTTTTATCGTTAGAAAAATGACTGAATTTGTTTGAAAAGCTTACAGGTTTAAAAAAATTCTGATTAAAAATTGATTTGCAGATTTTGCAGAAAATTATTAAAAAACAATCGATTTAAAAATGCAGTTACATTTTTTGAAAAGTCCTCTTGTAAATATCGAAATATTTTATTTCACTGTAACGTTTCTTCAAGGTAAAATTTGTTTGTGGAAAATATATATAAGAGAGTTAAATAAAAAGTAAGCCTAAAAATAAAATATATCTTTATAGCTAGTGTTTGCGTAATGCCTAAGATAACGCAGATAAAAATTTATGCACGTGAAAATGAGTCTAGGGCTCAAATGCACGGCACGTAAAATATAGTGCAAGAGGCGAGAGTTTGTTTGCAAATTCAGAGCATGTTGGAGGAGCGAGAGAAGGGCATAGTTTGTTGTGAGCGGGGCAAACTTTAAATGGGCCAGGTCATTGCAAATCCCTTGTCGCTGTGGGATTATTTGCAGCACCGCAAACATGAAATTATGCTCCAACCGCCCATTTTTAACTCGGGCACAAACTGCACTGGGGACTCCAAAATCCAGCTCTCTCGCCGGCATACACAAGACTTTTTTTTAGTTAAAAGCTTCTGTGAAATATTAAAAAGCGACCGCTGAACCATGGTTACATCGACGGGAGTAATTGGAAATTGAAACTCTCTCCTGCAATGTTTGCTTGCTGCTTTTCATATTCTAGTGGGCGTGTTTGATGTCGATAAAAATACGATGCGAAATTCACAGATATGAGAAAATTGCAAACAAATGGACTCTTTTCGTTGACATCAGGTTTTTTCCAGGAATTCTGTCACACTTATATTTTTTGTGAGTTTTTCTGACAGTTCGTGGGAAAGAAGAGGGAAGGGAATCAAATGCCTCGTTTGAAGCTTTCCACTGGTCTGTAAAAATCATCTCATTGGGCGATATTCTGAATATTTTGATTGATAAAAATCACAAGTCTATCAATTTACAAAGAAAAGTAGGATTTGAGGATAATGAAATTAAATTAAATCAAAATAAAAGGACAAAAAAACGGAATTTGATTATGTTCATCTGCTTAAAATTCTGAAAATCAGAGCAGCGTAAGAATTGTTGGAATAAACCGTCGCGTCCATATTGAGACGTCATCATTGTCATGGCCACTGATATTTCTTGCCGATTTTTTGGTAAACAAAGCGTGGGTAGCAAAAGAAAATCCTACAATCACTGTAAAAATTGACGCATCCTAATCTTTGCCATCATGAGAAATGATGACATCATAACATATGGCCGCTCTATTTGTCCAGAGCGCATTTTCTAACGCGCAGGCCGATCCAAAAAATTCAAATGATACTCTGATTATCTGAATTTTTAAATTCGTATTTAAAAAAGAGTATTTTTGGATATATATGCACCAAGTTTTTGAATTTAATGCAAAAGTAGCATGTATTTGAACGTGAAATGTACAATTATATACACTGAATTGACATTTTGCCAGAGTATATTTATGTTGTCCGGTACACAGCTGTGATAAACCTAGAAAAACATTTCGAAACCCATGAACTAGATACACGAAAGTGTGATCGCAGCTGTGAGACTCCATCGTATAATATAAAAAAGGCACACACACACGTATATATACTACAAGTTTTCCACATTAAAGCGACGCTTATATCAATAATTGAATCTGAAGAGAGCTGATTGCGGCACGAGTAGCGCGCTCGTAAAGTAATTTGTCCGGCAGCAATTTTTCGCGCGAGTTACGACCCTCGGTCGTAAATCGCAAAGCTGCAGAGTGCATCTCGCGCGGCTTATCTGGACCAAATGTGCAGTCGGCAGCAGTTCTCGGCGGCAAAATGAGCTGCACTTGGCCGATGAATTAAGCGTGGAATATGTTTAAAATAACAAATAATTTACGTTATATCAGGGCGTGTGCATCTCGGGGCCATAAAAGCAGCTGGGAGCCGGTTTTATGGAAAAGCCAGCCGCAGCAGGGAAGAGGCGGAAAATTGACGATTATGAAGATTGGTTCCAGATTTATGTCACTCTCGCTCGACTTGGGGCGCTGCTGGCCATAAAACCTGATTTATTTGCATAAGAAAGAAAAACACGCGCTTTCATCTTGTAGTGGGCGTGATAATTTAGTGCATTTTTGTCATTTCTTTATTCTTGGAGGGTCTATAGGGCCTATTTCTCTGAGGTTAAATTGTAATTTCTATTTTTCTTCGCGTGCCTTAGTAAAAAAATCTGTAAATATTCAATTTATTTTACAGCTGCAAATGTTGTTGATATTACCAATAAATCGAATTAGTTCGCGTTTTGAAACTAATAAATCACTTTTCTTAATCGAAAAAACTCCCATCAAATCCCTCAATTACGATAGTAGCGCCCCTTTTCCGCGGTAACGGCGCCATTCGCTCCAAATTGCCGCGTTTAATATCATTCCGACAGCCCCGAATGCGAACAATTAGCGATATTCAAATTTGAAAATCAACCCAGCTGCGGCCAGCTCGCAATACTATTTCACGAGGGTGGAGCCTCATTTGCCTCGTCCGCGCTTTTTTCCTCAAATTATACATAGTAGGTCACTGAGCGGAGGAAAATAATAGCGTCTTTTTATCAGCGCAGCGAGCGAGCTCTTCTCTCGTCTCTCTTTTGCTCGGGCACTTCTTTTCACCGGCGACGAGATAAAAACTTTTTCGAGTGCGAATGAGCGGAGAGCAAGAGAGGCAGCAGCAGATCTTTTATTTCTACTTTAATTTTCACGACTTGTGTTTTAACAGTTCATTCTCGCGTGCACTCGCGTTTACAAAGGAATTAAAAAAGCGGCAAGGAGAGAGCGAGAGAGAGCGGGTGAAGCAGCCGGATAAGATTGGCCAAATTGCTTTTCTCTTCGTCGGCGCGCACTCAATTTACCCGGCGTGAAGTTATCGCTCAGATAGGCGCGCCAAATTTGAAAAGTTCCTCGCCCGGCAGGTCATAAAGCCAGACCATGGTCATTTTCTCCGAGTGCCGCAATGGATCCGAAAAGTGCGGATGAAATCTCTAAAAAATAATGAAACCACACAGTAGCCTAGAGTGAGTGACGAAAAAGAAATTCAATTACATCTGTCGGGCTTGGGATTTTTTTTTAAATAGAGGATATATTTTTCAGAGTAAATTAATCGGCTTTATATAATTTCCGAGTTCCAAGCCGATTAGGATGTTTTTTATTTGTATTAGCTAAGATTTGGTGAAAACTGTGTTAATTTTTCTCTGGAGATCAATAAATTTAATAAAAAAAAACAGAGTGACAGCTATAGGTTCTGGTTTCCAAAAGTTGTCGCATTTGCATAAATTACATACTGCTCGATTCGCCCTCACGGTCTATGATTCACTAAAGTATTTTCACTACAATACTAAACATTTGCTATAAAATCTTATTTTTACTAATGTTGGGAAAAAAATATATATAATAAAAATTTGAGCTCAAACGCAGAAATCCATTTTCTCAAGCCGCTCCTTGGTAAAAAATGATATTTAACCGAATTCTTTTCGGATCGATAGACGGCTTCCTTCACCTTTTGCCCCTCGATTCTACTCGGGGCGTCTGGCCAGACAGGAGGAGAGTGCGAGCGCGATATGAAGGAGCCGAGATTATGATTTTTATGTGCGCGTTTTCGCCTCAAAGCACCATAAATCGTTGCGCGTTAAGACGCCCTTAAAAGTAAAATGTTATGATGAAAAAGAAATTACATGTGGAATTCGCTTCTGCAGCGGGCGGCGCGGCTGACGGCGAGTCTGCAGTAAAATTTAATGAGACAGAATCGTGCGCGCTTTTCGCTTCTCACCCCGCACGTTTTAATAAAAATCCGACCCCGCGCGCGCATTGTTGGAGCAAATGCGTGGTGATCCACACCGAAACCCCTTTCGCCTTAAATTAGAGCTCTTCATCTGATGGATGACTCGACGAATTTATGACCACTCATTTTTAATACTTATCAACTAACTGCTTTCTCTGTCTGACTTTTGTTATGGATTCTCGCACTTTTTACATCTACTCTCCCGGCGCATGCGATAATGTATTATTTAGCGTGTCTCACTTCCATCTAAAACATCTAAATGAAGTTGAAAGCTCGTCCCAGATTTTTTTTTAATATTTTGGTTTTAAATTGTACATGTAGAATTGGGTATTATGCAATTTTAAGGCTTTTACTATTTGATTCTGATAAATCGATCGTCGCAGAGCCACAATGAAATGCCAAGCCACGATTTTAGAGCTAGCTGCAAGTTTAGTGATACATTTATTTTTTTTCAGTGGGTGGTTCGGCCCAGCTTCTTGGAAACCTTTCAAAGGGCACACAAAGAGGCGAAATATAAATTCAGCCGCTGCTGTGGTTATCGGAAAACGGCTTTCGGACCCTCGCAGTTCCATTTCGTATCGGCCAGCACGCCCGAAAATAAGTAAAATTCTATTACGCCGCTTGGTGAATGCGGCCAAGAAGAGGCGTGTTTTTATCCCTTTTCCTCTGCTGCTGCTACTGCTGTTGAGGCTGATACAAAACTACTCTTTCCCTTTCTCTCGGCGGCGGCACAATGGCGCGGCTAGACAAAAAAGGAATACTAAGTGTCCGACTGAGAGAGAGATTCGCCGTGCATATTATGGACTCAGCAGGCTTCTTTATGCGCCTGCCGCCATTCAAAGAATTGCCAAGAAGTCATATCTGCCGCCTCACAATGCGTGTTTGTGCTCGCGGACGTGCGACACACAACAACCACTCGCGCCAGCCAACATTTTTATCCAGTTGGATTTTTGCTTGCGGCACGAGTAGAAATATAAATCTTTTAATTAGGCAGGAAGCGGATTTTGAATAAATGTAGGCAGAGGTTTCATCAGTGGCAGAACTTTCGAAGAAGGATTGAGTCTCTGGGACATTCCAATTATATTCGGCAAGACGATGATTATCATCCAGCAAGTGCCAATTCATTTGCATGAAAATTCGCTCCGGCACCTGGGACCGGCGGCTGAAAGGGCAGTTTCATACTCAGTGTTCTGGCCGGAATCGACTAGTGTTTGATTAATTTAAACAGGTGAAAAATTTTTAAGCGCGCAGTAATTTGTAAAGAGTTCCGGCTTTCACGTGCTGCATTTCAATGATACTAAAATGGAATTGACTTTTATACTTTACCAGCAGATAAACACCATTCGGTTTGACACACAGTGCACAGCACATGCACTATATAGCAAAATAAATTTCTTTCACAGCTGGATAAAATAGTGATGCTGCTGGATAGATAATTCGCCTCCAGGCCCGATCACTGTGGATAATGGAACAGCACGTTTGTTGTTTGCTCTGCAGATCACAGCACAAACAGGCAAATCACCGACGTGCTTGTTCCACTATCGAAAAGTATGTAGGAGGCCTGAAATTTCCGATGGATAATCCTGCACTCCAAATAATTCGATTCAATAGTAATGCAATAAACTCACCTTAAATTTTTCAATGGGATTAATGCATTCTCTTTTGCGAATATGAATGAAAATATTCATTTTCTGAGTAGAAAATATGAAAAAATATAAATGGAAACGTAAAAAAACTGTTACTTAAGCAGTTTTTCGCCTGATCAACCTAAAAAAAGCCACAAGAACGCCCTGCGACCAATCAGAGAAGGGAGCAGCTCTATATATTTATGGCCTAAGTACAAGACAGCAGCGCTGCTACTCTTGATATCTGATAGTTCACCGGCGTTCTTGTCACACTTTTTGCTAGGTTTAGACACAAAACCGCTTAACTTACGGTTTTAACGTTTCCGCTAATTTTCAGCACGTCGTGTCGAATTACCAATAGTATGATTCAGCTGAAAACCTTATAAGAATCCTCAGGAATTGATCTGTACTGTACTCTCATAAATTAAATTCCTGTGCCACTCATCTACTCTCAACTACTTAGATTTCATCCAGATAGACTGTAAAAAATCTGTTGTTCTACCAGTTCTCAAATTCATGACGCACATCAAGCAAAAAATAGTGACTCCAGGCAGTAGCTCTCACGAGTCAGCTCCATAGTCAAAAGCAGTTTTTTGTGCAGATTCAAACATATGCAAACACGCATTTTCAGTTTCAGGTGCATGTGAGTCGTGTGCTTTGAGTGTAAGAAGTGTCAACAGTTGCGTGGCAGAGAGAATGCGTAACTAGCCAGACGCAATTCTGGAGCTGTGAGCTGCTGCAGAGCAAATAGCACGAGGAACAAGACGCAGGACGTATCTAGCTTTTTGGCAATTTGGCTCGCATAGCATACACACACACACACGGGCACATCAATTTCCGCGGCTTGTTTGCAAAACACCGAGGCACGTTTCCATTTTCGCGTGGCTGCTCTCCGACGTCTCAGCGCCACGCACACCGCACTCTCTAAATAATCTGGGAGACGAGAAATGGGACTGCGCTCGAGGCGGAATGCGTATAATTCATGCTGAGCCGGTGCGTTTGTCGTTATTATTATTATTTTGTGCGTTGCACCCGCGTCGAGAAGCGAGAAAAAGCCAAAATGATAATTCAGCGAGGCGGCGGCAGAGCTACGGTCATAAACGGCAGATGCAGATAATTAAATTGCCACGGTGGAATGTTATTAATTGGATTCACGCCGGGATTGCATTAAGTTAATTAATTAATCAGATGCGTGCTCGTGGCACTTGAATTTCGGCGTTGCGGTGCGCGCCTCGCAGCCGCGAGAACAACCGTTTGCGGCAGCAAGATGATATTCACTGCCTTGAATGGCTCCTGAATTCCCTTGTAATAAGATCAATCACATTCTTAAGGGCTTCTGAGAACAGCAAAAAGTCTGCAGAAAAGACCTCGAAAAAAGGTCTTTACCATTACCATGAAAGGAAAGGGAAAGTTTACTACGCGTACTTTATTGTTACAATGTTACAAATACATGCAGCTTTTTGCTGTTAACGATGAACTAAAGAAAATCTGCATTTTTATTTGCAACGAAGTTTAGTACACAAGTTCCTTTTCCTGGTCTGGATTTACATATTTTTTTTTTTTAAATACAAAAATCAGATTCCTAACAGTAATTTCACTTTACACTGCTGATTATCCCTCACAGCCAATCAGAGGACAAGTCCCTGTTCTTTCTTCTTTTTTTGGTTCTTGTGGCACATTTTACTAGGTTCAAACAGAAATGCCCGAAAAATTAACGGTTTTTACGTTTAAACCGATTTTCAGCCCGTCTTGTTGAATTTTCGTCCAAGTTGGTCAGTGGTATAACCCAATTCGACCTTCAGGAATCAATTGGCTTTGTCAAAAAATGAAATTTCAGTAACACTATATTATCAATTTAAAATATTTAGTTTCTCAAGAAGAGGATGGCAAAAGGCTAAGAAATGTGTTCATTTTTCGGCTCGCATGCCAGCACCCTTGACTGCCCGCCAAATACGGTTTTAACAAGAAAATAATTCATCTCGGATGTTTTGCAATTCCGCTGCCAATATTTCCCAAGCGGCTCCCTGCGGATTTCTATTTTTTTCTTCGTATTTTTGGCAAATTTCTCATCCTCAATAATTTTTCCCACACATACACGCCAACAGAGGGATATGTAGAAACGCTTCCGTCTATAAACATAAATATAAAGCCGAGAGTTAGGCACATCTTGTAAGGAAGTTCTGCCGGCGGTCGGGCTGGGGAGAAAAACGCCATCCCGCAGCAGAAAATGCTAAATTTATGGCGCATATCACAGCCACTCGTATATTTCTTCGGCAGTTCACACGCACGCCATGTATGTACACTCGCAGCGACGACCAGTTTTATGTTATTTATATCCGCTCGCATCGCGCACCAGGCTTTAAATTTTTCGCCGCGCGTTGATCAGTCATAGCAGCACACCCTTCTCTCTTTTGGCACAAAAAAGACGCTGCTTCTTTTTTTCTGGCACAGCAAAATTTAATTAAGACCGATGAAAAATGGTCCCATCGCTCTTTGACGTCCCGACGGAAGGAAAAGTTTAAAACTTTCGTCGCTTGGAATTATGTCCGCGGAGACAAATTGACTATAGTAATTCGGATACAATGAGATGAGATGTCCTTCAAGACGTGGTAGATAGAGCTAGGCAACCGGCTTTGCCAGTGCGACGTGCGCGTTGCATACTTGCTAAATGATGAGTGAAATAATTATTTATTGAACAACTCTTGGAATTGCGTTAAATTTTATTATTATTTGTTAAATTTTAAATTATAATTTTATTTTAATTCAGTGTTCAAAATTCTTACAAGGGAAGCCAGCCATCTGACCAAAACAATTTATGTTTTTGTACTTTAAACGCTGTAAACCAGGTATTGTTTTGAGCCATAAGTTTCCATCCCTCGAAAGTAGCTCAAGTGAAGCGCTGTCGAAAAACGAACTACTTGCTCGATGCAGAGAACCACGTACTTTCTGATAGGCTAACAATAGAAAATACGTCCGCCGGCCAATCAGAACGTCTGGGATCCTGCGCCGTGCGAAAATAGATCGCTTTTCAGCGGCGCTTAACTCACTGTCCGCTCATAATGCAGTATACACTTTTTAGGAAAGGAAACTTATGTTTTTAAACTAATGTCTGGTCGAAATAAATTTTTTAAAGCCAATAGTGCGCTTCCTTTGTTAATGCTCCTATTTTTATTAAAGCTCTAAAAAATTCCACGTCATTGAGGATTTCATTTTATTAGTGGACTGCCAGCCAACATGAGCAACCCAATATGCCACAAATTGGGGGAGTCGTTTGGCATTGAGAGTAAAATTTCCAGCTTAGGTTCTAACCTTTGAAGCCACTATCCTCCTTAGAATATTCTGAGGAAGCGGGGGTACAATCACTCATTAGCCTCCGTATTCAGCGGCAAAAGGGCCCTCAAATTATTATTATCCGCATTATGAATAGAACCTTGCAAAAGGGCGGGTAGGCGGGCACAATTCATTTATTAGAATACCTCCGGTGCTATGGTTGGCTGGACGGCTGCGCGTAAATAAACACAATTACGCGCACAAAAGGCCCTCAAAAAATAATTGGAGAGAGTTTGAATGGCTAATATCAGTGGTGCGCGCACGTCATTATCGTGTGCATGCCGCGTGGCAAGAACTAGGGACGATCATGGTAATGGCGTCCGACGTGCGCTATTATCCTCGCGGTCAAATGGGCATACTTGAAAGTGTGCCAAAGAGGGAACAGCGTCCGCTCCATTGTCAGCCCGTTCGCAAAATAGACAAGTGCAGCACGATAGCAGAAAGCAAAACACATTATTTATAATACGGATTCCGCATGCCTACCTCCGCACCGTTGTTTTTGTATCTGCTCAACTCTAGATATCGTATCGATTTGCGCGTCGTTAAAGTGTAATCAACGATTTCTCTCGAAAATTGTTTCAGAATGAGAAAATTCGTTAAAAATAATTTTAATGAGGTTTAGAGTAAAATTACCAAGGGGAGCCGATAGTTATGGTATTTTTTTGGTTCCATTCTATGGCGTTTGATAAAAGATGACAAGTTTTGCCAAAGGAATGGAAGTTGCCGTGTTTTATGGTTTGCCAGGTCCACGCCAAATTTCAAACTGCTATAATATCTTGGAAGGTGGTAGGAATCAATATCTTTACAATTTGGAATCTGTTCAGCGATTGAGACAAACCGAATGATAAATGAAGCAAATTATTATTTATGATTTTTCCAAAACAGACAAGTGTTCTGGAAAAATCGCAAGCAGAAATGATACGGCATGTAGCTGAGAAATGTTGTTTTAGATTATTCATAACACAATGGCTTTATTTTAGCTATTTTAAAATTACCTTGGTAAATTTTGAAAACGTGCTTCCCGGAATTTTCTTCAGAATATGATTAATACAAAAGTTTTTTCGGATTATTCATTCACTCATTTTTCGGATTAATAGGTGCGCTATTCTTGTTACATTTTGTAAATAATATGTGCTTAAAATACATTTTTTTAGACTCATTGGATGCTAATATCCCAGGAGATGGTCAA
This sequence comes from Cloeon dipterum, assembly GCF_949628265.1. Classification (NCBI taxonomy): domain Eukaryota; kingdom Metazoa; phylum Arthropoda; class Insecta; order Ephemeroptera; family Baetidae; genus Cloeon; species Cloeon dipterum. Next base: position 17,746,118 of record NC_088789.1, read on the forward strand.
TGATCAATGATACTATATGAGAAAAATTTTGCTTCATAGCATAATACTTTTAGTAAAAGGAACTGATTTTTGTATTATACTTTACATTTTATCAAGTGAAAACGCACTAGCTGCCGCCATCTTTCCATTCTGCTTTTGCCAAAAACTTGCTTTAAACCCCTGCCTACATACAGTTTGTTTGGAAAATATCTGTAAGCAACCAAAAGTGTGTCTTCTTAATGTAATAGAAAAAAGAACGCACAGCTTTCACCTAGTGTCAGTCTACGAATGGTATCGATTTGCATGTCGTTTTGTTATTATCCTGCGCGAGTATATTCCATCTCCTCGTTCCATTATATTGGATCGGTTTCAATTTCGTTATTTTTGTGTGCGAACTTGGCGAGCGTGCAGAAAAGAAAGGCGGCAGCGGCGCGGGTGGATGTCGGCCCGAGAGAAAATTGGCCAAATAAATTTCCCGCTTCGCTTTGTTTGTGTGTTTGTGTCGACGCTCTACACTACCTATACCTGCCGACGAGAGATATAAAAAACGCGCTGAAAAGGCTGGAAACCGATAGCAAGTATAAGGTGCCCGGGCATGCTATCTGCGCCGCTGGTTCGATGTGAAATACGTGCGAGTGCGAATTTGTTTATTGCGAACGAGCAAAACCCACAATCCCAGAGAAATTGGAGAAAACAACGTTAGAAATATTGCACGACAGGCGAATTCGAAACTGAAAATATTGCTAACGCTTTAATTTGAAACGTGTACGGCCTCCGAATGTAAATAATATTTACCAAGCGTTTTCGGTTTTTGATGAATTGGAAAATTAAATACAGCAGTTTTGAATATTAATGGATGCTAATTGGGCATAAATTTCAAAGTAAAACAAGCAAAAATCGATAACCAGTATTTCTTGATATTTATTGGGTGTTTGGATGTTTAGTGATATAATTATTTTAAATAAAATATTTCAAAAATTGATAAAGTTCTTCTTTTTAGTTTCACGGGTTTTTCATAATTTTTTGAGACTTTTATATGGAACGGGAAACTTAAGTTTTCATAAATTAGGACGTGTAATGATCTCCTTTTACATATTTTACATACATCAAATTATTTCATCAGCAGTTTGTTATACCCTTGAATATGCCAGCTGCCAATTCACATGTACTCGTTTTTATGAAACTAGGTGAAGAGCGTTGTGCAAAGTCAAGGGTGCTGCTGGGCGCTTGGGAGGTCATAAAAATTTGAATAAAAAGGGGCAGCTTTGCCACCCCCGGTGCTGCCTAATCAACACATGCATGCACCTCTGCTCCAGGCGCACAACAAACTCTTCAGGAGCAGGCATGAGTGTGTGCGCTCGCGATAAAAATAACAATGTTTGCATACTAATTAAGCGAGCGAGAGGAGAAGAGAGAGAGAGAGAGAGAGAGAGAGAGAGACCTCATGCATATTTGCGGTTCTTAATACACCTTGAAGGAGGCGCGCGGAAGGCGAGATGTGTGGTTCTTGTTATGCTACCGCAGGCTCACATTGCGGCCCCGCATAATTTATTGTGGTCACTTGCAGCACAAGGGCCGGCCGCCTTAATAATACACGCACGAGCTTCTTCAGCCCGCACGCCACCTGCTCTCCTTTTGCACTCTTTCGCTCGCACAGCAAACTTCGCTAATTAACTTTGGAAACGAGAAGGTGCGGCCGAACAGCTCGTTTTCCGTCCAATTCGCGTCACGTCGAGACTTTTTTTTTAGTTTTTGACGATTTTTATAGACTGAGTAATGTTGTGAAAACGTCAAACTTTACAGTTTTCCCGCATTTTGTGCCACGCCTTCTTTTATAAATTATCAGGATAACCGCTTCCCCGTTTAAAAATTCCCGCAAAGCTACGCTCACTACCAGTGGTCACTATATTCACAGAGAATACAAGGTGTTATCAAGGCGATATCGAAAATTGAAAATTTACAAAAAAAAGCCCTTTTTATTATGGTCAACTCGTGGAAATCGATTATTTATTATTAAAAGTGGAAAAAACAAGCAAATATTACACTTGATGCAATTTTGGCAAAATAATCAAAATGTATAATAGCTTTTAGAAACCGATTACAAAATGCTCTGATAATTTTCAATTTATTTATTTTCCAGCGTATTTTATTCTCAAAAAATAAACGAAAATATTAGTTCTACAGAACGCGGAATCATCTTCAGATGGGGTTCAAATTCCTGCACCCTCGTTTCAGGGAGTATGATTGATAAAAAGTGTCGGTGACACGAAACGAGCCATAACGGGATTTCCATAAAAGTCGCGGGTGAAACTAATTTAGTACCCCTGTTCGCCTTGACAGCGTCATCAAGTGCGTGCGCGGGATGATTTGCTCTGCCCCGCAGCAGCATCCATAGATTTTTATCGGCGAGCAGAATGGATTTTTACAGCATTTATTAACGGTTGGCGCGATATATCTCTGCTCGACTCATAACGAGGCCGCAATTTTTACGGTCTGACAACATGCAGTTGAGCAGTTTGGAGCGCTAAATCTGTTTAGAGCGGCCAGATAAACTCACGCACGCGCCTTTCCTTCTTTTTATGGATTGCGTTCAGTGTAGTTTCGTGTGTTGGCATGCGGTGCACACACACACACTCAGGCAGTTCGCGCACTTGAAATAAAAATAAAGCGAGCCTGCTCTTCATAAAGGCAACGATGAGGATTTACTTTTTGCCTTTTGAAATATGAGCATTACGCACTTAGTTGCACGCGCGCGCCACCCAACCAGCCAGCCAGCCAGCTAGCGTAATCCCGGCAGAAACCTTTTTCCCTTTTTTCCTCCTCTTTGTTTGTAAGTTGAGAATTTGGCCGGCGGTGCTCTAGCAACGAGCGTCTTGAGCGTCTTTTTCGCCCCCGTAATAAATACAACAAAGCGGCGAAAGACGTCGGTCGGCGCGCGCGCGCGAGCTAGCGAGAGAGCGAGCGGTTCATGAAATATTATAACGTCTCGAAAAGTGGCTATTTCCCGCCGGCTGAGATTTATCGTGTTTGTTGGTCCACGACAGCAGTTTGGCCGCCGCCGGAAAGTTTTGACCGAAAGTCGACCGCCCTTTTTGCACTTTGTGCTCGTTTAATTTTGTTTTCGCCCGCTAGACGTTGGCAAATTGGACCCCAATTTACTCGTTCGTCCCAACTGAAGAGCAATGTTGGTGTTGCCAATTCGGCAAATATTCTTCGAGCAATTGATTGACATTGAATACTAGCGAGGAGCTTATGCTGTATGAGAAAATTTCGCAACAAATTTTGTTAGGTCCAATCTTCATAAGAAAATTCGTTCTACACATTTACAATCCAAACACTGTAAAACTCATCTCGTCCAGTGGAAATACTTTCCAGTTGACCTCAAAGAGGTCGGTGAAAGGTCCAAGGAGATTTTTGGCAGTAATGAATGGTTTTGAATTACAAATTTAATGCTAAAAGTGACTGAAAAGTCTTAAAATTTTGTCACTTGGTGAATCAAAGTAAATCAAACGATATTGGCCCGTGTCTAACCATAATTTTAAACAAAGTCAAGTTAATGATCCTCATTAATAATAAATCGACATCTCTCAATGTGGTCATCAGCGTAACCGATGGAAGTGGCAGGCCAATGGCAATTGGCAATTGCCTCTCAGTAATTGCCCTCGGAGCTGTTAGCTAATTGCATAAAAAATCGTTTGCAACCACACCGGCTGATGCATTCAATTACGGCAAAGGTTAAACGCTTTCTGCTCTCGTCGGCCGAAAATGCAAACTACCGATTAGACAGGCCTGCAGGCGAGAGACGGGCTAATAATCCCCCGACGCTAATAATTCACGGGGCGAATTGCTCGCCGCGAGAGCGTCAATTAGCATCTTCTCGTTACGCGGGAGGTGAAAAGTCAGTCGACGAGGCAAGATTGAATATTCTTCTCCCCCGCGCAATAATCAGCCGTGATAATGTTTGTCTATTAGCATTATCAGAAGGGGGTTGATTCCGCATCTGAGTCGGGGGTTGAAAATGACGCCCTTAATTACCGGGCCAGCTCTCGGGCCGGCAATTGCAGCTGCTGACGCCGCATCCTCGCGCTCAAGTGCGGACAACTACCCAGCCGCCCTCGCTCTTTTTCACCCCTTGCCAGGGTGGAAATATATTCGTACGTACGTGTGCGTGTGGGTTTATATATATAAAAATGCCAGCCATTCGGACCGGAATCATCATCGCGCGCATTCATCATTTCTTCCGTGCCACTGCAGACGAGCTTTTCTGCCGATTTGCCTCCTGCTGCGCGCGGAAAAATTCCGGCCAAACGCGTTCTCCGAGTGGAAAAGTGGCTTCCCAAGTGTTGCTCCCGCCGGGCACGGGCATGGGCATGGGCACACACACACTCTCTCACGCTGTTTGCCAAATGCAGAGCACCGTGAACGCAGTGCCGCGCGCGCGATGCCATTGTGCGCGTCATATTTTCCTTCATTTTTTATCGTCTCGCTGCACAAAGAATATTTACCACCGAAATTTTGGCACAGACTTGTGTTTAAAACTCCTTTCTTTTGGTTTTTCTGCTTCAGTTCATATAAAACGCGAAAAGTTGAATGAAATTTAATGATATACAGTTCTAAAAAATGTTAAAATAAAATTTGGCTGGTTGCTGACATTTTTCCATTTTATATAGTCAATCAAATAAAAAAAATATACCAGATTTTTCTAAAATGATAAACGCATTTTATAGATTAATTTTTACTATTTCAAAAATTTTCATCATTAGAATTATCGAATTTTCCAGCAATCAATTTTTTTCAGAAAGAAATAATACCTGCCTACAAGAAATTCACGATGAACACGAAAAATGGCAACTTCTCATTTTTCCAGAATATGTCGTTTTTTGCTCTATACTTAATTTTCTCTGAGCGTCACAAATAACTTTTGATCAACTTGTCTCATTAAATAATATCTACAAACCAAAATAATCACCTAATTTATAAATATATCTTTCAATTTTCCATTCAAGATACTATATACGTAAACTAAATTTACCACCAACTCAGTTTCCTTGTTAGTGAGAATATCTTGAATACGAACAGCGGTTACATCCGTTACACATACAATCTGGATGAAGCTCTCAACGTTTTAAAATCGCTTGAAGATTTCCTTGAAGCGAAATTCACTGCTCTTTTCCGTGCTCCACTGGCAATTGAGACTCTCACAGAGCTGGCAATTAAAATGAGAGTGTGCAATTTGCCATTTACATGCATTCGCAGCACAAATTACACGATCACGGAAAGCGCAACGAATGCAGCTGCCAACGAGCTCATTACGGAGTCCATTCTCGGCGCGCAAGAAGATCGCAATTACTCTGCCACTCTCAGGAATGGTGTCTGCGCTCTGTTGTTGTGCAAGACGCTGCTGCTGGTGGCTGCATTGATAAGAGCCGACGTCGACAATTGCAATCAAAATAATCGGCTGCATTTCGCATGAGTGCAATGCGCTGAGAGTGATTCTGTTTGTAGGCGAGTTTCTGAGCTAGAGCAAACTTGATAGTTTATTAACGTGCATGCACAGGTTGCCTCTTTCTGATCCCCCTTTTGCACTGAATAAACAGAAACCGCTAACTTCTGCCTCCACTAATTTGTCACGGGTCGAGCTAGCTTTGTGCAGCGAACTGGCTTTTTGCCTCAGCCACATGACATTCAAGTGGCGTGGCGCAATATATGTGGGAGACAACCACAAGAATGCAGAAGCTCATCGACACGTAAGCAAATTTCAGACAACAGGCCGTTTTTGTCAAATTTGGACATCATTAAACGCAGAACACTGTTTTTGTCAACTTTGTGGAACGTTGAGAGGTAACTGGAAAACAATTTTAGATGATGTACAACTTTGCATTCAATGAAAGGCTAAATTTTAGCCTTTGAAATCAATACGACTAGATAGACTAGATACTGAAAACACGCTCATGCTCATTGACGTGTTTTAGAGTAGCACTGGAATCTCTTATTAACAGTGTCAATCGATTTTTGAGAGTTGAATTTGGTTAGAAAGTCGAATCACTTGGTCGAAAAGTGGATAAATCGTGCCGAAAACAGGAATTCAAACATTTAGACTCATCGTCGTTGGTTAAATTATTTTCGGTCCTTTCAATTTTTTGGAGCATTTGCGTTGCTAATTTATAAAAACGCTTTCACAGAGATTGCCATTTTGTACTGCTTTCAAATATTTTGAAAACGGAATACAAAGACGCAAAAAGGCTGGGAGCGCTTTTTATTTTGAAAAGCCTATGAGGCAGGGAGCAATGATTTTCGCACTGTGTGCACCTTAATCCGGGCTAAATCACGCGTGCGCCTGCGTCCGGCACTCCACTTTGAATAATAATCCCGGCTGTGTGAATGGAGTTCCACCTCTCGCATTCGAATTCACAAAGGCTAATGGGATGATACAGAAAATAACTAGAGTGTGAACTATCCTAATGCGATCCAGCCAACAGCAGTAGCACATTACCGGGCTTTGAGCGCGGTTATTATTGTTTAGGCCGGCAGCAACACATGCATTAGAGCCGGCTAATCTGCAATTAAATTGCGCGGCTGGCGTCAGCAATTATTCACAAAAGTTGAACGAGGCCAATAAGGAATCGGACGGACGCGTGTGTGTGTGTTCCGGCTTATCAGGCACATTTCAGGCGTCCATATTTCACGCCCGCCCGCAGGCCAAACCGGTGCTTGATCACTGCCGGCTGAAACGACACACCAAGACGGAGTCAGCCGTTCGGTCGTTTTATCTTGGCCGGACTGCTGCAGATTCCGCCTCGGGGATTATGAAACGCGACTGACTGACTCTTACTAATCAAATGGGACTCTGCGCTGCTGGAAAATTTGATCCGCTGCCCGGCTTTGCATGCTGAGGGGGGTGTCAACCCCTTATTGCACGCACCGTGTATTCCAATATTTTGATCACTCGACTCCCCGCCGGGCAGGATTACCAGTAATTGCGTGTTCACAGTTGTTTTTCACCCGGAAAGAGAGAACGCGCCGAGAGAGCTCTCGATCGTGGTCAAATTTCTGGGGGCTCAGAGTGGATGGGGGAAGTATCCGCCGCGCCGTGTATTGATCCGAAATTCTTTGAATATGTTAAAACAGTCTGACATCTTAACATCAACTTGGCGGTGTAATTTTATCGGTAAAATTGAATTCCGTAAACGGGATGACTCAATCTGCGACACAAAAGGCTGGTAAGTGATTTGCCACCCTGCAGCGCCCCATCTTTCCCGGCTGGGCTGCATCCTGCTCTCGATGCAGATGGAGGAGGCGTGCTGGCTGCTTTTTGCGGGTCGGCGCACGAAAAATCGAAAAAATTACCCACGATTATCACGGTTCAGCAGCGCCCGCCACTCGCCTCTCCAGCTTTTCTCGACGCGACTCTTCATATAAAATACATATTATATATTATGTACGTTCGCGCGCTCGGCGAGAGCAGAGCGAGCGAGAGGGTGAATTTGCTTGCCCCCGGGGCGTTTTCTCCAGCTACAGCAGGCCAACAACAAACTTGACTCGTCAACCCCTGCGTATTCATTTTTTCTTACTTTTATTCTCCACTGGTGCGTTCTTTACTAAAATGAAAATTACCGTGACGATGATTCCAAGGTTGTGGAATATAATCAAATGAATTGGAACTAAACTTTTAAATTTCAGGCTCATAATTGCTTTGAGTGCCTTGAAAAATTAAACGCATTTTGAAAATGGATTATTTCTGCAAATGCAGTAAATCGATCATTTAATCAGAATTTTAGCCGAGAATTTCAGTTAAGAAGTTTACGATTTTCCTGGGCTTCCCGTCTTCTTTTTTTATCTTTCCGGGGAAACACGCCTTTTTTCGAAATACACGCGACTTAAGCCCTCTTCCCTGTTCACATCGTCATCTTTGGATTTTGGGACATATTTAGACATTCCAGGACAACTATATTCCTCAACCCTGCGTTGATAACCACGCAACGAGTTGGAACGACTCAGCGGCGGCGGCTTCTGCGTGTTTTTCTCTCTCCGTGGGCCGATGCAGTGATTTTCATAAAAGATGACGCTTTCCCACTTTAGATTATTAAATACACGAGTGAGTCTTAAACAAAGTCTGCGTTGAAATTGGGCTTGTTAAATTTTCAGCCCTTTTTGTGTATATATACCTCGTACAAAACACCGCAGCACCAGCAGCAGTTCCAAAATACTCCAATCTGGAGATTCGATGAGAGATAAATTATCGGCGGGCGGCCGCGCGCGCGGTCGGCGCTTAAAAAGTTAGCCGTGAAATATGCGCGCGTAATTTACGACGTAAAAAGTATCGGCTGGCAATAAATTTCCTATTTTGTTTCCAACTTTTGCCCGCGCTCACCATATTTCTCGGGCAAATTTATGCAATAAATATAAAATGTAGATCTGCGAGCGAGTGATACACGTGCGCGCATCTCTCGCCTCACCTCATCTCGCTAAAAGATACACAACTCTGCAGTGAAAACTCTCTCCACGACACGCAAATAAATTTTGAGCCACCCGCGCATAAAGTACGGAGATTGAAATCTTGAACGCAAATTTTTTCAAAAGCTTCCTTTTCCATAATATAAGCTACTCCAACTGAAGTACTGTAAAAAAGACGTCATTAAAAACCGTGGATGTTGACCTTTCGAGTTATATAATATAACATTTTGACGTAAAGAAGATAAATCCTTTCTAGAGTTAAGAAATGAAAGGAATTTTTAAAACATGCTTGTAAGTTGGCTCATGTCATGCGTGAACTTGTGGGTATCCTATGTTGTGTCCGATAAATAACTCTTCAAAACTCGAACAAAAAAAATCGATTTTTTTACTTTTTCGTTTTTTGTAAATGGTTAGGGGGTTATAACCCCCACCCTTCAACCCCCAGCTCTTATTTTCATAGAAAGAATGCACCACAAAGCATATGCTTCTTCAGGGCGAAAAATTACTTTAAATTACCCTTTATGTTAACTTTAAATTACTACCAAATGTTCAGTTTTTCTTATATTTATTTACAGTTTTTCTTACATTAAATGCAACAATATACAAAGATTCCACCTTTTTGAATGATTGTACTTTTTCAAGGTGGTTGAAATATAGTAAGCACACCCAGATCCTTCAGCTGGTCAGGGGAGGTTGAGACTAGTCTAACGGTAATGTTGGTATTATTATTATTTGCAATTCTGATGGTTTGAACCCGAGATTTGGAGTTAAAAATATGAAAAATTCGAAAATAGTTTTTTTTAAAGGTTTTTATTCAAAAGAAAAACCACATTGAAATTTTCGAAAACGTTCAAATACGTCATGGGACAACTTTTATGCACATTTATAATATTTTAATTAGAAAACAAGATTTACAATAGTGGCGTTTGACCTTTACCTCTGACATCAAATTTCGTGTTAGTTCAAAGTTCGAACGGGCTTAACGAAAGTAATCTAACGTATTTTGAAATTGCCCATTTACCTAATTTTGACATTGTGCTGGATTTTCTATAATGGATTGAGGAAAGTTCAGCCAGATAGAAGGATTAATTAGAGAATTCCATTTTATTTAGTATTCCTTTTCCTTATTTGGGAGGAAAACAAGGCCGCTCATTACAAATTTCAACGGTAGCCTCGTTTCGTACTTAATTACAAGTAGCCCTGCGCAGCATAAATCTCCTCTTGAATAGAGACGAAATGAAATTCCACGCGTGAAGAGCGTAACTTGAAATTCTTAAACCTGAAGGGCTGCCGGGCCGTGGGTCAAGTGTGGCTCGGAGATCTTTTCACGAAATAACGAGAAAATCCTCGCTCTCGCGACAACCGCACGCAGCACACACTCGGAATTAAAAAAAGTGTCTCTGCATTCCACGTTTTTCCCGGCGTAATATCTCTTGAATAAAACTCCCCGAAGAGCGAGCGAGACGGGGTGAATGGCCCAGGAAGCATACCCACCGTGGCGTCGTGAGTGTGTATGTGCACAACTCTTCATAAAAACGCTCAAGTGCTGCTCTCGCGAGCGACTCACAGCAGCTAATTGTGCACGGCTTGATTGCCCACCAACTAAAACCCACCCCCGGGGGTGCAGACACGGGCTCTCGGGGGTGTGTATGCGCGCACAATAATCATCCCCCGAGCAGCGGCTGCTCGTCTCGCGATGACTCGTCTGCGTAAATACACCTCTTGTGCGAGATTTTCTTTTCGCCCGCGCGCGACACGACGACGACCGGTTCTATTCAAGCAAAAATGACTCGCGACCCGGACGCGATGAATGCGCGCTGGATTCTGCGAAAACGCTGCTATTGCTGCTTCCCATCACGTTAATTGGCTCTGCATTGTGCCTCGCCAAGATTGCGCCCTCTAAATTGTACACCATTTGTTTGGAGAAAATACAACGCTGTATAGAGGGCGAAATCTAAATTATTTCGATTGGTCTTGTGCTTGTTTGAGCTAGATAAATATTTTTTAGAGTAGAAAAATAGTTTATGCTGGATATTTTTAAAACTATCTAAATTTCCCGGGAGTTAAATTAAACACGGTGAATTTTTGTCGCCTTTTTAAAAAAAAAATGACTATAATAAAAGGCATAATTTGCAACGGTGACTGTTCTGCAGATCCATTTTCACGCTTCTCACACGCACGGAAGCGTCTTGCCCAGTGCGTGTGTTATTAATGAGTCAATTTGCGATATGCCCTGTTGGTTCTCTTTCGCTCATTTGTCATTCCAATTAGTTTACATACTGGCGCAGCGAAACGGGCTAAACACGGCTGCGCACATGTTTAATTGCCTGTCGGAAGCACAGAGCGAGCACAAGTCGCGCTCAACAACCACAAATCTACATCTTTCGCGAAAGGGAATTGGTCAATCAATTATATTTATCAAGATTCTTAGTTGAAATGTTAACACTCAAGGTTGGTTGTACTGCATTATGAATAAAACGGACTTTCTCCGGCAAGTTTCAGCTTCATAGTAGCGCTTATTTCAAGAAGAAGCACCATTTTGACTGTTTTAATTTTCAATAAAATAATAAAGAAAAACGCTAATTCCAGATTTTGGTGGTTATAACCTATTTTTTTGCGCTAATGGTCATTCCAAAACTTAAAAGTTTTCAAAAACAATAAAATATAAAAAAATTTTGTTTGAAAGATTTTTTAATTCCCATTGAAAAGCGTGACCAAGGATGATTAATATTTGTATAAATAATATCATTTTGAGGTACTCACCGTCCAGAGTACTCTCCCTCTGCTCTGGCGATTTTGGCAGCTTCGCTGAAGACGAATATTCGAGATGAACCACGATACCACTTGATCGAATGCAGCTCGCCGCACTTTTCTGTGTCAATTTCGCACGGCAGCAACATTGTGTCTCCAACCAGTCCGGCGATGTCTGCTTGAGTGTTCAGGCCTGCAACAAAATTCAATCTTCTTAGGAAGGCAAAAACGTGTGCTGTTAATTAGCTGAACGGCTTTATTAGCCATAATTAATGCACCGGAAAGCACTTGGGTGGTGCGGAGCAAGTCTTGAAAAGCCCTTGAGCGCCGTCGGTGCTCTTGTAAGCAATAATAATTCTAAAAAAACAAGAGTGCCAGAGTCGCGAGGTGAAAACAAAAGGGGTGGTTTCGAAATTATGCTTTGGGTTTTGTGAATTGAAGAAGCACACTGCAGTCGAGAGCAAATTGCGCGGCGCTTCAAAGGGAGAGAAAAAAGGGCCACTAAAACACGTCGGGGCGCGCGTTCTTGCGCTTTTTACAAAAGCAGGTGACGCTGGAATTATCTCTGCTCATTCTCCGCCGCACGTCTAATGTGTTTTTGAGTGGCTTGTTTCAGCCTGATGCCTTTCCTCTGCCTTTTTTCCTGATTTCACAAGGACAAAAAACAGTTTCATGATAACGCCAGCACGTCTTGGTTTGCCTTAAGAGCAACAAAGTATTTTTGCGATTTTGTAACATCTTTTGCTCTATAAAATATTTAAAAATTGATAAAAGGTCGGAATATATTTTTAAGTGTTTTTAAAAGGGCTGTTGGAAATTTCCTTCTTTTTCACAATTTCTTGTTAAACGCGAATAAAAATTGGAACATATTTTTTTAATTTAAAAATCAAGAAAATTTTCCTCCAACTAAAATCCTTGGGAAACGTATCATATTTAATTTAGCGACTTTACGGACGTAAAAATTGACCATAATTTCTGTGTTTCAGGCCAACACATGAGTTTTTAAGCGTTTTGATGCTTTGTTAACATCTATTTTTGTCGATTTTCTGCTGCGAAACAAGTAACTCCGATAATTTATTTAGGATTTTAGATTAAAATCTAGGTAAAAAGTTAAAACTGTACGATTTACCCGCGCTTTTCTACATGAGCCATGTCTTCTTTTCTTAATTTTCCTGGAAACTACGCCCCCTTTTGAAAATTCCCGCAAATATCAAGTAAATCAAACTTTAGATATTACGATTTCACGTACTTACGCTCTCTTCTAGTTGATACGTGGGAAACCCTGCTTAATAATTGCGTGAACCTTGATGTTAAATCAAAATATTCAGGATAAAATATTGCCTTGTTTTACCACTAAGCCTTTTAATATTGATTTCTTGTTTCCTGCGTCAGAACTTTTTTGTTTGCAGCGCGTCAGCAGTTGAGTAATTTTCGGCGTAGATCTGATTTGGCAAAATTAATTAAAACACGCCAGGAGCAGTCTCGGGCGGGCTCGGGCAGGCCAGTCGTGTAACAAGAAAATTACAAACATGTTTGCTTTTAATCAAAACTTTTTTTTCGCGGTGGCGTACCTCACCTTGATTTCCATAATTAAAACCGAGTAATTGCACTCGAGTTGAAAGGCAGCAATCGAATCGGTGGGCAGCAAATTATTCCCCGAGCGGAAGGCGTAATTGATTGGCTTTTGTGGCGAGCGGCAACATCGCTATTTATTTTGTTTTGCCCGGATTGTGCTCTGTGTTTTGTTTGTTTGCTCCGGCGGTGGTGGCGGCGGTGGCGAAACAACTTTGCAGCAGCACTTTCATTTTTCCGCCGAGGGGCTCTTGGCTTTCTGCGTTATCATTTTCTTGTTTTTCCGCCTCAAAGGGTTGATTAGTGTGACGTCAGCGAGAAAAAGTGCGAAAACTTTGTTTTGTCGTCTCGAGGGAGCGGCGCGAAAATGCAATTACAATTAACTCGTTTCGTTTGATTGAGTTAGCCGCGAGAGGATGTGTTGGTGCTGCGCGTGTGTGCGTGGAATTAACAAAAGACGCCGAACTGCACGCGAGCGAAATAAGTAAATAAATCATCCGACACCCCGGCACTGCGAAATTCCGCTCGCTCTCATTAATTATTCCGGCGAATAAGTGATGTTTTCAGCCTGAGGGCTCTATTTAACCAGGCTATTGTTCCCTTTGACGCCAAATCTGGTCCATTGTCGAAATGATTTATTTTGTGTCACTTGTTTTACAGATTCAACGCCGGCCTTTTTGGCTGTCGCGCCAAATAATCAAACCCTTATATCCAGCGGGGAATGACACAGGCACTAGTCGACTCATAAATTAACTGGACAATGGGGAAGAAATTCATAATTTCGACAAACACCTCCGCACAAAGAGAAATTAACCTTCCTCTTCCCTCAATTTATCCAATGGAGATAATTTGATTCAGCTGTGCTTTTTAACGAGATTTCATTTTGGATTTAGCAATGCAAATATGACCGTCACCAGAGTGAACCGTTTTAGCTAGCTCGCAGTATGTATTTATGGTATTTATAAATAAAATTCACAATTTCCCTCCCTTGCCAACTAACTTTACGCATTTCGAGAAGTTTCCCCTTTTCAAAATTTTAGTATTCACACCTCCGTTCTGGAAAATCGGAAAATATGTGCTGCGCCCTTCAGAAGACGTTTTCAATATATGTAAATCGTAACCGCATTAACATTTTCATTCGTGGAAGAATTCACTGGAATGGCTTGACACTCCCGTCAACCCAAAAAATCATTAAATTGGAAAATGCTTAGAAATTGCATTTCTGTATCCACCGTTGAGATAAATTGTAGAATAGTTTTTTATCTAAAAAGCTACTCGAGGAATGTTCCAGTGCAGTAATGAAAGCGGACATTTTATTTTCTTTCCATTTTATTTGCGGAAAAAGTCAACTAGTTTTGGCTTAACAACTGAAGCCCTATTTCATGAAAGATGTTTTCTCTCCTGAGAGTAAAATATAAATATTATATTATATATCATGAAAGCCCCATGAACTAGGGCTTCGGTTGTTAAGCCAAAACTAGTTAGAGATAGTAAATTGACGTTCTTAGCAAAGAGGAAATATACTAGGTTCATTTTTCATTATACTATACTGGAAAAAGGGTTTTTTAAAGTTTCGTTGCAGTAGTTGCTTCCTTTTATTTAAATGACGTGTTTTGTAGGAAATTTTCAGGCTTATTGTCATAATTTTTTTATTTTGTAACCAGTGACTCAATTATCGCTTTATTTGAAAAATAAGCAATTGCTGAAAAATTTTTTGAACCTTTAGAAACCGATTGTTTTTCTCTAAATCAATATTTTTTGTAACATGTTTCATTTTTACGTTGCAAACCCATGAATATATGAATCACCAAAAATAGTATGGATGAAAACTTTTGCTGGGTGTGTCAATGAAATGTCAAAAGGGAAAAAAGTTTGTCATGATATATATTTAAAAAAAAAACTGGAATTTCCATTAAACTTTTTCCATCCCGTTTAGTTTAATTCGCATTGCCGCAGTCAAATTCGTTCGTGCCAGCAGCGAAAGTTTTAAAGCAAGTGGCACCGTTTGTTACGACGAGAGGGTGTGCAAAAAATCCGCAGTCAGCAGCTCTCGACGAAATCATTTCCTGCAGCCGTGGAAATTCTCCATGCGTGCTGATAACAATGCCGCCCCGAGAACGAACGAAAGGAAAAATTTTGCATCCCCATCTGCGGGGGTCGCGGCTGAAATAAACGAAATTACTGGCGCGTGTCATGTTTTCCGTACATAAAAAATGCGGATCGACTTTTGCGGCTGAAAGACATAAATTTCATATTTCACGTGGCACGCTCTGTTGGGCAGCCGGTTTATTTTTTCTCCGAGAAACAGGTCATTGCTGCACCATTCGGCCTGTGGGCGACAAGTTTAGCATAAATTTGATGTCAGTATAAAAGGCCTCACCTAAACTATAAATAAATAGCTGGAAAGTCGAACGAAATGCTCCCCGGCGGCTGTAACGCACCACCACCTCAAAATAGGAAAAATCTCTGAGGTTATATAGGACGTCATGCAACCACAAAGAGAAAAAAATCCGAATGAAAATATGATTTTTATGTGTTTGGCTGGAAAATAATCAATTATGCTAGTTCGCCAAGGGAAAAATTTATTCCTACACATGTTTTAGTAATAGTAGAAAAATGTTTTATATTAATTATTTCTGAAGAAATCATTCAGTTGATATTTCTGTCAGAAGGTTGCCTAAAAATCTCTTAATAATTTAAAATTGTACAATTTTCCCGCGCTTTACAGCAAGTGCCACACCTTCTTACTTAACTTTCTGGAAAATCACGCCCCCATACAGAAATTCCCGGGAGTTACGCCATGTTCTAGTACACAGAGGAATACACTACTTGTTTCCAACAAAAAACTTGTAAAATTTCCCTAAAATTCAATATTTAAATAACGGTTAACCTCGGTACATATAATATTGATTGTAATATCGTCAGGTAAAACCCTGACACTCGTGGATATCGTATATTTTATATTTTTAAATATAAAATGAACAAGTGTCTTTTCCATGTAAGTATACTTGAAAAAATAAAGTATATTCCGAAAATTCTTAACGTTTACAAATCGATAATTTTGTTGTTGTTTATTCTTCCTCTACATATAATGTTCCGCCGGCTAATTTCTACAAAATCAATTATTATTACAAGGATTATTTTCTAAAAAGTACTAATTATTATACACGTATATACCCTTTTTAAAATTAAATTTTATTTTACTACTATGCATTTCATTAACACTCTGTATAATATTTCCCATGTTCATGTCATTTAAAACCTCGAGTCTTAAAGGTCCTTTCCTTTTTGTAGAAGTCAAGAAATGTACAGAATAATTTATATTAGTGGCTATAAATTCGAAATTTGTTCGCTGCAGACTTGTGATCAGACGCGCAACAAGCATTATTACGAGCTACATTCGGATTACGCGGAAGTTTCGACACTATATCCTGCACCACGCGAACGAACGAACGTAACGGCCACTCCCGAGTGCAAAAGCAGACACACAAGACAAAGGGCAAAAATGCGACGCAGCAGACGCGAAAACGAGTTGGCAAAGTATTGATAAAACTTTCATAATAGATAACCAGCAGCAGCAGCAGCGACGGTGGTGGTGCTCTGACTTTGGAACGTGCAAAGAATAACGCGCTCGCAGCGCCTGAAAAAGTGAATAAAACGCCAAAGTCTATTTATAAAGGCAGCAAAGAGGCGCTCGGCTCGTTTTCATTCTTTTGTAAGGGATACAGTCCATCACTGTCTGCTTTTGAACGCGCAAAACGCGCTCCGCAGCTCCAGGATACACGCGCGTTTGCCAAGTGGAAACTTGAAACTGGACTGAAATGGATACGCATACAAAACGCTTGCGTAATTAAAGTTTTTGACCAGGAAACGGCTGCTCCTGTTACAATTTGCCTCCGTCCGATGCTATCACCATTTCAATTTACATTTGGAGCCAATTAACTGTAACATTTTGAACTGGTTTTTCAATTAAGGAAATTGCTGTTTGTTTATAGTATACCAGCAGCATTTGATTTTACACGTTGATTAATCAAGTTGCAAAGAATGTGAAGAGAACAAAAATTTAAAAATCAGTTTCAAAACAACAAGGGGTATTAAATTAAAATTAATTTTATTTTTAAAAAATATGATTTTTATCTACCGATATCAGTTTATGTTTCACTCCATTAGGACCTAAAATTTTGAAAAGGTAAAAAATGTAGCAGTGTTTGTCATTCGCTTGAGAAAAAATAAATTTGGAGCCCATTCGCAAATTTACAACCGTCTAAATAATAGAAAGCCGGCGGACGCGTGGGAATTTGAAAGCGAAAAACAGCCGCCGACTCCTCAATATAACCGCGGCCGCGGCGAAATTTCCTGCTGCGCTCTGGAAAAGACCTTTCTTTCTTTCTTCTCCGAAATGAAAAATACGAGGTGGGTGGAGTTACAAAGAGTTGAAAATTACGATCCGGACCCTATCTCGCGTTTCACTCGGCTTTAATGCAAGGAAGCAGCCTATTTTCTTGTTTGCGCACCAGGGGAAAAGAGGTGGAAAAGGAGGAGTAAGAAGAAAAAGGAAGAAGCCAAGGCCCTTTCTTAATCGTATTTTCCTGCACTCGTATAAACATTTCATGTGCTCGAGAGAGAGAAAGCAATTTTAACTCTCTCTCGCCCGCTGGCTGGTCCGCCCGACGCGTTTTCTACCTCAAATCTTTCCGCGCCGCCTATATTGCTGCACTTGCCTGCAAAATTATTAGCCTATTCCAATAACCTTTCCCCCGACGTGAATCATGCGTTTTGCTCTGCTAGCGCCGCAAATGGGACGCCGGGAAAAGAGTAAGTTGAAAAGAGTTTCCCCGTGTTGGATACATTTATTTGGGGTTTGTTTGTTCGCATCGGCCCTCCATGAAAATAAATACAATAATTTCAAGTGCGAAAATTTTAAATAATTTGGCTTTCAAATTTGCCGGCAATTTAAATACATTTCTCTTTGATTTCTCTAGTGTTAATGGGGATAAGAACATTAAAATTTATGCCAAAAGGTGCCTATTGGATTGAGAGCAACTTTAATGTTTGCAATTTATTTGAGAATTTTTGCAATTCTTAAATATATGATTAAACTGTGAATAATTCAAAAGTGGTCTCTTTTTTTTCAAAGTACAGGGTGAAATATGGCCCTAAGTGTGTCTTGTCTAACATGGCTAGATTTTTTTCAGGATGGGGAAGCTTTTAGTTTTCGAGACACGGGAAGTTCAAATGACGAAAAACTGGAATTTTTTACTTCAGGTGATTAGTGAGAAAATACATATTGCACGATCGGACGAATTTGACCTTTGGAATACGCTGGGGATTACCCCTGAGGTGATACATGACCTGCAGAACAGGCTAGTATTCGCACCCTGGCGTCAGTGTACCCTCCAACGATCATTATCATTTGAATTTGTTGTAGTTTGAATAGTTTGGCCACTTTAAGGACGTCTAGGCTCGGCATTGGTTCAATCTATACATAAGATTTTCACACCGTTGGATCGGCCAAGTCATCAGCTTTCAGAATATTGTCAAATTGACCCTTTGAAAGTCATCAGGATATTCAGGAACGAGAATGTCACATCAGGGTGATTCCTGAGTGACCTGATGGCTTCTAATGGACCAAATTCTACAGATTCGTTTTTGCAACACTTATTTTCTAAAAGAAAAAAGTATTTTGATTCCCATTCAGATAATATTGAAGCGGATTATCACTTTAAAAATAAAATCCTTTGTGGAAGTTTCTGATTGAAACTAAAAGCTCCGGTTGACATGAAATGTTTAAACTTGAAATCTGCAAATGATAGAGTAACGGTACACCAGGCGTGTAATTTGATGCTGTTGGCGAGAGCGGAAAAATCGTTAAAAAGCAGCAGCTGCCATTGCGAGTATATTTTCCCGCTCAGGGCGTTCTCTCATTTAAAGCGTCATGAGTCGGGTGGAAAAAAAGTGAAAAACGACGACCTGTGTCTGACGCAGAGCGGAGAAATGGCAGCAGGGGGCACAAGAAAAATCATGCAGGTGTGTGTTTTTGCTCGCCTGCCGACGGATCGACAGGTAATAATGTAGACTTTGTCAAGTGGCGTGTTCGCCCGCCGCTTTTCCGATAGCTTTTCGCCCTGTTTCCTCGAATTTCCATTCTCTGCGCCTGCAAATCCTTCAATTCGCAGCTGGATCTCGTTCCGACTCTTTTTAAGTATGGTGCCTCTGCTGATCGAAGGCTTAGCAATTCTCTCGAGGGACACCCACACTGCAAGAAAAGAGGAAACGGATGAGAATGCCCCTTCCGCCCCCAACTTTTTACTTCTCCGCCTGCAGACTGATAAGTTTGCCTTGTTGAATTCAATCTTGTTCATTTGCGTCCAACGTGAGAGAGACTGCTACATTTGGTTTTTGGTTTGCTCTATTCAACGAAGACAAACGAAAGGAGTTATAATAGTGGAGTCTAATAAACTCTCTTCTCCACTCTCAAATGCCTTGTAGAAACGCTTGAATATAATTTTAGATCAATTCCTGAGTGTTAAATTAGATTGGAATGCCGAATTGTTCGATCGACAATTTGAAACAAGCCGAAAATTAAAGGATACGTAAACCAATCGGAAAAGGGAGAAATTCTCTCTGATTGACTAATTCGTGACAGCAGTGCCACAGGGACAGCCAGCGACAAGCAGGTCAACAAGCAGCCAGCCTTTAACCGCTTGCGCTAGCTGTCACTATGGCGCTGCCAACGCTACGTAATAAGCCAATCAGAGAACCGCTTCCCTCTGATTGGTTGCCGGCGTTCTCTTTCAGACCAATACCCGCTAAAGTAACGGTTGTCTCGTTCCCGCTGATTTCTGGTACGTTTTGTCGACTTTCGGACCAAGTGATTCGACTCCCCAACCTAATTCGACACTCAGTAATCGATTGGTACTGTCAAAAATCAAATTGAAGTACTTCTTCAATAAATTAATAAAAAAATCATAATTGTTTCGAAGACTTGAGTTGCAAGTAATTTTTTTAACTCAACCTGTCAGATTAATTTATATCTTTCCTTTAGTTTGACTTTGGTTTGCCCAATACCAAATATCGATCGAAGCCGTAATAATGTTCGGAAAAGTCTTTCGGCGCGTGTGATGTTTATTTATAGTGACACACGCGCCGGATAATTAATTAGAAGCGTATAGGGTCTCCTCTTCGTCCTGCTCTCGGCGCATAATAACAATTCTCCGCGGCCGGGAACGCCAGCATCTGAAAATTATAATACGTGGCTGATGCCTGTCTGACGTGAATGTTGTTTTCCGTGAGTAATTGAAAGAGCGGAGCAAGAAGACAAAAGAGGCGAAACACGCCTCTCCACGCGCTCTCCTTTCCGTTCATTCTTGCCTTGCCTCGGAGACAAAGCCCGCTCGCTGTTATTAAAATACACAACTTCACGTGTATTCATTTCTCAGAAGGAATGGAAAAGGCTGCTTTTTTGCGTAATTATCTTTAAACAGATTTTCTTTACTTTCCAGAGTTCATTTTTACTTCGCAACGGAAAAGAAATTGCAAAACCAAAAATGTGCTATTAAGTGATTTTATTTTAATAAATTACAATAATAACATATTATATAATTTATTGCCGTGTTGCAAATTGTTTCATGCTTGTCTCAGGGTGAGATTGAACACACAAATCTGACAAGAGCGAGCAAAGCTCAGCACATAAACAGAAAACAAACCGTGTTCATGTTCCCCTCGGAGTTGAGTTTACATTCGGGCACGCATATGCATACCGTGTCAAACAAGGCTCAGGCAGAGATCTTATCCACACACACGCCAGTTGTAAGTACACTCGAAATCAATGTATTACTTTTTCGACATCTGCGGCACGGGAAACGAACCTGCACACAAATACTAACACACACACACAAACACACGTGGAATTTTCAACAAGAGAGCAGGTTGAAAGGGAACTAGGCTCAAAACTTGTAGTGTGTGCTTGCCTTTCTACGGACATTCTTTGACGCAAAAGGAAGGCAAAAGCAGCAGCAGTAGCAGGCGAGTGCTCCATGTTTTGACTGAATTACGCTTGAAAGAATAAGTTGCACGGACGGGTGCGCCTACAATGGGAAAAGTAGGCACAACTGAATTGCCATAATGCTTTCAAAGAAGTGTACTACTTCCTTGTTCTCTCTTGTTGTACCTTCTTTGACGGGTTGCTAGCGAAAATAAACAATTCCGGTAAATCATCACAGAGTATAAAGTATGTCACAACTTAAATCTCTAGTTCTATTGAATTAATAATATTAACAAATCATTATTCTGAATATGTGTAGCCGTTTTCCCGGAAAATCAGGGTGAAAATCTGGGAAAATCAGCTTTTCGTCAGAGCTTACAAAATTATATCGATATCTAATGAAGCTAGAACATTAAACTTAGTGCCAAAAGATGTCTACTAGGTGGCCAACAACGTTTGTATTTTTTTTAAATTAGAGTTTTGAGTTTATTTTATAAGTCCGATAAGTCCGTTTATATAAAAAATGGCATCTTTAATTTTTCTTTAATTATGTCATGAAATTTTACCCTAAATGTATGCAACATATCTATAGGAATGTTTAGGCTGGAAAAACTTATTGTTTTCGAGATTCTGAAAGGCTAAAAAAGGGAATTTGTAGCTCTGGTATGAAAAGTTGAGAAAATCAAAATTGCATGATTGGTTAATTTTTACCCTCGAAACATGCTGGCGATCATTTCCGAGGTAGAAAAATACCTTTAGAAGAGGCAGGAAATTCAACCCTGGCGTCCGGGTATCACTCGAGCTATATTATTCATTGTGAATGTATGGCGACGCCTGAATATTGGTTCGACCTGCAAGATCTGCGCACCGATGGAGCTGCCAAGTTATGAGTTTTCACAATTATGTCCAGTTTGGCCTTTGGAATTCATCAGCGGGTGCTCAGGAAAGGCTCTGATGGGCAAAAAATCCCTGAGCGCCCTGATAAAAAATGAATTTGATGTGAAATAAAAAATTTAAGTTGATGCTTGAATTCTGAAGAGAAATATGATAATTTCTAACCACATGTTACAAAATCTGATCAATATTCCATGCCCCGCTACTTTCTAAAAATATATCAAGTATCCAGAAAACCCTTCATGGAGAATTTCCCTTTTCATAAATTTTGCAGCAGGTAAACGAGAGGGGTCGGAAGAAAAAAAATCGTTACTGCTTGTGATAGATGAGCTCGTTAACTTCAGCCTTCCATCCAGTTTTGCAAACAGAAAGCCATTAATTAAAACGAAACCCCGCGTGGAATTTTTCTCGCACATTGAAGTAATGATTATTTATTATTATTTCAAATGCTGGTGCGGCGCGGTCTCAAGTGCTTTTAATCCGCAGGCCGCAGCTTACACACGGCTCTTCAAACGCGGGGAGGAATTTTCTGCTCCTTATCAACCAACGGCGCGCGCGGGAAAGTTTCGTCGAGTGCGTGTGTACGCGTGCAATTAATGAGGCACACACGGCGGCCACTCGAGCAGCACTGCGCTCTCGTTAATGCCACACTGCTGCGGCGAAGAAAGGTTTTATTTTATTTTAATCTGCCCCGGAGATTATAATGCAAAATATTGCTCAAGTTTCAGTTCTGCGGGTATTAAGCACGGCAACTTTTGTTTCGGGCAATGAAATAGCGGTCTTACAGGAATGTGCCAAGTTTCGTTGCGCGCAAGAGAAGTTTGTCTGCCGCGCTTTACACTTCTACTCTGCCTGACCAATAGAGCCGGCTCGGATATTAAGCTCCACTTTGGCCAACTTTCCATGCCGACGGATCAGAAGATTTTTTTTATTTCAGAAAAGCAGAGCAATAATTGCTAGTGCTGCAGCTCATCAAAATTTTTGTCCAAAGATTTTTTTCTCAAATGCCTTAAATTTACGCGGGAAGCACTCCAATTAATTCAATAATTTTTACTTACGACCAAAAGATGGTTTATAAACATAAGTTTCCTTACCTCCAAGGCGGATTCTCCGATATGAGTTGGCAGTGAATTGTGCGCTGTAAAAAAAGCAATCTATTTTCGCGCGCCTGAGGACTGCAGACGTCCTGATTAGCTGGGTGGTGGTGTACGCTATTGTTGGCCAGTCAGTACGTCCGCGATCCTTCGCCGCGCAATAATGGATCACTTTTCATCACCGCATAACTCACTGAACATGCACTCATAACGGGGAATCCACCTTTCTAGGGAAGGAAACTTTATTTTTAAAATATAATCTATCAGCTAATAGTTGAAAGTAAAATTTTATACTGGTGAAACTTTTTTGGAATAATGTGTTGGAGGGAAACAGTCAAACAATAGCCTCTTTGGTCATTTTTGGATTTTCTAAAACATTCTTGCCTTTAATTTTTTATAAACGCTTGCGCAAAAAAATTAGCATGTGAAATTTTAGGCAGATCGAGATTAATTCCAGGCCGAGGGATATCATTTTACGGATTGCGGCGCAAAAAATGGTCAGCAAAACCAAAACCAACATAGCAGATTAATCACTGCGACAGCAAACCACTTTTGGACTTTTTCCTCTTCTTCCTGGCGCGGAAGGGTGCTCAGTATAGGCATGTCACAGGCCTGCAAAGAGTCGCATTAAAGTCTCTTCAATCAGTCTGCGCAAGGAAAAAGCTGGCCAGCTCCCTTTTTGCTCCTTTGTCTCAGCGCCGGCCAATTGGTCTGACCGCTGATTGGCCTCAATACGCTCCTTTTTCTCCTCGTGAGGATCCGACTCGGCTGCTGCACACTCAATTACTTTGACAGCCACCCCCGGAGCGAAACGCGCACCTTTCTGCCCAAAAAGCGAAGAGAAAAACTTCCCTTTCGCAGCCAGCACGACAACAAATAACGCGAGTAAAAAGGTGCATACGCGAGCGACGAGACAGAACGGAAAGAGAGTGAAAATAATAATAAAAAGAGGAGCCTTTGTGCAAATACCAAATGGACCAAGTAATCTGATAAATTGGTCCGGCGGATTTGACTCGGCGGCAGGGAAGTGCACGACGCTGACGAAAATATTGGCTTTGCTCCCTTTGAAGAGTGTCTTTTGGCGTAGCGCAAGGTGAACGCTGAGCTAATAAACTGATGGAGGAAAATAGAGGAAATCGGTCCGGCTCTGTAAAGGAATTTGGCAGTTACACTTTTCACGTCCCTGCTCAGCGAAATCATCGGACTTGAGGCTATAAAATGCATTGCTCTCCTTCCTAATACGATCGGCTCTGATTATGTTACAAAAGAAGCGAATGGCGAAATCTTTCTCTTTCATTCGAAGCCGGATATACTTTTCCACTCGCGAAAATAATAATGCAGCTGTAATCCTGCTGGCAGCACAGCTCGGCTGAATATTGGAAAAATTGATTTTCCATGGCCTGACGGTCGAGAGGGAAAAGTGTACTTTATCCAATGGAGCCAATTTATCAGACGATATTAGCGGCCATACATCTCAGGGGCTTCCCCTCGCTCGCTCGCCCGCCCGCAGAATGCATTTTTCAGCGCATAACAAGCACTGCACTCTTGGTCTGCAGCAATTGGCTCGGATTATTTTCCCCAGTGGAACCGTCGATTTGCCCGGCAATAAACAATACGCCGCAAATAGACGACGTGGGAGTGCAGCGTGCGGCTTTGGCTGGATCAACAGCATATTCGCCTCCGAGGGGCTTTTCTTTTTCTCTTATTTTATTGCAGGTGGATTGACACACACGAAATAAAATTGCGAAGCTTTCAAAAGCACCTCGTGCCCGCGGGGAAGTGTTTGCAAAAGAAAATTGTTGATTTGCCGAGCGCAGGATTTTCCTCAAATTGCTCGGATTTGTGCTATACATATTTTGAGTCAATCTTATTTTCCTTTTCTCGTGGAGAGAGGAAAATATCGTGCCACCTATCCTGGTAGACCATCAATGACTAAACTTGGAAATTTTCGATCGACTCTGTAAATAGCAATTTACACATCATGGTTTTTTGTGCTCAAAGTAGCACTGGAGTTTCATTCCAGGTCTAATCGATTTCTGACTGAGGGTTGAATCAGCTTATCATAGCCATTCGAAAATTTGACACCATGTGCCAAAAATTGGTGGAAATGTAAAAACGGTAAAAACCGTTACTTTATGGCGGTTCTTGTTCTGAACCCAGAAAAAAGTACCACAAGAACCAATCAGAGAAGGGAGTGGTTCTCTGATGGGCTTTTTAACTTATTGTTAGCGACGGAAGCGCTACAGTGATTTAGCCAGCAAAAGTGAATCAAGCTATGGCGCTGCCGTCTCGATCTATAGGGCCAGCGCAAATCAGAGAACTGCTCCCTTCTCTGATTGGTTGGCGGTGTTCTCATAGCACGTGGCACTATGCTAGGTTCAGACCAAAACCACCAAAAATAGAGTGGTTAAATTTATCAAAAAAAAAAAAAAAAAAAAAAAAAATCCCCGTTCTCCTGAGCATGTGCAAGCTGATCGATGTATCTTATTTACGGATGACCTCCAATCGGAACAGTCAGTGAAACAAATTGCCAATCGCGATGAAAGGCTTGTATACATCTCGTATCGTAGCTTATTTTTCCGTTTCAGTGTGGGGATTGATATAAAACGATGTTGGATAAGTAATAAAGTGGACAAGAGAACGCTCAGCTCAGCTCGGTGCAAGCGCAAGAGGTAATCAATGAGAGCTCTTTTAAAAAGTTCTATTTTCCACAACGTGCTCCACGGTAAGAGGATTTCTTTGATTGGTCTTTTTCATTCTTGAGGTTTAATCCGGAGTGATCAAGTAGATCAGGATCGTGCGGCTGCACAGAGTTGTCGGGCGGAGAAAGGAAGCAGCCGAGGAAAAACGCCGGCTCGCTTGGCGCTTTCTGTTCTCCCGACAGAGCAAAATATCAACTAGATTGGCTGCCCGAGCGAAATAAATGAGCGGCCGACTTGTATAAAAGGTGGAGGTGGCGAGATTCCCAAAGATTAAACGGATTTTTTTTTCTCGCCACCGCTCGCATTTCATTTCCGTTCCGGTCGCTAAGTGTGATGATTTTTCTCCCCATTCCCGCGGGAAGCGAACAATACACTGCTCCCAGCCCTGAGAGAAAGAGATGCTTTTAAAAAAAAGGAGAGGGTGCCGCCGTCTAATTTCAATTTATTTGTGTGCCATTTTTGCATCCGAAATGCGTCGCAATGCGTTTTTGAGGGTGGCTCGGAGCCGAACAAAGCCTTTTTATTGTTGTAGAATAAAATCAAATTAATCATTGAGAGAGGGAACTTGGACTTTGGAAGAGCATAGTGGGCCCGGGGCCATGCAGCACTTTTCAACAGCATAATCGACTCTGAAAGGACCCATTAGACTTATTATTTCCGGTGGAAAAGTTTGAAACTTTGCTTTTGGCGCTGCGGGCGACAGAAGAGTGCGAGAGAAAGTGACTCGTGTTATCCACTGCTGGCGGCGGGAGACACACGTGAAATTATTCAATCGGGCCGAATAACAATGCATTGTTAAAAAAACGTTCGTGGGCAGACAATAGGGCTCTCCGCTTAATGATATCCCCGGCGCTGCTCTCGAGATGCTAATACATTGTTTGGGAAGATGTTACTTCCATTGAATGACGTTCAGCAGAGGCATTTGCATGCGCCCTCGGAGGCTGACCCTGTTCGCCAGACCATCCCGCCAGATTGTCTAGATCGTCAAGGGCTGGGCAGAAGTGCACGCCACGCGCTTTTCTCTCTCCTTTAAGCCAGAGCTCCCTAGCTAGCGAGCGGAGGAAAAAAAGCAGCCTCTCTCTTTTCCTCCTCCTCTACGGACGACGACGAGTAGAAGCCTTTGTTAGTTTTCCCAGCTGCATCTGGGCGCAGGAACAATAGCGTGAGCGCGTGTGCGCCCGATAAAAAAGAATAATAACAAATTTCGTGCGTCCCCCAATTTTCCCCAACAGCAGCCATTGTGCCGAGGGAAGAAGGTATTGGGTCGTCAAAATCACTGACATTGTACCAACCAGATCCAATCGTCTTTTCTCTCTTCCTCGCTGGCGTCTTCCAAATTACTTTCGCTGAGCACGCGGCCGACGCCGCCGCGCCTTTGATTATTTAGCAGCGGTTTATTGATTCGCTGGCTTGCCTCTGCAAACTGCTGTGTCTCTTCTGCCGACTGTATCGCCGATCAGAGCAGATATTTCTCTGCAGTGCCTAATTGCCTTGAATTGGAAATTTATTTTTGACGCTTAATGTCATTGACGAAATGTCACAAAATGTCTTCCCAAGGTGATATTTTTAAAAGAATATGCGCTTTTGATTCCTCTCGCCGAGCCCGATCTAACTGACACAAATGAGCTCCAAATTCAGGAATATTGAAAATATGATTAAAAGCTGTTCCATGACATTATTAGTGAACTTGTGTGAAATTTCAGAGTGGTGTTCATTTTTGCTTTCGAGTATTATTTCACTTCAAAACTTTCGCGTTTTTTCAGATATTTTAAAATCCAAATCTCGGGTTCTCACCATCATAATTGCAAAACTGCAAACTTTTAAACTCGTCTCGACCTCCCCTGACCAGCTGAAGAGCATTTATTTTTTTATTATTTTGATAAACGATACAAGTATAATTAACCATACACCATTATTTGTGTCTCCTAATGACGATGAAATAGGGCCAAAATACTAGATGTTTCACAGGCGGCTCGGTCGGAAACTTAATTAGAATGTCCATTCGTCGGGTTGCATCACAACTGGGGGTCGCGGAAAAGACGAGCAGAGTGAGCGCAGCGGGTGCGAAAACAATTAATCCGGCCTAATTGAAGTTATTGACAGAGGCCTGAGCGAGTCGATTTATCAAAATAATCGTCATTCTCGTGGGCGACGCCCGAGTTGGTCTGACAGACGGGCAAACTGTTACAAGACAAATGACACCGCGGACAGTCACTCTCTCTCACTGGCTCTCTCTCTCTCTCTCTCTCTCTCTCTCTCTCTCTACCCTTTCAACCCCGTGGCGCGCGTGCGGGGGCTGTTTGGGTTGCAGCACTCCAGGGGGAAATCACCGGTCGTCGCAGCGCCCATTGTGAGCGTGATAAATCTGCAAACTTGAGGGGCACCTGGGCTTAAGCGAGCTCGCTAATGCATCACTCTTGTTCCAACGCTGCTTGATTGGTCAACGATGCCACTTTCGCAACAGCCTGATTAAATTTGCACGCTGAAAGTTTGCTGATTTTTGCCAGCCCAGCTTCTCGCTTCGGTCAAGCTCTATACAAAATAATACCATTAGATTTGGGAACTTGGTGGCCTGGAGTCAACTGAGAAAGATTAAAAAACATCTGCGTAGCGTTAAATATTGCGTGATTAATAATTTCAATTCAAAATAAAAAAAACCACGCGTATTTTCCTATGTTTAAACTATCAATTTTTAACTGACTCTCCGTTGTATTTCTCTGGTGCGAGATTATGTAATCTGCTATCTAAATATCGCCGGTGGAAATTTTCATATTATTCCATTGTGTAAAATTCGATTGGGAATGCAGCGCGAGTGCAACTGCAGCTAGCTCTAGGCAGTTACCTTATCGGCCGTTTATCTTGTGACAGACCCAATGTTATATAATTTTCCACTCCATTATATCACAGTCTGATATCTATAGACAGGTTCTCTATTGCATTCACTTGCGATATTAACCTAGTTTTTGCCAATTTTATCTGCGCTCCATCATTAACTGCAATGAATGCTCATTATTATCGATCTGTCCTCCAGCGGCGGTGCCGCGGTCGTTACTTACAGTCGTAATTAGACATTTCCAGTTCATAAATTTAAAAAATCCGCTGCGACACTATAAACAAGTAGGCGAGTGCGTTTTTCTCTTTAACGGATACAACTAAAGCGCAGAGTTAAATTAAAAAAAAAGGAGAGAAAGGAAACTTAACTACTTGTGCCGGCGGAGAGGCGGGTGAGTGTGCAATTCATTGCGCGCGACAGTGCTGTTTAGCGCTGTAATTGGACTAATTTAATTTATAGCCAAGTCAGCTGTAATTTGGACGTGCGGAAAGCTGCGCCCTGCTGCTTTCCTCTTTGGCTGTGTCTTCGCCGCGCTGTGGTCACTCCTTTGGCACTCTCCCGCGCGTACGACAACATTAATGAGAGCAAGAGGAGCAGGCCAGCCGAGCGAGGGTTGCAAAGTTTGATCACAATTTGTCAAGAGCTGTTTGAGTTTTGCCGCTGCGCGCAGTTTGTGTGTTGTCGCCAGCGTTGTCTCTCTGCGCGCGTGTCGCTTTTAATTTCATTTACAGGCACCAACTTTGCAAAGTTATTATTACGCTCAACTGCGTGCATCTTTGCTTTTAAGTGATGCTACATTTGCAGATCGCTCCAATGTTTATTTGGCTTGAATGAATTCTAGTTTATCAATTCTTGGAACAGAATATTTTGTTTATCACCCTGAAACTACTTCAGTACATTATGGTACGTGAAAACAAGTCGAACGGTATGCAGTTTTCGCAAATGCGACCCTTGGATACCGAGACTTAGATGTCACAATGTTTTTTGATGATGGCGATCTCCGCAAGAAATCGCGTTTCTCAACAATTCTATAATATAATAATATAAAATCTAAATTATCCTATTTACTCGACACACTTTGCACGCGGTGAGGAGATTACATTCTTGACACAATTTCGCGTGTAACCCAACACGCAGGGCGCACGTTGATGGGCCTATTAAAGCGGAGAGCCATAAAATCGGACAAGTAAAAATTAATAGACTTGGCCGTGTTTTACAGCCCTCTGCTTTGTTTACGCAGAGCGTCGTTAGTTTTTACTGCCCCCGGTCGACGGACCGACCCCTCAGGTGGGGGTGCGTATGCTAATTGAAGTGTGCGGTGGCCGAATCGGATCGATCGGCGTGGAGGAAATTCTCTCTCATGCCCACCGCCGCCGCCGCCGCCGAGAGCCAAGAAATAAAAAGAGATTTCTCGCGGTGCGCTTGCTATCTTGGAGGAGCAAACAAGCGGCGGCGGCCCATAAAACACAACAGCAGCAGCACAACCCCTTCGGGACATGCAACCCTTGCAGCGGGGGAGGGTGGCTCGCTGCCTGCCTGGGTGGGTAGGCGGGTGGGCAAAAACCAGCAACCACCGCGTGTCTGCTTCCTATATATTCCTCTCTCGCCCTCTTGGCTGCGTCTTTCCCAGGCGCGGGTCGCTCACTTTAGTCATAACACCGTTTCCTATGTATGTTTGTGCAATATTAAATAAATAAATAAATGTTAACTAGAGGGTGCCATTTCAGGATAGATTTAACATTTTTTCAATATATGCAATTTATTATTTGAATTCCTTCTGAGGTCGATAAATTTTCATCTGGTTCGTTTTTGGACTAGAATCAGAATTAGGCCGCATAGTTTTGTGGCTAAAAGATTTTTTTTAATTTGAAATATAATATTTTCTGGTTGTATTTTTTCAACTCATGGTTTTTTCTTTCGGGCTATATTTTGCTATTTTTGCTCTATGAAGAGACCACGAAAATTCAGAAAAGGAATTTCATCTTTCGCTAAGATTAATTAAAAAAATAATCGCAACATTTGCATAGCTTTGTGTGAGCTAAAAAGTGAAAGAAAAGTCCTTTAATTGGATGGTAATTATTGCGACAAAACACTTTTCGGCGTCGTTCGTGCGGCTTAATTCCACCAGCCGGCTGTGTGTGCTCTTGGCAATAACAGCGGCACCACACGCGCAAAATATCTTTCGCGTTTCTCCGCCAGCCAGCCAGCCAGCAGAGCCCGAGTCTAAATTACAAACGACGAGCCAGCCGTTCACCTAGCAGCATTTAATATATGGATCAATTAGGGCGCGCTTCGCGAGAATGAGTTACATGCCACTTATGATTTTCGTTCTTTGCCCAGGCGTGTTTGCCGCGCGAGCCAACTTTCGCCAACGCCGCCGACGCAGCAACTAGCAAATTACTCCGCTGGAGAGAATGGTGTCATGGGCGTTTTTACGTCAAATTTCATAACAATTTTGAGTGGGTTAAAAGGGGAATTTTGAAAAAGGTTTATTTATGTTTTTAAATTGTAACATGATTTAATGAATTACATTACTCCAAATAAAATATTTTTCCAGTGGAGTTTTAAATTAAATTTTCCAAAGTTTTTTAAATTAATTTTGCCTGAAAATGGAGACAAAATTGTAGAGATATATTCCTCCCTTTCACGACGGAAAATGAGATATGCTTTGAATTTCCATTTTCTCGTAGGAAAATTACAATGTTTTTTAGGAGATGCGTTAATTAATTAGAGTGTCTGAGAAAACTCCTTTGGCCTCGCGGCAGGTGGGTTTCTCATGTGAACTCGAATGAAACCCGCAGCAACGGGAGGTAGGCTTTTTGCCGGGCGTCCGTGCCGCGCGGTCGGCCTAACCCAACAAGAGAGAGAAACCCTCTCACAGTGAGAGCAATCATTAATTTCCACGTGCGCCGGATTAATCCAGCGAGTTCTGTTCAATTAACCGTCGTCTTTTGCGCCAAAGTTGAGAAGAAAAATGTATTTCTCTCCGGCATGCACGCGGTGGGAGTTTCCTCTTTGTCAGGCAACTCGAGTTTATTGTTATTTATTATTGCAATATCTTTCACGGGGAGTAATTTAATGCAAATTTGCACGCCCCTGCATGCATTTCATATCAGCGTCTGGCTGGCTGCTGCTGTGTTTTCCTCTCTCATTTTATTTTTTTAATATTGCGTTCGTCACGTCACGTGCATTCGCAGACAGAAGGGAGTCGTCCTCGTAGACAATGCACATTCGAGTGAGTCGCGCATTGCTATTATTGTTATTTGCTGCCGGCGAGACAAAGGGGAGCGGAAAAGTGAGTGACAAGCACGAGAGAGATGGCGAGAAGCACCGAGGTGAGTGCGCTATTCAGCTTTTGCACAAGATTTGCACATAATCTCCAGAGATCTTGAGAGATGGGGCTGATGCGATGTTGACATGACAAGATATTACAATCAAGCTGATTATCTTGCACTGCTTACTACATTTGCATTGTGTATTTTGATTATTTGTTGCCCCAGGGACTGAAATAGAAATTTATCAAATGGTTGAGATTTATGTAACGAATTCCTGACTTGGCAACAAAGATGCAATTTAAATAAGATCTTTTAGGAGAGAATATCTTGGTATGTGACGTTATGACAAGTGATGAACGCATTGTGTTCGGGTAGTTTTGCTAAATGTGAGTGAAGATCACCAGATGAAAAATTATAAAATGAACCTAATTGAACGCCAAAAGCGCGCCCCACTATTTATTTTAAAATTATATTCCATTTTTTCTGTACATCCAGTAAATCGATAATTAAATCAGAATGTTAGTTTCAAATTTCAGCAAAAGTTTCCTCACTTATTTGCGAGACTTTCCACGCCTTCTTTTAATTATTTTCTGGGGAACCACGCCACACTTCAAAATTCCTTGCACCCTCATCCAGTGGTCGCTGTTCACAAAATCCAATGGACGTGTTTAACGTCGTACGTAAAATGTAAATTTTAAGTATGCTACATTAAAAAGAAACATTAATTTTTCCAACGACTATTTAAAGAAAATTATTGCTTCAAAAATTTCGACCCAAATACTTCTGAATACAGAGAATTATCTCTTGTTAGAATCCGAGTTCATTTGGAGGAACGCGGAGAAGCAAATCCACCTCTGGCTGGCGTGTGTGTGAGTGTGTGTGTGCGATCGCATAAAGTGAGTGCGTGAGTGTGGCCCGACCGGCATTAGGAGATCCCCCTTTTGCCCGTTTTATGCGCCGTACACTGCTGATACTTTATGTCCGCCGGTGCTGCAGCCAGCGTCTCTCTTCTCCCGTTTCATATTTATATGCAGGTCAAATACGAAATCAATAGAAGGTGAATTCGGTTATAAAAATGCAGGCGCGCCCGCCCGCCTGCCTGCCTGGCGGACGGATAAAAATATTATTTGCGTAAAATATGTCTGAGGCATTCAGCAGGTACGCACAATAAATCTAAAGAGGGAGATAAAGGAGGCAGACGCGCATGAATAAAACTGTAAGTCACACAAAGTAGGCAGGAACTTAAAAGTCATCATCTCCCGAATTCATGCCTCGGATGAAAATGAAGAAGGAACGCGGCAGCTCGAATCTCGCTCACCCGCCCGGCAACGTGAGAGAAAATTTAATCTGCGAGTCACATCACACAGGCAGGCACCGTTGCCGGGGTACGTGGCGAATATTCATACGTGTGATTACCATCGCACCGTGATGAATTAAAGCGTAATGAGAATTCAGATAGATTAGATTATTCCCGACCAGTAGCAGCTCTATCTCAACGTGCCCATCTCTCTCTGCACCTCTCCTAATTACGCTAATTATCTGCAAAGGTATAATCACACCTCAAGGCTGTTGCTTGGTGCATCTCAATCGTGTTTCGATCGACCCAACGACACACTGCTCTTATGTGTTATTTTTAGTCTGATAGCATCTGTGATCAGAGTCTCAAGGTTCAAGTGGCACAAAAAATAAAAAAAACTTACTTCAAGGAAAAGAAATCTTCTTTTTCATTAAGTTGCTCACAATTAGCAAAGTTTGAAAGAGGTTAAAAATTTGAAGTATATATTTTTAGGAAAAATCACCGTTTTACAAACAATTATAAGATTTCTATCAATGGGATGATAGTTTAAAAATATGTTTCTTTCCCTTTCAGATGAAATCCCCGGTATGAGTGGCCAGTTAAGTGATGTGCTTATTATTGAAATTAGATCGCTTTAAACAGCGCATTACTCGCTCAACCACTGATAACGGGGAATTCACCTTTGAGGAAAGGAAACTTATGTTTTGAAAACTATCATCTGGTTGAAAGAATTTTAGTCAAATGGTGCGCTTTTATTGTGAGCTTGACTCGTACGGTATACGTCTAACAAACAATTTTTCAAGACAAATATATAGTATTTGCTTTGGTTTTCAGCTATGTAGCAATATGAAATTATTGTTTTTTTTCGCCAAAAATGCAGAGCAGCTGGATTGAGTCGTAGTTAAGATGGTGCAATCTGTTTGCCTTTCACAACATTTAGGGCTTCCCAATTGGTGAATTAAGGCAGCAATTTTGATTAAGCGTAAAGTGACTCGAGACTCGACCTTTCAAATCAATGGGGAGAAAAACAAATTTAGCGATGTAAACAATCTCCTGGCCTTTCTTCCTGCTCCCGTCACCGTCTGGAGGAGCTCGAAACTGCAATCATGCAGCAGCACGGCCGGCACACACATGATTCAATTTGCTGGCACGATCATAAACGCGCGCGCTTGTGTTCGGAAATTGGCCCAGCCAGACTGGAAATAAACCGGCCCAAGGGGCACTTGAGAGATCATGAGCAACCCCCTCGTCGCTCACTCGCAGCCCGCGTGGGAGGTCCGTCGATTTTATTTTGATGCAAATTGAATTAGCGCGCGGATGGATCGGCGACGGTGACGACCACCCCATTCGCACCCCCGCCGGCGTCTCGACCCTAGAAAGTAAACTTTCGCCCCTTGTCGTCTGCGAAATCCGCATCCTCCTATCGAAATCCTTTCGGTAAAACAAGCAGACGTGTATCGGGGGTGGTTTTAGGGGTGAGTGCAGCTCGTCAATACACGCTTCCTCCGCGCGCGCACACACCCATCTCCGCCTGAAGGGTGAAGTTTTTACGTCTGCTGAAGGGAAAACAAAGTGAAAAAACAAATTTGCCTTTGTAATTCGAAAGGAGCGCTGAGCTGGAAATTTGACGGCACTTTCCCAAGGGGGAAGAGGTGCGAAATGCGATTGTATAATTGCACACTGCCAGGGTAAAGAAGATTCCTTCTAGATTTATCAATTCGTAGGCCCAAGTTGACCGTTCCAATTTCCCAGCTAAAATTATAACTTTGCAGCAGCGCGATGGAAACAAAATTGTCTGCCCTAGTTGGAAGCAAAGTTGGTGTAAACATTCGAGATTATAAAATTGAGTCAGAGCTCGTTTGCAAGAGCGGCAGCAACACACTGCTGAACTTGCTAAATGAATTTGAGGATGCAACACCAGCCCGGGGTGTTTTCAGCCTGGTCGACTTGTAATATTGCGAGCGGGGGCGAAGGAGCGTTTAATACTCGCCAGACACATTGTTTTGCGCCGGTTAAATAATTCGTACACGCTCTCTCTCTCTCTCTCTCTCTCGCTCGCTCGCTCGGCACACGAAACTAATGCTCCTCTAGGCAGCCGAATATATGCGCTGTCATTTATCTCAACATTAAATAACGGGTTTTGTTTCGTTTCCACAGGGACCGCCGCACTTTGAGTTCTGAAGAGGGGTTGCCAGAAAGGGGTAGGTCTCGCGGAAAAATCGCGAATTATTCACCGCTCCTGCTGGTAATAAACCCATTTGTTGCTTCTGAGAACTGGAAATTGCGCCACATTTCTAAGGATTGAATTGTTCTCCACGTCTCCACGTCCCAGGACTATTGTTGCTAACTGAAACGCTTTTAAGCTTTCAGGTCCAAAGCTTCCTGTATATATATATATATATATATATATATATATATATATATATATATATATATATATATATATACTCTATTCTACAGAGACGAGAAAAATGGGTCAGAATGTTGAATTTGAAATTCAGCACTGCCCAACTTTTTCCCGGAGATTGGGGTCCGCCTTTTTGAATTTATGGTTGCGTTTAAGCCACTCCCAAGCGAACGAAACACTTGATGTTACACCATATAAATCAGCCGCAGCGTTTTCGGAAACAAAACGAGGACTCAGCAGTTTCTAACCGCGCTTGGCTGGCTCCAAACAAAGTTCATTCGAATGCACCTTAAGAGGATTCGCGTGTTCCCTTATGCAAAAGTCGAATATCGAATATTATGCATTTCGAGAGAGAAAGCGAGGTGGTGTGCCTTTTCGGGACGCGGGCACCTCGAGGGCTTCAGCCAGAGGGCGTGTGTTCTAAGTAAGAGGATTGCCAAAATCGATAGGGCCAGCCGGCGGCTGTTTACCTGGACTGCTGCCGCCGCCATCAGTGTACACAGCAGCAGCACATGCTTTTGTATGCAGGACGAATAATTTTACGCACACTAACTCGCCTGCCCGCCCGACTTGCCAGCCCGTCCACTCGTAAATTGCGTTTCGCATGCATATTTTGCCGAACGCATTTATGCTGAAACGAGAGAGAGAGCAAGGACACACCGACACTTTCTGCCTCGTTCCAGCAACAATGCTGTTCTCCTTGGATTTATTTTGGCTGAACAAATATTACATTGCCTTTTTTTAAGTATCGATGTATTTTTATGACAAAATAATGCATTTTTTACTTATATGGTCGTCTGGAAAGTGGGTCATTCAAACACCTCTTTTTTAGCACGATGAAACAAATTGATTCTCAGCACAGCAGCCGTACTTTTAGTTTGGTGGGTGTTTCTCTGCTGCCTTTTGTTTTTATTTGAGTGTGCCCGGTCCGATATCCTCTTAGTAGGACGGAAAGACCTGAAAGCACCCGGGGATGACTTTGCCATTGCAATCGCTTTATTTTAAGTGCCTTATTTATACTCTCGGCTGCTGCTTGTATTGTGCGATGGAAAGCAGGAGCAGTTTGCCCGAAATAATAAGAGAGCGAGCGGCCTTACTGTCTGAGAGCAATATTGCGTTTGAAATTTCTGTTCTATCCTCTCTGCGTACGTGTTTATTGACACATCGATTTAGGAAAAGAAAGGAGTTGCCGAGAAAGAGACATATATTCGCGAGGCAAAAGTCCTGCTCCTAAAAGCTTATTGATCGTAGTAAAAGCTGCAATATTTTATATATCTATACTTGTCAGGCCGTTTAGAAACAAATATTGCGCATTATTCCGCCACTGGCTGCTTTGTCGTGTCCACTGCCGTATAAATCATGCCGCTCGGAGAAGATTATTTATTCGTTCTGCAGGACGTTTGTTATTTTTAAACTGCAATTAGTATTGATTCGCTGCTCAGGCTTGCTGGACATTCGTATTTCGCGATTTCATCGCAGAAACTAATTTTCCGGCTTCCATACAGTCGCAGAGAGCTTTTGCACTTGACATATCGGAGAGTGAGAGAGCGCCGAACAAAATTTCCAATCTGAATGCCATCTCTGGTTGGGAAAGAGTGAGAGAGAAAGAGCGTTTCCTTCTCTTTCACACACGCTGCTGCACCGGATGCATTTTAACGCCGGCCTTTCAAGTGCTGGGGCGCATACACGCCGCTGAAAGGGTTCAGATTTTGCAAAAAAACAGCAGCTGCAGCCGACCAAACGTTCCGTCCGCTTTTATCCTATCGAGTGCGCGCGCTATGTGTGTTTGTGCACACGGATTTCAGGCGACTGTTCCATGTGAAGTGCTGTCATGTGCTTCAAATCCGTCGTGTGTGCAGTGTATGCAACTTATTTCTCGCGCGCCCAAGCCTTCATTCACGCTCCATTTCCAGCGATTTGACTTGCTTTGAGCACACACGCTGGCAGGAAAATCCAATCTCTTGACGTGGTTTTTGTGCAAACAGCTGGAAAAGCTGCTACTTTTTATAATTTAATATTTAATATTCTCTATGCCGAGAGCGGATTCGACTTGCAGCTGCGGACGAGATATTAAAATTTCTGATTTTCAGCGCAGATCATAGTCAATAGCAAAACACTCAAAAGGCTTGAAGAAGCGGAAGGAATGCGATGTGAAAACCATAAAAAATCCTTTCAGAGGTTTTCTCAAGCGGATGAGTATGTGATTAAAATATTTCCACAGGCTCTCGTCTTGCAGCTTTTCTAAATGACTATAGAATGTTTCTATTTGTGAAAAAGGGAATGTCTGCTCCAGTTATTTCTTTCATAAGTGTATTTATAAGAGTACCAAGCTTTTTCATAATTTTAAAAACAGAAAACGAAGAAAAATGTTTTTGCTGGCGTGTTTTAATTGCGGAGGCATCAAACTAAGGAGCCACAAATAACGGGAACCATCTCCCATTGGCAAATTGTCATCTTTAAATAAACACTATTGAATGGAAGTGAAAAAACACCGTCAGTGCTTTTGCTGTGGTGCAATATGATTGTCGTGAAATAATTGTGTCTCTCTGCGTGGTGGGGTTGCGATTGCAAGGCAGCTAGGATCTATATATATGACTGGAATATCTAAGTGAAACCGCGTTGCAAGCTGCTGCGTCTAGGCCTTTGACGCTGCAGCAGCTCAAGTTTGATTACTCAACATGATTGAGCCGCGCCACATAAGTTAATTAACTAATTTGAATAAACTTAGTTCATGACTCTGCACACGGCGTTGGTTCGTTGCGCATGCTAATTGGATTGTTTTAATAACACCGAAAGTAAGTTGTTTGCTCGTTCTCTAAGGATGGGTGGGCGAAAAGTGGGCTGCAACCTATCGAGTCAGGTGGTTTAGCTAAAATGCAGATGAGCTCTTCCGCTCAAGAGAAAGAGCATCATCCTTCTTATCCGCTTATGAAGAAGTTTCGCGCCTCGCGCGTCTTTAATCACGGGGATTGCAACTTTTCCCATCCGGCTAGGGGTGAGACTCACGTGCGACCTCGCAAAGGCTGTGTTCACTCAAGTGGTGCAAATTTTTACCTGTGAACAAGAGGAAAAATTCAATTAGCTTTGTGTACCAACACGTCGTTTCTTTAATCTCGGCGCGGTTCAATCGCGCGCTTGAAAAGAAAAAAATGAGTTTTTCTTTCATATTGTGCATACACGCCTTTGAGAAAAACGAATCGTCGTGTGCACGCCGCGTGGCGGCATTCGTCTTTTCAGCTCGGTGAAAAGGCAGAAATAAGAAAATCCCAACGTCTCGTTACGAGCACTGGGTTGTTGTGCATTCAATATTTTACGGCCGCCTTGATGGTTAACCTAGTTTAAAAAACCTTTCACACGCTGTTTTTCCTGTTCCATTCGCATTCTATTATTCCGCTGCGCTACACCATGGCAAATCGGCCGTAAAACGGATGCATTTCTCGTCAGCACCTCGTTCCAGCGGAGAGGCATAAGGCGCCGTATTGTCTCGTATTTTGTTCGATAAAATTGCAGCACACAGCTCCAGCCAAAGAAAGGCCTGGAAAATCTGCCACCTGGCAAATTTTGACATTTCACAGAGGATTAAAAGGAATTCCTCTAAATTTTTTTCCCATCCGCTTTTAGCTTTAATCGAGTTCCTATTTGCCGGCGAGTGTCCATTAATCGCGGAGCAGCTAGAGAAGTTGATCCTTTGACAAAACACGGGCTTTATTTCCAAAGGATTTTTTGCCTGACTGGTCAAAGCAGTGCTGCCGCCGCGTCTTTTCTGCTTTTGTGCCGCTGTCATCGAGTGCAACAGTTTTTGCCCTGCATTCCGTCGCTGCGGCAATATATATATATCCTGTTTATTCGAGGAGCAGAGCAGCTGTCCGTTCAACTCATTTCCAACTCATTTTCCAGGCAAACTATGCCATCAACAAGTTATTTCCTCCCGCAAAAAGATAGAGCACGAGGTCAACAGCGAGAACGGTCTTTGATGCGCACTGCTAAATGACAAAAGCTCTTTCTGACGAGCGTGTGAGAGGCAGTCGGTGGCGCTGCAAATTGAAATTCCGCAACGGAACGCCGCAAACGAACTCCACCAGCATGTACAGAGCAAAAACAAAGCAATGAGGTGAAAACATGCTCTAACCCCTCGCAGATGATGGGAATGCGAAAATGGTTTTTTTAAGACGTCATTGACGCAGTTGCTCTTTTAATTTTACGTAAGGTTTCACAGGAAAAATAAAAGATTAAAAAAGAGCTGATCAGACATTCTTATCCTCGAGGAAGCAGTTTTTCCAGACTTTTTAGAATTCTATAAAGTCTTAAACTGCTTATTGAAATTTTAAAGGCAAAATTCATTTAGAAAAAAATACTCTTTGTTTAGTTAAAACGTTGAGCTGTCTATCAATTTAAAGGGCCGATAAATTTGTGCCATCACAGGGTAATTTTCGTCTGGAGGAGACAGACGTGAGCGGACAAGGGAGCCTCAAGGAAAAGCGGTAATCCTGTAAAATCCATATGCCAATCAGCGCACTTTCTGCTGATCCGGCCGGCCATCAAAGGCCCGGCGTGCGCAATATGCGATGGACGTGATCATTGTCCAATTTCTGCCTCTTTTGTGTGTGTGTCTCTCTCGGCCAGCTGACCCCTCGAGAAAGCCTAGGGCGTGTATGTGTAGACAGTCAATTCTGCAGACTGGCAGGCAGGCAAAATTTGATCCCGCCGACGCACTTCTCGGAAAAACTCGGATCGCATCTGTCTGTGTTCGACTTGACGACGGCAGAAAGAGAGAGAGAGAGAGAGAGAGAGAGAGAGAGAGAGAGAGAGAGAGAGAGAGAGAGAGAGAGAGAGAGAGAGAGAGAGAGAGAGAGAGAGAGAGAGAGAAGTAGCATCGCTTGCGGCTTTTTGCCCAACTTTAAAGAGTGTGCCGAGTGCGGAACGTGCGTGGGCAACTGCTGCAAATTAGATTTTCCTTCCTTTCTGGCCACACACGCACGCGGCTCGGGGACAGAGTGATTCAACGCGGCAGTGACGCCTTTGATGTTCGCCCTGGCCAAAACACGCGCGCGCACCTTTTCAGCTCTCATTATTTCCCGTCGACTACAGCTGCATTACGTGCTTAAAAAAATTGAAGCACTGGATCGATCACTTTAATTAACCTTCCCTAGGCTGGCAACAAAATTCAAAATTCGTCACACCGACCGGTACATCAAACTCAATTTCCACTTAACGCCGTTAGTTTCTGCATCATAAATTAATGGCGTGTTCGTACTCCTGTGCAGCCTGGATGTTAAATTATGCCGAAATGGAAGCAGACGCGCGCCGTACTCTCCACATCGGGATAACAGAGTTAAAATTATCCCTTCCTGAGAAATTAAGTTTGCAGGCCAATTACGGTGCACACGAAGTGAACTCTGCTCACCGTGATAATGCCACGATATGACCACTCTATATGAACGTCCGCGTTCAACGTTCAATGCCACACTTCACGCATAGATAGATGCAAACCTTTTTGCAAAGTGCAGATTCATTATTATGCAATATTTGTTGAAAAACATTGAACATTTAATCTATTTATAAAGCGAACAAAGCAATCGGAATGTCTAATGTGGCGTGATTGATTAGATAACTAACAAGTATGGCTTAAAAATATATGGTTTAAAAATTAAGTAGCAAGTTAGCGAACAATGTTATAAAAATTGCAACAGAAAACCAATCAGAAACAGTTTGTGCTTCAGCTGCATTCAATGTTAGTTGAAGTATATTTTGAAAAATATTCGAACAGTATTCCTTAACACCTTTCAATGGTTGTATCCCCCTTTTCTTTTTTGCTTTTTTGTACGAGTTAAATTATTGTTTTGAGCAAAGCGCAAGGTGCCACGATGCAGAGTATTTATATCTGGTGAAATTTGACGGTGTAATCAACAATTAGGTTACATAAGTGCTTCTTTTGAAAGCGTTTTTATCTTCAATTGATGGGTACCATGGGTACATAATTTTATCTGTTAAAACCATCAGTTGCGTGCACTGATTCAAACCAAATTTACTTTGCACAACAAAGTTAAATAATGAGTTATCAAAGCAGAGTAAATAGTGGAGATATAAAATGACAATTCTTCAGGGCCCTACTGCTTCGAACTACTATATTAGAGGCACGATTACTTAATTGGTTATCAACTGATATCTCAGCACCAGAAAATTTGATTATTTTTAGACAAATGCTAGCCGATTGATTTACTTCTTTCCGCGTTCTGTAATATCTGTGTCTATATTTGAAATAATATTTTCTAGCTTTGGGCATGTGCTGGATCCTGCAGCTGATTTCCAATAAACATCCTATCTCTTAGCTTAATTAATGGAAAGTTCACGCAGTAGCAGTGTCGCTCTCTTGAGTGGGCGGAATTCCCAGGCACTTTCCCGGATTGATAATCCGCTCCCTCGAAAGACACACAGTTAGGGAAAACCAATATTTACTTTCGGCAATACTCCGCACTGCGTAGCCTTACGCATCTCCTATGAAAACAAAAGAGCAATTTAATCTTCATCCTGCCACATGTCGAAATGCGGAGTCTCAAAAATCAGCGCAGCCCCCACTCGAACGACTTTAACCTTTTCTATCACGCGCTCTCGAAAATCTGTTGCCACCCCACGCTGAGCAACTGCGATAACTCTCAATATAAATACAGGCGACTTCGACCAGTTGAATCACTTTCAAGTCTTAACTCGAAAGGTAAGTCGATATTGCCTTCTCCAATACCTAATTATCCAAGCTCGTTGCTCGGTTGTTGATTGCAGATGAAGTTCGCTATCGTGTTCGTCGCCTTTTTGGGCCTGGCCGCCGCCGCCCCTCAGCGTAAGCATTGAATTTTGCGAACAGACCATTTGTTTAACTCTGCCAATAGCCTATGACCTGATCGCGGACATCCGCCGTTTCCTGGCCCTCATCCCCCAGGATCAGGTTAAGGCGGTCTTCGACGAAAACTACGCCGCTGATGCCGCTTTCGCTGCCTCTGTCGACTTCATCAGGTCTCCCAGGTTTGCTGAGCTTGTCGCCCAGGTTGATGCCGTCCCTGAGTTCGCCGCCGTGAGTCCGAATTTACCCAAAAATTGACTTTTCATTGATTGGCGTCCAGTACTTCGACTTCCTCGAGGCCAACGGCATTCCCGGATACTACTGGCTCAACGCTGTCCGCACCTGGCTCGGCGTCCCTGAGTTCCCAGCTCCCCCCACCGGCGCGATCCGCCCCGTCCTGACCAAGGAGGCCCGCAACATCTTGCCCTTCATTGAGAAGGTTCTCGCCCTCCTGGTCCACGCTGATTGGGTCGCTGTCCACGACGACTTGGTCCTTACCAGCCCCGAATACGTCGTAAGTTCAATCTTCCGAAATTTAAATTATTTTCGAGCTCTTAGAACTTCTTATTTGGGGAGCTATGACAAGCTGGGCATATAGACAATCGCCAGAAACAAGATGGAGGGTGAAAATCCCCATTTTACTTTGCTGTTTAAGCAAATTTTTAAGTACTTGATTTTTGACAGTGCTAATCTCGGCTCTTGAGGTCAGTCAGTGGCCAACCTTGTCGTGTCCACTGGCTGTCACAATGTTGCTAAGCCAAATAGAATATTATTGCTCCTTTCTCTGATTAGTTACTGGCTTTCTGGGGAAACATTTTGTTTAAGTTCAGGAAAAACAGCCAATAAAGTAACGGTTTTTACATTTCCACTGATTTTCCACACATTGCAAGTGTTACGGCTGCCTACTCCATTCCACCATCTGGATATTTTTGGCATTATAAAATTCACACTTTACTTTAAATGTGACATTTGTATAATCTAGGCCATGTGGGAGGTGTACCAGGGAGCTGAGTACGCCGCCGTGCGCGCCGCCCTCACTGGGAACTCTGTCTACATCGCTGCCAACGACGAGCTCGACGCCAATGGTGTCTTCGTCACCGAGGCTCTTGACCTCATCAAGGCTTGGCTCAGGCAGTAAATTCAGACTGAATAATAAAGAAGAAAAAAACAATTCTCATAAATATAACTGGTTTCAATTCGCATACCAAAAAATAATACATTTCGATCGAAACTGCGAGACCCTCGTCGCATCGCAAACGAAGTGAAATATTTGCTTCTGTCAAATTTAAATAATGAATGGAGCATCATGCATTTATCGGGAAACACAAACGGAGCGTGCCCGCCGAGCTGCAGCAGCAGCAGAGGCAGTGTCCGCTGAGCAAATAGATTCCGTGCATGTAATTCCATTTGTGACTGCTCATGTTGACATACACACACGAGCGAGTGAACGGCGCGATAGATAGATATTTATGCATAATTCACAACTCAAACACATATCATGTACAAATATAGAATCGATCGGCATTGGCCGGCTCTAATTTTCACTGCAAACAAGCGCGTCTCGGTTTTTGGTTCTGCTATTCTAGACAAATAATAAGCGAATTCACACTGTAGTGCGGTCTATTTGATCACCATATATGAGCAATAATGAACTCAAGTATTGTGAATATTAATTGTCTTCTATTTTCGATCAATCATAATCGATGTGTTGACGACCTGATTGGCTCTATTTTCATGAAAAGCCTAAAATCCACAAATCGAGAGAGCGTCGGTTCATTAAAAATATAAAAATGTGAGTGACAGAAATGATGCGTCAACGTTATCTCTTTTTAGCTTATCTCGCGTTCCCGGTGCGGATTGATTTAAATTGATACGATTCAAATCCCACTCGCGTGTCGATCAGGCATATTTTTTCTTCGCAAAACAAAAATTGCAGCGGAATCATGTCGCTGTGCGTGTCATCGCTCTGTTTGATCCTGTTGGGATTAAGTTTTCAGACAGGTGAGAGTGCCTAGTTTTTTTATACGCCAGCCCCCAGGCAGTGAGGAAAAGCAGGGAAAGCGGGCTTTGTTCGCCAATTTTTCATCCGAGCAGTACAATGGCTTTTGAAACAAGCGGCAATTATTAATCATAATGCT
Organism: Cloeon dipterum; assembly: GCF_949628265.1. NCBI lineage: Eukaryota > Metazoa > Arthropoda > Insecta > Ephemeroptera > Baetidae > Cloeon > Cloeon dipterum. The sequence goes on from NC_088789.1 coordinate 17,790,333, forward strand.
CCAGAATTACGTTCTTTTGCGGCCAAATTCTTTCGCCTGATGCTTTGTTTACCACAAAATGAGGGTTTTTTTGTTTTGCAGGCGGCGGTGTTGCGGCAACCGAGCTGCACGACGACTTCCGCGTTTTCTTTCAGGTTGTTTCCATCGACGATGTTACATCGCCTTTCCTCTACACGTACCAGGAAACTCCTGAGTTTGCCAGGAGTGTAGATTTTTTGGTCTCCAGGGAGTACGACCAATTGCTGGACGAGCTTTTTGAATCTATTTACTTTGAGGAGGTATTGTTAAATGCACAGAAGAAATAATTTTATTTGTTCTCTCCTAAAAGAATATCTCAAAAGCCCTCTCTACTCTTCACAAATGAAGTTTGTTTTGACAAAAAATTAAATAATATTTCTGCGACGGTTCTCTTTGCCATTTGAATCTGTGATTTTTAGGGATGTGCTGAACATTTTATCGATTAAATGATCACAAATCACGAGTTTATAAGCATTAATTTAACCGCTTTTTTAAGAAATCGATTCATTTGACCAAAAATTGATTAATGTTAAAAATCTTTCGAACACAGCTTTGTTAAATAATGGAGGGGACCCAATCAGAGCCTCACTACAAATTTTAAGCTAGTTTGAAAGCAGAAGCATGAATGGAATAAAATGTATAGTGTTTATTTTTTAATTTTAGCATCCTGAACAAATATGACATTTTTTAGTACCGTGATCTGCTGATGGAGAACGGTGTGCCAATGCAAGTGTGGATGGAACGATTTCGAGCGTTGACCCACGCACCGCCCTTTCCGGCGCGTTCGCCACTCACGCTCACGAGAGCCGGCTTGGATAAGGATTTTATGCCGTTCATCTACAACATGATGCCGTATATCATTCTGACTGACATCACGGACGTTTACTTCTACTTGAGCAGGACGAGTAGGCCGTTCATGGTGCGACAAATTCGAAAAATGCTGATCTTGTAGATACGACAAAAGCGATTTTTCTTGCTCGCAGGCGTTTCTGCAGTTTCTTGCGTCGGATGAGCACCAAAACACGCTCGGCTATTTGATCGAGTGTCCGCAGTTTCAGGCTCTTTGGATGGCGCTCCTCGAGAATGGGATCGATCTGCAGGAAATCTTCAACTATTTCTCCAAGGAAATTGCTTTTGCCCAGGATTTCTAACTTGTGATATTAATACTTACCAGGAAAACCGTTTAAATTAATGTTCGCTAAATATGTTATAAGATATTTATGGCTCTGCAGAGCGATTTTATGTTATTTAAAATTGATAGAAAAAGCTGGCAACAAATAAAAGGGAATTGGAATCCTGCTGTTACTGTCACAAGACAGTGTGATGAAAAATTGATTTTGTTTGTCTCTCGATCTGCTTCACTATTTATAGCAATAATAAAAACTTGGCATATGTCGTTCAGGTGAAACATTAAGCTGCACCCAAGTAATGGCTCTCGTATTTATTTCCAAGATGTCACACAGCTATATAATAAATGAATGATTCGCCTCCAAGTACAGGAAAGAGGATTCCTGAAATTGATTCCTCAATAGAGCGAACTCGGGTGCAATTCTAATGAATTTTAAGCGCGAGTGTGGATTTTTTTGCCCCTTGTCAGCTCTCGAAGGCAATAAATCATTGCGAAACTTGAATAATATAGCGCTGCAGTACGCAAATTAAAGTGCAATCAGCACGATGATTGATTTATCGAGGCGCATAGGAAATGACAAGTCGCATTGAATAATTTAGGTACTCGCCAAAAAGTAATATAAAGCATTTTCCTGCAGAGAGAGCGAGAGAGGTTTCGAAATCGCTTTTATTTGCCCTGGACTTTTTTGTTTTCTGCTGCGAGTCGTAGTTTCGTGTTCGACAAAAGCCATTACTTCAAAGTCTTCATTGGAAAGCCGTGCTGCACTGGCTGCTTTTTCTGCCACACGCCGTCGTACTTAATCAATACGATCCCCGTTGTAATCCATCAGACGCGATGAGACCGTCGTTTGTTCTAATCAAACTATATCAGTGTCTGCCAATACAAAAAGAGGAGACAAAAAGGGGGTTTCAGCAAATGTTTCCTCTGCACCCTCGGGCTGTATTTTTGTCCTTCTTTGCCATGGAGACACACAAGCAGGTAAACAGAATTGCAAATATGAAAATAAGAGTATTATAATCCCCTCGGAAGGAGAATAAGCACGCTTGTTTGCCAACCCTTCCAAGAATTATTTGCTTCAAATTCCAACATTTTATTAAAACGAGCGATGGCATGTCTAATAGACTCGAAAGAATTAATAATTAATGGAAAGAAAGTTTCTCTTTCCGCCTCGGCGTCGCGAGGGAAATAATTTTTGACGAGTGAGTGCAAAATTTTCAAGCCACAAGTTAAAGAGCAAACAAATTAACATCAGTCTGAGAGCGAGAGCAGAACGGCTGCAGGAATTCCCATCAGATTAAACCTCAACTTTTTATCTGTCAAATAAATGTAGAGCCGAAAAACAGAAAAGAGGCATACACGCAGCAAAACGCGCGTGTGTGTGCGGGCGGGTAAAAAAGTTTCCCTGCCCGCCTCAGGGCGGTCGTCGAGAAACACATGACGCAACATTATTATATATGTGAGCCGACGACGACGAGGGGTAGATATTCAAAACTTGCAGCACCTTTTAAAGAACTTTTAAAGATGGAAATCGTTGCCGCGAGTGCCGTTTCATGTATGTAAGTATTTCTCGCACGTGTGCGCCAAAAATTGATAGCTATGAATATATTTGAATCGATTTGAGCACATAAATTTTTATCCAGCATTATTGTTGAAACAGTCACCAATTTTCATTTTCGTTTTTGCTAGGGACAAGATAAAAACGATTTTCTGCATGATTTAACCCTTTTCCCAGGCCTGGGGGTGTAAATGAAATTTTCCAATTATCCACGAGTCAAACCCGCCACAAATTGGATCAGCATATATACACGAGAGTAAAAGTGCCGGCAGCAATTTTCCGGCGGTTGCCCTTCTTTCTTAATGCACGATTAAGCTGTAGCAAAAGTTGAGAACTCCTTCTTTATATTGCCAGACACGTGCCTGAATAATAATTAAAGGCTTGGCCTATGCTATGCGCTGTCGATATTATAATTATCAGCTCAAGTGCCGAGAGAAAGAGAGGAATCCAGTATCTAAAAACACGCGCGGTGGAGGGCTTAACGCGTCTCTTAATGAGACAGGAAATTTCGGCCGGGCCCAATTTTATTACGTGGGAACAAGCTCTTTACTTTGGTGGCGCGTTTTTATGGAAATTCGCCTCCCCGCCCGCAGCAAAGGCGAGCATATATTTTCGCACACTGCTGCTGCTGCTGCTGCGTGAACATAAGAAATATAATAAATTGCGTTACGGAAAACGGTGGGGGACGCAAAGACGCTCTCTCGACGCTCAAATTCGTCTCAAATTATGCGGCGCGTTTTTGTGGCACGTGCCAAACGATGCATTTAAATTTGATGAGAGGCTTCAATCTTGCACTTTGCATAATTGCTTCTCGCACCGCAGATGTTCCCTGCTGAGATTTACGTTAATGAAGTGGAAATCTGAATTTGAGTCAAATCCTTATAACGGGCCATAAATTTTTAATGGTGATTTGAATAAATGGCATTGCTACGAATATCTACGAAATTAAATTAATCCAAAGAAAGGTGAAGCTTTGGTTTTGTATTTCTTAAAGCGGATAATGTACTGCAAAATCATGAAAAATAATTTTCAACGTTATTTAAAAAAATATCCGAAAAATTGATCCAGATTGTTGTTTGAATGTCCAAAAAAGATTATAATTTCCACTCTCTTGGATAGATCGCGACGAGAAGGAATCAAAATCACTGACATAAACAATTTGATTTATAAAAAAATGAGCAAAATCTGGAAATAAACTTTTCCTCAGTCTTATATATTCTCATTATTGCACAAATTTCAAAATATTTTATTTTGTTTCCTTAACCAATCCACTTTAATTAGTGAAAAAGTTAGTTTGAATAAATCCTTTTTAGTATAAATGAGCAAAGTTATATTCTTGAAATAGAAGCTGTTTTTAAAAACTATGCATTTTTTAAATGAGAAATCCCTGGGCTGTGGCATTTTCGTCCATTTGCGTCACGTTTTAATCACGAATTCAAGAGAGACATAACGAATGCACGAAATTAGTGTCACTCACAGAGGGTATATATGTATATAAATTTTAATTAGGCCGAAAACACGGACACAGAGGAACAGCGGGTCGTTTACTAGACTCATCAATTTTTAATCAAAGGCCAGCCGAGAGGTAAAAGGTGTTAAGCAAAGTGCTGGCTGCGATGATGAACAGCCACTGCAGAGAACACAATAAATATCAGCGCGTTGCACTCGTCGGCGGCAATTTCACGGCAGCGTGCGCCCGATATTGTTATTGCTATTTGTCAGCTCGGAATAACAACCCTCTCGCAAAGTTGTCCGGCGACTTTTATTGCACCATCAACAATAGAAAACGCGGACGGTTCGAATTCGAGTGCATAGAGTGCATTTTGCACGTGCCTGGCTGGCTAATTTTCAATTTATTTTTACTGCGCTCTCTGCAAATTAGCTCTGCAGTTTTGTTTAATTGGGCAAAAAGTGGCTAATGGAAAGGCGAGCAAATGAAAACTATTCATTTTTGCCGACGTTTATTACTACTATGCTGTTTTAATTAACATCCGCACGCCGCGCAGCACAATTGCTCTATTAAATTTTCGAAAGTGGAACAGAAGAGCTGAAATATTGAAACGGCTTTTCTCTCTCTCTCTCTCTCTCTCTCTCTCTCTCTCTCTCTCTCTCTCTCTCTCTCTCTCTCTCTCTCTCTCTCTCTCTCTCTCTCTCTCTCTCTCTCTCTCTCTCTCTCTCTCTCTCTCTCTCTCTCTCTCTCTCACACACTCGGAGAAGATTAATTTCCCCCGACAAACGCAGTATCCAGTTTCTCAGAAAAGTGACTAATGTGCTTTGCATTTGCATGCATATGTGCTCATTAGCTTGGGTAGCCTTATTAGTTTGCTCTCAACACAACAACAAAGTTTCCAGCAGTGCACTCACGTTTCCGCCACAAAAGGAGCTTTAGCGTTTTCCGTAACTCTATTTAGTTTCTATATAGGCCAAGGAAATATCAAATAACAGAAGAATCGAGTGGGCGTATAGAGAAGAATGCTTTTTTTGCAGCCGCCGAATCCATCAATCACGCAAAAGAAGATCAAAGGAGTCATCCCACGAGAAGCTTTTGACTTTTCCCATATATAGAGTGATTGGATGTATTTATACATAAAAATGCCATTAATCTCGTATCAATTTAGTTTCAGTAACTAAAAAAAGAATTTTCCATCCTTTTGAAACGTTTTTACGTAAATCTGAACCGTGATATTGGTGCCCCTAATGGTCATAGTATACAAATACAAGATGGCGGCTGTTAGGAGTAAACACTGACTTTTTTAGTGATTATTGAGACACATAGCACTTTCACGTTTATCTAATCCTAAAACTTGTCGTAAATTGAGGCAATTTTCAATTCACTGTCAACAAATTTATAAAATTAAGGACAACAAGTAGATTTATTCCCTAGTCTCTATAAAAATGGACGTATAATTATAGGATAGGAAAGTTTCAATGTTATAAAATGGTTTTCATGCACCTCTGTGTATATGTAATAGTTGAACAATCCATTTTTAGATGCAGGTTAAACCGTAACTGGCAATCGTTTCTGGCTACTACATATATAGCTATTTCACATATGGCAAAAGCAAAATACTTGCTCTCGGGTCGTGCGGGTTGCATAATTAAGCTCGCCGCACTGGGCTACAAATCGCTCCAACGCAAACCAACGATTATAAATTTAATTACAGCACAGAACAAGCAGATGGATTATCCGCAGATTTTGATTCGAAGCCTATAATTCGTCTCATTTTGCATAATTTATAATAGTGATAATTATTTATCGTGTTTGCAATCGATTTGTGCTTTGTGTGCGAGTGTGGGGCGGTGGTGGCAGGGCGAGGGCCGTAAATCTTGGCGTAGTAATGGGGCCTAAACCACCCATATGAAATTGGGACGTCTGTCTGTACGAGCGCCAAAGCACTACACACAAAGCGTCTTTCCCTCTCTGCTGATTGCGTCATGAATCAAGCTGCGTCGCGTCCTACGTTGGTTTGTCTCCAGTTAATATTTAGCCCCGACAGCAGAAGACGCCAGCGGGCCCGAATTTAATTTGCCAATTGAAATTTATCGCCGGACGGCCGTTTTCCAATTTTTCAGATTAAACCGCTGCTGTTGGCCGAGGCGCCGGTGATTGATCGGGCACTGGAGCAAATTAAAAGCACTGCCTGCTGATGAATACGCGCCTTTTTATTTTATTTTTGGCACTGCCGATCTGCTCTCGTCTCTGATTGCTTTCACCGCTCGCTGATTGATGCATTAATGAATTTTCCGGATTTTCTGCACGCCTGAAGGGCGTCCCATCACGACTTCGTGAACATCTCACGCTAATGAACCTTAAAATGCTATCAATTAATCTTAAAGGGACGTTGAAAAAAGAGAGTTCTAATAAATTAATGATGAGCAAAAGATTTTGCTCAATGCGTCGTGACGTCATTAATTTCAGACTAGTAACAGCAGTTACATTTAGTTTTTTATTCTAAACGCGACACTGCACCGAAAAAATCCAAAACCATTTTTAGACAAATAAAATTGATGATTTGACTCCGCAGGATCATTTTCATACAAGATGGTAGGAGAAACAATGAAAAAGAGGGGGAAATTCATAATCAAGCTTCTCTTTGATAATCGGATTAAATGAAAGCTTTGACTTTAATATAAATCAACTCGCCTCGAGCTGAAAGTTCAAGCTAAAAATTTTGCTAACAACTTTTTTCGGTCGTTTGCCACAACAGGCAGATTCGTTGCGTAAATATTTTGGCCGAAATCAAATTTAGCGCGGCGCGAATTCAGTGTCAAAAGAAGCACAGGGGGTGGATGGGTGTGTGTACATAGGGTTCTCCTTTGTGGCCGTGCCAGAGGAAAAGGGTGAAACCAAGCGTTAAATCCCTAAGGAAGCGTAACCTCGTTTAGTGCGACTGGTTCGTTCGCACACTCGTCGTCCTGCACATTATAATAACACGGCCCTGTGTGTGTTTGTGGCCAGAGCAGAGCAGAGCAGAGGTGCCACGACGGACACCCGGCATGCAAATGCTCGCTCGGCATTCAAACGGTGCCATACTTTTCGTGTCGCTCTCTCCGCACGCCCGAATTTAAAAGGGCCGTTTCGAGCGTGAAACTTGCGCTGGTCAACATGTAGCATAAGCTCGCCAGACCGGAAAATTGGTTAATTGTCTTAGGGCTGCGCACAATGGTGCAGGAATGTTCCTGGGTAATTGCGCTGAATGATGCAATGCGACTGTTACGCGACGGAAAATGGACTATTGTGACTTTAGCTAACTGTTCCTACCATGTCAAAAGCACCCAAAAGAGAATGATTTAGTTTTTCCAGAGCAAATTAAATCCTTTTTGGCACTCAAGCTACGCAGATATGGCCGCTGTCAGATTTACAACTTTCTCCTTAAATTTCCTTTACTTTTACTTTTTTGTGGTTGAAGTTGAGCTCACGAAATTAAAATGAGGCAAGGAAGTACGAAAAAACGCTGTCAGCATATCACCTGAAATGTGTTGGTAGCCACCATCTTGCCTGTCTGACCGGAGTCTACATCATACTTTATTTTGTAATCTCTTTTTGGTCAGACCAAGACTAAGTTTTGTTGGTCTGTGCCCTTATAGCAGTTTATTTTTTTATCAATTTGAGATATATATTTAATAAACATCATGAAAATTTTGTTTGCATTAATTTCATAATTTTCCTTCATCAGTTAGTTCAGGTCTTGAAGAGCGATAGGGAAATAAGCTGGCGACAGGTTAATAGCGGGAGGGGGAGATGGAGAGGAGAGCTCTATCCAGCAGATTCGTTTTTCAAACACTCTGTTTGAGTTTTAAGTGGATAGTTAATACCAGATGTAATCACTCTGATTTGCAGATTTTAGCCCCAAATGATTTGCACCACGAATGCAAATTTCTTAATTAATAGTTTCGGCCGGCATTTAGAAGCATTATTCTGCTATGGTAATTACCGTCCGAATGACTTTATGAGAGCTCTAAAGCCGAATCGAAACGAGCAATATGCGAGAACACACACACACATAGAGCTTCAATTGTTGTACCACACATTTACGAGGTAATCAGCAATTCTGATGATATCTGCAGAGCAACTGCTGTCGCCAATACTGCAACAGAGCGGCGTGCGCGCGTGTGTGCAATTAAATCGCAGTTATGAGGCGCGCGTGGAACCGAAATTTCGGCGCTTGTGAGAAGCTGCACCTGCCCAGCAGAGCCAACTTTTGCCAACTTTGGCACAGCATCTTGCCGAGTGACGTCAAATAGGGAGCGTGATTCTGGCAGCTCCTAGATGTTTAAAAATTCAAAGGGCAGGGAGAAAAGAGCAAAATCCATAAAGTGTACAAATATTGAGGCTGTAAATTTATGTTTTCTCTGCTTTGCAATTAGCTAAAGTTAAAGTAAAAGCAGTTCATTTTTTGGCAGTTCCTATCGAATCTATTTAGGTTAGGTATAGTTGAATTACTTAATAAAAAAATAGCATAGCTTGCCACGAATCGGTGGAATCATAAAACTAGTTCCTTCGACGGTTTTTAGTTTGAAAATTTTCCACAAGAACAATGGCAATCAATCAAGGAAGCGAGCGGCCAAGTGGTTCTGTTAATTGACTCTTTATTGTGGTAGCGATGGCAGTGACAAGATAGCGACAAATCGAGATAACAGACTTATGCTCTCCATTTTTAAATTCTTTCCGCCTTAAGTGAAGTTTTTAGCGTTAAACATTGCATGTGGTGCGTTCCATCAAAGCGTCGAGAGCAATTAACGCGGCGGGTAAAATCAAAAGGCTTGGATTTTTCAAGAGCAGCCTTTGTTTTCAGATCAAAGTTTCGGTTAAAGCACCCGCTGCGGCTCTCTTTGAGCCGTTCTGCATGACAGCGAGCGCGTGCATTACTACAATTAAAGCAGTCTCAGTGCGGCACACGCCTTTGATAGCGTAAACAGGTGGCGGACGGACGCGATTTTGAGTGCTGCACTGAATGAGCGAGGGTCGCAGCAGCAGCAGCGGCCGTCGGCATCACAAGTGGTCATCGCTGTGAAACATCCAACGACTCAGCTCTTCTTGACTCGCCCACTTGAAACCGAGGCGTCCGGCTCCGGCAGCCGGTTTATTTCTGCTCTGTGGCTTTCGAGTGCAATCGCCCGACCGGTGATTTAGTCCGCCTCGCCTCTGAAACGATGCTTTCCGCACCCCGCAGACCCCGCACTTCAAGCCTCCAACGCACAATGCGTGCGTGTGTTTCAAACTCCTTTTGCTACTTCACGAACGACGGTGAAATTTATTTGATAGAACTTTATCTTGCAACAGTTGCACACGCAATTTAGATGCGTGGGTTTAATTCTACTTGACCAACTTTGCCCCTAAATAATTATATCTCTAAATTTCCCAGGTTGTCATTTCAACCAAATTTCAACAGTTAATCTGCTAAAAATTCTGCATGCTAATCAACTGTCTACTTACCGTGATATCACGATTTATTTCGTCAGGAGGGAAATTTAGCTTATAATGCGCCCATCGTTGGAAAGATTGTGAAGTGAAGAATCGGAACCAAGCGAAAATCAATGACAAGCCGTTTTATTTTTCGAAAGTTTTGGAAAATCTAAAATTTAACAGTCACTCGGTCCTAATTAGACCACCAAACCAACCATAATAAAGATAACTTTCAAACTAATTTGCATATTTCACTTAGTAGAGATTTGATTAACTGCTGATTGCAAGGTTAAATTGGCAACAATTCAAGTTTACTAACTCATGCTGCTTAATTCTTGTGTCAGGATTAGAGATTTAGTCACTTTAAAAATTTCTTAGCGAGCCTCTAGAACAAAAGGCCGAGGAGAAAAACAAAATCGATGCTGCCTGGGGTGAAATCTGGCTTGATAATGCGCCAGCTTGAAATTTGCATATCAGCGCTGCCACTTTTTCTTCCATTTCACTTGAGCAGAAGCCATACCATGCACACGACGCGGTCCTGCTTCTTTTTTCTCTTTCCCTGCTGCAAGTGCCGGCCTACAGCGCAAATGATGTGTCTAGCGGAATTTCTCCTCTCGCTTTTTACGACGATGGCGGCGTAGTTGGAATGATAATATTTCGCTAGCTCTCTTTATGCTGATGATGGCGCCATAAATAACACTTTTCTGGCCGTGAACATCACACGCAAGATAGTGAACACACTGTTTGAATGCACCCTTAACACCGCCATCGCACCCTTTTTCGCCGAATGTGTTTGCCCGCAGGGGTGCGCGCCGATCGAACCAACCCTCTGCTATTGGGCCGCTCAATCGCCCAAGGTTGCTTGCTGCCTTCGGAAACGGAAGATGCGTGTTCAAAAGAAAAAAATATATAAGAATATATGGGGAAAAACTGTGAATTTTTAAAATTTAAGAAAATCGAGTTATTTAAATTCAGGGAAATTTTGTCATGAAAAAATCAGAGTTTTGATGCCAACTTTCTAGAACTTTAAAATCCACGAATAAATTAAAAGGGATGCGTGAATCCAACTATCAATATTGTTTTTTCTGTGACCACTATGATGATAGGACCATCAAATGAGCCATAATGCATATTAAAGAATGTGGATAGTCGATTTTTCTTGAAAACCAGTAAATCGATATTAGAATCGGAATTTTTGCAGGAAATTTTTGTAAAAAGGTAAAATTTTACAATTTTCATATGTCTAGCAAAACGCACCACACCTCTTTTTAATTCCGTGATTTCAGCCTTCGTGGACACTGTTTTCAGATAATCTGGTGGACGTGTTGTTGAATCTTACAACTAAAAAAGTATACCATTTACAAAACAAATCAGTCTTTTTCCACATGTTAAACAAGAGTAAATCGATTGTTTAGAAAATAATGGCTTTTTCACAATGGAAGTTGGAAAATTAAAATGTTGAACGTTTAGAAACCGATTATTTTTGCAAATCCCTATTTGAACATATGCAAAGTCTGATTTTTTATTTTCAACTGACTTTGACTGGCTTAATAATCTTGTAACAGGAACGAGGAAATTGATTTCCTTTTGAGCTGTGACCTACATATTAAATGAGATTCAACTCTGTCATCTTCTCACGGAAATAGCAAAAATATGTGGATATGAAGTTGAAAGTTCCTAGCATACGCAATATATGCATTTCTATCGCTCAAGTCACTCTTTTTCACGTTCTTGGCCGTGAATGGGACGTTCAAAGATTTATTTATCCCCCGCTGAGCGTGCTCTGCGAGGCAGCAACACAAAGAACGTGCAAAATTTATGAGATTTTTAACAGCTAGCGAATCTAGATTTACATTTTATTTCACAATTCCGCAGACAAAAGGAGCGAAAAATAACGGGACACACGCGCGCAGGCATAAAACTCGAGAGAGGAAAAGAACAGAGCGTATTCAGTTTGCCTGGAGCGAACGCCAAAGGTCGGAATAGAACAGAACAGAACACGATGAACAAAAAAACCCAAGCTAGTGTCTCTCAGCGTGAAAACAAGAGCCGAAGGAGCAGAATAAAGTTTAGCAACTACCGCTGCGTCAAGACTTGTTTTTTTCGCCTAGCGGATAAATTTATAACAGGCCACGCACGCCGTAATAAAAAAATACAAAAATCACGATTTCACGCATCATTTTTCCCGATGAAATGTTACACGTGTAAAAGCCGCTCTTTCTTTTTTACATTTCATTTCCGGTGCGCATTGAAATGTGCGAGCAGCGCCACCCCGTCAAACTGCATCTCATTCTTTTCGCCCACTGTCAGCTCGTAAAATTTTTTTCTAATATTCCCTCTTCTCGGTTTTATTCCGTGCGTCGAGGAATGAGGAAGCAGAGGGCGGCGGCATGATGATGGCGGATCAATATTTGATTTGCAAGCTGAGAAGCAGAGGCTGCGAAGTTATTGAAAGATGAATGCACCAGCCAGGCGATTGAGACCGATGCAGATGAGGCTTCGACAGTATAGTTATTTTTTCTTTCCTTTTACAGCAAATGCCATTTTACATAAAAAGTAGAATTGGAAAACCTTTGCACAATAGCAATGATTGGATGGCGCCATGAATAAAAGGGATGGGATTAAATGAAATGATTTTCTAAGATTTTCTTCAGTTGTTAATCTCATATAACAAGTTGCTTTAGAAATGACATGTAATGGAACGATTCCATCAAACGGATTCAGAAATAAATTTATAGAGAGCGAAACAAGTCAGAGAATCAGTTGTCGTTGCGATTTTTCCCTAGACGGTTTCGACTCATTTTTTTACCAGGGGATTTTTCTGACAAAAAAACATATTTCTCTTCCGAGTTAATAAGGGAAGCACACCATTTGACCCAAAACTTCAAATATTTTCTTTCAACCAGATATGAACATCAACATCAGTTTCCCACCCTCCAAGGTGAATTCCATGAGAATCTCTTTTCATCCACCATATTACTTTTCGACGGCACTCCAATAGCTGACCACTCATAAAGGGGAAATTTGCCTTGTTGGAAAAGAAAATTCGGTTAAAACCATCATCTGGTTGAAAGGTAACATAAACTTAATGGCCAAATAATACTTCCCTTGCAAGAATATATTGTGTCTCTGATTTGTGCTTTACCTGCACAGAGCTGATTGAAACGGAAATAGGAAAAAGTGCAATCCTTGAGCGCAACGGTGACTATCCGTGCCAGGATGTAAATTGTGCTGGAGGAAATGCAAAATTCAATTGCTGGTGTGCAGCAGCAAATTTACTCACTCTCGTCGCGGTGCGCGGCATTCAAGGGAATAAAGATGAAGGGAATATACGTGTGTCTTTTCGCGCCTGGGGATAATGCAAAACTACTCTTCTTACAGCAGTGAGTGCCGCCGGAGGCGTTTTGCATAATGCAAAAGTTGCTATTTTGCGTCGCGAGCTAACCGAGCGCGAAAAGCAATTTTGTTTAATGCAGAGCAGCAGCACCAGACTAGCCGAGTGAATTAAAATTATAAATCTAGCACCGAGCACAAAAATGTATGTATGTGCGGCGCTCGTTTAAGTGTTTGCATTTTAGGTCAATGGTGAAGCTGCTTGTGAATAGTGAATTAAATTTTTGTTTGATTTAAGTGCTTGATGGTGTTATGGCTTTCCCGCAAGAAGATTATTTTCCTCTTCACAAGATAAATGAATGTTTCTTGATATTTAGACTGCATATAACTCTTATGTGATGACAGCTTTTATAAAATTAAAAGTTTATTCTCTTATTAAATTTATCGTACAAGCAAGTGAATCAAACCAAAAAATTTAATAAAATATTTTTCTCTTTGAAAATCATGCGTGATTATTGAATTTCTTTTCCATGTTTTGCAAATTGCCGGCTACCAGTGGTTTTCCCACCCAAAGAGTCATTCACCTCTGCGGAAATTTTATGCAAACACAATTTGGCTTTGGCACGGGGGCAGCGAGACATAATTGAATTGTAATTTCGCCCCTCGGCAGTGGTCGTGAAATTACAATAATCGCCCGGACAAGCTAACGGGGGAAAATCGTAATTGCTAAACAAACTGCTAAATCTGCAGCACCTGAGACAATTTCAACTCGGTGTTAATTCACTCGTATATGGGAGGGGGAAGTGCGTAAATCCTTTTTGCCCTCTCTCACTCTCTCATTCTCTCGCGGCCAACACAAAACACAAACTCTTTCTCTCTCGGCGCGTCGTCCGGCCAGTAGAGATAATATCCGCAGGCCGGCTTCCTCTGTGCTGAAATAATAACGGTCGGCGGCCTTTTTGCCACGTAGGATGCGCGTTTCGTTTTTGTTTGCACGCCCGGCCTGTTAGTTAGCCGACACAAATAATGGCTTTTGCGTGCAAAAAGCGCAAAAAGAAGGCCCTGAATGTGTTTTGTGATTGCAAAAGTGATGATCATCAAGATTTGTGCCCTCTGGACCTGGACACAACTATTATTATAAATCATGCTCCAGAGGACAATATTATCGATATTTATTCTATGAATTTTGTATCGATATATTTATGAAGATCTGTTAAACCAAAATAAACAACTCTTTTGACACGAGAAAGCCACCCCCGATTTCCGATTTCAATCAAAAGGAAAATAAATATTCTGCTGACGCTTTTCTTTTTATTCATCTTCTTTCAGCCCCCTCGCAATACGGTCCCCAAAGATTCTCACTTCTCTCCCGGCATATGACATAAATCGCGCGGTCGCGCAAGATATTATGCCAAAATATGCTCAATCAGTGCATTTCTAAAGTAATAAAATATTCGAAATATTCGCCCCCCAAGGAGCCGCGGTTGTGCCTACTCAAGCTAGATTAAAAGTTGGCATTTCCTTTCTTATATTTCACTGCAATCGCGCCGGATGAAATAATCCAGTCCGGGCAACACATAAAAATCCCAGCAGCTCCCGAGGGGGCTGTAAAAGGCAAAAGGGTGTGATCCAGCAGCGCACTCACTCAATCGCCCAATTTCTCCAGCAGCAGAGCAGCAGCTGAGCCGCGGCAACTTGTATCTTTTATTTTCTACGTGACCGCCGATCGACGCTACACACATAGTATGAGGCAGGCAATCAAAAGTTCCTGAAGCATTTTAATAACTGCTGCCGTCTCTCAGGGATAATCACACAGGTCCAACGATTTTGTTCCAGCTGTAATTAGTTCTGCTCATCCGATTCGTTCGACTTTGAGGGAATCGTTATGTTGGTTAGAAGCTTTTTTAGGAACTTCTTTGACACGTGAAACCTAAAATTGAGAGTAGTCCTAGGGTGCCATCCCTTCAACCCCATTTTGCAAACTAAAAACGTAACGTTTTGTTTCTACCACACTACGCAACGAAATTTAGTGTTTAATACCCTGAAGCTATACCTCAGTACACCATATGGGACGTGAATACGAGTCGAGAGGTATGCAGTTTTCGTAAATGTGATTCTTGGAACCCGAGATTTAAATGTCACACTGTTTTTAGATTAATTTTTGCCGGTCTGTAAAAGGAGACACGTTATTCGCCAAATCTTAGCATAAAACCATCAGATTTACAAAAACTGCACACCGTTTGAATCTTCATAATCTTCCCTAGATAGCTGAAGCAACCAGAGGGTGTCTTCCTCCTTTCCAACCCTATAAAGGCTAACCCTACTTAAATGTAAAAATTTTGAATTTTTACTGCTGAGATTTTATTTAAGGGTGCGTAAGGAATTTCTGAATAAAAAACTGAAAAGTTGAGTGGAATCTTCAAAGAAAAAATAATATGTCAATATCAATAAAAGGGAGTAAGAGGGAGAAGAAAGGAAAATAAAAGGGAGTCAAAATGTCTGTCATCCCTGATATTAGACGACAAGCATAGAAAAATTTATTCCGCCCCTGAGCCAAGCATAATCGAGTCTTAAATATTTATGAAATTGTTTTCGGCACAATAAAAAATAAGTGTGTCGAGAGCAGTTTGCAGCTGGGAGCGTACTCCGCCAACTTTTTGCAGCTTCAATATTATGCTAATTCGGTTTTGAAACACCGTGGTGCGCGTAGACCTTCGTTTCAATTTGAACTCATCAAGATGCTGCGGCTTAATTTATGCAGCGAGAACGGAAGAAAATCGCTGCGCGGAATAAGATAGAGGCTTATTAAAACGCGTGGGCGGTGAATTGATTTAGAAATATATAAAACTAGGAAAGAGGAAGAAGGAGAATAAGTCACTCTCTCGGTGCCTTTTTATGAGCGTAAAACTTCCCGACATTTTTTCACAGCGCAGAGAGGATTCCACTGCCGCCGCCTTATCCTTTCCTCACACGACGCGCAGAAAGAGAAATGGGCGCAAAGTTTTTATTCTCGCTTCAGAAAAAGCCATCTGTCTCGGTTTTAATCTTAATTAACATTTTAGCAAGTAAGTGGCGAAAACACACTTATCTTCATCCCGGTGAGATATTATTTTTCTGCTCTCTCTTGAAAAAAGAGTCTGCATTTCGTGGAGCATATGGACCGAAGTAAAACGCTGCAAGCTCCACTTCAAGCCGAGTGAAATGCTCATCAGAAGTGACGCAAATTTATTCTACCGTTGAAAAAGTTTCAACATTTTCCTCATCTAGCTGGCATCAAATAAAATTCCATTCGTAGGAAATAATTATAGCGCACAAAGTAGGTTTCAGGTTATGCAACCGGCAGTGCAGGCGCGCCGAGCGGGAAATCTAATTCAACGTCCGCAGGCAGCTTTATTTATTTGGCTTGCTCGTCGGCAGTGAATAGTTTTTGCTCGGCGCAATAAATTGATTTGGTGTCACGTGCAATCTGCCTCCAATGAAGTGGAGCAATTTCGAAAACCCATTTGTGCATTTATTTGTTGTTTGTATCAAGAGTCGCTTGTGCTGTGTGTGTGTTTGTTAGCTGCAGACCGCGTTTGTGTGGCCGCAAAAACAGAGAGAGAAGCGAATAACATTCATTCATTCGCCAACTACACAGACCGCAAAATGCAATAAAGTAGTAGTTGCTGGAACTGGAGCCGCGGCAAAGGTGCGCGCTGCCGTCGCTCCACTGTGTCTGCTTTATCGCGCGGAAAAATTGGTAAAACCGCAAGCAGCAGAGGTGGACGCCAGTCAAATCGTAAATTTTGCCTCAAGACAAGCTTCATTGCCGGGAAAAATTGCTCCGAATTCGAGAAGAAGGAAAGCCAAGAAAAACTGAAACAGTAAAAAAATTTCATCCTTGCATTTTTTCCAGGAAAATTCCATGCTTAATTTACACAGGGTGCACCTCCTAAACCCCTTCAGTTGGTCCGGAGTAATCAAGACGAGTCTAACAGTGCAATTCTGGCGGTTAGAACACGAGATTTAAAGTTAAGAATATTTTTAAAAAAACAAAAAATGCGAAAAAATTTAAGTGGATGAATATTTAGAACGAAAAAGAACAACAATCAGAAAATTTAACACAAGTTAATAAATGTCATGGTACAAATTTTAAGCTAAATTTCAAAATCCTGAGCTCATTTCCAATATTTTAATTAGAAACCTATGATCTTGACTTTTTATATCAAATTTATTGGTGTTAGTTCGACTGGACTCGACGAGAGGAATCCAATGCCCACAAAAGCAACTACTTTTTTTACAAATTGCTCCACGCGGATATGAGAAACTGAAAGCTGAATTTCTCAAAATTGTCCTGGAAAACTGTGAATATGAATATTTTGTAAAAATTCTGAGAGAATGTTATACTTAAAATGTGGGAAGCCCTTAAAGAAGATGTTCCATAAAGGAAGCACGGGGCACGGAATATTGGAATTTCACTAGCATTACAAATAATTTGGTGTAAGAGGAAAGTTGAAATTTTCAAAGGCACCGAGCTGTGCAAAGGTGGGTGCGGTAAAAGCAGAGAGCGACGCCGACGTCGAAGGCTGTGGAGTGCTTTGTCGGGGAGGAAATTGCAATTTAATTCGATTTCGCCAGCGAATTTCTTCCCCGCCTCCACCGCCGACGAGAGGCAAGGGGGGCTGGCGTCTCACTCAAACTTGCACCGAAACTATTAAAACAACTTGCTGCGGTTGGCGATGCGCGAAATATTATATTTGGCCACGCGCGCGCGACCATTTCTCGCTTGGCTGATTTGAATATTCAGACGGGGAGGCGGCGGGCGAGCACACTGACTCGCAGTCACTCTGATTGTGGTTTTCGTTCGGCCGGCCAAATGACAGCACCAGCAGGCCACGACTCGAGCAACGCGCATAATTCACTTTGCCAATGGATTTGCGGCTCTAATTTTATTTGCCATTGCTCCATGTGGACGCGAACGTCCGCCTCCTCGCCTTTTTGCGGCCATTATGACGGCGGAATGGAGCAAAAACACACACGCGGTTGGTGCCTACCTTCTATTTGAAGAGAGCCAAGATTGAAATTGCCCTTACCTGGAACACAGAGAGCAATGGATTAGTTAGTGGTTTGAATGCTGAACAGATATTCAATCACATAAATTCATGATGGAAATTTCCACGCTTATTTTGTAACAGCCGAATGAATTATATTTGGGGCTATATCGAAATGTCAGTGATTAAAATTTATTGACTGAAAATATTCATGGTAATACAAATAGCGGTTTTTGGTGTGAAACCTAGCAAAAAGTGTCAAGAGAACTCCGGTTTTTTCAGTTACGCGCTGGAAAAAAATTTCAAGAAAAGCTTCAAACTATTTTTCTACGAAGATATTATGCAAGTCTCCTAAAATTCAAATTAGACGTCAAGTAGATATATAAAAAAGTTTTACCAGCCTGCATCCGCCAAATGACGCTAACGAGCCGGGATTTGGCGGTGAAATTTGCATGCAAGCCGGCTATGCCGAAACGTCGTGTGCGACACGTTTGCGGTTTAAAAACGGAGGCGTGTGGCGAAGCCTCTCAAGTGCACTCGTGACGACGGAAAGGGTTGCAGCTTTTTCGGGATGCAAATCCGATTTGCATGCCCGACACTAGACGCGTCGGTCCGTCTTGGGTATTGGAAAACAATAGAATATCGTGTGACTCGTAGTTACATACATATATATTTCGTATTTATAGCTCCCTCTCTCTCCCTCGTGCGCTTTGCATGCTCAGCAGCTTATCTCGCCGTGGCGGAGCTACAAATTTTCTGGGAATTATTGCAACACGTTCCAACACGTGTGCGTTCTCCGATATTGTGTTGAGGTGGACCATAAATCGTGCGGTTTCCCTCCGATAGCGCCGCGCCAGGTTCGATTCTCTGCTCCGCGCCGCAGCCGAGAGTGAGCATGCACAACAGAAATTTGATTTTATCCCCGCGCCGCGTCGCCATTCCCCCACAGTCAGCAGACTGATAAGGAGCCTGGTTAATTGCCCCATTCGCATTCGAAATAGATTCTATCCCATTTGTCAGACATTACTCGCACAAAAGCCAAATGGAAGGTGTAAAAATAGATCTCCGGGCAATTTCGGGAACGGCAAGAAATGTCTTTTTCCTTGGTCTGCAAAGCGACAAAGCCACGCAAACAAAAGGCTGATCTATTTTTGATGCTTCGAGTCGCAGCTCAGAACGAGCCGTCCAATATATTACATAAAGACGGGTCTCGTGCACTCGCGCTGTTTGTTGTTTGTTCGACGTCCATAAGTCTGTCAGGGCGTACGTGTGCGCGCGCTAATATTTGTTTGTAAATCCATCCATCGAGCCAGAGTGGCCTAATGGACTCCGGAAGTTGTTTGTCAGGTCTCTGGAAATCGGAGCCCACCGAAATTCGCACGAAGAATGGATTTTTATTAATAATGTTATGACAAAAACAGTCAATCTCTGATGGCGAGCGGCAAAAATAATGAAATGTCAGGAGTCACGATTTATTACTGACGACAGACGTCAGTTGTAGAATTCTGCATTGTTGGGAAATCGATAAATTTAGTTTCGTGTGGACCAACTTTAGTCCGGAACTCGACGAGGAAAAAGGCGGCATCATCGAAGGAGAAAAAGTTGTTTGAAGGGAAACTTTTTATTTCTCATCAAATTTTTAATGAGCTCGTCAGAGTTGGTCGGTCGGAGCGTGCAAGTCGGCAGTGGGAATTGAACAGAAGACTCACCAGTGTGTGCAGCTGTTTAGATTGCAATTAAGAAAGTTTTAATTATTCGAACCTGCTGTTTTCCAGCGGCGCGCGATATTTGCCCGTGTCGTGTTTTGTTTGAAATCTATTCAGCGGGTTTGCCTGCCTTCTTCGCCCCTGCTGGCGATCAAGCGAGATGCTCAGATTAGATTTTGCCATCGAGAACCGAGCAGGCCGCTCGAGTACTTGATCTAATTACGCTCCACTCCGCTACACGTTTTGTACAAACTTGTTTGCTCGCGCTCAGCACTCTGACGGGCTAAATTCGGGTATTGGTATTGGGGTTTCCCTGGAAACGTTAAATCAAACGCAAAATTTTGTCCATGCTGTGTAATCAAATGAGATATGGAATTGATTTAAAATTCAAGGATAATAAATAATATCGTTTATAGTGGATTGATACAAGGCAACAATTGAATTTCTTGCTCGATTTCAATTCCTCTCGTCGCAATTGGATACAACGATGTGCGTATTAAGAGCTAAATCTCCCTCCTGGTGAAATAAATCATGATTATTTCACAGTCAGAAGACAGTGCTCACTGCTTGATTAGCATGCAAACTTTGGAGCCGATTTTCTAAGAAATTTAAACTAAAACCTGGCTTTTCCCAATTTTCAGTGCATATTTAAGGCTAAGAAATGTTTTTGAAGAATTTCACAGCACATCAGCGGGGTTCAGATGTGCGATAAAATTGGTTCCCACTTCCCACTGCGCAGATCCAAGATGGCGTCTGGATGTGGGAAACAAAAAGCTCTCTTTGGATTCCCGTACGAGTGGCAAGAGTTTGTTTTTACGATCCAAAAGACACGATTAGTACAAGGAATGCAAATTAAGTCACAATAGTGACGAAAACTTAGTTCTTTTCGCACATTTTCACGTGACCGTTTTTTCGCGCCATAATCCACTGGACGCCATATCTGCGCGTCGCACGAATCTGGCCCCCGCTGCAGCACATTTATCCACTTTTAGAGTTATAATGTCACGCATCGGTTTTAATGGATTCAGATATGTCCCCCAGCCTTGTAACTAAAATTCTTCTTTTTTTTAAAGAAAAAAGCCAATCAAGAGTATTTAAGATAGCTTCTTTTACTAAGCAATGACTGTTCAATCAAATACGTGCCAAATCTGCAAATTTTTTGATAAATAACGATATTGGAGTAATTTCATACGGTGTAATTGACGACAGAGAGTCACGAAAAGAAATCTGCTGTTGCCAGCAATAATTTTAGATGGTGGTGAAAATTTGTCCAGGTGAGTCAGGATGCTTGCCATGAACAACGAGTTGGACCATTGGACTTTTCCATCTATTACAATTAGGAGGCGCAGGCAGGGGTTGGAGATTCGGCTTGTGGCTGCCAAGTCAAAACTTCTTGGCGGCGGCGCGAATCGCAATTAGGCGCGAAGCAATAACGTCTGTGCATCGGGATTAGAGGCGACGCATGCCCTGGGGCGGCAGCCAATCATCAATCAAACAGGAAACCGACGAGGAACGGCTGCAGGGGCGCGCGAGCGAATGTCACCGCGCGCGCCGAAATTTCATTTGCCTCTCCACCTTTTCCGGCGGCGCGATCACCTCATCAAATCACGGCTCCATTTTGCTCAGCACCCGTTGCTGAAAAGACGAATTTAGCTTTCTAACTCATTTCCCTCGAATCATAATTTGAAATATTATGTGCCGGCGGAGCGCAAAAAACTTTCAACCCCCGTTGGTGCCAAATCAAATTACCTGTGTGACTCCATCTATTTTTTGCACAGAAATAATACCGACCGCTGTCAGCATATTGTTTTCGCCGCGGGCGCCTCGCGTTTCGCCCCTTTTCGCCTCCGAAATCGCTGCCAATATCGGCTAATCTGCAAAACTTGGTCTAAATTGAATTTGTCACCACCTCAGGCCATCCAATTCGCTCTCTCGCTGCAAATTTCCGGCCGACCTTAAAATTAGATGCTTCCAATTTGATTCGGCTTTTGTGCCCAGCAGGAATATTGAATAAATAAATTTATGGAAGCAAAAAATATAAAAAAAGTCGGAAAAGCTGAAAATTTTTGCCATCATAAGCAAATGAAGTGGTAAATTGTTTTGTTGGCTAAGTGCAAAAAATAAAAGCGTGGCCAGATTTTCGGATTTTCCATTACGAAGGAAAATATTCGTGGGTTTGGAGGGCTGTTATTCAATGGAATAATTTTTAAAGCTAACAGCATTCAGGCGTTAAGATTTTCCAGAACATAATTTTTTTAAATACGCGAGCTCATAGAAAAACTCTAAATTCTAAATAAACACCATCCGAGAAAAGGTCTAAAATTTAATATTTTACTCTAAAACCTTACTTAACAAAATATTTTCCATTTTTTATTTCATGATTTTGAAGAACTCGCGGACCTTAAAATAATTAATGAGTAATGACCGATTATGTTTGATTTTATCTCATTTTCAGTCTCTTTTGAAAGACTGCTCCCATTAAAATGACGAATTTTCCTAACTGCGTGAAGGAAACTCGTTATATTTTAGTTTAATCAGCTTTAAAGAGCAACGGTGGGCAATCAGGGCGCGCGTTCGTTATTATTTCGCTGCCGACACCGCCACAAAGTGTGCGTTGCTGCAGAGATGAAAATGATACCAAGAGAGAAAGCGAGGGCATCAAAACTGATCCATTGTTGTTCGTTAACGAGCGGATGTGCAGGTATAAGGGCGCGCGCAGTTTTAGTTTCCAGCCCTTATGACTCTCATTCGTACATGAATATTCGTCGGCAGCCAGCCGGGCACTATTATTTTATATTGCGCGCCCAGACCATAAATGATATTATGCGTCGCCGGAATGGCTGCAAATTCAGCCGCTTAAAGCTTAAACAACGGCGCCGGAATTCAATTATTCGGCAACCCTTCAGACATGAGCACCAATGAATTTGCTCAAAATGTTTGCTACCCAACCCTTGTACGGCTGTCGGGTGCAAAAATTCGATTAATGAACCCTTGACACGAGTGCATATTATTCCCTGGACGCTGTTCAACTATCGATTCTGGACCAAAACCAGTATACTGTATCAAAAACGGATGTATTAAGTCGCTCAAAAATCCTCATTGAGTGGTGGAAATTTCTGACAAATCGAATCTTTTTTTAAATAGATGAAATAAAATGTTGTTTTGTTGTCAGTTTTAATTTTCCGTTTAATAATAATTGATATTGAGTAAAGTGATCTTTAGATTATTTCAGTGTCTTATTAAGATTTAACATTTAATTTATTTTGCCAAGTGCCATCAGGGAAAAAGCTGCTTATTTTATTTTCCTTACTTTCCAATTAAAACAATCAATAAAATCGATTTCAAGTTACATAACCGTTGGAAACATAATTTATTTTTATATAATAAATAACACATCCACTGGATTCTCTATAAAAAGCAATCACTAGGAGAGCGTAACTCGCAATAATTTTGAAATGTGGGCGTGGTTCCCAAGCAATTTAAAGAAGGCGTGGTACATTTAGCAAAACGCGGTAAAATCTCAAAATTTCACGTTTGTACTCTTATTTCATTTGTGATTTATTATTTCAGACACAATATACTAAATTTCACTCTGCAAAGCTGTGTTTAAACGTTTTGAACGATCTTGATTTGCAGTCTAGTCGCGTCTGTGTCGTAAATTTCGTGTGCAAAGGTGCGTTTAATAAGCTCACATGCAGGGCGTGTGCGTACATTCCAAAAGAAGCTTGCCGCAGAATGCAAAATCAATATTTCCGAAAGCAGCAGCGGCAACCGAGTTAAAAAACATTGCAGGCACGGAAGAAAGTAATTTGTCGCCGCAATCATTCGAATCTACATTTCATAAACCCCCGTTTGCCATAGTTTCGCAGGTTAAGTGGTCTCCACAGGCGTGAAAAACGCAATTAGAATTTTTTTAACGCGCGCGCAGGCAGTGAAAATCATAAAACGCGCGCGGTGCTAAGTTCGAGGGCCAGGACACATTTTCCACTCGCAAGTCAAGGAGTGAGAGGCGGCTCGTGTTTCATGTCCACAAGAGAGAGGGTAAAAATTCGCTCACAGCGCCTACGGCAGCTTGTCCTAATGGGCGACGAATTAGGAGGCTTGCACATACTCACATAATGCGCTCGCGTGTTAGTGACAACTTCACAAGCGACGCACGCCCACTTCACTCAGCGAGTCATTAAAAAAATACACGGCCTGCTATAAAGACTGCCTCTATTTTTGTTTAGCAGTAAAAGGAGTCAAAAATCGCTTGTAACAATTATTTGGGATTTGCAAAATTTAATCAACTAAATAATTGGTGTCTTTTAGCATAAATAATATGTTTCATAATCGATTTTGAGGAGAATGTTCGGTTTCTAAACGTTATAATCATTCTATTTATTTTGAGTCAAGAAGCCGCGTGATACTTTTCCACTTAAAACGATAAATAATAAGAGGTCTCACTCAGCCAGCCGGCTAATTCTAGGTCTTATGGGCAGCCGCCAGCCGCCGTGACTCTTGCTAATTGTAAGCTGCTCCAGGCGCACGCAGCCGCCGATCAAAGTCAAGAAAATCGGAAGAGCAGGAGAAAAAAATGGTTTCCAGCCCTTCGGGCCATCAAGTACTTTCAAACTTAACTTATAAACTTTTCAGCCGTCACCACCGGCACTAAATTCGGCTACAGCCAGTTTAGCCAGCCACCAAATAAAAGCATGCTATAAATAATAACCGGTTTCCACAAGTTAACCATTGAAAAATTAATTTTTAATATTTGGAAAATTTATCAATTATTCTTGAAAAACAAGTCTAACTGAAAAATTAAAACAGGGCGTGGCACGTGTCGCAAAGCGCGGGAAAGAATTATATTTGGAATTTTTTCTGAGAATATATGCTAAACTCATGATTCAATGATCGATTATTTTGCAGAAATAATCGATTTTGAAAGTGCTCATTTCGTAAGATCAAATGCCATAGCGGGCACAGAAAAAAATGATTTTCGCTGCAAGGATGTTGCGCACAACTGTTTTATTTCTTCTATTCAAATAAGACGGCACTCGTCCATAGAATCTCTTTTGAAGCTGCTCATTGTGGAGAGCGGCACGTTTGTTGTTTTTGCATCGAAATTTCCTCTTGCGCAACGAATTGCTTCAACAATGATCGAATCCCATAAATGTCTTTACCTCCAGAGAATCTACTCACGTTTTTTACGGACTCTTCGAGTTTCCTCTAGAAGACCTAATACTATAATACATATTCGAGAGCAGAACTGTTTGCTTTCCATTTAAGCAACAACTGTTTTTCTTAGCTTTGAGAGAAAATATTCATATCCGACTAATTAGTTTGTCTTTTAACGATGAATGAGAAGAACATGCAATTAATGAAATTTTCTACCCACTCGCAGTGGATTTTTTTAACCTTATATTTTATTAAAAGCTGAGCTGCCAATTCTATTTGGAGGCGCTGCGTGGAAAATAGTATATTTCGGATCGCTTACTCATCGTGCGCAAGCGGCAATGTTTTTACTAACGGAGAAGAGCAAACTTTTTAATTGCTCGCGAACGTGTAATCACAAGTAGAGAGGCAACCGTGCGCGCTTTGAAGTGGAGCAGGTTGCATAAGCTGAAGCTGCGCGTAACCGTTTCACTATACAACTTTTGCGCGTTTAATTTGCTTGTTTGCTCTGAGACTTTAAATTCAAATTAATTCCGCACGAGAACTTTTTCATCCACTAATTGAATTCCGACTCTCGGCGAACGCGAGAATTCTCTTTTTTACAACACACTAGTGGACGAGCTCGGAAATCAATGGTGAGACGCATCATTAGAATTAATCCAGGGGCTCGGGCACAAAAGCCGGCCAGCCAGGCCAGCGAAAACGACAGCGAAAGGCAAGAAATTGGGGGAACCGACAGGATTACCTTCGTTTAATGGCAGATCAAGCTCTCGCGAGCAACACGGCGCAATGATTGAAAAGATCCTGCTCTAACTCGACAAATAATCCCCTTCACAAACCTTGACTCATATATGAGGTATAAATTTAAATTGCTTTTATTTTATCTTAATTTAGAGTAGAATTGAAGTAGTTCAAAAACCGCAAACTTAACTCTCCATAAGGTAATTCAATACCTTTTTTTAATATATTCTTAATGTGTTTCTTGATGAAAAAAGTTACAAATAAATTAACATGTGCAATCTGAAGCCCTAATATTTTATGCGCCAAAATGGCCATGCTCTTCATGCTGCTGTTGAATATGCAGTAAAAATAATTTTCAAGTCTATTTTATTTGTTTTAAAGTGCCAAATTTCCAATTTTATTCGTACAAAAATTTTGTGGAATAAAGACTAGGCCAGCATGAAAATTTTATAATGTCGAGTACAGGAAAAAAATCTTAAAATATAGCCAGAAAAAATATGTTTAAAAGAAATAATCGAATTAATCAATGGATCAAGTGTGACCTAGTCTTATTTCAAGTGCACACAAATTTGATTAATTAAATTAAACAGCTGCTGAAACCGGATACGAAGAAGCCAATTTTCTTCCTGCCATCACGTCAATTAATAACGAACGAACTCAATCCGCGGCCTTCAAATTTGCTCTCAACTACAGTTGTCTCCTACGAATTAGCATAAGGAAAAATTCGGCAACGGTCCCAAATTAAGACAACGAGAGCGCTTAGCGTGGGAACAAATCAAGACGCACAAATTCGGTGCCGTTACGCACGCCAATTGTCTCCCCGTGCGTTTTCGCGGCCCTGTTCCCAAGTATTGTTTCATTTTGCTCCAGCGTCTGCTGCTTGCGTGGCTCAAATGGCTTTTTTCGACGGCTTTAATGCGTTTTTGATACATAATTCATGCCCTCGACCGGTGCTCTGTGTTATTTGTCAAAACGTATTCTTTATGGGCCAGTGTGTATGTGTGTGTGTAATTTTTGTTTGGAGATATTTCTTCTCGATAAAAAGGAAATTGTAGTACGTGTGACAGGGCTGTATTCGTCGGTGCGTTCCTTATTTTTCTTGGCCAACGAATATACAAAAAAGCAATAAAAATACAAAGTAGTTTCCAGATATCAAATATTAGTCTGAAAAGCTAGCATAAAAATTATTTGAATCGATGATATTTTACAGAGGATGCGAAATTCCTTATGCAAGAACTTATTTATATTTCAGCAGTAAAATTTATGGATTTTGATTACAGTTTTCTTCAAATGCAATGTTCAGGCCAAAGAATCAGCATGAATAATATTAAGTTTCATTTAGATTTCATTTGGACGAAATTGGAAGTTAAAATTTGTTTTTTCTTTCTGCAAAAACCAGTTAAATCGAAATATAAGAACAAGGCCAAATTTTGCGAATTTCCTGCGATTTGCAACATGATCATGGCTCGAGCCACACAAATATTTTGCCTATTTTGTTAAATTACACAGTAACCACGCCCCCTTTTAAAATTCCTATAATATCTCAGTGAAATCGTCATTCTCAACAATTTTCTCGATTTGTGACCCATGCCTCGACTCCTTTATTTATTTTTCGGGGTTCGGGGAACCGCATCCACAATTTAAAATTCCTGCGAGTTACGCCCTTTACCAGTGGTCGCTTTTCACAGTCAGAATACGGTGTTTAACATTTCATCTAATTAAAATGGTAATTTCGCAGCTAAAATGATAACTTGACCCGTGATGGGGATTTGGGTATTTATTTCTCCTCGGGATTTTCTAAATAGAATCTGAAATTACAAGAGGGATTATATATTGCAAATTATACGCAAAGCTGGCTCAGTATTTAGGTACAAAGCAGACAACTTTGGTAAACAAAGCACGGGACGAGCGGGATACGGAGAGAGAGAGAGAGAGAGAGAGAGAGAGAGAGAGAGAGCACATGCAAAAGTGCAAATTAATAATCTGGCAGCGCAGGACGCAATCAAAGCGGCGCACGGAGGAGAACAATGAGTTGGGTCCATTCAGCACGGCTTTTATTCTTGCGAAAGCCAAAATTTACAACTCAGTGCTGGCGTGCGTGCGTGCTTTGTGGCTGCGAAGCAAACGTACGTCCGCGTACACACACGAGTGCTTAAATGCGCGCGAGAGAGGCTTATAATTCTCTCTCTCTCTCTCTCTCTCTCTCTCTCTCTCTCTCTCTCTCTCTCTCTCTCTCTCTCTCTCTCTCTCTCCTCTCTCTCTCTCTCTCTCTCCTCT